>NW_027175262.1:0-637500 GCF_028021215.1 Eschrichtius robustus
GCAAGTACTGCAAACACAGAAGCCCACCCCAAGCCCCAGCCCCAGCCCGCCCAGGCCCCCGGTGCCCGCCCACCAGCTCTGGGTTCCTCTGTCTTAGGATCTGTGGGTTGAGCCCATCAGCCCCTGCATGTGGCCCGGTTCCGGCCGGGTAACCACCTGGTCTGCCCCTCCTGGCAGTCGGCGAGGCCTGGCCAGCGGCCGGCGGGAGCCCCCTTGGTGGAGGCCAGTCCTGTGGTTGGTCAGCGGCAGTGGTTGTAAAGGATCATAAAGCGGGGCGGCGCCTGGCAGGGGCGAAGGTCGCCCAGGCAGAGACTGCGCCAGCAACACAGCCGCTCAGAGGGTCCCAGACGCCAGCCGGGCTCGGACCCTCCCCCGGGGCCGCCTGCCTGCTGAGATGGGGACTTGGGCCCTGCTGCTCCCTCTGCTTGTGGCCGCGGCCCAGGCCCAGGGTACTGGGGGCAGTGGGAGGGGGGCCGGGCGGCAGGTGGCGGGCTGGCCGGCACCGACTCTTCCTCTCCAACTTCCAGTCTGCTCTGTGAACAAGACCTTCTTCGAAGTCAAGGAGAACACGAGCCCCGGGCTGCACCTCCTCGACATCTACGTCCCTGAGGGCCAGCAGGTGACCCTCGGACCCTCGTCCACCCGTTTCGCATTTCGGATCCAGGGGACTCAGCTGTTTCTCAATGTGACCCCGGACTACGAGGTGTGGATGGCGGGCCCAGGGCTGGCTGTGCCCATGGGGTCAGCGGGGGTGGCCGACCCTCCATGGGACCCAGGCGGCCACCCACACTCCTCCCCAGAGAAGGGCTCTCTGGGGATCTTTGGGTCTCAGTTTGCCCAGGGGGCCTCTCGGGCCCCCAGGCTTGGCTGAGGGCTGGCCCTGAGGGGGTGGGGCCCTCGGGGGACGAACCTGCCTGGGCCCCGACCCGCTCTGGACTCAGCACGGATGACAGGGACCCTGGGCCAGCACCTGCTGCTCTCGCCCTCCGTCTCCTCACCTGTGGAATGGGGCGGGGGCTGGGCCAGCTGGCCAGGTGATTCCCACACCTGCCTGCCCCCTCCCACACCTGTCTGCCCCCCGCAGGAGAACTCAAGGCTGCAAGCAGTCCTGGAGTGCAAGAGGGATGACACTGTGGTGAGTCGGCCCCCCCAGACCCCCTCCCGGCATCCCCACGTCCCCACCCTCCCCGTGATGTCAGAGGGCTCCGGCTTGGACCTCTGTGCCCTGCTCTGCCTGGCCCACGGTCACTCCCTGGCGACCTCACCCAGTGGTGTGCTTCAAGTGTCACCTCTGTGCCAGCAACGCCCACACTTCCTCCAGCCCAGACTGTGCCTTGAGCCGCAGACTCACAAAGCTGGCCCCGGACGGACATCACACCTCACAGACACCCCCACCCCGAGATCCAAGGCCCCCCCCAGAGGCACCTCGCCCTGCCAGCTCAGTCCTCACCTCCCCCTCCCCACACCAGTCCTCCAGCAAATCTGCCGGCTGACTGGGCCTCAGACACCAGCATCTTCCGGCTGGCCCATCTGTTCCCCTCTTGGCCCCGCCCACCCCAGTCCACTCTCCGAATGGCAGGAGAACGATCCTATCCGGTAAAGCAAGCAGCGGTCCCTGCCCTCCCAAATAAAGCGAATAAAGGCCCAGCGGCACGCCGCGCCCCCCAGCCCCCCACCCCGGCTGCTCCCTGTCACCTCCTCGGAGAGGCGCCCGCCTCCCTAGCCCCTCGCACCAGCCAGCTCTGTGGTCTCCCTGAGCCCCGTGGGTGCCCCCCGCCCGACGTCACAGCACACCACCCACAAATATCTCAGGATGAGCCTCTAGCAGACAAGGCCGCTTCTTCTTAACGCGGTAGTGTTGTCACGTCCGGAAAAGGCAGGGGGTCCTCAGCAGTGCAACATCCAACGTCCCCACCCCCAGCTCCAGAGCAGTCTTCTACAGTTTCCGGCCAGCAAGGTCCACCCGATGCAGCTGGTTGATGTTTTTCTCACGTCTCTTTCAACATATGGGTGTCCTGATCTTCCGTGAGACTTATGCTTGTAGAAATTCGATTGTTTTGCCATTTTCCTCATTTGGGGTTTTGCTGGTCACGCCCCCAGTGCCTGCGTTATTTTTCTCCAGGGCATTCGCACCTTCTGTGCTTTTAAAAAATTACTTTCTGTTCCTTGTCTGTAACGCCTAAGCCCCAGGCAGAGAGCTGTCTTGGGAACTGCACCCCAGTGCCTAGAATGAGCTCACGCCGCTGGGCCGGGGACCCTCCTCCCTCCCCCAGGTGACCCAGCTGAGGGTGTTCGTCTCAGTGCTGGATGCCAACGACAACCCGCCCAGGTTCCCCTTTGTAGTCAAGGTCCAAAGGGTGCCAGAGGTGAGTGGAAGGGAGCAGCGGTGCATGCCATCTGGGGCATCTGGCGCCCGGGATGGGGGCCAGAGGGCAG
This sequence comes from Eschrichtius robustus, assembly GCF_028021215.1. Classification (NCBI taxonomy): domain Eukaryota; kingdom Metazoa; phylum Chordata; class Mammalia; order Artiodactyla; family Eschrichtiidae; genus Eschrichtius; species Eschrichtius robustus. Next base: position 2,437 of record NW_027175262.1, read on the forward strand.
AGGGCTAGTGGCCGGGGGTCTCACCCTGGGGGTCACGGGCGTGGCCAGACCGACCCCCCTCCGTCCCCCAGGACACTAAAGTGAAGGCCGCCGTCATCCCCGAGACAGAGCTGAAGGCCCAGGACCTCGACAGAAATGACATCCTGTTCTACACCCTCCAGGAAGTGACCCCGGTCAGTGCCCCCAGCCCTTCCCTTTGGGCATCCCCACCTCTGCGCGTCCTCCCGGGGTCCCAGGCTGAGTCCCCCACCTCCCCAGGGTGCCAGCGGCTTCTTCTCTTTGGTGGGTGCGAACCGCCCAGAGCTGCGGCTGGACCGGTCACTGGACTTCGACAGGTGGCCGAACATGACCTTCCAGCTGCTGGTCCGGGTGAGCAGGCCACTCCCGCCCTCGTCCCGGGCGCCCACGGCCCCACCCAAGCCACTCCAGCCCCAGGCCCCCGGGCCTGACGGCAGGGCTGCGCTGTTGCAGGACACGCGAGAGGAGAACGTGGAGCCCAGCCACACGGCCACGGCCACCTTGGTCCTGGAGGTGCAGCCCGCCGACCTGCGGCCCCCCTGGTTCCTGCCCTGCACGTACTCTGACGGTTTTGTCTGCATCCACGCCCAGTACCACAGGGCTGTGCCCACAGGCCACACACTGGTACAGGGGGCGCGGAGGAACAGGGCAGCATGAGCACGGGCCTGGCTGCCACGGGGCCAGAGTCGGTTGTGATTTTCAAGCAAATGTGAACGATGTTTCATAAGCCAATCTTGCCCCACCCCATGGTGGCAAGTGGGACACAGGGCCTCTGACATTCAAATGAGGAAACAGGGTCCAGCTGTCCTCAGGGCAGAGCCAGCCAGGCCCCTGGGACCCAGTGAGGGACCCCAGGGACCGAGCTGGGTCCCTGACTGCCCCCTGGGGCTACTCCAGATCTCCTTGAGGGGAGCAGGAGGGGCTGAGTGGAGGCCACGGCTCCAGTTCCACGGCGTACCCTCCCCTCCCTGTTCCCGCAGTCAGGACCCCTCATCCTGCATCCTGGGCCCATCTACGCCGTGGACGGGGACCGGGGCATCAATCAACCCATCGTGTACAGCATCATCAGGGGTGAGTGGGCACCAGCCCCCAACTTCTCTCTCCATGCAACACCCTGCCCCCGTCCCCACATGGGCAGAACCAGCTGGGACCCTGGGACCTCAGGCCTCCAGAGGGGGCTGCAGCCAAACCCTCCCGCCGTCTTCCCAGGAAACGAGGATGGCTTGTTCTCCATTGATGCCAACACAGGCAACCTCACCGTGACCAAGAGCATTCCCAGCCCCAAGACGTTCTTTCTGCTGGTCAAGGTGGGTGCCCGCACAGGGCCAGGTCTCCACGGGCCCTTCCTGGGCCCCTGGCTACAGGGCTCACCCTTCAAGGACCTGCTGGTCACTGCTGCCTCTCCAACCCCCAGGCCGAGCAGGCGGATCACACCAGATACTCGGTGACCCAGGTCACGGTGGAGGCCCGGGCCGCCGGTGGCAGCCCGCCCCGCTTCCCCCAGAGCCTGTACCGCGGCACTGTGGCGCTCGGCTCTGGGGTGGGCGTGGCCATCAGGGATGCAGCTGCCCCCTCCCAGCCTCTGAGGATCCGGGCCCAGGATCCTGAGTTCCCAGTAGGCACCGCCTGGTCCCTGGGTCTGCCCGGCCTCCTGCCGTGGGGGGGGTTGGAGCGGTCTGGGGAGCAGCCTGGGCTCAGGACTCACTGGGGCCACGTCCAGGACCTCAACTCGGCCATCACGTATCGGATCACCAACAACTCTGACTTCAGAATGGACGGGGAGGCCGTGCTGACTGGCACTTCACCGGTGCACGCCGGGGTCTTCTATGCAGAGGTGAGAGGCGGGCGGTATCTCCGAGGGCCAGGGGTCAAGCTGGAGCCCAGGAGGGACAAGCCCCCTTCCTGCCCAGGTTGAGGCCAACAACACGGTGACCTCAGGCACAGCGACCACGGTCGTGGAGGTTCGAGTCTCAGAACAGGAACCCACCCCCACAGGTGGGCCTCCCAGGGACCCCGGGTCGGCTCGGGGAGGGCTTCTTGCTAGGGGGAGTGGCAAGCCTGAGCCCTGGCCCTGGCTCCAGGCACCCCCACGTCCTCAGAGACAGCAGGAACAACCAGAGACTTGAGCGGCACCACGTCGGAAGCCCCCCGGCCCCCTGAGCCCTCTCAGGGGTCCTCCACGACCAGCTCTGGGGGGGACAGCGGCCCACACCCCTCCTCAGGCACAACTCGGAGGCCGCAGGCCTCCTCAAAGCCTGGGGGGCTCCCCAGTGTGGGAACCAGCCCCTCCCCCCCATCAGCTTCACCCAGCGGGAGCTCAGTGACCAGACCCTCGAGCGGCACCACGTCGGAAGCCCCCCGGCCCCCTGAGCCCTCTCAGGGGTCCTCCACGACCAGCTCTGGGGGGGACAGCGGCCCACACCCCTCCTCAGGCACAACTCGGAGGCCGCAGGCCTCCTCAAAGCCTGGGGGGCTCCCCAGTGTGGGAACCAGCCCCTCCCCCCCATCAGCCTCACCCAGCGGGGGCTCAGCACAGACCTCGAAGCCAGGAACCTCTCTGCCAAAGCCCCCTGGGCCCAGCAGCACCCTCCGGCCCACAGGTAGCACCACCATTTACCCTAGTTACCCTCATGCTCTCTGACTCAGGACTCTGGGCGGTCGCTGTGGGGTAGGGTCCACCCCAGGTCGGCCCAGCACGACCATGGGGACCACGAAACCCCAAGGGGGGTCTGTTCTGGTCTGGCGAAGAGACAGGTCCCGGGGGGCCCCAGGAGGTAAGCTAGGGAAGGTGTGTGGAGGGTGGGGCAGAGGCCAGACTTAGGATCCAGCGACCCCCCCCCCCCCAATTCCCAGGGCCATTCAGCCCACGGGCCCCGTGCTACCCTCAGCTCCCTGCCTGGCATGTTGGCCCCCTGCCTCCCACCTGGAACTGGCGGGCACTGACCCCCTCCCCGCTCCCAGCAGCCCGGCCTATCGGGGCTCCCTGGCGGGGGTCAGTGGTGCCCACTCCTGCAAACCTCACCTCCGGTGGCCAGGCCTAGCTTGCTCTTAGGGTGTCCCGAGCTTGCCCCGGGCTGGCCTGGGCGCGCTTGGGGTGGGACAGTGAGTGGGCAGTGGCGTTGCCAGCAGGGACGCCCGGGACCGGAGGAGGCCCCGCTGAGGACCGGCGCTTCTCGGTGGTGGAGATGGCGGCGCTGGGCGGGGCGCTGGGCGCGCTGCTGCTTCTGGCGCTGATCGCCCTCACGGTGCTCGTCCACAAGCACTATGGCCACCGACTCAAGTGCTGCTGCGGCAAAGCGCTGGTGAGGCCTCGGGGTGGGGGAACGGACGGGAGAGGGAGCGCTGGAGAAGCGGAACAGGAGAGAGGGCGGGCAGCAGCAGAGGGACGGCGGGGCTGGTGGAGAAGCGGCAGGGTGGAGAGAGAGGCCGCGCGGAGGCCAGGAGTCCCTCCGGGAGATGGAGGGCGGAGGGGAGGAGAGACGGGGCGTGCACACCGTAGTCCCAAGATGGGGAGGAGGGCAGAGAGAGGCAGAGCAGCTAGCCGCCTGTCTCTGGGGGAACAGGGGTGGTCTGAGCCCAGGCCTGGTCTGGTTGACTGCTGGTTCCCGCCCGCCCCCCAGGAGCCCCAGCCCCAAGGCTTTGACAACCAGGCCTTCCTCAACAACCCCGACGAGGCCAACTGGGCGCCAGCTCCTAGCCCCTCATCCAGTCCCGCCCCGCCGGCTCCCCCAGAGCCTGCACCCCCAGAACCCAAGCCCCCCAGCCCGGAGACCCTCCGCCGAGTCCCCGAGTCCCCTGCGGTGGCCCTGGATGGGGACGGCCCGGCAGCTGTGAGGTCCATCCTGACCAAGGAGCGGCGGCCTGAGGGTGGCTACAAGGCGGTGTGGTTCGGCGAGGACATCGGGGCCGAGGCCGACGTGGTGGTCCTCAACACGCCTGCCTCGGAAGTGGACGGTGCTGGCAACGAGGGCAGCGAGGGCAGCGGCGACGAGGGCGCAGAGGTGGGCCTGCGCGGGGGCGCCCAGCGCGCGCCTGGCTCCGACTCCATCTACCTCTAGTGTGGCCGCCCCTCCTCTCCCGGCGAGTCTGGATCACCAGAGTCGGCTTGGTCGCTCTCCCCCCACTCCATTGCGCAGAATAAAGTGACATTTTCGGATCTGCGGGGACGCGTGGGGTCTGCCCCAAGGGGCTGCCAGTGGGGGTGGTCAGGACGTGGTCCATTCGCTCCCACCCTGCACTGAGTCCTCCGCAGAGGGACCGCCAGGGGCGCCGTGGGGGCGGAGAGGGGTGGGCGGGGTCGTTCCCTGCCCAGAGCGCTGGGTGCTGTTTCCCGTAAACCACCTGCTGCGCCCGCGGGGCTTCCCAGGCTCGGTGCCAGCTGGTGGCCGGGAAGTTCCTCTCCTTGTCTAACCACGGCCGACCCAACACAGAGATTCTTCCCCTGGGGGAGGCTGAGAAGCCACCCTCAAGGACACTCACTGGGGAGAGCATGGGCCCGGGGACCTTCCAGGGGGTCACACTCCCGCGTCTGTGGGCTACAGTGCGGGCAGTAGACACGCTGGGGCGCCTTCGGAGGCAGGTGGTCCAGGCGGCTGGGCTGTGACGGGCGGTGCGGGGTGGAGGGGGGAGGTTTGGCCCAGTGCGACAGTGGCCTGCAGGTCCTGGGCCCCGGGCAGCAGGTGGGGCCAGTGGGTGCATAGGACAGAGGCTGTGGACGCGACCCAGAGCCACGGAGTTGGGGACCGAGCCCCCTCCACTGGCTTCCTCAGGGGCGGCCCTCAGTCAGGACTCCAGCCCCGACCACCGCCACTGTCCCTTATGCATCACTGGCGTTTTTTCCTCACGAAAAGGCATTTCCGATTCCTTTTCAAATATTTTAATCTCGACAGTGTTTGAGTATTCTTGCCTGGACAACTGTCACTGGTAAGAATCCGAAGAGCGCAGCTGCATCTCCTCCCACGCACCCCCCTCACCCGCTCGTCTGCTCAGGGACCTGCCGGGTTTTGTTTCTGACCCTGGGGTCCCCAGCTTATCCCACTGCTTCTCCCACCACGTTGGTTGCTGGCGCCCCAGCCCCCCGCAGCGCTGGGCGAGGGAGGGGAGCGGCTGGACCCCGCAGGGGCTGTGCCCTGCAGCAGCCAGGACCCCAGTGCCGCCCCCGCCCCCGCCCCCGCCCCCGCCCCCGGGAGCACGTGACTTCCCCGGCCCCGGCCCCGCCTCCGGCCCCCGGCCACCATAAAAGCGCTTGCTCCGCAGCCCCAGCGGTGGTAAAATTTCCCGCCCCGGCGGTGCCGGTACCAGATACTCGGGAGTCACGACCCACGCGGAGCGAGAAAGGCAGCGACGGCCGCGTCGGACCCCAGGTTCGCTCCGCGGAGCAGTGACCAGGAGGGGGCGGGCAGCGCGGGTGACGGCGGGGGGCACGGGTCCGGAACTGGGGGACCTGGAGTTGGGGGTCGCGGTGACGCGCGGGGCGGGGCGGGGCGGGGCGGGGCGGGTTAGGTTTCGTTTTACCGCAGCGCGCGGTTTCGTTTTCCTACGGCCGTTCCCTTCGCGCCCCCGCAGGGCCCAGCCTGGACGCCGGCTCGACACCTGTGGCCCCTCGTGTGCCCGAGGCCCCGCCGCATCTGTAGCCACACCCGTCGCCTCCTTGGCTAGGGCTCACCTGGGCAACGCTGTGGCCAGAAGCCCTCAGCTTCCATCTGTGACCCCGACACTTGGGACCCCAACACCCGGGACTACCTGCGGAGATTCAGGCGGAACCCTCCTCTCACCTACGCCATCCCCTGACTGCCCCCGCGACTCCAGCCCTCGCCGCGGAGGGAGCGCCGCTCTCTCCACGCCCAGCCCTTGCGGAGGGAGCAATGGCCGTGGCTCCCGACGGGTGAGCCCGCCGCCCTGCCCGCTGCCGACCCCACGCCCCCGGCGGCCCGCGCGCGCCCTGACGCCCGGCTGCTCCGCCCGCAGGGGGACCCCGCGCGTGCTCTTCGGAGACTGGCTTCTGGGCGAGGTCAGCAGCGGTCGCTACGAGGGACTACGGTGGCTGGACGCGGCCCGAACGCGCTTCCGCGTGCCCTGGAAGCACTTCGCGCGGAAGGACCTGGGAGAGGCCGACTCGCGCATCTTCAAGGTGGGGCCCCAGCCCCGCCCGGGGCGGGGGAGGGACGGTCCAGGCCCAAGCCCGAGTGTCCGGGTCGCGTAATCCACTCAGTCTCTCTCCCCAGGCCTGGGCCGTGGCCCGCGGCAGGTGGCCTCTCCGCAGCAGCGGAGGTGCCCGGCCGACCGCCGAGAGTGCGTTCCGAGCTTCCTGGAAAACCAACTTCCGGTGCGCGCTGCGCTGTACGCGGCGCTTCGTGATGTTGCAAGACAACTCGGGGGACCCTACCGACCCTCATAAGGTGTACATGGTCACCCCCGAGCCGGCGTGCGGAGGTGAGGAGGCCGCGGCAGCGCTGCCGGCAGGGAGACTTTGCTCTGTCCCGGGAGCAGCCGCTGGGTCGGATTTTCGGTTTTAGAAAACTGGCATGGGAGAGGCTGGTGCCAGATTGCTGGGGGATGGCGGGGCCGGGGTGAGGGCGTGTGGCGCGGCTAGGGGGGACTGGGGATCGCTGGGAGGAAGCTCATGGGCCTGTTGGGACCAGTGAAGGGGAAGTGCGGTTCAGCTTTGAGGAGCTGCCCAGGGATTCACACCTAGGTGTCCCACTCCAGAGTCTCAGGTCCAGTGTTCCCCCAACCCTAATTCTCCCTCAGAAAGCCCAGGCATTAGCCAGGGGGAGGACGAGGTCCTTGAAGATACCCCACCTACAAAGGTAAGGTCACTCTGCCCTCCTGGATCCCACCTTGGGGCTGCCCCCTTACTGGGGCTGGGGAGCTGCTCATTTATGCTGGGACTGTCCTCTCCTGCAGGATGGGCTTCTGGGGCCATACCTGGCAGCAGATGCTGGCGAGAGGCTGGGGCATGGGCTGGCCGGACTGAGCCCTGAGCCCTGTGCCCCAAGCCCAGCTGGAGATGCTGGGGACCTATTGCTCCAGGCTCTGCAGCAGAGCTGCCTGGAGGGGCATCTGCTGAAAGCTGCGAGTGGGGTGGAGCCGATAGCCCCCGAGGCTCCTGGTGAGGGGCTGTTGGAGGGGGATGCTCTGCCCTGCAGGGTTCTGTGTGCCAAGGGGAGGGACAGGCAGGACAGCAGAGTCCCTGGAGAGAGAGGGCCCGCGGGAGGGGGGTGCCCAGCAGGGATGGTGCTGGCCAGAGGTGGGCCACCATCCCTGTTGGGTACAGCTGAGCCTCCTCAGGTCCAGAGCTCCCTGCTTGGGAGTTGTGCCTGCCACAGTGAATGTGGTGCCACAGCCCCAGGCCCAGGTAACAGGAGCTAGGGGACATGTGGAAGGAAAAGGGAGGAGCTGGCGGCTCCGGTGCCAGCTCAGGCCTGCCTTCCTCTCCAGACACAGGCCCACCCCCAGCCTCCTGGCAGCCCCGAGAGGCGGAGCCCTGCACCACAGCCTCCCCCAGTGCCTGCACCCTGATGGCAGGGCATCTGCACGTGGCTGGTCCTACCTGCTCACATCTCGGTCTGCACACGCTGCCCAGCTTGGGGGCCCTGGACTTGACCATCACGTACAAGGGCCGAACAGTGCTGCAGGAGGTGGTGGGGCGCCCGAGCTGTGTGCTCCTGTACGGCGCCCCCGGTGTAGGTGGTGGGGCTTTAGAGCCCCAGCGAGTAGCCTTTCCTAGCCCCGCCGAGCTGCCCGACCAGAAGCAGCTGCACTACACAGAGAAGCTGCTGCAGCACGTGGCCCCCGGCCTGCAGCTGGAACTCCGGGGTCTCAGGCTGTGGGCCCGGCGCCTGGGCAAGTGCAAGGTCTATTGGGAGGTGGGAGGGCCCCTGGGCTCGGCCAGCCCCTCCACCCCCGCCCGCCTGCTGCCCCGGAACTGCGACACCCCCATCTTTGACTTCGGCACCTTCTTCCAAGGTCAGTGACGCACCTGCCCTGGGGCTGAGGGCCTCCCTGCCTCCCCCCAACCCCCCCCTCACCAAAGCCCTGTTTTGCAGAACTGGGGGAGTTTCAGGCCTGCCGGCGCCGGGGCTCCCCTCACTACACCATCTACCTGAGCTTTGGGCAGGACCTGTCAGTGGGGAGGCCCAAGGAGAAGAGCCTGGTCCTGGTGAAGGTGAGGTGGAGGGTCCCTGGGGTGGGGGTGGGGGGGGGAGGGAGGCTGCACACAGCCCTCCCCCGGCCTGACCGCACCCTCCCCCGGCCTGACCGCACCCTCCCCGCAGCTGGAGCCATGGCTGTGCCGGGCATACCTGGAGGGCGTGCAGCGCGAAGGCGCGTCCTCTCTGGACAGCGGCAGCCTCAGCCTCTGCCTGTCCAGCGCCAACAGCCTCTATGATGACCTGGAGCACTTCCTGGAGCACTTCCTGATGGAGGTGGAGCAGCCCGGCTAGGCTGGTCCCCCAACCCCTCCCGATCTAATAAAAAGGTCCCAAGAACCAGTGCTGGTGTCCTGACCAGGGGCAGGCTTGGGAGGGGCACTGTGGATGCGAGCCTCACCCCACTTCACGGGAAGCCCGTGACCTGTGGGCCCAGGAAGGGAGCCCCCTGCCCCCCACCACGTAGGCCTCCTGTGCACACCCGCTCTCCTGACTTCACAGTGAAGAAACTCAGGCCACGCTTTAGAGCCAACAAACTCTGCTCCGAGAGCACAAGGGCCCCTCACGACACATGTTCCCCCCTGGCCCCAGAGGGGAGCACCTGGGGCCCCTCCACCGTGAACAGGGCTCCCCATCTGTGCTGCGCCCAAGGCCTGTCCCTGGCCTTCGAGGCCCGCCAACACTGCTCTGCCTGGGAGGTGGTGGACCTAAGTGTAAACCCGAGCAATTACTTACAAAACACAAAGAGCAGACAAGGGAATCCTGGGACCAGATGGCTGCCTGTGGGAGAAGCACCACCCGCCCCACCGCTTCGCCTTTCAAGTATACTGAGCCAATCAAGACATTTCTAAAGATAATCCATTTTTGATAAATTAGAACACAATGGGAACAGTGTGTCTCTATAATATACATATAAAAAAAGTCCAGTTTTAAACTGTGAGCAAGACAGGTGCACAGACCACGTGCGATCACAGGAACCCTGAAAACGGGAGGGCAGGTGTGCCCGGAGTTCTCTGCTCCGGCTGCTCCAGCCAGAAGGGCCCCGGGCGGGCCTCAGCCCTCGGCACCCTGGGCAGGCGGCTCCTCACCGGCCTCGGCCCGCCGGTGTCTGCGCATGTGCCTGTACTTGTCCACGTAGGCCTTCACCAGGTTGCCCACCTTCACGGGGTTGATCTCCCCACTCTTGCTGTGGCAGATCTGGGGAAGGGGGACACAGTTATCCGGACGTCCCTTCACACCCACATGGTCAGGGATGGTGGGGATGGGGCCCTGGGGACCACACTGTGAGGGACGGCAGGCAGCCTGACGTGCGCCTGCCTGCTCTGCCCACCTCAAGGGCTGCTGAGGGTCCCACTGAGATCAGCTGGCATGTCCAGCTCTCAGGGTCTCACTTCCTACCCGTGAGCTAGGTTAAACATCTTGTGTCATTTAGCCTCTTTAACTAAAATCACGAGGACACAGTCGTAAGCCCCTCACAAACACCAGCATTTACACCCCCCAAGCATCAATGAGGCGTGGCTACAACTGGCCTGAAGCTGCGGCCAGGATGTGGCCAAGCGACCCCGGGGCCGGAGCCCCTCTCTCTGGGCTCACGGACCCCACGCCCACCTTCTGCACGGCCTTGCGCAGAATGTCCTTGTACTCGTCCTTTGTCACCTCCCTCTTCTGGTAGAAGGGCTTGATGGCCAGCTTCACCTCCTCCACGGCCCGCTCCTGCACGTGCAGCTTCTTCATGTACTAGGGGGGAGGACACTTGTGAGACCACTGGCCCCTGGCTTCCCACCCACCCGCCTGCACCAGTCCCTGGAGGAAGGAGGGGCGGGACTCACCTCCTCGTTCTTGGCCTTCTCCGAGGCTGGCCTGGGAGCAGCTGTCCTCTCCTCGGAGCTGTTGGCAGCGGCAGTGGTCACGGTGGCAGCATGACCCGCCGGCTCTGAGGCTGCAGTCAGGACGGTGGGCACCGGGGCTGGGCTCTGGGCCACCCCGCAGCCCATCAGGGGCAGGCTCCCCTGCAAGAGGAACTGGACCGCGGGCTGGCTGACAGGTGCGTATGGTGGGACGCTCGGAGGCAGAGCCGGGGTGGGGGGCAGGTTCGGGCTCCGTACCTGGGCGAGAGCACAGCCCGCTCAGCCTCTGTAGAGCTCGGTGGCCCAGTGCCCCTGGGAACGCGCTCCCAACCCCCACTCCCGAACCACTAAAAGCCCCAGCAGAAAGGGGCTGGTGCATGAGGCCCTCAGCCCCGACCCGGCCCAGCTCGCGTGGCCTGAGCCCAAGGCCACATCCCTACAGCCCAGGCGCCCACCTGAGAAGGGTCAGCATCAGGAAAGCCAGGCTCTGGAAGCACATAACCAGGGGGAGGGGGCTCAGAGAAAGGAGCCTGCTGGAACGCAGCCACGGGGCCCGCGTCCTCGGTTTCCCAGGGCTTCTGCAGCCTGTGAAGCGACGTCCCTGAGGGCCAACACAGGGGGGTGGGTGCTCTGTGGCCACGCCAGAAGGCTGTTTCCTGGCTGGAAAATTCCAGAAAAGCATCCCAGCAGCAAGGACCACAGGTCAGGCCGTAGCCATCTCCCTGCATGACCAAGGAGGCCCGTGAGCCATCCAGGGAGAAGACTCCGTGGTGGTCGCTCTGAGCCATCCTTGTACCCTGCCCCGTTGCCCCACCCCGCCCAAGCGCCTACTCACGCAGGCCTCTGTCCTCAGCCGGGGCACCGCTCTCCACCTCCTGGAGGTCCCAGGTGACTCTCTTCACCAGCGCCTTAGCCCGCAGCAGGGGGTTCTGAGAGGGGCCCTCCTCCTTCCCCGCTGGCCCCCCACCCATGGCTTGGCCTCCCAGAGTGCAGGAAGCTGTGGCTGCCTCGGCCGCATCCTGCTGGAGCAAGTGCTTCTCTTGAGGGCACTCCATCCTGGGCAGGGGCTGCGCCACATCTTCACCGTGGATCCGAGACACCTCCCTGCGGATGATGGCCACGGCCAGGCCAGCGTCGTGCTGCTGGCCAGCCAGGGGCCCAGTGGGCCTGGGCAGGAGGCCTCGCTCTGGGGAGGAGTCCGTGCTCTCCGGGGAAGGCGGGGAGCTCATGTCATCAAGCTGCACGAAGATGGCTTCACTTGAAAAGTCCTCAAAGAGGTGCCCTGCCTCCACGGAGTCACCATAATCCAGATCCTCGGGGGGGTACTCGGCTGGCACCTCCAGGACTGGGGGGACCTCTGCGGGTGGCTTGTTGGCCTCGGGCCCCTCCAGCAAGGCATCTGTTCCTGCCAAGGCCAGGGGCCTGGTCGGGGGCTCCCTGTCCAGCCTGGGCTCCCCCTGGGGAAGGGGTGCCGGAGAAGCGTCTTTCGGGGCCAACTTCCTCTCCGGGGAGTGGGGGCGGGGCCGTGGGCGCTTCTCGCGGGACCGAGGCCGCCGGTGCTCCCGGGGCCTGTGCTCGGGGCTGGGTGACCTGGACCTACGCCGCCTCCTCTCCCGGGAGCCTCGCCTGTCTCGGAGCCGCGCGGCACTCTCCCTGTCGGGCCGCTCCCTCCTCTCCCGGGGGTGCCTGGGCCTCCGGGCTCTCTCCAGGCTGCTGGGGGGCGAGCACCCCCTCCCCCGAGACCGGGACCCCGATCTCCGCCTCTTCTTCCTCCTGCCCTCGCGACGCTCGTGGGAGGAGCTGCCGGGGCTGCCGGAGCGGGAGCGGGACCTCCGCCGACCTCGGCCCCAGGAGCCCCTCCTCCTCTCCCTGCTCTTGTCCTTGGCCTTCCTCCGCTTGGTGCGCTCGCGGCTGCTGGAGCGGTCGCTGGAAGACCTCCGATCCCGGGCCTTGGGCTGGTACCTCTTGGCCTGGCCCTCACCTGCCACTGGCGACGCGGACCGCGAGCTCCTGTCCCCCGAGCGGGACGAGCGGGACCCTGAGTGGGCCCTCCGGTGCTCCCTGGTGGCGGCCCTCGGCCTCTGGGCTTTCTTCCCGCCGCGGGAGCTGGACCTGGAGCGGGAACGGGTGGGGGACCGCAGCTCCACGACCCTGTGGGTGGTCGCCGGCAGGGCATCCGGACTGGGTGGGGCGTCCGGCTCCACTGCAGTCACACAAGTCACCGTCCGCCCCTCTGAGCCGAAGAAGGAGCTGCGGGGTGGCGGGTCCTCGTCCCCCCAGGGCTCCGGCGGGGACGGCCTCTGTGCCTGTGCCGCGGGCTCCTCCTCGCCCTGGAGCTCGGGCAGGCCGCAGGGCCCCTGGGGGGGCTCGGGCTCCTTCCCCACGCTGGTCTGCACTGTGTAGGAGGTGACGCAGCGTACGGGCGGCAGCGCGGGGGCCTTGGGGCTGTCGACGGAGATGGTGCGCGTGATCTCAGAGGGCAGGAGGCCGGAGCCTGGGTGCTCGGGGCTGCTGCTGGCTGAGCTGGAGTCAGAGCCCGTGGGGTTGAAGGGGTCGTAGATCTCGCTCTTGAGCTGCTTCGTCTTCCTGACGGAGAGGAGGGGCGCCGGGCTCGCTCTCCTCTGCGCCTTGCTGTCCACGGGCCGGAACGTGTTACAGAAGCCGGGGCTGAGGACTCGGCCGGAATGGGCTGTGTTCCCCGGAATGTTGATCCTGAAGCTCTCGAAGGTGGCGCCGACACCCTTCCCCCGGGAGGGGCCCAGCGGGGCAGGGGGCTGGGGGCCGCCCCCCGAGCGCGTGCTGGCCTCCTGAGCACCCCTGCTGCTGGGCTCACCCTCCGCCCTGGTGCCACAGCCAGGCTGCCCGGGGCCCCCCCTGCCCGTCAGCCGGCTGATGCAGGAGCTGGGAATCTCGACTCTCTGCCCGCCGGCGGGGACCTCGCCCACCCGCCTGTCGTCTCTCCTGATCTTTGGTATCCTGGGGAGCTCGGAGATGTCCGTCCTCCTGGGAGCTGGTCTTGGGGCCTGTCCCAGCACCGTGCTCTCGGGAGGTGAAACAGAGCTACCATTCAAGGTCTTCAATGCTGCAGACCTAAGAGGCGGAGGGTGCTTGCTGTCGCCATTAAATCGGGGGCCGTCACTTTGTTTTAAGCTGGGTCTGCTCACGCTGGACAAGGTCTGAGCCTGGCCTGACTGAGGGGTCACCAAGGAGTCCAGTCTCACAGCTGCCCCCAACGTGAGCGCAGGGACATGGGCGGGGGTGGGTGGGGCCGGGGGTGTGCCCGGGGCAGCCCTGCCTGGACAGCTGGACCCCAAGCTCTCTGGCCCGCTTCCTGGCTGAGTCCCTCTGGGCTGCAGGCAGGGGCCAGACCCGGCGCCTTCTGCCCCTCTGGACGGACCAACTGAGTTTCGCTGAAAAGAAACTGGCGCTAAAAGACAAAAGGCAAACAGCCATCAGTCCCCACCCCCGTCCTTAAAAAGCTCCACCTTTCTCAGAACGCCCTCCCAACGGTGCATGGTTTCCACTCCCGCTTGCTCTGCGCTGGGCGCAGGGAGGGGCCGGAGGCTCGCTCTGCTGCTGCCCACCAGCCCCTTCTGCTGCACACACTATTTTCACGCTATTTGTGGATCAGAAGGGGCCTGAGCCCGTGATGGACACATGAAAACAGGGTAGCACCCCAGTCTACCACTGACCGCGCCCATGCAGCCTATCCTGCCCTCCACGGCCAGACCCCCCCCAGGCCCGAATCCCGCTGGGGCCCAGATCCGTGGAGAGGGCTCCACGCTGGTTCCCAGGGCTGTGAGAACAGACGGCGGCTGCTGACAGCAAGGAGGGCCTGTGGGCTGCCTGGAAACTCCCCCAACAGATGTGTTATCAGAAAGCGATGGGACAGGTATCTTCAGTCCCTCAGCACCCTCACCCGCCACTCGGAAGCAAACCCTAGAGCCGCTGGGTCACACCACACGTGTCCCTGGAGGAACGCGTGTCCTAATCTCCAGGCGCGCAGAGGTGGGGATGGCGGGCCGTGCGCAGAGGCTCCTCACCTGCCCTCTTGGCGCTGAGGGAGCCGTCGCGGTGGATGACGATGTCGGCGCCGTTCATCATCAAGAAGCTCTGGCCCGACAGGATGCTCCCCAGCAGGTCAGGGCCGGGGTCCGCGTCCACTTCCGGCTGGGGTGCCATGGCGGGAGCGCTCCTCCTGCAGGGCAGACCCGGGGCAGGCCCAGCCGTCACGGCCCTCCCGCCCAGGCGCCTCCACACCCAGGCAGCAGGCAGGGGCCCCGAGGGGAGGGGTGAGACCCACCCGGCAGCTCCGACTAAAGGAAGATGGGGTGGGGGGGTGGAGTCGTCTGAGGCTTTGGCCCCAGCTCCACTCACTGACAGGCAGGAGCTCGTGAGCAACGCCGACTGGTTGAGTTGGTTAAGTCTTTCTTTTGGAGGGTCACACAGGGAAAAAGCTTGGCTCCCTGCCCGGCCCCTCCCTGTTGTGGGCTCCGCAGCAGCGCGAGGCACACGGAGGCAGCCTCTGGGGCTGTCACCCCGTCTCCGCGCCCTTGGCTTGGGACTGGCCGCAGCACTTCCTCACCCAAGAGCCAGAGGACAGGCCACAGGAGAGGCTGTGGGTGCCGTGTGGCAGAGCACCAGCCCAACACGGAGCCCGCGGCCCTTGCACGCCTGGGGCCCCACCCCGCACCACCGCCCCACCGTCCTGTCCCCCAGGACACACCTGGACAGCCCCACGGAGACGGGCCTGGCCACGGGCTGGTGCGACCGCAGGGCTGACCGGGACAGAATCCTCCTCTTGGCGCTCAGAGGGGAAGCAGGGCTCGCAGATGCCTCTTCACTGCTGGAGGAGGACACAGGCCAAAGGGCACGGGTGAGCCTGCACGTCGAGGCCCAGGGGGCCACCCCCCAACCTCTCAGCAGCGCGTGGCACAGGCGGGCGGGCTAAGCACTGCCCCCACGGCAGCCCTCGTGACTCAACACGAGGAACCCAGGCCCCAGGCAGCGGTTTTCTGTCGGCAGCTGCCCGAGTCTCTGAGCGGGGACGGGGTGGGGGGCAGGTGTACGAGTTAGATCTTTCTCCAAATTAGGGGACGAGTAGGTACAGAATTCTGAGAACAACTCGGAAGCAGGAATTTCACAAATGCGAATTCTGAGGGTGAGCCAGGCCTCCACCAGGGGCGACATGCCCATGGGCCTAGGAAAAGAGTGAGCCCCCCCAACTCCCCCTTCTGCAGTCACCTGTCGAAGGGGTCCAGCTCATAGGGGTCTCCAAACAGGGAGAGAGAAGCTGCCCCGATGTCTGCACGCATCAGCCCCAGAGAGGGGTCTGCAGGCTTGTACACCGAGGGGATGCAGGCTCCATGGGCTGGCCTGCGGAGGCCCAGCGTCCGTGCGATGCGGGAACGAGCTGTGGCTTCATTCTGAACCCAGGGGACACAGGGAGAAACACTGATCCACAGGGCTGAAATCTACAGCCTCCATTCCAACTATGAATCTGCAGCACCAAACAGTGGGCCGAGTGGCCACAACCCTGCAGCCTGAGGGTCACGTGTACTCATCACACGTGAGGACCCCGCCTGGGCCTCACCCCCACCCGGCTCACACCGGGTGCCGGCACCCCAGGGAGCAAGCGCCTTGACGGGTTGTAGCCCAGCCCCCTGCGCCCCCCGCGGTCCCAGGAGCCGCTCTGCGGGACCCAGAACACATCTTGTCTCAGCCCTATCTTCAATCCGTGCTGCAGAAACGTGCATATTTATCGGTGAACCTCTAAGTAATTAGAAGAAAAGGGTCCTTCTATGACTCCCACTATCTACCTACACACAGGATTGAAGCTCACCCAGTGTTACCCACCCCATCCGACGCTACCTTTATCTTCTTCCCTTTTCTCTTCTTCACGCGACCCTGGCGTTTCCTGGACCTCGTCCCCGAGCTCCTGCTCTTCACAGACGATCTGGACTGGGTTTTCTTTCTTCCCGACACTTTCTTCCGTCTTCCTACAAAGAACACATTGATAGCGCGCACTTCACTGTGCGCCCCACCCCACGTGTCCCCCCCAAGACCCAGCGGATGACAACTGTCCATCCCGGCCTGGGGCCTTCCTCTTTTCATTTTTTTTTGTTATAGGGTTTTACGTACTTCGCCACAGAGGAGGGGAGGGGGAAGGCAGCGCAAAGCAAGGACAGAGCGAGTCTGAGCCTACTTTGATCTGTAGACCTGATTATGAGAACCGGCAGATTATTTTACACAATTATGAAACAAAATTAAATTAGAAAACACAAACCCTAATAATCAAAAGTAAAAGGAAATAGTGGCTCCCAGCTCTGTATCCACTTGGTGGTCTCACCCTGGAGAAGCACTCTCCCAGAGGCTTGGAAACAGACGACCTCACGGTACGTGTCCAGTAAAACGTATCCTGAGGATTACGTTGCAAACCCAGCAGCGTTCCGTCCCCCTCAGCCACCCTGGGGCGCTACAGGCTGACTGGGGACGAGCCATGGCAGCCACAGGGCGCCCTAGTTCTGTGATGCTCCAGCACCCCCGAACCCTCAGGAACCCCAGCACAGAAACAGCAGGTTCCGAGAAGACGTGTGCTGTTAAAGCACTTCCGCTACACTTGAATCTGCGACCTCGCGACGAAGCTAAAAGCCCTACCTGATCTCCACTGAAGGATGCTACAAGCAGCTCGGGGGTTCTGAGAACTGCTCAACAAAGGAAACAGACGGAGGCGCCAGCGAGCCCGTGCTGTCCACGGAAACTGCACTCCTGGAAGCAGCCCATCAGGAGGAAGCCTCTCCTTCACCTCCTCCGTGACTTCATGGATCTGAGACCTGAGCCCCGGGGCTGCCTGACTGTGAACAGAGAGCCTGGCGGAGCTGCCCGCTGCGAGGACCCCCAACCCCACCCCAAGCAACCCTGCAAACACCCAACCAACCCAACGAAACGCCCACCTGCACCTGAGCCAGCCTCGGGGCTCCAGCTGCCCGGCCGGAGCAGGTGAGACCTGCCCACGAGGGATGCGCCGGGACAGGAGACCCTGCATCACCCCCAGTCAAGAGGACACAGAGACACTTCACAGGCAGCCACTAGCGCAACACAGATCTCCTTTGGCTCGAGATTCAAGTAAACTATTTTTTTTTAATTCCATCACAATTTGTGACACAATTAGAACTGTCAACACCGGCCAGCTATCTCACCGTGCTGCGGAATTATTGCTCACGTCCTTGGGTGTAACAACGGCCTCGTGGTTAAATCAAAAGAAAGACTCCCTCTTCCAGAAACATACTGTGAGACACTTACAGGTAAAATGAGGATCTGCTTCAAAACAACAGAGGAGGAGGGGGTGGAAAGAGACGAAGCAGCCCCAGCCAGGAGTTGCCAGGCCCCGGCAAGACGGTCACGGGGTGCTGTTCCTGTCTCCCTGCGCTTCCACAGTGTGACTACGTCTGTAAAAAGTACGAAACACTGGGCTTCTCTGGTGGTGCAGTGGTTAAGAATCCGCCTGCCAATGCAGGGGACCCGGGTTCGAGCCCTGGTCTGGGAAGATCCCACATGCCGTGGAGCAACTAAGCCTGTGTGCCACAACTACTGAGCCTGCACTCTAGAGCCCGCAAGCCACAACCACTGAAGCCCACACGCCACAACTACTGAAGCCCGCGCGCCTAGAGCCCGTGCTCCGCAACAAGAGAAGCCACCGCAATGAGAAGCCCGCGCACCGCAACAAGGAGTAGCCTCCGCTCGCCGCAACTAGAGAAAGCCCGTTCACAGCAACGAAGACCCAACACAGCCAACAAATTAATTAAATAAATTAATTTTTTTAAAAAAGTGTGAAATATTCACAGCAAAGATGTAACAGCCAAACGTGGGGGCCACTCGGGACAAAGGGAGAAGTGAGCCTGTCTCTCCAGGAGCTGCAGCACCTCCAGCTCTTATCCTGGGACGGGTCTGTGAAATGCAAGGGAGCAACCGCTGGGACTGAGAAGTGAGACCCTGGACACGAGAGGAGATTCAGACAGAAAATACGAGAAGCAAAACCTCTCTCATCCTGAACTTCAAGGCAGTGATCAGCGTGACCTCGGGGTACAGCTCCTGGCTCCATCCACTACACGGGGATGCGAACCGGGACCACCCACCGGCAGCCCTCGGGTGTCTTCTCTGTGCTCAGCTCTCCGGGGGCGAGGGCTCTCCGGGAGCACACGTGCGCTCGGCACCCGGTGGGGCCACGCAGGGCAGCGGAACCTGACACACACACACGCCCGCTGGGGGGTGGGGAGGACGAGTGTGGGCAAGAACACGGCGCAGCTACAACGCGCACGTTGCTGACGGGAGCGCAGGGGGTGCGTCACCTCCAACACACGTTCACTGGTTTGCGCCAACTAGCCTACTGCTCTCTACCGACCCAGAGCAGCGGAAACACCTGCCTGCAGGAAAGATACTCACAGCAGCTTTATTACAGAACCAACCCGAATGCCCGGCACATGCAGGTGGACAAGCTGGGATGGCCCATGCCGTGGCGTGTGCCTCACCAATGAAGAGAAATTAACCCCAGACACCCACTACACCGGCCCCGAAATCACTCTGCTGAGCGACAAACCAGAGTACACACTCAAGACCTCACGAGTGAGAACCGAGGATGGCACGGCTAGCGCCAATGACAGGACGGCAGGTGCCTGGAGGGGCTGCCTGGGGAGTGGGGGCACCGGCTGGAAGCCTCGTTGGTCTCACCGGGAACCATATGCCCAGAGTGGATGTGCTCATCACAGAAAACGTATGTCTCAATAATGTTGATTTTTAAAAGACCACAGATTGCAACCCACTGAATGAAACAGGAAACCACATCTACTGGTTTAAATGAATAGTCAAGGAGAAAAAGGAAAGCTCTTCTTTGGAGAATTCCAACCCATGAATATAAATGGAGCACAGACCCAGAAATCGCCGAGGATGTTAAACTGGGGTGAAAGCTTCTCCCCAGGTAGGGATGTCGACTACCAAAGAAAAATGGAACTTACTGGGACAAAATTACTGAGACTAACACAGAAAAGGACTAGAAAACGTGAACAGCGTCAAAACCAACGAAGACACTGAATTAATCATTTTAGCTGTTCCCACCCAGAAAAGCCAGGCATGGGGCTTCACCTGTGTGTTGCCCAATTTAGAGAAAACATCGCGAATCTTCCACAAGGTCCTTGGGGACTCTTCCCGATCAACTTCGGGGAGGCTGTGTCACCCCGATGCACATGCAGGGCGCTGCTGCATAAACAGCACCCCGGGGGGTTCAGAGGGAAGGACCAGACCCAGACCCCTGGGCCTGCAGGGTCTTCTGTGCGATGGTCTGCGGAAACCAGGCTACAAGGATGGCAGTGACCACAGGAAGCCAGAGCCCGAGCCAGGCCTACCTGCTTTCCTCCTCCGACGGGCAGGGGCTCGCGGCCCGGGGCGCTGGTACACAGCTGTGCTCAGCCCAGCGGCCACGGCTTCGATGGTCTCGTCCAGCAGAGGAGACATGAGGTACCTCGGGATGTGCTGCACAGCACGGGACGGCGCTGGTCAGGGGGGCCGGAGCCGCCTCAGGCCCCTCGAGGGAGCCCCAAGGAGCCCCCTGAGCCCCCGGGAGGCTGGACGCCTCAGCTTGGCAGCAGCAGACATCAGGCAGGCTGCTGGGGGCTCCCCAAGGGCCCAGTGGGAAGTGGGGTCTGGGAAGGCCTCCCGAAGAGCAGGCCGGGCAAGGATGCAGAACAAGGAGGGCTCGCGGGCCTCAGAGTGGAGGGCGGAGGTGCCAGGAGGGACTGTGGGCATCTGTGGTGGGGTCCCGGGACCACGTTCCCCACGAAGTCCTCTCAGCCCCTCTCAGTTCAGTACTATGGCCTTGGCAGGTGACAGCTGCAAGGCAGGGGACCCCCGACAGCTTCCACGATGCACCCATGGGCCGGGCCACTGACCACTGGCCGGACCCGACTGCCCGGCACCCCCAGGGCCAGCTCTCCACTGCTGCCGCCGCCTCAGGCCCACTTGGCTTTGTTCCCTGCACGCGGCCAGGATGCGAGGCCACCAGCACCCACCTGGATTCTCCTGGCTGTGGAGATCCGGTTCCGGTTCACGGTCGCTCGGACCCTCTCGCTCTGCCGTGTCCTGGCAATGGCCCGGGTCCTCCCCGCGTGTGGCCGAAGCCGGCTGGTGGTGGGCACTACATCGGCCAAGAGCAGGGAGACCTCCTCCTCGCTCACGGGACCCACGTCTTGGAAGAAAACACCCTGGGCTGACGTGCACTCCGCTGAGCCCTGGCCTTGGTAGGAGGGCTCCGGGAAACGGGGCACAGGGGGTGTCTCCCTGGAGCTTGGGCCCCTAGACCCCCATCAGCCAACCCCCCGTCTCCAGCCCGTGTCCCCCCAAGGAGTGCAACCAAAAGCCGCCCCTGCTGGAGAGCCGGACGCGATCTCCCCGGGACGAGGGGCCAGCCCCACAGGAAGGGTCTGGGCCGCTTGAGGGGGGGCAGCGCGTTACCAGCAGCAGGGACGGCCCCGGGGGCAGCACATTCCGGACAGAACCACTCGTCCACTGGCACCTCCTGGAGAGGGGGGTCCAAACACTCCATGTGGTACCTAGGAAATGAGACGGTGTCCCCAGCCTCACTGTCCCAACCAAGCGAGCCCTATGACAGGCCTCCTGACAACACACCCTGCTGTGGATCTCGTGGCCCCCAGTCCACATGTGGAAGCCCTAACCCCGCAATGCGACGGCACCTGGAGACGGCCTGTGGGGGTGACGAAGGTTAAGTGAGGTCATGAGGGTGGGGTCCTGACCAGGGACACAGCGCCCCCTCCCTGACACCGAGGGCACCGTGGGCTCTGCCAGGACTGACTTGGATGCCCCCACCCGAGGCCGCGGGGGAGGCCGCCTGCTCAGAAGCCTGCGCGCTTGGAGCTGCAGACACCTGTCTTCTCACTCTCCCACCGGCATTCTGGGTGGACGGACCCCCACCGCAGGTCTGGGCACCTCTACCCTCCAAGGGGACCCTGACGGCTGCCAAACTCTCCCCAGGGGACGTACCACCTGGAAGGACAGAGCTAAGAGAGCGGCAGCTGGGCCCTGATGGCGGCGGGGTGGGGGACGTACCACCTGGAAGGACAGAGCTAAGAGAGCGGCAGCTGGGCCCTGATGGCGGCGGGGTGGGGGACATACCACCCCTGGGAGGCCAGTCTCCGAGGAACTAACACCGTGCACGGCAGCGCCGCCCAACAGCATCTGCTTTTCAGTTGCTTCTAACTAGTCCTCAAGGGAAGCAGTTGGGGAGGAGCCACCGCTGGCATGGGCCGCCGGTGCCGGAACCCTCCAAACTCCATCCCAATGTCCCAGATGGTGCCGAGCCAGGTGGAAACCAGCGCCGAGCCCACATTGAACACCCGACCCCAGGCTGGACTCGGCTTCGAAGCCACGTGCCGCTCACAGCCCTGCCCTGCGTGAGGGTCCAAGACAGACCCACAGGGCGAAGCTTGCCCCGACCCCCTGGCTGGACCTCACCCGAGCACCCCAGGGACGGACGGCGGGAGGCCGCTCCTCCTGGGACGCGGCAGGCTGGCACCAAGGACCGGGGAGTGCCCAGAACCCCAACTAGGTTTCAGCCTGAGAAGATCCTCCAGGATATGGTCTCAGGAACAACATCCAAGAACTGAGTGGTAGCTTCTAACAGAGTGTCCCCAGGATCGAGCGTGGTTCAATCCTGTTCTCGCCACCAAGCCCCAGGGCCTGGGAGCGGAGGCTGGCGGGGGTGACAGGCACTCCGCCCGGCCAGTCGGCACCCACTAGTCCCTCCACGGAGGAGATGGATGAGGGCTCAAACCCGGGAGAGCCCCATGGTCGCCCAGCAGGACCGGCCTGCAGCGCTCACTTGCGCACAAGGATGACCTCCTCCCACCGGGAGAGCCACAGCCACGCGGCAGAGAGGTCCTCCCTCGAGAATACATACCGCTACATGAAACACAAATGGGGGAACTCCCTGGCGGTCCAGTGGTTAGGACTTGGCGATTTCACTGCCAAGGTCCGGGTTCAATCCCTGGTCGGGGAACTAAGATCCCAAAAGCCACGGAGTACGGCCAAAAAAAAAAAAACAAGCCAAAACCCCCCACAAATAATCTGTACCTTGCTTCATATAACAGCGAAAGAATCTGGCATATTCATGTATCTATAGACAGGCTTGTGATTTACTCATTTAAAAATGAGTAACAGGGCTTCCCTGGTGGCGCAGTGGTTAAGAATCCGCCTGCCAATGCTGGGGACATGGGTTCGAGCCCTGGTCCGGGAAGATCCCACATGCTGCGGAGCAACTAAGCCCGTGTGCCACAACTACTGAGCTCGCATGCCACAACTACTGAAGCCTGCGTGCCTAGAGCCCCTGCTCCGCAACAAGAGAAGCCACCACAATGAGAAGCCCGCACACTGCAACGAAGAGTAGCCCCCGCTCGCCGCAACTAGAGAAAACCCATGCGTAGCAACGAAGACCCAACGCAGCCAAAAATAAAAACAAATAAATTTATATTAAAAAAAAATTTCAGTTGCATCTCCCATTATTAAAGAAAAATGAGTAACAGAGTGATCTTAGACTTGGAGACTTGTGACTTTAGTTGAAAGACTTAACTGTAAGAAAATTTAGCTAATGGCAAATATTAGCAGTGAGGATATTCAGAAGCATACGAATCACTATATTTTTTATCAGTTTTAATGTTTTAGATCTATCACAATTTTTATGTACTTGCTTTATCTGTTAAATTCAAGCACATAAAAAAAATAAGTTTATAAATATACTTTACAACAAAAAATATTTTTGATGAAGTTGCAAAAATCCCCAAGAGTCACTGTTAAAACTACTAAAATTGAAACAATTTTTTTTTTTGGCCACACCATGCGGCATGTGGGATCTTAGATCCCTGACTAGGGATTGAACCTGACCCCCTGGCATTGGAAATGCGGAGTCTTAACCACTGGACCACCAGAGAACTCCCTGAAACAGAACGTGATATAAAGAATTAACATAATCAAGGATTGTAGGCTCAGACAAGGCAATCCTGAGAAAGAACTGAGCTGGAGGTTATCACCCTCCCTGACTTCAGACTATGCTACAAAGGTACCGTAATCGAAACAGTACAATACTGGCTCAAAAACAAACACACAGAACAATGAAACAGAAAAGAGAGCCCAGAAATAAACCTACACTTACATGCTCAATTAATCTACAACAAAGGAGGCAAGAATACACAACTGAAGAAAGACAGTCTCTCCAATAAATGATGCTGGGAAAGCTGGACAGCTTCATGTAAAAGAATGCAATTAGGACACTTTCTCACACTATATACAAAAATAAACTCAAAATGGATTAAAGACCTAAACGTAAGACTGGAAACTATAAAACTCCTAAAAGAAAACACTACCAGAACACTCTTTGACATAAATCACAGCAATATTTTTGGGGATCTGTCTCTCAAAACAAAGGAAATAAAAAATAAACAAATGGGACCTAATTAAGCTTTAAATCTTAACTTTTGCACAGCAAAGGAAACACTGACAAAATGAAAAGACGACTTCCTGAATGGAAGAAAATATTTGCAAATGACATGACCAACAAGGGATTAATATCCAAAATATATAAACAGCTCATACAACTAAAAATATTCAAAAAAAGTCATTAAAACATGGGCAGAAGACAGCAGACATTTTTCCAAAGAAGACATACAGATGGCCAAAAGGCACATGAAAAGATGTTCAACATTGCTAATCATCAGAGAAATGCAAATCAAAACCACAATGAGACAACACGTCACACCTGTCTGAATGGCTTTCATCAAAAAGACCACAAATAACAAATGTTGGCGAGGATGTGGAGAAAATGGAGCTCTCTTGCACTGTTGGTGGGACTGTAAATTGGTGCAGCTGCCATGGAGAGCAGTATGGAGGTTCCTCAAGAAACTAAAAATAGAACTACCATATGATCCAGCACTTCCACTCCTGGGTACTTAAGAAAATGAAAACACTAATTCAAAAAGATACATGCACTCCAATGTTCACAGCAGCATTATTCACAAAAGCCAAGATATGGAAGTAACCCAAGTGCCCATGAACAGACAAATGGATAAAGAAGATGTGGTGTACACACACACACACCCTCAGCCATAAAAAAGACTGCAATTCTGCCATTTGCAAAAACATGAATGAACCTGGAGAGTGTTACGCTTAGTGAAATAAATCAAAAGAGAAAAACAAATACACTATGTTCTCACTTATATGTGTAACGTAGAAATGAAACAAACCACCGTATATAACAAAACAGAAGCAGACTCACAGATATAGAGAACAAAGTAGTGGTTAACAGTCAGGAGAGGGGAGTCGGGGAGCAAGACAGGGGTATGGGATTAAGAGATACAAGCTACTCTGTATATAATACGGTACAAGGATACACTGCACAGCACAGCGAAGTAGAGCCAATATTTTATAATAACTTTAAATAGAGCACAACCGATAAAAATTTTGAATCACTGTGTTGTACACCTGAAACTAATATAACTCTATAAACCAATTATACCTCAATTAAAAAAAAAATGCATGCTATGTTCCACTCAATTTTGTTATGAACCTAAAATTGCTCTAAAAAATAAAATCTATTTTAAAAAAAAAGAACTGTAGGCGCCATTTAAAAACTTAAGGGGGGAACTCCCTGGCGGTCCAGTGGTTAGGACTCAGTGCTTTCACTGCTGAGGGCCTGGGTTCAATCCCTGGTCAGGGAACTAAGATCCCACAAGCCACGCAGCAAGGCAAAAAGGAAAAAAAAATAAAGGGATAAAAGCTTAAGGGAAAATCGAGGCTTTGTGAGTGAGAGCTCCGACCGCCTCAGCCAGGGCTCCCCAGCGTCCTCAAGGCCACCGGAAGGCACACAGGCTCGTCTGGCACAGGGAACCCAGGCCAAGAAGGCAAGGCTGGCGACGAGGGCCAGGCCAGGCCAGGCCGAGGGGTGTGGCGGCCAGTACCAGGCCTGTCCTTCCCACCACGTGTGGGCTCTCAGGCAGCATCCAGCTGTCCCAGGCCCTTCCTTCTCACGCCCCGAGCAGCCACCATCACTGGGGAAAAGGGTGCAGTCTGCAATGCGAGCAGCGTTCTGAATGCTGCCACCCCCGCGGCCCCGTGTCCCCACTCAGTCACGGAGTGTGACAGCAAGAGCCGTGAGCTGGACACACGGGTCTGCAGGACACCCAAGGCTCCGCTTCTGCCCTCCAGCCCCAGACCGACAACAGGCTAGAGGGGACCCGCTCAGACACGGCCAACTTCCGGGACTCCAAAGGGGCAAGGAGCACCAAGGTCAAGCAACTGCGTCACCGAACACGGATGCAGGCTGAGGCCGGCGAGAGAGGGAGGAACGCATTCTCAGCTGCGTGAGCCCCGAGGACGGGGCTCGGAGGAAGGTGGGAGATGCTGCCAGGCCCGGGGAGGGTGACCTGCTGTCTCAGTGCAGGGAGGTGGCAGGTAGTGGGCCCCGGTGGGCAGCCCAGGCAGTGTCTGCACTGGGACAAGCGCAGGCCCCACAGGTGCCCGTCCTCCAGGGCTTGTGCTGCTCCAGGACAAGGAAAGGGCCTGACGAGAAGCAGGGGACCCAACGGTGTTGAGGAATGACAACGAAAGGGGCTCCACGGACACAGGGGTGGCTGGCAGCCGGGCTGTCCTGCCGTGTGAGGCTGCCCCGGCCCCTGGCCTCGCACAAAGTGTGGGTCCCGCTCGTGTCCGCCCCCGGCCCAGCCAGCCCACACCCCCATTTCTTGCCTCTCCCCCTCGTCCTGAGGTATTAGGTACATCTCTGCAAGCGGCCTCAGGATATCGTCTGGAAACAGGTGGAGAGTATAAACAGCGATGGGGGGGGACGACGAAGCACGCGGAGCCCAGGACGCAGGGGTTCAGAGGACCCTCGGGGGGCAGGCGGCTCTGAGCACAAGCACGGCTGGGCAGGCCCCTCCAGCAGGTCAACAGGACCAGCTCTGAGCCGAGCTCAGGGCGCCCGACGGGAGGGGCTCACCCAGAGTCGCAGCCGTCGCAGAGCAGCAGACGGTCCTCGCGGTCGCTCCTGCCGCACACCCCACAGAAGGTCGGGTCTTCATCCTCGTCCTCCCCAAGCCTGGCGCTCTCCACTGGGATCTGGGGACAGGACAGTGTGCTCAGCACATGGCAAGCGAGACCCAAATCCCAGAGCCGTTTATATCACGGTTTGCAATGGACCCAAAGCAGATTCGCACGGGCTCCATGGGCCCAGAGGTGCTGAATTAACACACACCAGTGACTTTTATGTTTTCTAACCCTCTCAGGGTAGTTAGCCCTGAGAAAAAAAATGATTCAACAGAAAAAGTCTGACCCACGGAAGGGCCCCAGAGCAGAGTGACAGGCAAGACAGCCAAACATGAGGGCTACGCTGCACGGACCACGCGGGTGGAGAACCGGGAAGCGCCGGGCTCTCGTCCCTCAAGAACTGTCCCAGGACCAAGCAAAGACACAGAAACGTGACTGCCAAAGAATGAGACTCAAACATGTGCTGCCCCATGACGATCACAGCTATTCCTCATCGCTGCCGCCAGCCCGAGCCACCTCCACAGGCTGCCTCGGTCTCCTGCCCACGAGTCCCACCGAGAAACAGCCTCTGCAGCTCACTTCCCCACGGGTGACACGCCTGAGCCACGCTC
This sequence comes from Eschrichtius robustus, assembly GCF_028021215.1. Classification (NCBI taxonomy): domain Eukaryota; kingdom Metazoa; phylum Chordata; class Mammalia; order Artiodactyla; family Eschrichtiidae; genus Eschrichtius; species Eschrichtius robustus. Next base: position 29,161 of record NW_027175262.1, read on the forward strand.
TCTGCCTTTGTTCCTGCACCAGCCAGGGACTCGGGACCCTCCCGCGGCCTCCTGGACTCTGTGCTGGGTCTGAGCCGCTCTCGGATCTCCTCCAACTGGACCTGCTGCCGTGTAAGTGGGCCCTCTGCCCGCCTCCCCTTCCCACACAGGAGGCACTCGGGGCCAAGGACTCAAGAGGCAGGCACTCAAGGAAACAGAGCTTGCCTGCGGGGAAACTGCCAGCGCTCCCCAGAGACCTCCGGGCAGAAGAGCAAAGCGCCCGGGGCAGGCCACAGAAGGCTCCACCAGCAGGACGGGACGGGAGCTGCCGACCCCGGCAAAGACTCCAGGAGAAGTCCGCTCACCGAGAGCCGGAGTCCTCGCACATCCCCAGCTCCGCACATAAAAAGGCACATCTGTGGCTATAAGACTCGCTGAGAAGATGTCAGGCAAGTCTCTACAAGTCTTTCTTTTTCTTCTTTTTGGCCGAGCCGTGCGGCTTGCAGGAACTTCCCCGACCAGGGACTGAACCCAGGCCATGGCAGTGGAAGCGAGGAAGCCTAACCACTAGGCCACCAGGGAACTCCCTCAACGAGTCTTTCTAATGCTGCTCCCCAACAGAAGACGACGTAGGGAGGCCTCCCAGTCCCCAAACAGCAGGTAAGCAAAAGCACGCTTTTAAGAGCAAGGAAAACACCTTGTCCCCAGCCCTCATGCTCCTGCCGTGCGCCTTCCGAAGTCTGGTCCGAGAGAGCTGGCCCCTCTCCCAGGTCTGGGGTCCACACCCTGACCTTCCCTGCCTGCTGTGGCTGCCGTGGCTCAAGAGGAGAGAAGCTCGGAGATGCAGAAAAGGTGTGTGGGAGTGGAGAGGAGGAAGCCTGGGAAACCGCTCCCATGAAGAGCCCAGGCTGGCCGGGCACACAGCACCACCTCCAGCACCAGGTTTCACGTTCATGGCCGCAAACGGCCTTTTAGTCGATTTCTAAAACACACGTAACCAATACTTCAGGAAAGCAACTTGCCTTTTGAAGGCATGTTTTCCCATGAGATGGGGACCAATGTAATACACAAAAGGGGGCGCCTACACTTACCTTCTTCAAGATTTTACCGCCAAATTGAGCTCGAATACAAATACATTTAAATATAGTTCGATCAACTGGACAGGAATTGGCATTCTGTAAGAAAGAAAAATCATACTGCAACCTTATAGAATCACTTTCACTATTAATACCATCTGAAAATAATTTCATTTAGAAATCAAGACATCCTCTTACATTAAAAATCTAATTTACAGAATGTCTGTGTAGGCTAGGCCCTGTGCTAGGTGGCTAGGGATACAGCGGTGAAGAAAAGAGACAGAAATCAAATCCCTGCCATGTGGAGTGGCTCTCTTGGAGGGCCAGTCAGTGCTAAGACAAGAGGAGGGCAAGGGGTGGGTGGGACAGCTGGGTTACTGGCCAGCAAGCAGGGGGCAGAGGAGAAGAGGCTGGGCGCTTGAGGCGATGCCGTTACTGTCACCCTCGCTGGGTAAGGGCAGGCGCGGTGCGGCGAGACCTGCCGCCTTCCCGGGGTCCGAGTTGGTGAGGGTGGGAATAGAAAAGAAGCAGGCAGGGCCGCTGGTCCTCGAGGACGGTGAAGGGCACGGGGCTGTGGGCCACGCATCCTTGGACTCATTACTTCTTTGAGGTTTTCACAAAGTTCAGAAAGTAGGGACGGGGCAGTGCTTCTAAAGCTCACCCTGCAACACTGCACCATCTGGTGAACCCCATGTGCTTTTACTGCTGGTCACATGACTCAGGCTTTCCTGGGTCTATGAGATGACCTCTCAGCACGTGAGCACTGGCCAACTCGGCCTGCGCAGGCTGTCCCTGGGCCACTCAGGATTTCTGGTCCCCGAGAGGCAATGGCCCATAAACAACCCTCCCGATCCAGCGCTCCACGAGCATATCACCCCACAGTGAGCTTCACCGGGCACCCCGAGGGCCTAGAGCTCGAACGAAGCAGAGATCAAGCTCGGACGCCACCCGGGGCTCCAACTCCTGCTGTAGAGCAGAGACCCAGACCCTTGAGAGGCCGGCCACGGGCTGGGTCACACACACAGAGAGGCCAGCCCGAAGGGAGGAAGTGCCCGAAGAGAAGCCACGCACCTTGGACCACTCCACGATGCAATCGAGGCAGAAGTAGTGGGCACAGTTCTCAGGTGTCCCCACAGCCTGGTCCCTGAAAGCATTAAGACAGATCGGGCAGCTCTCCGAATCATCGTCAGAGTTAAATGCACCGCTGGCTTCCAGTGCCCCCCGAGTAGCTGCTGCTGCCGCTAACGTGTCCACGTCGTCGCCGTCTTCTTCGGAATCCTCGGAACCTTGACAAAGAGGCAATGTTACAAGTCCACAAACCCGGAGTACAGGAGGCATGCAGGCCGCAGCCACACTCGGGTGAGCAGGGTCCTGAATCCCACACACAAGGGACAGACCCGCTCCTGCAGCCCCAACCAGGACAGATGTCACCGGGCATTTTAACCCGAAGCTGCTTCCAAGCTGGGGGGACACCAGCCCCACCCCCCCAACTTGGAGCCGAATCAGAACCCTCATGAGGCAGGCGGCCTCCAGGGGCCAGCCCGCCTCTCGGCTCAGCGCAGCGGCCTCCAGAGGGCGCCATGTGCCGTCAACACCCTTCCCAAAACAGTGTCAGTGAGCCACGGCCCTCAGGGAAGGCCTCTCCTACAGGTCTTTCATTTTTCTCGCTTCGGGGATTAGAGAGCATAAATTCCTAACCCAGCAAGCTGGCCACAACAGTCCTGATCAATTTCTGAAAGCTTCTGAGGCTGGGGTTAGGCCAGCAGAAAAGGAAGGAGACACTTTCAGTTCACCAAGGCAGAATCAACATGTGCATTAGTTTTCTCTCCCCGCTGAACTCCACTGAAATAACGCACTACTTCACAAGGACAGGAGAAGCAGGCTAGGGGTGTGGCAGGCAGGGTTCTTACACGCCCCCGAGACCCTGCTGTCGCAGGGCAAAGGGAAACTAGAACAAAACCAAATGAGCTCTTTAAAAGCACTTTTCTCTGGCTGGTTGTAGAACGTTGCGGCCTGTGCACTGAGGGGTGGCTCCCAGGAGCTGAGTGATGAGGGCCTCCCCTGGCAGCCGGCCAGAGACAGGACCGGAGCCCCATGCCCGCAGGGATCTGAAATCTGCCGACAAGCCGTGACCTTGGGGAGCACCATGAGCCTCAGATGGGGACGGCAGCCCTGTGACCCCTTGATGTCAGTCGGGTGAGACCCAAGCAGAGGACCGGCCACCGGTGTCTGGACCACAGACCCATGGAACCACTGAGACACTGAGCACGTGGTCTCAGCTGCTGTGTTCGTGACAATCTGTTACAAACCAAGAGAAAACTAACAAAACTGGTGTCCACCAAATTTTGGAGCATGACTTTGCTCAGCTTCCTGCCTGGCTAAGGGCAAGGGGGCAGCAGCAGGTGGAGGCCGGAGGGTCTGGTTCTTCCTCTGGAATTCCACAAGGCTCAGGAACTGAAGGGAAGGCAGAGACCGAGCCGTCTGAGGGCCACCTGACCCCTCTGCCGTGTCCCACCCACGGAGAACGCCTTTCAAGTGTCTGAGGGGCAGCGACCACCAACGGAGAGGCGGCTAAAGACACAGGCAGGTGCCAAGACCCTGGGCCACCCGCCTCCCCACCCCGTCTCAGGGGCTGCCGGACCAGGCCCCAACCAGATGAAGGACCAGGCCAAGGGAGGTGCAGACATGGGTGCCAGCCTGGCGTGGCAGCTGGCGGCACGGCACGCCTGGGAACCCAGCACAGGTGAGGGCACAGCTCACACGAGGAGGGCAGGGCCACACTGGAAAGAGCTGGGAGTGAACAGAGATGAGGCCGAGCAGGGAGGGGCTGCGAGCTGAGCAGACCAGGACGCGTGTGCACCGCCTGGAGAGCGGGCTGAGGCAGCGGGTCAGAGTCCCAAGTCCTCATGTTTCATCCTAAGACTTGAACAGATAACACGTATCTAAAGTTGAAAACTGAGCAAACAGCGACACAAGCAAGTGACTTTCAGGAAATCAACACTAGTGCAGGAAAAGCAAAAAGATGAGTAGAAAGAGCTGCCGAGGGAAGGGGGACGTGGCAGATACCAGGGCTGTAAGGATGCAGATAAACTCCCTTTGAAGACACTACCTTTGAGACCTCTTAAGTTCTCACCAGCCACAGAGATACGCTCCTTGCCCGTGAGTTTCACAGACCAGCGTGGAAAACTAGGGGTGTCTGGTGGAGTTTTACTGCCCATCAGCTATGGCCGTGGCCTCCAGGTGCCTGCCCACCACCAGGCACCTCCTCACCACCCGTGGGCCTGCTGGGCACTGGGCTCTGTGCCAGCTGTCCCTGCACAGCACTCCCCGCCAGCCCATGTCCCCCATTACCCGGCTAACCCTCCTGCCCTTCAGATCACAGCTTAGATGTGTCTTTCTGGAAGCTTCTCCTCACCAGCCTGGGCCCACAGGAGCCGAGGCCTCCCCATTCCCATGACATCCCCGTAAACACACTCTTGGCATCTATCACCTGACCTAACTGTTCCTTTACACCGTTGTCTCTGCTGCTAGGCAGTTAGCTCGGGCAGAGAGACCCGGCTGGGCTCCCGCTCACCCTCCAGCCTGCAGCCCCCATCCTCTGGCCTCCAGTAGAGCCTCAAACCTCTGCTCGAGGGATGAAGTGACAAAGATCTGATGTCCTCTGCCTCCAGCCCGGTCAAGGCCACATGCCTGTGCCCAAGCCCCAAGCCCATCTGCAGAAACAAGCGAAGAGCCACAACGTGACCTGCAAACTCAGCACAGAACTTCACGTGCCTGCACAGAAGTCAAATAACTCTGGAAGAATATGTCACCAAACACACGCGCGGTAGCAAACTCACATTGATGTGCTGTGTCAATGCTCTTCCTTCACAAGCACTGTCCCACACGAGGGGTTACCTTTCTGGAACAGTCTAACGTTCATAAACACAGGAGTCCAAGGACTGTAATGAAAAGACTAGGCAGATGCTTCAGGACCACACACGTCCTGAGTGGACGGCTGTTGTCAGAAGGAAAGCAGCCGCAAGCCAAGCTTCCAAAGCCCAGTGCCATGTGGGGAAGGGGCTGAGCGTGCCTCCCTCTGAGGGGCTGGGACAGGGCAGTCCAGCCTGGGGACCCCGCAGGACACGTACCAGCCAGGGTGCCCGGGAAGGCCAGGGAAGGAGGTGCCGCGAGGTCCTCAGGCGGCACTATCTCCCCTTAAAGCAAAGCTCCCTGCGCAGGAGTTCAGAAGCACAAACATCAAGCAATGTAAACAGCCTGGGAATTTCTTAATAAAGTCATTCCGTGCATCTACCAGTTCTCTCAGGGGTTCCATCAAGAGCGAGAGAAAGAGCCACAGGAGGCACCGCCATCCTGCCCAGGTGGTCCCTGGGGTCAGGTGGCTCCCTGGTCAGGTGGTCCTAGGTCCCGGCAAACCTCAGCTCATGCTACCCCTGCCCTGCAGCAGGGGCTGGGGGACCGCTCTGCCCGCAGGTCCAGTCCGGCTGCGCTCTCCCTGGCAACGCCCTTCGCACTGCTCCCTGTTCTCAGGCATTTTAACCTCCTGCCGCCACCAGGGAAGAGACCTATCCACTGTGCCATCAGCCCAACTACATCAAAGCGAGCCAGCTTCCCAGCTGAAGACGAGACCCGCTGCAGGGGACTGCCAGACAAGGCCGCGTGCTAGGGAGTTTCACTCCCAGGGTTCACAGCCCCAGGTGGCCAGCACGGTTAAGACAGCAACTTCAACAAGGCCATTTTATAACAGCAATCCCTGTCACGAGGGAGGGGACACAAGGGCCGCTCGAACGTCAGCGTCCTCACCAGGTCCGTCTTCCAGGTCCCCCTCCTCGTCCTCGCCGTCACTGTGCTCACCGCACGTGTCGTCCTCAGAGCCCCCGCTGTGGGCATCGCTGCTTTCTTCTACACGGACAGGTAAACACAGCCCCGGGGGGCAGCGTCACGGCCGAGGCAGGTTGGAAGATGCACAGAGGTGTTCAGAGGACACCTGCCCCCAGGGCGCCCAGCGCTGCCCCCAGGGATGGGGGGGGTGGGGCCGCATGGGGACGTGGGGAGGGAAAAGCAGCATCTTTTGCTCGATTTACATCTGTATTGATTGCACTAAAAATAAACACCAAACAATGTGCCGCTTGTGCACTTGAAGAGCAAGGCATGAACGCTTGCTCCCCAGCTCCGTGTGGAGAGGCGGGAGGGCGGCTCACCAGTATCGCTGGTCAGGGCGGCAGGACGGAGTCTCGGGCGGCCATCGGGCCCCGGGCTTCGGTCCACAAGCTCATCCAGGCTGTCGTCATCCATTGCTGCACATTGGAGTTCAGCTCTGAAAGAAACCAGGGTCAAGTAATTCCCCTCTGTCCCAAGCTTTACGTAAAGCTCCCTGCCGAGAGAGCGACAGTCACTCTCTACACGTCACGTCCTGGTGACACGTGTCCACCCGTAGCACAGGAGATATGATACGCTCAAAACTGTGCATACACACAAAAAAGACTGGCTCCTATCTACAGAGCCACGTTCAAAGTCAGATCCCGATTTATAACGAACCTAACTGAGCCTCAGACTGGCCACCTTCTTGTTCAGTCAGGCACCTACCACACCTCAACACTCCCCAGGTACCCCCGAGGCCAGGCTTGAAGGAAATGGCTTATCACAAGCTGAGGCAAAGCAGCGCTTTCAGTGGGGGATGGTCACCAGAAGGCCCCGGTGCCAAGCAGGGCCCTCTCCCTGCACTCCCCTGGCACCTCCCTCTCAGCCCTGGCTGGCCAGCCCAGGCTCCGCGCGCCTGACTATGGCTGGGAGGCCACAGGTACCAGCTGAGGTTCCTCTGACCTCGCCCTAGTGCATCCACAGGGTACCGCCAAGTCACCTGACTGCCCGGAGCAGCATGGGGCCACAAGGAGCAGAGGCCAGGTTCTGCCTCTTGGCTGCCATGTCCACCTGCTCTTGGGCTCCTGATCTCCAAGTGGGGATGCCTGTCCTGCCTACTCTGCAAGGCCACTGCCAGGATAACACAGAAGATCTAGACCAATGATCTCACAGACATAGTGGGACACAATTACCCTCCCACACCAGGGCCTCTGACTTTGGTCTCCAAATAAGGGTTTTTTCCATCAGTGCTACTCACTTCCCAAGTGACCCCGAGAGGAAACACCTCAATGACACACAGTGAGGAAACACCGCCCCCATCCAGGTGGCACAGTGTGCTTCCGACCACGTCCCGTCTGCATGGTCAAAGGAAAGGGGTCACAGGAGAGACCGGAAGGCAGAGGGGCAAAGCAAGAACCAGGGGCAGGGGGTAAGGCTGACAGCAGCGTGCCCAGAAGCCAGCAAAGGCTCTCATTCCTGGATCCCACATGCAGGCTTCTCTCCCGTGGGCTGTGGGCCACACACTGTGTATTTCACATGCATCACAGAAACAAGGAGAGGGGCCGTCACTACCACCACCGTACAGATGCTCCCAAAGAATGATCCCCTGATGGGGCTGAGGCCAGGTTCAGACCCCGGAATGCCTCACTTCCCACACGAAGCCCAATTCTGGGACAATGTTTTCTAAAATAGTGAGGGCATGTTAATGTCATGAAACTGCCAACTGCCATATGATGCTTCTACTTGGAAGTAGTCAACTGAAATTTTTAACCCCTGAAAGCCACCACCTTTCTTCTACCTAACATCGTAAGGTTAAGAAAATCAGCAACAGTCCTACTCAACTTAAGGGTCTGCACCCCACTTCTTGGTGAGTCATCAACACAGCAGGGACCTTCCCTGTGCTGTACCCACGTCGTGACCACGTCTTCTGCTGGAGACGCACAGACCATCCGACGAGATGGTGCCGCTGTCCGTCCAAAGGGATGACACCTTTCCCCTGAGCATGATGGCTGCAGCCCATTGCAGGTAAGAAGACCTATTATCCTCTGGCTATAGCTGTCATTCTGGGACACCTGCTCTCATACTTACCCTGCCCCTACTGTGTGCAGCACGGGTCCTGCCCTGGAGAAGCACAGCCTATGAGAGAGGTAAATACTCACACCCAGGAACCTACCAGGGAAAAAAATCAGAAAATGTAACCCCCCCAAGGAGACAACAGAGCACAGCTAGGGACAGTTCACACGCAAAAGGTCAAAAGCACAAACAAATAACCCCTGGCCTCTCCCTTGGTGACTGAGACCTAGGCCTGCCTGCCAGGGGCAGTGGCAGGGCCTGGCTCAGAGAGCTGTAAGAGGTCAGTGCGGCCTCGATGGGGTCTGGCTTGCCTGAGACACCAACTCCGGAATCAGGATGACTGACTCCCCGTGTCCCTGCACCTGTGGGGATCAGTCCCGAGAGCCCCGTGCTTCTCCGTCACAGCTTCGAGGAGCACCTCCAGGCCTCCCGACAGCCCTCCCTTCCTTTATCATCACACGCAGTAACTTCTGGCAGCACCCAGGGAGAAGAGCCGGCTAGCCTCTGAAGGTGCTTTCCAGAGCAAGCGCTGTGCGACCACAAAGGAAGAGACCACCGTTAGCAACCCCCGGCCCCCCCTTCCTCTGTAAGGAACCCTGCACTCAGAACACTGGGCGAATGGGACCCTGGCTTAGCACCTACTGGCCCCACCGGCAGCCCCAGCTCAGACACGCCTGCCCAGACCCACCATCTCCACCTCTGCTCATATGTCCCAGACCAACGGCCAGGAAGCCTTTTCTGCAGGCAAGCCCACAGCCTCCCGGCCGCTGGCCACCTTCGGCAGCACCGGCAGCGCTCTGTGGAGCTCCTGCTCAGCCTTCAGATTTAAGGGAACTAGGGGAAACACTTAAACCACAAAGAGTATTTCCCTCTTTTCAAATTCAGGGACTCAAAGCACCTGCGATCCCAACCATCACTAAGGAACCAAAAGACCTCCCGGTGTGGTCACTGGCAGCTGTGCCAGGACCAGAACCTGACTGCCCATCACCAGGCCCTGAGCAAGCCTGCCCGGTCCAACGTCTCACACGGGGCCAACTCTCAATTTTCATTCATCGCATGCCACAGAGGCTACAAGACCTCGAAACTGTAAACTGCAACAGAAGTCAAAAAGCTAGGGCCCAGCAAGGTCTTGGCAGGGTTGAGACAGACACCAAGAGTCCATGCTGGGAGGCTGCTAAGAGAACCAAAGCCAGGATGGCCCTGTCACGGCCTTGCCACCAGCCTGGTGCAAAAAAAGGAACCAGCTGTTGTCATTCTGACTCAACATTCTTCTCCTAAGAAAAAATACCGAGTGGTCCAGGGAGTGGGAAGGTGTGCTAAGTCCCAAGTCAAACCTCACTTCAGCCTCAGGTTCTGTCCAAGTGACCACTGGCCAAAATGTGGCTCACAGGCCGACTACCATCTTGCTGCTGCAGAAGCAAGATAAGTATATAAACGCGAAAGTTGACAAGAATGTAAAACAATCCTTGTTATTACAAAAAAAAAAAAAAAAAAGCATGGGCCAGGAATCAGGGCTAGGGTTAGTTAACACAGGGCCCTGGCTCCGCACTCAGGAACTGTGTGACGTTGGCAAGTTACTTAACCTCTCTGGGCTCCAATCTATGTAAGTAAAACAAGAAGGCCAATACCTAGTCCCGAGAGACTGCTGTGAAGACTACGTGGGTTAAAGAACGGGAAACCATCCCGTCAACCAAACGGGCCTGTCGAAACACAGGCGAAACCAATGAAAGCAAAGACGACCAGGAGCTGGAAACGAGTTAGCAAAAGGTCACACTTCGCTCTAGGAAGGCGCCCCCCCGGAAACCCGCCTGCAAGCCCGGGGCCTCCCAGCCTCTGCGCGACGCCTCCTGCGCCCGCAGGCGGTCACCGCCGCCCGCCAGCCCGCGGCCAGTGCGGCGCAGGCCTCGCACCGCTGGGCAGGCCGCAGACAAAGCGCGAGGCGCCCGGGTCGGCCCTCCGGCCGTGGCGCAACAGACACCAGGGAAGCTGCGGCCCAGCACGTACCCGGAACCTCGCGCCCCGCCGGCCGCTACCGGGCGCTCGCCGCCACTGCCGCAGCCGCCGCCCGAGCGAGAAGCACGACTAGGCCCCAACGCCGCCGCCGCCTCCGCCGCCGCCACCACCGCCACAGCCACCACCGCCGCCGCGCGCTCCTCGACCCGGAAGTGCATGAAGCCGGTTTCCGGGGTCCTCCCACCCCCGCCCGTTGGCGGGAACCACTGGGACCAGGGAGGGGAAGAAAGGCCTGAGGTGGAAGAGAGAGCCGCTCCCTGAGCTTGGGGATCTCGAGGCTTTGGAAACACTGTTTAATGCGTTATCACCGTCCAAAGAGACAAGCTGCTTGGAAGAACTTGAGGTGTCTAAGTTCCCGCCTTTGGGCTGTTCTGGGACTGCCCCCCCCGTCGAGGAGCTGGTACAGCCCGACCCTCCGCCCGTCGCCCAGGGCGAATGGGAGCGGAAGCCTGGCAACCTAGGGTCCCGCCCCCAGCCAGGGTCCCGCCCCGTGCTATGGCCCCGCCCCCAGCCCGGGTCCCGCTCGACGCGGCGCCCCCGCCCCGCCCGACGCGGCGCCCCCGCCCCGCCCTCGCGCCACCCCCCTCCCATCCCTCAGACCCCGAGCGCGAGCTGCGGAGAGCCGGGCCGGGACGGCCTGGTGGCGCTCCAGGGACGAGCAGCTTTGTGCCGTCCGTTCACTCCGACCAAACACTGATGGACCCTCTGCGCGGGCTCCGCCAGGCGCTGGGCACAGCGAAGACGATTCCCCAGTCCCGTGTCCCATCTTGTCCAGACACAGTAAACAATGAACGCTGCGAATCACTGCGCCGCGTGGTGTGTGAGAAGCTGATTCGTGCTCTGATAAAAAGAGCAGAGTCCGGGGCTCCGGAGGCAGGAGGACTGGCCAGTGGTAGTTAGCGGGTGAGGATGGCCCCGGCCGAGACGTGATGGCGGAGGGAGCAGCCGTGGGGAGAGCTCGGAGAAGCTGCCGGGACAACAGAAGGGAGGCCCGCGAAGTGGGCCCGGGCGGGGAGCGGCACGGGAGGGTCCTGAGCAGGGTGACAGGCGCTGGCTGATAGGAACCCCCGGGCGGCAGCGGGTGAACAGACTGGAGCAGCGGGGGCGGGCCCGGGGGACCAGTGGGGAGGCCTCTTTGGCCAACCCCCCTTCAGGGACCACCGTGGTGCCGGCTGGGGTGGGGCAGCGCAGGTGCGGGAAGCGATCCGCTCCTGGTAGACTCTGAAGACAGAACCGAGGGGTGGGGGTTGTTGAGGAGTTGGATGTGAGATGCCAGGTAAAAGGGGAAACCAGGAAGGGTTCCTGGAAGCCAGGGGAAGAAGGCGCATCCAGGAGGACGCCTGTGTGGAGCGAGGTGGGAGTCACCGGTGACCCGGGGGATAGCAGCTCTGGGGGGCGGGGCAGCTGGAGGCGGTTTAAGGAGAAGGCGAGCAGAGTGATGGCCGGCGAGCACCAAACGGGAAACAAAAGTGGAGGCAGCTGGGAAGGAGCCCACCGAGAAAAGGTTGTTTTGTTTTTTCTGTTTACGAGGGGAGAAATAACCCGCGTGCTTACAGGCTCCAGAAAGGACTTTGCAGAAAGGAAGAATGGAGGGTGCCAGAGAGGTGAGGGACTCTGGAGGGAATCTTCTCTGTGGGCGTGTGTGTGTGTGTGTGTGTGTGTGTGGCGCTGGCACAGCATAGTACCTCTTGGGTGTCACCCAGGCCAGGTACCCAAACCCAGACACTTTGGCTCTCAGCGTAAGTATGGATCTTGTGACCTCGGAAGAGTTTCTCAATCCCTCTGTGCCTCGTTGGCTATAAAATAGTGATGTTGAGGGCTGGATGGGTGGGGTCCAGCATGGTAAACACCCTGCACCAGACACCTCCCCCTCCCTCTCAGCTTGGTCTCAGCAAGCGTCGGCCCTTCTGCACACACATGCCTACCTGCCAAAGACCACTAGATATGAGGACACCGCCCAGCAGAGGATCCCAAATCTGGGTGGGTGGGAGCACGCCACTAAAGCTCCTGGGAAGGAGTTGGACAAGCAGCTTGGAGCCCCCTTGGAGCGGGATCAGCCCCTCCCACACTCATCTGCAGCTACTCTCGGAGCCTGCTGGAAGATTGTCATAATAAACACATGCAGGGCTTCCCTGGTGGCGCAGTGGTTAAGAATCCACCTGCCAATGCAGGGGACACGGGTTCGAGCCCTGGTCCGGGAAGATCCCACATGCCGCGGAGCAACTAAGCCCGTGCGCCACAACTACTGAGCCTGCACTCTAGAGCCCGCGAGCCACAACTACTGAAGCCCGCGCGCCTAGAGGCCATGCTCCGCAACGAGAAGCCACCGCAATGAGAAGCCCACACACCGCAACGAAGAGTAACCCCCACTCGCCACAACTAGAGAAAGCCCGCGCGCAGCAACGAAGACCCAATGCAGCCAAAAACAAATAAATTAAAAAAAAAGAGAGAGAGAGAAAAAAAAAACCTGTACCCTGCAGCCCTCACTGGGTCCTGGTGCATGCTGGCACACCCTGCTCCTGCCCCTCGCAGGCCCAGGCAGGCCCAGACACAGGATGCATGCTCCTCTCCTCGTGTGCACAGGAGGGTGGAGCTGGACAGGGAGCTCCCTTGGTTCTGTCCAGCCCAGGTCAGCCCTGTCCCCTGCCATCAGTCCTGCACAAACACACAGGGCCAGTGCCGGGGAAAGGAGACAGGCAGGGCTGTGATCCCTGACTTAGGAAGGCAGGTGTACCAGTGTCCTAGGGCAGCCATAACAAATGACCACAGACTGGGGGGCTTAAAACCACAAATTTCTTCTCTCACGGTCCAGGAGGCCAGAAGTCCAAAATCTAGGTTGACAGCTGTGCTTTCTCTGAAATCTGTAGAGGGAATCCTTTGTTTCTGCTTCTGGTTTTTGGTGCTTCAGTCTTCCGTGGCTTAATGGCAATTACCCCAATCTCTGCCTCAGTCTTCGTATGGCCTTCCTCCCTGCGTGTCTGTACCTTTCTCAAAAGCACACTTGTCATTGGATTTAGGACCCACTCAGATAATCCAGGATGACCTCATCAAGCTGCAAAGACCCTTTTTCCAAGTAAGGTAACATTCACAGGGTCTAGGCATTTGAATATAACATATCTTTTTGAGGGACCACCATTCAGTACACTTCAGAGGGTGATAAAGGGTGCATTTGGAACCAGCAGGACTGAGGGGGCACTGCTGGAGGTTGTTCCAGCAGGGCAAGGCAGGAACTGGGAGTCACCCTGACCTCTGGCCTGTCCCTGTCCCCGAATCCCAGACTTCTCCCCTCCAAACCTCTGTCTGCCCGCCCCCAATCACGCTCAGTCCTGAAGGTGCAGGCCCTGCCCACAGGGGGCCACACCCAACACCCTGCACTTGAACTTCTATACTCAGGCTTCAGGCTTCATGCTCCTGAGGTCCCAGGCAGGGTCAGATGCCTCCCTGGAGGCCCACACTTAGCCACCTGGGCAACAGTTTTGAAGGAAGACATGAAATGACCAAGATGGTGGGAAGGGTGCAGGAGGGGCCCACACTGGTTTTGTGGCAACTGGTGGGCTCCAGCCCAGGCTTATGTGGGCTCCGGGGAGGACAAGGAGTGGGGTAGTGCGTTGGGGGGCAGGAGGGCTGCAGGAGAGCAGCCGGGGTGGCTGATGCTGAGGAGGTACTGTCCCTGGGCCAAGTCGGGGCCAGAGAGGCCCTCTGTAACTGCCTGGAGCCGGGAGAATGGAGTCCTCCAGGGAGGGCCAGGCTCTGAGGCAGGTGCCAGAGACTCTGGTTGACTTGAGGGAGGTGGGCAAACGGGGGAGTTCTTGCTTACCTTGGAGGGGACACAAAGGTCTTAAGAGGACCTTAACCCTAACCCTAACTCTCCAGACTGGATGGTGGAGAACAGAAGGGGCTCGGGCACCTCTCTGCCTGATTAGGGGTTCGGATGGCCCATGATTCTGCCTCAGGGAGGCTGCGAGGGGAGTGTGAAGAGAAGGGGCCAGGGCCACGACTCCCCTGGCTGCCACCTTGGGGCTACACCAGGAGTGGATGACTCCAGATCTGAAACGCTCCGTTCCCTTGGTTTCTACATTTTCAATGTCCGGACAGGACAGGGCAGAGGACGGGGGCAAGCTGCCGAGGGCCCTGCGCCCCGTGCCGTGGCCCCTACGGACAGGAGTGACCAGGAGTCCCCAGGGCCGGCCCGCGGGCGTCGCGGGTCAAACCAGGCAGAAGCGGAGCCCCCTCAACGCCAGCCAGACCGCCCCGGAGTGCGTGCAGGAGGCGCGGGAAGCAGGTGGCCGCGAGGGCACGGGCCGGCTTACGTGTGCCGGAGCCCGGCGTTCCCGGGGAGGGGCGCGGCTTGCGCGGGCAGTGGGTGCAGAAGCGCCCGGGCTGTTCCACCGCCCGGGCCGGCGCGGGTAGAGCCTCGGGTCGTACCACCCGCCCCGGCCGGCGGGGGAGCCGCCCCGGGCGCCAGGCGGCGACGCGGCGCCCGCAGGCCCCGCCCGGCAGGTGGCGGCCCCGCCCAGAGGCCGACGTGCGGAGAGGAACGCGCCGGCCGCGCCCGCGAGGGGCCGCGCGACGGTGGGCGTGGCGTCCCGTCACCGGCTCGCACACAGTGGCTGCGGCGCGGCAGGGCGGGCCCGGCTCGGCCGACCATTGGCTGCGGGACCTGTTCATTTGCATACGGGCCGGCCGCGGAGCGCGGAGCCGGCGGGGGCGCGAGGGGGCCGCGGCCGCCGCCGAAGTTGGGCAGAGAGCCGGCGACGGCCCCGAGCCGGGGTCGCAGGTGACGCGCGAGGGGTCCCAGGCCGGCGGGCGGGAGCTCGGACCGGGCAAGGGCAGCGGGATCGGACAGCCAAGTTGGAGGGGAGGGAAGGGTCAGGGGCGCGGGACGACCCCTCCGCCCGCACGGCGGTCCCTCCAGACGCAGGGCAGCCACTGCCCACCGCACACTGCGCTGCTCCGGACCCACTGTGCGTGTGACAGCGGCTGATCTGTCTCTGGGCTGCGCGACCGCCCCGTCCTCTCTGTGACCCTGCGGGGCAGGGGACGGCCACATCGGGTCAGAGGGCGCGCGCCAAGGCGGGTGGTGGGCAAAGGCGCCCCATGGACTGGGTGTGCTTTTCTGCGCCCAGCAGTGGGCTGAGGGAAAACGGGGGACATTCAGGGAACTTCGCTGTCCTCCGCACGAGGGGGCTTGGGTTGGACCAGATGCCCTCTTGGAGGGAACTCTCTTTCCCTTGTGTGTCTCAGGGTGTCAGGATGTGCAGGGTTCTTGGGACCGCCTTCCCGATGTCGCCAAGCTTAAGGCAGTCCTGGGCAGGCACGGATGCCGGGGTTCGACCCTTGGACGTCGGGACAAGGACCTCCAGAACCAGCCTCTTGAGGGCTACCTCTGGGGACTTCCTTGAGGACAGTGGTGACAGATTTGACTTTACTGTGCACTCTGCCACTTCAGCGAGACCGCTAAGGGAGTCGGGGCTCTGAAGACCCTTTTGTGGTGCCCCCGACACACCCTCCCAGGGGCGGGGGCTCCTGGAGGCCCGCCTTTGCTGTTAGGGATTCTCGAGTTCACCGTGAAAATCCTGTGGTTGTGGAGCCGGCCCAGAGCAGCCTCTGGGCCTGCAGATGCCAGGAGGCCAGCAGCAGGCTCTGTCCCCTCTCCCAGGTGGTGGGGGCTGATGGCTGGAGCAGCCTGGTGGGGAGGCAGGCTTAGATGAGGCCTTGTGTGGACTCAGACTCCCCTTTGGAGGGACCCTGTCCTAACTGATGGTCGATGTGGTGTGCTGAGTGTCACACCCAGCAGGCTTGGCAGGGCCAGGTTCTCAGGTGGCAGGGAGGCTGTTGGTGGCTTTGGGGTTGAGAACCAGCAGAGCTGATTTGCTGCCACTGGGCAATGACTTACTGTGGGCAGCCGTCTGTGAACCCTGGTGTTCTCAGCCAGCCCTGGAGGGCCCTGCTGTGCGGGGCGGGGGGCAAGCAGGAACTCTGAGGCCAGTCGGGGCACCAGTGCCTTCCCCCCAACACAGTCTGGCCCTGCAGAGCGACAGTGAGGATGGCTGCCCGGTACTCACAGCAGGCAGGGTCCTGCCCTGCCATCCACTGGTTTGAAGGGAGCTGGGCCTTTCCTCACCTCAGCACATTTCACATCATTGTTTTCAAAGTACAGTTTAAAACTCAAAAGTAAACTTTTCAGCAACTCAAGGATTTGCTTAGTGATCTGAAGCACTTCTGGCAACTTTCGGGGGGTGTGGAATTTTGTTCACCTGGAACAGCCTCAGAGGAAGGTTCTGCCTGAGGACCCTCTCTGAGCTGAAGAAGAGGGCTGTCAGCGTCCTCAGAGCCAGCCTCAGGCCAGGGGCGGGTCCCTGCCAGTGACTTCAGAAGGAACGGGTGTTCCCTGAAAACAGACACAGGAGACCAGGGGGCATAAGTCCGCCCAGTTCTGTGTCTGCCGCCCTTTGGGGAGTGGGGAAGCCCACGACACTGGGAAGGGCATGGGCTGGCCCTCCCCTTTCCCCTGTGTGTGTAGGGTGGTCCCTGGATGGCACCTGGCCTTGCCCCCTGCGGGCCTACGTGCTTAGCTTGGGAGATGACGCCGTGCTAAGGCTCAGGGCTGGTGCCCAGAGGTCCATCCAACCCTCTGGAGCACAGGTGGGGGCTACAGGTGAAGGGAGCAGGCCCCTCAGACAGTCCCCAGTCCTCCCACCCAGGGCAAGGCCTGACTAGCCCGTGCACTCCGGGCTGCACCCTGTGTGGCCTGTGCTTGGCCCTATCTGGAGTCACAGGTCAGGCAGGAGTGTGGACAGGTGAGGGGATGGGGATGGGGTGGGGGCTCCACAGAGGAAGCCGGGGCCAGATCCCTTTCGCCACCAGCCCTGTGCAGCCACTCCCATCCCTGCTGCAGCTCAGGCAGGAAGTACCGGCTCCTGGTTACTCCCATAAGCCGTGCGCTTGGTGGTTTCCTTGCTCCTTGCACTCAGGACTTCACGTCCCCTACTGTCGGCCCCAAAGGAAGTGGGGCATGCCAGGCCCGGCTCAGGGGCCACCCCAGAAGAAGGCTGAGTCCATCCCAAAGTTGCCTGCCCCCAAACTAAGCACGAAGACCCCTGTGATGTAGGCTGTCCCGTCCCCTGTTCCTCAATACGCATGGCTGCACCCAAGCCTCAGAGCCCCCCAGGTTCTGACAGGCAGAGCTCTCCCATCCCAGCCACAGCTCTCGGAGCTGGGAGCCTGTGGCCCACCCCAGGACAAGGGCTGTGATTTGGACCTCGCCCTGCCCCAATTCCAAGGCTGCAGGCATGCAGCTGAGGCTTCATGCCCACCTGGGGAGCGCAGGTGGGCAGCACACCCTCTGGGGGCCAGCAAAGCTCCCTGGGCCTCGCAGACCCAGGAGTCCCCGCAAGCTCTCAGACTCAGGAAACCTGATGGACGGGTCTGGTGTGTCCTTGAGTCCTCATATCCAGGAGCCACCCCAGAGGGGGCAGCGCTTTCTGCTGCTGGTGGGGAGCAGGCCAGAGAGGGAAGCCAGGTGGGGGAGGGGTCCAGACAGAAACCCAGGTCAGTGCTGAGGCTGCTTCAGGCGCCCAGCACCACTCCAACCCCAGGCTCAGGTTGCCAAGGAGAGAACCCCCCCCCGCCCCCCCCCCCCACCGCACACCAACAGGGAAGGGCCACCCCCCCAGGGGGTGGGTGGACACAGCAGCCTGAAATGTGAGCCCCTGGGAGCTCCAGCTTTAGACCAACTGATGACTGGTCCCTGGGAAACCCCCATCTCAGGATCTTTGGCTGCTGCCAGCCCCAGGCAGCTCCAGGGACTACCCAGGGACCCCACAGACCCTGCCCAGTGCAGCCTCGGGACACGCTTAAGCCACATGGGGCAGTTTACTGAAGTTTTAGTGTCGGGGTAGGAAGGCAGCACACACACGTGTGTGCCTGCATCTGCACACACATGGACGTGGGGAAGGACACCTCCCGCACGCAAGCACATACCTACAGGCTGAACACAGGGTGGTCCGTGCACCTCCCTTCCCCAGCACGGAGCTGTGGCCTTTGGGGCCTAGTGGTTTCTGGGCTGGCCATGCCCCGTGCTTCTCCAGGGGTCCGGGCAGATTTGACAAGGACTAGAGCGACAGTCCTCAGCCTTCCCCTGCCCCCTGCAGCAGAAACCCTAGGGCTCCGAGGCGTCCCATCTCAGACCCAGGGTACCAGGGCTTGCCACTGCATGGTAGAAGGAGTCCTCTGTGATCCCGAGCTCGCCTGCTGTCGTCCAGGCTGGGCTGGCCTTGGCTGCCCTTGCTCGTGTCATCAGAGCCCAGGGCTGGGCTGGCACTGGACGTCCACTCTGGGGCGAGAGCTGCTACCTCCAGGAGTTCTGCCTCATGGGGGTGACTGTGGGGAAGACATGGGCTGAGAGGGCTGCGGAGGCCACAAAAGGACCTCATCCCACCCAGAGTGGGGGAGACAGACATACTCTCTGGGCTCAGGCTGAACACTAGGGCTGGACTCGGGGGGGCTCCCAGGAGGGGCTCTTCTCTGGCCAGAGGCAGAAGATCCTGTGGGAAGAGCGGGTCAGCTTGGAGCTGGGCTGGGCCCCCCGCCGACCTGGCCACCCTCCAGAACCGCTCTGACCTGCGTGCCAGGGGGGGCCCCATCCGGCCGTGGGGGTGGGGACAGTGCAGCCCCCGTCTGCTGGATGAACTGCTGCAGGTTACACTGACGCAGCTCCCGGTTCAGCTCCTCCAGCTCCTGGGCCTGGGCCTGGGGCACACGGGACCCTCAGAGGCGCACGGTCTCATGCTCTCCCTTGTCTGATCCTGAGACCGACACCCAAATCCACCCTGCGATGGGGGAACTGGCAGGGGTGCGGGGTCCAGCGGGCTCACCTGCAGGGCGTGCTCAGCAGCCTCCAGAGCCCTGCCCACCAGGGCGAGGCTGCCCTGCACCTCCACACTCTGCCGCTCCTGGGCAGCCAGGTCCTGGCGCAGGCGTTCTGCGACAGACGCTGTGGGCGAGGGGGGCCCAGGGGCCTCTGCGGCCAGAAGCAACTCGGCCTCCAGGGCGCGGGTCTGGGTGTCCAGGGCCTGCAGCCGAGCGGCATGCTCAGCCGTGGCCGCGCTCAGCGCCTGCAGGCGGGCCTGCCCCTCGCGCTCCCGGGCCTGCTCCCGCCGCAGCTCCTGCTCCCAGAAGGCCTCCTGGCCCAGCTCCGCTGCGTTCCTGCGCACCCTTTGCTCCAAGCCCTGCAGGTCTGCGCAGCAGCCCGGCACTGGTGCTACGGGACCCACAGGCTCGGGTGGCACAGGACCGGGGGCCAGCCCAGGGAACCCCAGGCTGAAGGTCAGTGCTTTGCAGGGCTCACGGTCCAGTGCTGGTCGAGGCTTTGGGGGAAGGCTAGCTCGGATTGGGCAGCGCTCAGGGGGAGGGCAGCTGTCCGAGGAGGGCCTCCCAGCGAGGCTGGGTCCTGTCCGCCTCAGGACAAACTGGACATCGCTGGCAAACTGTCCACAGGTCGCCTGGGCACCCACTGGACACTCCTGGGGTAGCAGCTGCCGTTCCTTCTCTCTGAGACGCTGCACAAGCACAAAGCGGCCTGTCTGGCCTGGAGTAGGGGAGAGGGGTCAGTCAGCCCACATCCCTTACCCTCTGTCCACCTGGCTCGTGCAGCTGGGGGAAGGCAAGAGGGATCAGCAACAGCCCCACCCTCCTTGGGGCACCCCAGGTGCACCTGCTGGGCCCATCCATGCTTCAGGGAACTCACCTATCGCTTGGGCCAGTGCGACGACCACTTCCTGACAGGTGGTCTGCTCTGAAACCCCACAGACCACACGCTGGATGCCATCCACCCACACCTTCAGCTCCATGGCCGCCAGCCCTGAGAGCATCCCTGTCCTGCAGGGAGGGTGAAGGCCACAGGGTCAGGCCCTGCCTGGCCCAAACACAGGCTGGCCTCGCTCTTCCTCCTTGAGGCCTGCCCCTCACCCCCTGAACTGGCTCAGGACTGCTGCCCCTCAGCGTCTGCTGCCCAGCCCCACCTGCAGGCCGCGCATTCCTGGGGTTGGGGTAGCAAAGACCAGTACCCCCCAAAGGGGGAACCAGTGTGCCCTCCCGCAGCGCTCGGAGGCTTCCCCACTTCCCAGCCTGCTCTCGCCCCGCCCCACTCCCGGAACAAGGCAAATCATTAACCAGACCCAGCCACCTGGCTCGGAGGGTACAGCCCCTCCCGCTGGGCGTCCGCGCGCAGACCTCGGCCCTCCGGACCCACCGCACCCGGCATGGGCGGCCCCTCCCCACTCCCGCCCGTCCCCGCGATCGCCGCGAGGCCGCTGTCCCCGCCCGGGGCGGGTGCAGGTGCGGCGCGGCCCCCACGCTGGCCCGGCTTGCGCCCCTCCGTCGGAGTCGCCGTCCGGGGCCGCGCCCTGCGCTCTGGAAGCTCCGGGGCCCGGCGCGGCTCACCTGAACGCTCGCCTACCTCCGGAATCCGGACGCGAACTGGCTGCTGCCAGGCGCCGGGCGCCGCCGCAACCTGCCGCCTACAGCGCCGCGGGAGCGCCCCGGCCCCCCACCCCATTGGCCCACGGCCGGCGCGCCCCGCCCCGCACACTTCCATTGGCTCCGCGGCGCGCACTGCCCGCCCCGTGCCGACACCCATTAGCCACCTACTCTGAGCCTCGCCCCTGGCCCTCCCCATTGGCTCCCCGCCCGCCCCGCCCCCGGCGGCGCCCAGGTGTGGGCGGGGCTCCGGGGAGCTGAGGGGCGGACAGAACCTGGGTCCACGCACGCCCCAAGCCCGAAAACAACACGGAAGCGCGTCCCAGACTGCGGTCGCAGGCGGCGCGTGGGGCAGGTGCTTGGCCGCGCTCCACGACTGACTTCCGCAGAAGTCGCCCAGTCTGATGAGTCTCCCGCCTAGGGAGGGGGCGCCGGCCTGGGACCCCGCGAGCCCGGCCTGCGCCCAGAGGAGCCGCGGGGCCAGAACCGCCCCTCCCCTGGCCTGATGGGCCCGCGTCGGAACGCACAGGGGTCGGGGGCTCTTAGCGGGAGGGAGTGGAGCTGGTTGGCCGCTGCTCCTCTCTGGCTGCTGCCAGGCTGACAATCCTGGTGGGTGAGGGGGCCGCCCAGAGGTTGCCTGGGACAAAGGCCCTGAACTCTTTGTCTGAGGTTCCTTCCCCCCACCCTTTCCTGCCCTCAGTGGGGCCCAATGCCTGCCCAAGCTGTGGACACGCTCCTGCACCAGGCCAGTCCTGCTCTCCTGCCAGGAGACCCCAAGCCAGCGCGGCAGCCAGGGCCCCTCGTAGCCTCAATGCTATCTGTGTGGCCCAGCAGCAAGGGCATCCAGAGCCTGTACTCGCCCAATCAGACTGGGCCATGGGCGGGGTGGGGGTGGGGGTGGGGGGGGTCCTCCCTCCCGCCACAAGCCCTACCAAGAGCAAAAGCTGAAAGTCTGAATGAATGAATGGTGAAGGAATGAAGGTGTGGTGGGGGTGGGGCATCTACTGGAGAGCATGAGTCTTATGGGTCAGGTCTGGGGCCTCACTTTTGTCCAGGGGCGCGGGTGAGGGGACCATTGTCATCGTTATATAAGTGTCCCCAGGCCTCCCTGCAGTGGCTCGAGTGGTGGAGGTGGATGGGGGGGAGGGGAAGGGGAGGCTTCTCTCTTGGTCAGGTAAATGGGCACCAGCCGCTATGGGCACAGAGGCCGTAGGAAGAACTCAGGAGGGGCTCCACTGCTGGTTAGAGCTCAGCAAGCCCCTCCGCCAGGTTCTCAGAGCTCTCACCTGCCTCCTCTCCCTCCTCCCCAGTCAGCTCAGGCCCCACTGAGGGCCACATTCTCACGAAGGCCGTCCTGCTGGCCTGTGGACACACTCACAGGGCAGCAATGCCCCCAATACCCACTGATCACCATGGTCAGGCTGGGGAGGGACGGTGGGAACCTGCCCCAGGGTCGGTTGGAGGTGTTGGGCTGAGCTGGGGCCCGTGGCAGGCCCTGCTGGTCACTCTGTGTCCTCTGGGCCTGCGGAGGTTAGCTGGGCAGTAGCTCAGCCTCTCACAGCTTCTCCTTCAGGCTGGACAAGGAGGGGGCCCAGGGTCCACTCAGGGCCCCGGTCTGGGGTCTCCCTGGAGGCTCCTGGTAACAAACGGCCCCTCCCCTTCTGGGTGTTGGTATCCATGGCAACACTGTAGAGCCTTTCTCTCCCCAGGCCTGCTTGGATTTCAGGCCTCAGGTGAGTGTTGGGGGGAGGGCCCTGGGTCTGAGGGGGACAGGGACATCACCGGCAAAGGACTAGCACCTCTGGGGACACTTGCACTAGGCTGGGGGGCAGAACTGCAGCTCCTGGAGGGCAAGGGTGACAGGGAGGAGATGACAGGGAATGTGTGAACACCCAAGTGACATGGTGCCGGGAGTGGGGGTGACCTGCTGCCCTGGCCTGGTCAGAGACACGCAGGTGTGGACACCCACGTGACTGGCAGTGTGCTGTCCTGTGGGGCAGACACACACACACACATACACACACACACACACACACACCCCTTCTCGGAGAGTGATGCCCTGTGAACCAGCGGTGCCATCTTGGGGCTGCCATACACACACACGTGCGCTGGCCATGTAAGGAGAGCCCTGCAGGGGTGCCCACACACGGGACCCAGGGCAGCCCTACCATCCCTCCTCTAAGCTCCCTCAACAACATCAAGAATGGCCCCTGAATCTTGTCAGGAGGCTGAAGATGCCGAGGAAGAGGCTTTCCCATTCCTGGTGGACCGAGAACTGGTCAGCGGCCACGTGGGGCCTTCAGCCAGCGCCTCTGCCGACCCTGGGGCTCCCGCGTGCCCTCAGGACACCAAGCCCAGCTCCACCAGGATGGTCTCCTCCGTCAGCCCGCAGTAAGGAGGGGAGGGGGGAGGTCAGCCGCTTGGACCAGGCCAGCCAGAGAGCAGGGCCTGATCAAGCGTCAGGAGCACTGGCCTTTCAGGTCTGCCCCGGAGTCCCTGGACCCCCGCACCCTGCGGCTGCTGTGGAGGCAGCGAGAACTGGAGATTCAGGCCCTGCGGTGGGCGATTGAGAACCACCGGGAGGCCCGACACTGCCGTATCCTGCAGGAAGTGGCTGGGCTTCCAGCCGAGAGGTCAGCAGCATACTGCTGGTCCCCCGCCTGCCCAGTCTCCGTCCCGACCCTAACTCCGAGTTTATGTCTGACTCCAAAGTCCACTGCCAAGACCGCAGCCCTGACCCTGGCCCTGACCTTCGCCTCTAGCCCCAGTCCTTACCTGGCCCTGATCCCCCACCCCAGCCCTGAAGAGGTTAATATACTGTACAGCCACCCAGACCCTAATCCCCAACATGTCCGTGGGTGCTGAACCCAACCTAGACGCCACCTCCAGCCCAGACGTCTTCAGGGCCTGACCTGGCCTGGCCCAGTTGCACTCTGTGCCCTCAGGCCCCTAATGACAGTGAAGAGGAGCCCCTCCTTCTCTCCTTGGCTGCCGACCCAGAGGTGGGGGTTGCTGAGATTGCCCTTTCCCCCAGGAGCTCGCGCAGTCGGAAGTTCTTGCAAAACCAGGTCCAAAAGCTGACTCTGGAGTTGGAAGAGCATAAGGAACAGGCCCAGCTGGTGAGGGGCAGGTGGGATCAGGGAGCGGGGTGCGGGACCCAAGCCGGGGTGAGGATGGGGGGGCCAGGCAGGGGTTGGCCTTGGCCGGCAGGGTCTGCAGAAGGCCCCGCCCACCTCTGGGCCCTCCCCGAGCAGGAGAAGGCACACCTGGAGGAGCGGCTGCTGCAGACCGGACACACGCTGCGGCAGCTGGAGGCCGAGTTGCAGGCCTTGCAGAAGGCCTGCCTCCTGCAGCTGGCCCGCTCCTCCTGGGTGGGCCGCATGCTGCGGTCTTCCACGGGCAGTGTGGAGGTGAGCCTGGCCCCTGGGCCCCCGGCCCCCACAAGCCTGCCCTCCATGGTCTTCCCTCCGACAGCTAGCATGTCCCCTTGAGACTGGCACTTCTGCTGGGGGTCCCTGGGCTGCCTGGGAGGCCTGCCCCACTCAGGCTGCCTCTGGAACCAGGACCGAGGCCTGGGACAGGGAGGAGCTACAAGCCCTGTAGTCCCGCCGCCTGATACTTACTTAGCAAGTGTGTGCCTCAGGTACTGGGGAGGTCAGAGGGGAGAGTGACCTTGGGCAGAGGGGAGTTCTTCCCCCAGCCTGCTGCCCCTTTTGCAGGTGGTGACGGCAGAGACCCTGATGGACCCCAGTGACCTCTCTGAGAACGATCGGTCCCCCACTGCTGGGGAGGTAAGCGAGGCCCTCCAGGTGTGTTCTTGGCTCTGCGGTTCTGCGGGAGGGTCAGGTCATGTGCTTGTTGCTCCCTGGCCAGGGTTTCCGGCTGGAGGATGTGGACTGGCACAGCATCGCCCACCGGTACCCCAACCTCTTCACCGACCTCGAGTCCAGCTTGGATCAAAAGTAACTGCACTGGGTGGGGACTCCCTAGGGGTGAGGGGAGGGGAGGGCTTGCCTTGGTTGGTATGGACCAAACTCCAAGTTCCACCCCTTAGTGTCCCTGGACAGGTCACTTAGAAGGGAAAGGGCTCTGGGGCCATCTCTGTCCAGCCATGAGCCCTTTGCCCAGGCTGGATCCCAGGGACTGGGGCCACAACTTGGTGTGCCCTGCCCTCCTTATGGGGGTTGGGTGGGGGCAGGGCTGGGGTCCAGGAGCGGAAGCCACGGGCAGCGAGCTGCTCTTGACCTGCAGGCACCCCCGGGCCCCGCCGCTCCCGGAGCTCCCGCCGGCCACACGGCCTGACCAGTGGAACTCAGAGCCGTACTGCTGGCAGAGGGAGCGTCGTCTCAAGAGCGTCGAGTGGAGCTCCCGGCCCCTGGCGGGCGCCAGCAGCTCCGGGGGTGCCGACTCCGAGTCCAGCAGCTGCCTGCTGGCTGCACGCTATCACGTGCAGGAAGTGACAGGGGACCCTCTCCAGGCGCCAGGCCACACTGCAGAGCAGAGGGAGGCACAGGCACAGAGCCTCTGCGGGGACAGTCGAGCAGCGTGGGCAGGTGGAGTGGGGCGGGTCTCCCCTGGTTTCTCCCCCCTCCCAGACCCGCAGGACTGTGACCTCTGCCCAAAGTCCTAAAGGGTGTCCCCCACCCTCTGGGCTTTCACAGTAGCCCAGTTGGAGGCAGCTGGGGACTTTCCAGCCACATCCCTAGGGGTTAAGGTGGTCTCGGGGGACTACTGCCACTGCCTTTGTGCTCTGGCTTGAATCCACTTCCCCCCACCCCCCAGCAAGTGCTGCCAGGCACTCCTCTGCTTCCCTCAGCCGCCTGGGTCCAGCCACCTCTCCTGTCTGGGATCTGACCCTTGCCTGGTGCTGCTCCTCTCCCACGTGGAACCGCAGGGCGCTGTGGGCCAGGTCTGGCCTCACAGGAGATGTCCCCAGTGGACGCTCCATATTGGGGTTCCCCTCCTGGGCAGGCCGCCTCTCCCTGGATCTCCGGAAAACCCACTCGGACAGGCAGGGCAGCAATGGCCAGGAGGCCGAGTCCTGTGCGGATCCCCACCCCCGGCATTCCGGGCGCTGTCCAAGGTGAGGAGGGGAGCCAGCCCCGAGCGCAGGGGCAGGAGCAGGTCTCCTAGCGGGACCACGGTGGGAGGGGCCCGAACATCTCGGCACAGCGCCCCTGCCCGCGCTCCCGCCCCAGCCCCGCGGGCTCCTGCCTGAAGATCGTGGCGGTGAGCCGCCGCCGGAGGTTCGTGCGCATCCTCAACCATTCGCTGGAGGAGACGGCCGACCTGGGTGGCTTCGTGCTGCAGCAGCTGGAGCGCGACTTCCCCGTGTGCATGTACCGCTTCCCGCCCAGCACGCTGCTGGAGCCAAGGCACCACATCACGGTGCGCCCTGCTCCCCGCGCCCCTCGCGGCCCCGCCCCGGCCCCGCCCCGCCGCCGGCCCCTCACCCCTCACCCGCCGCCGACGCCGTCCCCAGGTGTGGGGCGAGGCGCCCGGCAGCACCAAGCGGCAGCCACCCTCCTCCTTGGGCCAGGAGCCCGTCCACTTCCACTCCAGCCGGGGCTGCGTGACCCTCCTCCTGAACCCCCAAGGCGAGGTCAGTGCGGGTCCCAGCGGGGGTGGTGGGAAGGGCCGGCTTTGCGGGGTGGAGGTGACCACCGTGTCCCCCACGGCCCCGCAGGTCCTCAGCGAGCACCAGGCCGCGCACTGCGTGACCCCCGTGTGTAGGATCTTCTCCGACAACACCGACTTGTCCATCGACCGTTTCCCGCGCTCAGAGGCCCGGCCCGGCGCCGACCTCTCGGAGCAGCAGCCCCTGCCTCGACCCCCGCGCAAGGGTCGGGCGCCGGAGGCCCGGGCCGGGCGCCGGAGGCCGGGGTGGGGACCTCGGCTCCCTCAGTCCGTACCTCCTCCCCAGGCCCAGACTCGACAAAGGCCCCAGACCCCCTGCTAGGACTGTCCCCCACCTCCCCAGGGCCCGCCCTCGCCAGGACCACCCTCCAGCTATTCAGGACTCCTCTCAGGTCATCCACCTCCCCTGGCCCCGTCCCCTCCGGAACCACCCCTTCCCGCGGACAGGCTCTGTTTCTCACGACCCCCCTCACCGCCCTTCCCCCCAGGACGCGGGTCCAGTTGCCCCGCCTGAGCACCAGCAAGCTCCTCCGCCAGCGAGAGGTGCCAGCGCGGCCCGAGGGCGCCGCCGAGACGCACCCAGAGCTCCTGCCCGCCGGCCCCATCCCCATCCCCGGTGAGTGCGCAGCGGGGAGGGACGTGGAGGGAGGGGCGGACAGCGAGAAGGAGGCGGCCGGCCGACCCCACCCCCTCATTGTCCCGCGCAGAGGCAGGGCTGGGCCTCGAGGACTGCCAGGCTAGGAAGGAACTCAGAGTCCGAGTGAGTGCTGGCGCGGGCGTCCGGGTAGCCCCCGCCCCGCCCCGCCCCGGCCCCGCCCCGCCCCGGCCCCGCCCCGCCCCGGCCCCGCCCCGCGGCCTCTCAGGCTCCGCCCCCCCCAGGTGCGCCGGAAGAGCGTGGACCGCGGTTGTCCGATGGTGGCGCTGTCGGTGCAGAGCACGGCCGAGAGCAGGTTCGGCTTCCGCTTCCTCGGCTGCCCGCCCATCACCGCGGACTCGCGCTGGCCGGTGTAGGGCCGGGCAGGGCGGCGGCACCAGCGCCTGTGCTCCCGCGTCTCCACGACTGTGGCTGCGGGGCGGGGCGGGGCGGGGCGGGGAGAAAGCGCCGGAGGCAGGCGGTGCCAGCTGCATGGTTTATTGAACCAACGCCGCCTACCAAGTAAACCGCATTTCTGTACGCCTGACAGTCGAAAATGATTCGTGAAAATGATTCGCTTGGTTTCCGGGTATCCGGCCCCAAGAGGAGGGAGCTGGCCACCCCATCCCCGCGCGGGGGAACCCCACAAGTCCACCAGGGATGGGAGGCGTGGTTGCACCCTGGCTGGCCTAGGGCAAGCGCCTCTGCTCGGGACCACGGCAGCCCAAGGGTGGCTCAGAGCCCTGGGGCAGCTGGAGGGCTGGCCAGGGGATGGACAGGGCCCAGCTCCAGCCTGGGCCCAGTCTGCTCTCTTCCAGGCCTACTCTTCCTGGGAAGGCCAGGCCACACGGAAGAGGTGGGCAGCTGGGCCAGCGGTGGCGAGCTGGACCATCCTATCCTGGGCTCTCCCTCTTCCCACCCTTGGTGGTCCCAACTCCTAACTTCCCTCTACCAAGAGGGTCCTCTCCTGTACCAGGCTCACTTCCCACCCCCCAACACACCCGCCCAGGTGCTCTGGGTTCTGTGAGGCCAGAGTTCACACGGGGGCTCCCACGATCGCCCTGGGGCCCTTGCCTACCGCCCAGGCCAGCCTGGCAGTGGGTAGTGGTGTACACTAGGGGTGGGGTTGGGCTGGGGTCATGAGGTTCAGGTGCGGCATGCACCGGAGGCTGGGGGTCTGGCCGCTGGATCTGGTGCTGGCTTTGGGCCTGGACAGCCTTCGGCTCGAGGGCTGGGGCCTGAGGCCACCTCTAGGGCTCTCAGAGCAGTCACTGCAGCCAGCCCCTGACCCAGGCCAGGCCCCAGACTACCCAGGGCTCTGAGGCGACGCCCCCGGAACTGCAGATCTGTGGACCCCCAGGAGCTGTTGCCCCTGTCAGATGGCGTGAGGGACTTGGGAGGAGAGGGGATCAGGTTGTAGCCCAAGGTCCTGGAAGGCTCTGGAAAAGAAGGAAAGAGCACGTCAGACAAGGGCCCCCAAGGAGTCACTTGGGGCAGTCACCATGGGCAGGGCTGCAGTGTCCACTGTGGCTCCTCCCCTTAGCCCTTCACCCTCCCCCCCAAGGCAGCACCCCACTGCCCCACTTCCTGTGCTCCCCAGGGAAGCTGTGGCCCCTCGGCCCTGTGACCTCTGACCTTTGCTTGAGCTGGACCCATCTCTGGGGAAATCTGGGCTCTGGCTTTGGGTCACTGGGTCCTGTCCCCCAGGGCATGCTCACAGGCTGGTGGCCCTGGGGCAGTTCCCAAACCTCCCCTATAGAGCGAGGCCCTGGCACCCACCTGAGGGCAGGCTGGGCGGGTGTGTCCGTGGTCACCCAGAGCCCACCCGGGCCCGGACTGGAGTAGGAGGTCCTGGCACCCCTTTGTCCCTCACTGGCTGTCACCCCTCCAGCCACTACTCCTGGCTGCCTGCCTGCTCCCCCTCCACCTTTCCACCCCTCCTGGCTGTCTCATGGCCCACCTTCCCCAGCCCCTCCCCACAGGCCGCAGCCGGCACAGGAAGTGCAGAGCTTTGACCTGCCCTGTCCCTGCTCCATCCTGGCTTCCTTGATGTGCACCCGCCCCCAATGCCACGCCACCCCGAGGGTCATTGGGCCAATCTTGCAGCCTACCCTCCTGTGGCCCCTGCTTACAACGCCCCCTCCCCAGGTTTGCCCACCCAGCTGTCCTGCCAGTCGGTTCAGACCCTTCCTCCAGGAAGCCTCCCTGGGGCCTGCTGGGTGAGGGGTCTCTCTGCCTCACAGGCTCTGCATTTGCTCCTCTCAGCCATGGTCACTCTGAAGCCAGTATCCCTGAGGGAGGGCCTCGCCTGGCTTAATTCTGTGTCCTGAGCCCAGCATAGGCCCTGTCTGCAGAGGAAGGGCAGTACCCCTCCCCGCCTTGGTCTCCTGCCCATCTGGTGGCCTTGCTCCCTTTGCTGGCCTTGTGCCATGCTCCCCTCAGGACTTCTGGTGGGGCTGTCCTGCTTGTTGATCCTGGCCCCTCATTGCCCCCACCCTGGGGCCACTTGCTCTTTCATTCAGGACCCCTCTGGCCTCTGCTCACACTGCCCTTCTCTGGAGGGCCTTCTCTCTGTCTCTCACCCAGCCCCGGTGGCCACATGGTCCCATGGGCTCAGGGGAGGGGGACTTGGGGTTGGAACCCCTCGGTCGTGAGACCCCACCCCCAAGGGAGGACCTCCCTGTCCCACCCATCTCAGAGCCTGGCTGAGGAGGGGGCAGAGCCGGTCTGAGCCGGTGTGCGCGGTCACGCCGGTACCTGGGGCCAGGCTCGGGGGGCTGGGGCGAGTCTCGGGCCCAGCCTTGTCCTGCTCTTCTTCAGGGCCCCTCTGTGGGCTCCCGGGGGCGGCGGCCCCCTCCTCCCGGGACTCCAGGCACCTACTGGGGAGGGGACTGGGGTGCGGGGAAGGGGAGAGGCTGCAGCCCTGCCCCTCCTTTGGAGCCAACCCCAAATGAGTGTGACCCTGGGCTGGTCCCCCAGCCTTGGGCTCCCATGACCAGCCCCTCCAGCCACCCGGAGGACCAGCGACCACTCAGCCAAGGCAGGTCCCAGCCATAAGCCCCCGCCTGTCGGGACACACAGGCTGGCAGGGCCAGGGTGGGGGGCACGGAGCACCCACCGCAGGCGCAGCTCCCTCGAGGCCGGAAGCCCGGCCGAGGCCAGGCGGCGGCGGCTGTCTGCAGGGTCAGGCCCTGGGGCGGAGGCCCGGGTGGCCAGGTCTTCCGGCCCGGGAGGCGGCAGCCTCTGTGGGTGTGCCCCAGCCTGGGGAGGGAGGGGCTGGCTCAGGGGCACGGCCTTGGGGGGGTGCCGGGGCAGGCGCGTCAGGCCGGGGCACGGCCTTCGGGGGGGGAGCAGGCTGTACCTGGCGCTGGTGCCGACGCTCCTGCAGGCCTTTGGTGGGGTTTCCACAGAGGACCCGGCCGGCACCTGAAGAAGAGGGTGCGGCTGGGCCTAGTTCGGGACTGAGGGGCTACAGGGCAGCTTCACGCCGAGGTGGGTCGCCTACCGTGGGTGAGGCTGCTGGCGTCGTCCTCTGGGGCTGGGCCCTGGGGAAGAAGGCCTTCAGGCAGGAGGCCCCCGGGGACCAGCAGGGAGCGGGGCCAGGGCCTGGGGGCCCTGCGCTGGGTCTCAGGTGAGCATAGCTCGGGGCTGAGTCTCCAAACGGGGGATCCGTGGGGACGACCTGCACAACAGTCAAAATCAGAGGTCATCACGGCCCACGCCAGCCGGCCCCCCAGGAGCCCCCCAGCTGAACCCTGTCCACGGAGCAGGGCCCCCCACCACCCAGCGTCTGTGTGCCCGAGGCCCAGCGCCACCAGGGGGCAGGTTTGGCCCTCCTTTCCCCCTGAGGAGGGTTGGGGAGGCTCCCACCAGGGTTGCTCACAGGGAGGGTGTCCTGGCCTGGGGGTGGGTGTGCAGGGCTCTGGGGACGGGGCAGGCGGGGGTGGGGTGGGGTGGGGTGGTGGTTCGAGGCTGAGAAGCGACACGAGGCGGCTCTCCGTCTCTGAGAGACCTGTGGGCGGGGTCAGGGGTGGGGGGGTGGAGCCCTCTCCTGGGGCAGCCCCAGCCCGAGGACCCTGGACGGCTTCCGTCTGTACCCAGCCCCGGGAGCAGGCTGTGCAGGACGCTGCCCTCCTTGATGGCCTCCTTCACCATGAGCCAGTCGTGGTCCAGCTTCCGGGAGGTCGGCAGGCGTGTGTGTGTGGCCGGCAACTCATCCAAGACCTGCAGCTGGGGGATGAGCTTCCTGACCTCTGCCCGGTAGTTGTAGCCCTGGGGCACCTGCGGTGGGGGTGGCAGGCCTGCGTCCGGTGGGCCCGTCAGGCCAGCATCGCCCCGTAGCCGCTGTCCCCAGACCTGCTGGGGGGCAGTGCAGGGGAACTGGGGGGTCGGGGATGCCATCTCTCTCTGCCCAGGCTGCCAGGCCAGCCGGGGTCACTCTGGGACAGCAGGGACTGCAGGGGCCCTGGGCTCTTACCCACGCATGATCTCACTCTCTGGGCTCACTGCCAGGGTCCAGGGGTGCCCTCTGGCCTGCGGAGCTGCCTGAACTCAGAGCTCCGGCCCAGTGGGCGGCCGCTGTGCGTGGGCACCATGAGTAGCTGGGCAGGCGTGTGAGCTCTGGGTGTTCACGGGCGGTGCGGGGGTGTGTGCAGCCGCGGGCGGTGTGCACAGGCCCCCGGCTCACGAGCAGCGCTGCAGGGGCTGGGGCTGCCTCTGAACGGGGCCTGCACGGGTGGTGTGTGTATGTGAGCGTGTGTGCTTGTGTACACGACTCTAAGTGGAGACTGTACAGAACACGCGTGGTTCCCCATGGCGTGTGCACAGACCTCTTGGGGTGTACGCGTGGCCCTTCGGAGTCCGGTCCTGGCCCAGGAGGACGAGCTGGCAGCCGCCGGGCCTCCAGCCACATGGGAATGAGCTCCCAGTGAAGAAGCCCCCAGCAACAAGCGGGCGTGCCCTAGGCGTGTGCCCTGGGATACCCTGCGACCCGGCCGGCATTCAGGTGGGCAAAGCAGTGCCTGGGCCGAGAGGCTGGAGCTACAGAGCGCCTCCCCGCCCGGTGCCCACCTGGTGGGCGGGGCCGGGGCCGGGCCGCAGGCATAGCGGGTTGCCCTCCAGGGTGAGCGAG
Source organism: Eschrichtius robustus (assembly GCF_028021215.1). Taxonomy (NCBI): domain Eukaryota; kingdom Metazoa; phylum Chordata; class Mammalia; order Artiodactyla; family Eschrichtiidae; genus Eschrichtius; species Eschrichtius robustus. Next base: position 61,043 of record NW_027175262.1, read on the forward strand.
GCCAGCCGCGGGCACAGCTGCAGGTAGCACAGCTGCCCCGGGTCCTCCACGCAGTTGCTCTCCAGGTCCAGCACCTCCAGCTGCTCAAGCAGGCACAGCGGGCTCAGGTCCGAGACGTCGTTGTAGGAAAGGTAGAGTTCCTGGGGGGCACGAGGGGGCTCAGTCAGGGCCCCTGGGCCCCCTGCACTCCCCAGAGCACCGCAGACCCACCTTCAGGGCCGGGAAGGAGCCGATGCCGTCCAGGTCAGCCAGGCCGCAGCGAGCCAGCCACAGCACCTGCAGGCGGCCCAGGGAGGTGCCCAGGTCCCTGCAGAGGGTCGGGTTGGCTGGTCAGTGCTGTCCTGGGGCGGAGGGTCGTGTCTCGGTGGCCGTGAAGGCCCTGTGCCACGCCTCCTGCCCAGCCGCCACCCACATCTGGCTGTCTCCAGGTGCAGGGACAGTTGTGACTGGCTTGGGTGGCCTCCAGGCCGAGGAAGGGGCTCCAGAGCCCCCGGCCCCCTGTCTTCCCTCCTGGCTGCAGCCGCCTGTCTTGGGCACCTTATCCAACCCCTGCAGGGTCCGGGCCTGGCCGCGGGAGCTGCCCTCGTGCTAGACGGCCGCTGCCCGCTGCAGTGGGTGTGGGCGAGATGTCCCCTCCCCAGCGGGGTCAGCCAGGGTGTCCTCCCTCCTTCCTTCCCCCCGGCCTCTTTTGTGGATGATTTCCCTGTGTCACAGCCCGTCCCCTTGCCCCCACCTGGGACTTGTTTGTGCCACCCTCCCTTGGCGGCCGCTCCCCTGCCAGTGGGCAGGCCGGGGCTCTCCCATCTGCCCCCGACCTCAGTGGGCCCCACCTCTGCCCGCGGGGTCCTCTCAGCCTGGGTGACCCTCGTCTCCTGTCCGGGCACCGGCCCACTGTTGCACATCCTTTCCATCAGCTTCTGGGATGTTCCCTTTTGTATTTTCTCTCCTCGCGGTCTCTGCTCTCATATCTGGAGCTCAGCCTCTCACGTGTGGTCTCTGAGAAAGAGCTTGTTCTCATCCCTTCTCTCTCCCATTTCCATCTCTTTGCCTTTCCTCTGCTTTCTGGGAGATTCTCTTGTCTTCCAACAATGCCGGTAACACTTTTTGTCAGCCCTCATACATTTAATTCCCAAGCGCCCTTCGTTGTTCTCTGATCTTATTTCATGGCATTCTGTTCTTGTTTTGAGGGTGCAAAGAAGCCATGTCTTCTTCTGTGTCTCTCAGAACATTCACTGAAGGTGCCTGGACGTTTTACTCCCCTCCTGGCATTGTCTGCTTCCTCTGGGGTCCTGTGGGTTTGTCCTGACTTTTCCCTTTCATGCTGGGGGTATTGCTATATTCCTAATTATACTATTAATAGCTTCTTGGGCATTCAGATTGGGAGTGAGGGTCTGAAATGCTGCCTGGAAGTGCTGACTCACTGGAGATGCTGAGGTGAGGGGCTTCCCTGCGGTGATGAGGTGGTGCACGTTGGTCCTTGCTGGCCACCCTGCCCTCCCTGCCCCAGCTCCAGCAGCTCTGGTCTCCCCATGGTCCTGAATCGCACCTGCACTGTGGCACCCCGGGTCTTGGCATCTGCTCTTCCTCCTGCTTTGGGGGTTCTGCCTGCTCCCCTGGTCCACGTGAAGCCGCCTCCTCACCTCTGAGGTGTTCCTGGCCTGCCTCACCTTTCTGCATCGCTGGGGCCCATCTTCCGGTTCACAAATTCCCCTTCGGTTACGTCTCATCCACCGATTAACCTGTATGTTGCGTTTTCTGTTTTTTGTTTTAAAAGGTTAGACTTTATTTTATTGCCTAGATTCTATTTTTTTAAATTAATTAATTTATTTTTGGCTGTGTTGGGTCTTTGTTTCTGTGCGAGGGCTTTCTCTAGTTGCGGCAAGTGGGGGCCACTCTTCACCGCGGTGCGCGGGCCTCTCACTATTGCGGCCTCTCTTGTTGCGGAACACAGGCTCCAGATGCGCAGGCTCAGTAGTTGTGGCTCACAGGCCTAGTTGCTCCGTGGCATGTGGGATCTTCCCAGACCAGGGCTCGAACCCGTGTCCCCTGCATTGGCAGGCAGATTCTCAACCACTGCGCCACCAGGGAAGCCCTGTATGTTGTGTTTTTTAAGTTTTGTGCTGTTACCGTAATCTCCACCTTTAGTTACAGAGATTCCATGTTTCTCCCCCGTCTATTGCCTTCAATGCATTTTCCAGTCTTTTAATTGGCTGAAATTTGCGTCTCATGATTCCTTCAAGAGGGGCTAATCAAACTATTTTCCTTAATCTCTTACTCATTCCAAAATGTTGGCTGGGTATGAAATTCTTGATTCATACCGTCTTTCTGCTGGGCTGTGTAGACATCATTCTACTGTCTTCTGGCTTTGAGTGTTTCTATGGAGAAGTCTGAGGAAAACTTCCTTTTTTTTCTCTTCTTAAAGGAAGACTTGATCTCTTTCCTTGGCTGCCCCCAATATGATCTGTGTCTTGAAGTCCAGGAACTTTATTAGGATATGTTTCAGGGTTGGCAATTCAGTTTCAGTTTTTTATTTCAATCTGTAGATGAAAGTTTTCTTTTATGTCTGACAAGTTTTCTTTATTCTTTAAACAACTGTTAGGTTCTATTGTTTCTCTTCACTTCTGCAAAGATTACAGTTCTGCACATGCCAAGCCTCTGCTAGCTGCCCTCCAGGATTCTTTTATTTTTTATTTTATTTTTTAAAATTAATTAATTTATTTATTTATTTTTGGCTGCATTGGGTCTTCGTTGCTGTGTGCGGGCTTTTCTCTAGTTGCAGTGAGCGGGGGCTTCTCTGTTGTAGTGCGTGGGCTTCTCATTGCGGTGGTTTCTCTTGTTGTGGAGCACGGGTTTTAGGCGCACGAGCTTCAGTAGTTGCAGCATGTGGGCTCAGTAGTTGTGGCTCGCGGGCTCTAGAGTGCAGGCTTAGTAGTTGTGGTGCACGGGCTTAGTTGCTCCGCGCCATGTGGGATCTTCCTGGACCAGGGCTCGAACCCGTGTCCCCTGCATTGGCAGGTGGATTCTTAACCACTGCACCACCAGAGAAGCCCTAGAAAGTTAGATCTTTAAATATATTTATCAAAAAACTGGAAGGAGTAGAATAATTAAGCTAAGCATTCAGCTCAAGGAGCTGGAAAAAGAACAACAGCAAATAACAAGAGAACACGAAGGAAAGATGTAATCAAGATTAGAATAGAACCAGTAATAACTAGAAAAACCATAGAGAAGATTAACAGAGCCCAGTGCTGATTCTTTAAAAACTTAATAGACAATCCTCTGGCAGGACTGATCAAGGATGAACAGAGGGACAATGCAAATAAATGTATGGAACTTAAAAAGAGGAATAATTATGGCTATAGCAGCAATTTAAAACAACAAAAACCATTATGAACAAACTATATACCAACATTCATGAAAACTAGACAAAGCTGGTGCCAAAAGAAAGAAAACTAGACTAATAACCACTAAAGAAATTAAACAGTGATTAACACCCCTCCCCCCACCCCCGCCAAGTCCCTGGATCTGGATCAGCTTTAGAAGTAAAATCTATCATGGAATAGACAATCTCTATCTTCCACAATAATTTCTTGTACAGGAAGTTTCAAAAAATTAAGCAGTTGAAGAGAACAATAAAAGGGAGGGCCCCGTCTGAGTCAGTCGTTGATTCCAGGACCAGAGAAGTACAAACTGGGGAATTAAAGCACTATCACTCATGAAGACTGATGTGAAAATTGCAAAGCAAATATTATTTTAACGTTACAGTGATTTAAAAATAACTCATCAAGTAGTGTTACTGCAGGAATGTAAGGATGAATTACCATCACAAAATCTGTCAGTGGAATCCAGTGCATAAATAGACTAAAGGAGAAATATCATTTTATGATCATGTCAATAGATGCAGAGGAACCCAGACACATACCCGTTAAGATCGGGAACCAACCAAGGATGCCTGCTACTGTCGTTGCCGCTGTCTAACATCGTACTGGCTAGTAGATCCTGGCCAAAGCAACAAGACAAGAAAAAGGAGCAGGAGGATTTGAGTGAAAGATAGCACTCGTAACTTGCTGATAACATCACCATCAATACAGAAACCCATCTGAATTAACAAATTATTTGAATTAATAGGAGAGTTTGGCAATAATGTTAAATACAAAACAAAGGTACACTATTGCCAGAGGCAATAGACCCATTTATAAAAATCAATTGTTGTATTGATTTAAAAAATCTATTCTAGGAAATCCAAAAAAGAGGGCATATATGTATACATATAGCTGATTCACTTTGCTGTACAGTAGAAACTAACACAATATTGTAAAGCAACTATACTCCAATAAAAGTTAATAAAATAAAAATTTAAAAAATCTATTCTAAATCAGCATAGTGTTTCTCTAAATTTGCAACAATCAAACAGAATACAGCAGAATCAGGACCTCATCCATGATTATAAAAATACTATAAGTATGTGGGAATTAATTCAGTTCCGGTTTCAGGGAGCCCTGCCTTCAGAGGAGGCTGGTGTCCTGCCCTGTCCCAAGTGGCAGAGGGGTGCACAGGTGGGGGTCCTGGTTAGCCCACTCCAATCATAATTCCAATCCCTTGCTAGTGGTTGGTGTAAGAGAGTGTATACATGATACAGTTCCGGCCAAAGAAACACAGAAGAATGCTGGGAACCTTCTTGTTCTTACTGATGGACACAGGAGGGCACATTTCCTGTTATGGGATGAATTGCATCCTCCCCCCACCCCCAAATTCATATGTTGTAGTCCTAACCTCCAGGACCTCAGAATGTGACCTGACATGGAAACAGGGTCTCTGAAGATGTAATTGGTGGAGATGAGGTGGGCCCTAATCCAATATGATTGGTGTCCTTACAAAAAGGGGAAATTTGGATCCAGACACAGGGAGAAGAAGGCCACGTGAGCTGAAGGCAGGGATTGGGGTGATGAGTCTACAAGCCAAGTAACGTCAAAGGTGGCCAGCAAACCCCCAGGAGTGAGGAGTGAGCTGGGTTCTCCCTCTGCCTCAGAAGGAGATACACCTTGATCTTGACTCATGGCCTCCACACCTGAGGGAGTCAGTTTCTGCTGTTCAAGACACCTGGTTCGTGGTGCTTTGTTCAGCAACCCTAGAAGACTAGCTACCACACTCCCTCAGCCCACCAACGTGGCTGCAGCAGCCCCAGGCATGGGGATGGGGGCCACATCCTGAGGGGCCACCGGCTGAGTGAGCCACCACCGGGCTCCTTGTGTGCCCTCAGAGATAGGGATTCTCACCTGTTCTGTTCCCTGACATATCCTCTGTGCTTAGAACAGGGTTTGGCCCGTGGTCCTTAGGCACTTAAGGGATAAACAATTTCTCACTGCTCAGGCCGGTTGGATGCAGGTTTCTGTAACTTGCAGCTGAAAGCGTTCTAACCTATGAACTTTACAGAAGAAGTTTAAAGACTCTATTAAAAACATTAAAGCACACATGAATGGAGAGCTATACCATATTCATGGATGTATATAACGTAAAAATTAACCCAAATGAGCATGTGACTTTTTAAAATTCCAAAACAAAACAAAACAAAATCCTGAAAGATTAGGGTGTGTGAAACCCAGCAAACTGATCGTAAAACTCAAATGCAAGAATAAGCGTTTAGGAATAGCTAGGTCAGTTTGGAAAAAGGAAAACTAAGATGAGGGTAACATGTTACAGATTAACACAAAGCCGCGCCAATAAAGACTGTGACAATGGAGAGCTCCTCACTCCGCCAGCGTGTCTGCGTGGGTCTGGGGTAGACGATGCTGGGAAAACCGACTCACCAGGTGGTGCTAAACAGAACTGGGTCCCCATCTCATATCAGGAGTGGAAGCAACCTCGCAGATAAGTAGGATTAAAGACCCGAAAGTGAAAAGTGAGACCGTAAGTGAATAGAAGAAAAAGTAGAATATCTCCAAGACCTCGGGGTGCAGACAAACCTCCTAAAAAACACCCACAACACCAGCCAGAACTGATGGACTGGAACAAATCAAAATGAGGGGTTTCTGCTTAAGTGAAAGCCACCATGGTCTGAGTTCACGGGAGGAGGAAGGGTGGAGAGTCTTCAGGGGACACACACACGATTAAGTTGTAGCGAGAACTGTCCCTTCAATCATTTTAATGATCTCCAAGTTAGTTGTTGAGTTTCAGAGATTGTTACTGCGGTTTCCCCACACAGTGGTCCTGGTGAAGGATGCTCTTGTCGGATGCTGGCTGGCCTGGAAACCAGCCCCATCTGTCCTCACGTCAGTGACACTTTCAGGGGCTGAATTCTCTCTCAGCTTTGGATGAAGTGACAGCCATCACATGAAGATTACTTTCCAGTCCTCATAACACTGCCTGAGGTTTTAATGGCTTGACTATCTCTGTCATCAGCTAAGCTGTAATACTACTTCATTGCACTGTCATATTGAATTAGTTTCCTTTTACAAATATTTGTTTACTATCACTCCGTGGAGATTTGCAAACAACATTCGGCCAAGTTTCGGGATTCGCTAACAGACAACTTAAAAATTCCTTACATTTTTCACTGTTGTTTTCAAGGAACAGAACACATGTTTTATATAAATCATGACTTTTTTCTTGGAATTGATTTTGTTTTCGAAATCAAATATTTTGTTTTGTTACAAATGGTAACAAATATTTAATTTTATACCTTCCACTTCTCTTTGTAGTTTCCATCCTTTATTTCATACGTTTTCTATATATTTTATTGTTCTTTGAGCTAATTTGTAAGCCTTAATAATGAAGGAGTAAATATGATTTTCTTTGTCTTTGTTAACTTAAAGTATTGACGTCTCCGTCAGAATATTGCTGAACCATGTATCAGTACTAAAGGCAATTCCGAGAGCCCGCTTTCCAGACCCTTCCTTGCAGGCCCAGGAGCCACGCAGGAGCCATGGAAGTTGGCATCCGCCTGCTTGTCCCTGCCCACAGGGGCCACGTGGCCTCTGATCTTCTTTGCTTCCACTTCTAGGATTTCAGGTGTTTTTCAAATTCTTTTTGATGTTTATTCGACAAACAGCAGTACAAATAGGAAAAATCGTGCAAGGCTGCTTAATGAATACCTTTATCATCTTCCCTGGAAATGACTGGATACTTACAGCCCATTTAAAACATCAGGAGAACTTTCTAGAATTGGGACTGGCCTCCCGCTGCCCCAGGACGGCTGTCTGGCCGCATAAAACCAGCAGGGTTGGGCTTCCCTTGTGGGGCAGTGGTTAGGAATCCGCCTGCCAATGCAGGGGACGCGGGTTCGAGCCCTGGTCCGGGAGAATCCCACATGCCGCGGAGCAACTAAGCCCGTGTGCCACAACTACTGAGCCTGCGCTCTAGAGCCTGCGAGCCACAGCTGCTGAGTCCGCGTGCCACAACTACTGAGGCCCATGCGCCTAGAGCCCGTGCTCCGAAACACGAGAAGCCACCGCAATGAGAAGCCCACGCACCGCAATGAAATGTAGCCCCCACTCACCACAACTAGAGAAAGCCCGCACGCAGCAACGAAGACCCAACACAGCCAAAATTAAATAAATAAATAAATTTATAAGAAAAAAAAAACCAAAAAAAAAAAATCCCAGCAGGGTTTTCCTGACACCCATTTTGTTCAAACACCCAATAAACTCTGATATTACTTCAGCTTTGTTCTTTCCAGACCGACGAAGTAAGAAAAAACCTTAATCTGTCCTGAGTTTTGCATTTTGTCCTTTAAGCTATTAAGATGCTGCTGTGTTTCACGTGGGGCCTGAGGTCCGGCTGGTCAGCAGCGGCCGTGCTCCTCTGCTCGTCTCGCTGGGCTGATGGGGGCCGGCTCAGCCCCCAGCTACGGCCCCACCAGCACGGGGACACAGCCCTGGGCTGTGGTGAGGGGTGTGGGGACGCCCCAAATCCAGAGGCTGGTTGGTGATGAGCCGCCCAGGCTCGCGGGTTGGGGGGTCCTCTGCCGAAGGTCAGTGGGCGCCTTCCGGGCACCACAGGGAGGTCCCTGGAGACCTCGTCAGCCACAAAGCCTGGCGTGGCCAGCCTGACCCTGACTGCAGGCTCCGGGTGGCTGGCGTCACCCTCAGCGGGGCCTCCCTCTGACCAGGGGTGGGCGACGTGACCAGGGGTGGGTGTTAGGGCCGGGAGCCGGAGATAGTGGGAGGCCCAGGACCCCACCCAGGCTGGCAGCACGCCCTCCCCTGTGACCACCGCGGGGGGTGGACACTCACCTCAGGGAGCCCAGGCAGCTGCCGTTCAGCTTCAGCTGGCTGAGGTTGGGCAGGTGCAGCCCTGTGGGGCCGCAGGAAGAGAGGTCAGCGCAGGCCCTGCCGCCCTTTGCACCTTCAGAGGCGTCAGCGCCCCTCGGCCCCTGCTGCCCGACGGCTGCTCTGAGGCCCAGGGGCAGCCTTGGGGCCACATGCTGATGTCTGAGGCCCGGCTCGAATGACACAGGCCAGCAGGGGAGGGTGCAGGAGGCACCCCGTGGGGGCAGAGGCACACAGAAGGCCACGGGGCCACGGGACTCTGCGGGGAGGGGAGCCTGGCTGGCGCGGGTCTCGCCCACAGGCCGCCTCCCACGGGGAACTGCGGGCACGCCCAGACCATACACTGGGCTCCAGAGCACGGCCCCCCCAGCCAGTGTCCCATGCTCTCAGGGCCCCGGGAGAGGGTTCTCAGTCCCTGGAGAGCAAGGTGCAGGGCAGGTCTGTGGGTGCAGTGGTCCAAAGACCAGAGCCTGGTGGGCAGGGCCCGAGCAGGCCGAGCCTTCAAGCACGGCCTGGCCGTGATGGTGGCGGGTGTGCACGGGGAAGGGCTCTCACCAAAGTTCCCCAGGCTGTTCTCGTGGGTGTTGACACACAGCTCCAGCACGCTCACCAGTCGGAGGTCATCCACCTGGGCCAGGGCCTGCTGCAGGGGTCGGTGGGGAGTCAGCCCTGAGAGCTGGACAGTAGTTACACACACCCCGCCCCGCCCCCTAGTGAAACTCCTGCTTTTGGCTGCAAGGCTGGAGCAGGTGGCAGGCATTTCCCTGCCTCACCCATGTTGACTGCGGCTACAATTGGCTCCAGCTGGACAATAAGTGTGATGTGACAGGAGTGGAGATTGTGATCCTGTGTGGCTGGTGGGGCCGTTGCCAGAGAAGGGCGTGCCCTGAGGTGTGCTGGTGTCCTAACGAGACCCATGGAACAGACCCAGTGCAGCTCGGGCCTGAAGCCCAGCTCTGCTCAGCACGGCCGAGCCCCAGCCTCCTTCAAACCCACGGACGGCACACTTGCACTGTAAGCTGATGAGTTTGGTGGTTGTTTGTTACGCAGCATCACCATAGCAATAGCTGACTCATACAAAACTTGGGACTGAGGTGCAGCTCCAATAGCTACCATAACAAAAATGATGAAACGATGTGACACTGGATGGGGACTGGTGGGGGGGGGGGTTGACGTGAGTGTTACTGAAACTGGAAAGATGGAGACCCAGGTCATGTGACAATGGAATTTTTGGTAAAAGGGTCTCCTGTAGTAACCTGGATGGCAGAAGACGCACACAATGAACCTGTGATGGGGGTGGAGAGGTGCCAGGCAATTGTGGGCAGAGTGAGCTGGCCACAGTTCACTGCATTTGATGAGGTTTTATAGAAGGCAGAGTTCAGAGCTGGTGGAGAGAGCCCAGGAGTCCTGGAACTCGTGGCTTGGAAAATAAAATGGCTTCTCAGCTCAAACCAGTAGAAGAAAAAACGAAGAAGGGCTTGGAGTTAGGATGACTCAGTTAGACTCAGCCTCAGGGAGAAAGCAGTTGCCACATGCTGGCGACACGCAGGACGGTCTGGGAGGACAGAGGCCTGAGACCCCCGGTTCCAGCGACCAAGGGAAATGCTTCAGCAGCCATGCTTTGGCATGGTGGGCACTGGACTCAAATACGTTAGGAAGCAAGGGTGGTCCTGGGGTGCTTGGGCCGCGCTCACACAGGCAGGCTCTCTCCCCCGCCAGGAGCTGGGTGGGGGAGGGGGAGGTCCCAGGGTGGACGGAGTCGCTCTGATCAAGGCGTGCACCCAGCACCCAGCCCGTGCAGCAGCGGGGGCCGGCGGCCTGACCTGACGGGTCCACGCTGGACCAGGACCCTGGGTGCTGTGGGCGCTGCAGGCCCGGCTGGAGGGCGGACACACAGGGGCTGCTGGGGGGTGTGGGGAGGGGGCCGGCGGGAGTGTCCTGTCCACCTGCAGTGACCAGACCTCGTGGACCCTTCTCCGAGTTGGTCAGGAAAGTGCGTGGGGACCTCAGGCAGCCAGGCTTCCTTCTGCTGAGTGTTGGTGGGTGCGTCACCCCAGGGTCTCCAAGGGTCCCTCACCTGGGTGCAAGTGTTTGTGCGGGCTGGAGGGGTGCTGGGGAGTGCCTGGCCCTTAGCGTGGCCAATGACGGGCGAGGGGCATGGCCAGCAAGGGAAGGGGTCCAGTCACCAGGAGGTGCAGGGCTGCTCTCTGGGGTCACTGGGCAGGAACCTGCAGTCGAGACGGCTCTGCAGAACCTGCTGGGCCCCAGGGTGGGAGTGGGGGAGCGGCTGCCACCGCACCCCAGGTTTGGGAGAAAGGCTTCAACAACTGCGCCAGATGAGGTCAGTGGGACCCCAGGATGCCCCGCCCTGCAGACACCTGCGCCCTCCTCTGCTCGCGGTTCCCTAAGTCTGTGCGCCACGCGCTTGGATGGGCTGTCACCCTGTTCCCCACGGGAAAGAGGGGCCTTCTCTCTGGTTCACGGAGGGGTCCCTGGAGCCCAGCGCACGGTAGGGGCTCAGCAAAGCTGTGGATGGGCCTGGCTCGGGCCCTTCTGTGGCCTGAATGCCTGGGGGACGTCTGTGTCACCAAGCACCTGGGGTCGACCCAAGGGTAGAGCAGGCACAGGGGCCCCAGCGGGCCAAGCCCAGCCCCCCGGCACTCACCAGTCGGGCAGGTGACAGGTGCTCCTCCACCAGCAGCTCGCTGCGGCTGCCCCCTCGGCTGCCCGGGGCCTTGCTCCGGGGGCGGGGGTTGTGCCGGCTCTGCCAGCTCAGCTCCCGCACTCGGACACTGGCTCTGCTTGGCCAAGGCCCCTGGGCTCTGTCCCAGGCCTGGTCCATTCACATCCAACCTGCTGGGTGTAGGCAGAGGGCAAAGCTGATCAGTCTCTGCTCTTCCTCTGATCCACAGCCCAGCCGAGACCCTGTGCAGCCCTTGATGTATCCAAGCACACAACAAGCCCCCGGAGCCCACCTCTGGCCCAGAGAAGGCTGTAATGGTGAAGCCCCAGCCTGCCCGGGGGCCTTGCCGTCTCCTCCCTCAGCCTGGGCTCACACCCCCGGCCTGGGCAGGCCGCCCTCCCTGTGTTTCTGCCCATGCTTCAGGGTCCATGCGGGGTGCCAGCTCCGGCCTACCCTCTGAGGTCCCATGTAGGCGAGGGAGCGGGGCTGCCTCGAGGTCCCGTTCGCCCATTTGCTGCTGTAATCAGCAGCAGCCTCTGCCTCAGGGCTTGTGCTGTGTGTCCTTCTCCACCTGATGGTCTCTGACCCTGTGGGGCTCAGGACCAGGGTCTCAGGCACTCCCCCCCCACCCCTGTGCCCACTGAGACCCCCTCACCTGGAGCAAGCTGCTTTTTCCCCACCGTGGGTCAAACATCTGGGCAAGAGGGCAGCATGTGGCCCCAGGCAGCACCTGCGAGAGAGACAGTCAGGTTGGCCTCCTGGCCAGGTCACCATGCTCGAGGGACCTGGGACAGGCTGGGCCAAGGTCACAGGGCCCAGAAGCGAACAGGTGCAGAGGTGTGGGGCTGTCAGCCTGGGGCCTGGCCCTTATGTCCTTTCAACCATCCTGATGGGGCACCTGGCCCGGCTGACTGGGAAGACAGCCATATGGGTGACCGACGCTAGGGTCCCTCTGGATCCATCCAATGCAAATGCTTGGTCTTCATTCAAATCCCCACTTCCCTCCATCCCCAACTCCACCCTCTCCAAAAGGGGTCCCCGGCCTGTTGCTCTGGACCATCCCCTGTGGGCTGGCCTCCCAGGCACCCTGTCCCTCTTGGGCGTTACCCCCAGGCCCACAGGAGGTGGTCCACCTGCACCAGGCTCACCTGGCATTGCTCCTTAAAGACACAGATGCCTGTGCCTGGTCCCAGACCCTGGAATCATCTCTGAGGGTAGAGCCAGAAGTCTGTACGGAAATCCTGGCTTCTTCCCTCCACCTTGGATCAGGGCCTCGCCGACCCCCACCCCTGTGCTCCCCCCCGACCTTCTTGGACTTACTACCTGATAAGACCGACCCCCTTCTACAGCCCTCAGTTCAGTTGAGTGAGTGCCTTGCCTGAGACAGCGTGAGCTCTGTATGGGCAGGACACTCACCTGCCATGTCCAGTGTGCAGAACAGGGGCTCAAGAATATCCCCCCCAAAATCAGTGAATGTGGCAGATGCAGCTTCTGGCCACTGTTCTTGTCTATCACCCCCTGTGGATGGTCAAGATTCACCCTCCCCGGGGCGGGGGTGGTCAGCTAGCCTTTGACAGAGAGGGTGGGAGGGAGTGTTGGGCCTTGGGACAAGCTGCCCGGGCTCCACGTGCCCTCGTCTGGAAAGTGACCACACACCAAGGACCCAAGGAGGTGAAGGCCATGCAGGGGAGCCTCACGAAGAGCCTCATGGAATTTCTGGCCAGGATTTCTTTCCAAAAGTTCCTCTACTGCCTGCCTTTCTCCAGCTGGTGAAAGGCCCTGAGCCTCAAAGGAGGACCCCAGCACCAGGCCCCCTAGGAAGATGCTGCCTCTGCCTACCCCAGGGCTGCCAGCCTCGGGCTCTGGGAGAGGGATGGGCTGGCCAGGCTGTGGCCTGGGACGCCAGTGGGCCACCCTCTTCCCTCCGTGCTTGAGAACAGCTGACCTGAGGTCCTGCCCATGACTAGGTCCAGAGTGTGGGTCCAGATTAGCCAAAGGTCTTGGGGTCCAAGGAGCAGGGCCTGGGTTGGAGGCTGAGGTTCCCACTGAGACACTATCTCTTCTCATCTACTCACTGGCCTGGACCCGTCCACACTGTTCATGGCCCTGATCCCATCCTGCCCTGCCACTCTGTGAGCCCCCGAAGTTGGAAATGTGGTGGCCTTTCTCTCTCCACGGCCCAGACTAACACCAGCTCCTGGCCGGGCTCATCACCTCTCTGGGTCCCCTCCACCTGCTATCCCTTCTGAGGGTAGGGCCTCTCCCCTCCTAGGTCCCTATCATGGAAACTCCCAGAGTGGGTCCCTAGGCAGGGCTTGGGGTCCCTCCTGTCCCGGTGACCGCGAGACCCTCAGCAGGGCCAGGGGTTGTGGGATGGGTCCCCAGGGGACCAGATCTGACAATTGGGGCATCACTGGGACCTCACTGTCTTTCTGCTCCATCCCCGGCCTCAGTTTCCCCCCCGACACGGGACGAGACAGAGAGGCCTGCGGCTCCGGACCCAAAGGCGCTCTCGGCTCTCACCTGAGGGGTCGGCCCCGGTGCCCCAGCCCCGGGGACTTGGTCCCGGGCGCCCTCCTTCGCCGGGCGCTCTCTTCGACTTGGGGTTGTTCTTCCGGCCGCGGGGTTGAGGGGCCTGGGCGCCAAGGCAACGGGGGCGGGGCCTCCTCTGAATCTGCAAATATTCATGAGCCGCGGGAATCTTCCGGCTCCGCGAAGCCGAGTCACGCCCCTCAGCAACGGTTGCTAGGGCCGGCGGGAGGGCGGGCGGGGTGGCGGCCAACCAGGTTGGGGGGGTTCGCCCGTGTCCCGCCCCGCACGCGCGGGAGCGCCCCTCGGGCCGGGAGGGAAGCTGGGGAGGTGAGACGCGGTCGAGACGGCGGGGCGCAGGCAGGCCAGGTGTCGGCTTCCGCAAAGGTGGTCTGGGGTGGAGACTCGCGCCCACCTTTCTCAGGTGGTAGGCGCCCGTGTCGGGTCGTCCCTGAGGCCAAGGCCCTGCGGGATTTAAAGGAAGCGCCTTGGGAAAGGACCCTCTGAAGACGAGGGAAATGCAGACCTGGACTCCTGGAGGGGAGTCCAGAGTGTCCGCGCCGGCGAGAGGCGCCGTCACCCGTTTTCACTTATCCGCCTTTACTTCGCGTCTACGCGCGTCAGGCGCGAGCCGGGCTCCGTCGTGGCCGCGGCGCAGTGCGCGGGACGGCCAACCGGACACAGCCACGGCACGTGGGGTCGGCGCCGTGCCTGGGGCGGGGGCGGCCCCCCAGGGGCCTGCCGAGGTCAAGGCTTGCAGTGGGGTGAGCTCCTGGGCAACAGCACGGAGCCGGCACGGGAGGGGGCCGAACGGCGCGGAAGGGGTAGGAATGGAAGGAGGTGCCGGCTGAGCAGAGGGGGAGGTTTGGCCTTACGTGTAATGCACCATTCTTTCTTATAAACAAGGAGAATGTGTTTATGCGTTACTTTGAAATTTTTTTAAAATGTTAAATCATGTACTTCTGAGAGTCTCTAAAGGAGATACAATGTGCGTATTTATGCTTGGGGTGGGGGAGTCTTCAATTCAACCCCTTATGGCAACTTTTGGGTTGGATTTCCTGGGTACCGTTTGGGCCTCAGGGTGAGGTTCTGCAGGGCTGGGCTCCGGGCTCTGGGGAAGCTGGGTGGGCGGGTAGTCTGCAGGGCCTGCCGAAGTTGGGGGAAGCCGGAGATCAGGGAGCGCGGGACAAGGGCCCTCTGCGGAGCCCGGGGCGGGGCTGCGCACTACGTAAGTGAAAAACAAGACCCCCCCGCACTGGGTAAAAAGATTGAGCCGGACTCGCTGCTCCGCGGGCTCAGACGTCCCCGCCCAGCCGAGGCGCCCTGCGCCGCCTGGCCCTGGGCGCATGGCTGAGCCGCGCCCAAGGACCCCGCCGAACCTGCCAGGCGTCCTGGGAGCCGGGAGGAGCCCCTTCCGAAGCCACCAGCACCTGACCCTCGTCCCGGCAGCCCCTCCGCTTTTCCCCGGCCTCGGGTCCGGGGGAGTCTGCGGTGCTGACCCCGCGGGCTCCACCCTCCCTGAGGCTCAGCCCTCGGGCTGTCCCCTCCGCTCCGGAACCCCTACGGTGTGCTGCGCAGCACGGCGCAGGGACGGCCTAGGGGGGCGTGGGCGCAGCTGTGCGCGCCGTGAAGGTGCCCAGGGGCCCGGAGCTGGGCTCCAAGAGCGGCGCAGGGGCTCGAATCGGACATCGGCGACCCCGCCCCAGTCCACACCCGGCCGCGGACCCGCTTCGCCGCGGGGTCTCTATCTCCCCGCGAGTCCCGCCTGTTCCCGGGAGAGTCCGGGCAGTCTCCGGATAAGTTGTCTCCCGCAGACCCCATCCCCAGCGGAGCCAACCCCGCAGGCCGCAGCCCACGAGGCCCAGCCGGGCGGGAACCGCCCTCCGCGCAGCTCCCGGAAGCCCCGCCCGGCCGAGGCCTCTGACGGGCGGGCCTCTCGGCCAACCGGGGTGGGGCAGGGCGGGGCCCGGCGCGCGCGGCCAATGGCAGGCTGTGCCGGGCTGACGGACGGGCGCGGGGCGGGGCGTGCGCGGCCCGGTCGGGTGTCCGCCGCCCGCAGCTCGAACCGCACCCGCCGCGGACGGAGCCCATGCGCCGGGCGAGCCAAGTGCCCCGACCCCCGCCGCCGCCCCCGCCCCGGCCCCGGGGGCAGTCGTGCCAGTGAGCGGTGAGTGCGGCGGGGGCGGCGAGGGCCGGGCCGGGCGGGGGGCCTGCTGTCCTCGCAGGGCGCGCGGGCGCGCGGGGGCGCAGGTGAGCCGCGGGCGGCGGCGGGCGGGGCGCTGCGGCGGGGGTTGCGGGCGGCGGCTGGTCCGCTCTGCCTCACCCAGGCCAGCCCCTTCGGCTCCGTGTCCCGGGCCCTGTCTTCCGGGGCCCCACAAGTGCGCTGGGTGTCCCCGAGCGGAGGCCCGCCCGTGACCATAGCGCTAGGCGGGGTCTCCCACCCGCCAGAGACGCAAGGATTCCTGCGAAGAGCTCGGGCACCGGGCGGCCATCACATACACCAGACGAATCTGAGGTTTAGGAAGTCACTGCCCACTGTCCCCACAAGGGCATCCCTTCTTTAAGCATCACAAATTGGGGGCACCCCAGCTAGAGGCCTTGGCCCCAGGCCGTTTTCCTTTCTCACCTGTCTCCTTATTTCCGCACCTCCTTTGGGTCTTTTCCTGTGATCAGCTTCTGCTTCCTGGATCCCTGGCCCCCTGCCCGCCTCCTCACCTTCCTTATGCTCTCCGAAGTTCTTCTGGTAGTGGGGCCCCGTGGGTTTCCCTTTATTTTTCCATTATGTGGATTTTTTGTTTGGAGCATAGCCCGAACCCGCCAAGGCAGGGGTACTTGCTGTCTGCTCGTCATCCTGTGCCTGGAGCAGTACCTGGCATGCAGTAGGTGCTCAGTGAATACTTGTCAAATGCACCAGCATGCCCGGGGGTGGGGGTGCCTGGAGCCGGTTGTCGGCTGCCACCAGCCTGTCCGGGCACGCTGCTGTGCCCGCCACTGTGGCAAGGCCTGTTCTCATGGGGGCGCTGGTAACCTCAGCCCACGGCGCTTCCAGTTCAGGCTTCTTGCCTACCCAGCAGCTTCTAATTCGGGTGCATGCTTGGGAGACGCTCTCAGCTGTCAGCGCTGCCTCTGGGGGGCCGGCTCCCTGCTTCTCTCACACAGTCATTAAATGCAGCTGGAGGCAGGACCCCCCTCCCACCTCTGGGCTGGAGGTGCCACAGGTGAGTGGCTGGGCCACCATTCTGGCTGCCGCCCCTGTTACCTGGATGTCTGGGCCCAGAGGGCAGGCCGGGCCTGGGCAGGCTGGCCCAGGGAGCTCAGCGGGCCTGCCTTGCGTGGTCTGGCCGTGCTGAGTGCCGCTTCCTCGGCAGGTGGGACAGGCGACCACTGCAGTGCCTTGTGCTGTGGTCCTTTGAGGAGCAATGACGGAGTATAAGCTCGTGGTGGTGGGCGCCGGAGGCGTGGGGAAGAGCGCCCTGACCATCCAGCTCATCCAGAACCACTTTGTGGATGAGTACGACCCCACCATAGAGGTGAGCTGGCCTGGCCCCTGTACACAGCCTGGCTTCTGACACGGGCTTGTCTTCTACCCGCTCTGCTGGAGGGGTCTCTTCGTCACAGGTCCTGGGGGGCACGAGAGGAGCGAGGGAGGGTCCCATCCCTGGAGAGCCGGCTGTCTCTAAGCAGTGTCCTCCCCAGGACTCCTACCGGAAGCAAGTGGTCATTGATGGGGAGACTTGCCTGCTGGACATCCTGGACACGGCGGGCCAGGAGGAGTACAGCGCCATGCGGGACCAGTACATGCGCACCGGGGAGGGCTTCCTTTGTGTGTTTGCCATCAACAACGCCAAGTCCTTCGAGGACATCCACCAGTACAGGTGAGCTGCCCGCCAGCCCTCAGGGGCCTCCTGTCCTCCCTCAGGGGCCACGGGCAGCCTGCCCACCGGCTCACACCTTCCCTCTTGCAGGGAGCAGATCAAACGGGTGAAGGACTCGGACGATGTGCCCATGGTGCTGGTGGGGAACAAGTGTGACCTGGCCGCGCGCACCGTGGAGTCTCGGCAGGCCCAGGACCTCGCCCGCAGCTACGGCATCCCCTACATCGAGACCTCGGCCAAGACGCGCCAGGTGAGCGGGCCCCCTGCCCCCGCAGCCAGCCAGGGCCCCGCCCCGCCCCGCCCGGGAGCCGCACTCACTGCCCCCTCTCCCTTGACGCAGGGCAGCCGCTCTGGCTCTGGCTCCAGCTCCGGGACCCTCTGGGACCCTCCGGGACCCCCGTGACCCAGCAGCCCCTCTCGCTGTAAGTCTCCCCGGATGGCAGGGCAGCGAGGGAGGCCAGGGCCCGGGTCTGGGCCGACACAGCTCCCGGGGGAGGTGGAGGTCCCTGGAGAGAGCTGCCCTGAGCCAGACC
The DNA here is from genome assembly GCF_028021215.1 of Eschrichtius robustus. NCBI lineage: Eukaryota > Metazoa > Chordata > Mammalia > Artiodactyla > Eschrichtiidae > Eschrichtius > Eschrichtius robustus. The sequence continues at coordinate 78,927 of NW_027175262.1, forward strand.
GGAGCGGTGACCCTGGGGCCCCCACCCCTGTGCCCCCAGATTGCCCCACGGGTCCTGGTCGGCCCCAGCCCTCAGCGGGCCGTGGGGGAGCTGCTGAGGACAGGCCTCTCAACGAGGTGGCCCTGGGGCCAGAGGGGAGCAGGGTCCAGCTCCCCGTTTGCGGGGTGGGGTGGAGAAGGGGCTGGGGTTCTGCTCGAGGCCGAGGCAGTGGTCCCCGCCCTGAGCTGGCCTCCTCTTCCCAGGGCGTGGAGGATGCCTTCTACACGCTGGTGCGCGAGATCCGGCAGCACAAGGCGCGCAAGCTGAGCCCGCCTGACGAGGGTGGCCCGGGCTGCCTGAGCTGCAGGTGCCTGCTCTCCTGACAGCGGCGTGGGTGTGGGGTGTGGAGGTGCCGGATGAGACGCGGGCTAAGGATGCAGGGAAGGAAGGAAGTGCCGCCAGAGCCTGGCCCGCCCAGGTCGGTGGACAGAGTGACCGCGGGCCTCCCGGGACGCTTTGCACAGACTGTCATGAACTGACGCCGGCGGCCCCCAGTTGTCACTCTTCTCCAGCCCTGTCCTGGCCCACTGGGCACAGGCTGAGTCGCAGTAAATTATTTCATGTCTTGACCCTGGCATTTGGCTGAGGCCGGGAGGCTGCGGTGCGAGTGACCCCCCCCCAGGAGGCATGCGGGAACCTCAGCTTCGCGCATCCGGCAGCTTCTCTGCCTCTGGGGGCCCCGGGTGCGTCCTCCGGAGACCTCTGGGTGCTGCGAGAACCGGCCCGTCTACCACTTAGCACACGAAACTTTATTCACCTTTAACCGGCAAGGGGGGAAACTGAGACCAAAGACTGTCCCTTCCCTGGTAGGGAGGCCTTCATAGGGAATGGCTGCGGGCCGGGGAGCTTCTTCGGACTCCGGGTGGGGTCGTATCTCCTGAGTTCTGGGGACCCTGGAAGGCAGGAACTGACTTTGGTGGAGGGCGGGACACAGCCTGCCGGGTCCCGCGGCGCCCTCTGCTCTGCCCCGTGGGGACCAGGTGGCTGCGTGGGGTCTGGCGTCTGGCTGGCCCTGCCCCCTGTGTGTGTGAGGGTGGCCCGCTGGCCCCTGCCATCCCCTCGTTGGAGGTGGCCTGTTGCTCCCAGGGCCACCTCAGGTCACCAAAGCGGCCTGTGGGGCCCATCCAGGCCCCAGGTGGCCACGTGCAGCCCCGAGAGGGCTCGCCTGGCCTCGGGCAGGACTCTGCACTGGCCAGGGCGGCCCCTTTAGTCATCATTCCCAACTGTCGGGGTGCTCACAGCACCGCTGCCTTCCCGGGGCCCAAATTCAGGCCAGGCCAGGCGCTTCTGGGTCAGGGCCTTGTGCCGTGTGAGGGGGTCCCGTCCTCAGGGAAGGCCAGCGTGAAGCAGCAGGGCGTGTTGCTGTCTTCCCAGGGCCTCGGGGTCACTGTGCTCACAGTCACCTTGTCCCCTGGAGGCCCCTGAGCGTCCAGCTTCCTTGTGGACGCAGAGGTTGGGGGTTGTGGGGACGTGCGGGGCTTGCTCTTGGGGCACTGCCCTGGCTCCATCGTGGCCGTGCTGGTCACTGCCCCAGGAGGGGTGCCGGCTGCAGTTGCCACAGGGCAGGAGGGGTGTCGTGGCCCTGGCGGTGCCGTCTTCAGCGGGCTGGGCAGAGCCAGTGGCTGGGACCTCAGTGGGGTTGCAGGGCCATGCCTGTCGTGTGGCCCTGGGCGTGGCCCAGGCAGGTGTTGAAGGGGAGAGGACCCAGCATTCCGGCTCAAAGCCGATGTCTGGGGGCCACTTGCCTGTGGCCTCATGGTTCACTGAGAGGCTTGGGAGGGAATTCCATCACTGGCCGCAGCCGATCCTGAGGACTGTTCTGGGCTGGGGACAGGCAGGCCAGACTCGGAGCCTCCGGGGCCCCCAGCGGGAGGCCTGCGGCCGGGGCCCCCTCGTGCTGCTGCTCCTTGGCCTTCAGGTTGGCCGGGCCGGGCGAGGGGCCGGGCTGCTAGTGCTGGGCAGGTGGGCCAGGGAGGGCCAGCCCGTCTTCTCCGGGGAGCGTCTTGATGCTGGGAGGGGTAAGGAGAGGCCTGGGGGCTGGGGCAGGTCGCTCCAGGCCCAGGGGCCTCGTGGGGAACTCTTCAGGTTTTGCTGGAAATGAACAGACCAGATCAGCTTCTCGACCAGGCCGTCCGGCTTGCGCAGGATGGGCCCGTGGGACCCTGCGTGGCTGCTCCGGCCCAACGCTGAGAACAGCTCTCCAGGCTGCTGACCCCTGGCTGTCCTGACGCCCAGCCCTGGCCTGGTCGGCCGAGTGTTAGAGCAGAAGAGCAGATGGATGGGGCTGAGGAGGAAGGCCTGGGGCTCGCCCCACCGCTCACTGCCCCGGAGGGTGACTCCGGAGGAGACTGCTGCCGAGGGCACCTGGGGGAAGCAGGTCCCGCTTCACGCCGCGTAGCTCAGCCATCGAGGCCTGCAGCTGCCTGAGCACCGCATGGTCCTCCAGGGCCCGGGCCCGGGACAGCATGTCCTGCAGGAACTCCTGTAGGCCTTCCGGGGCAGCTTCAGGAGGTGCTCTGGGGGTGCGGATGCCATCAGGCCAGCGGGGGCCCCACCGGGAAGACTCAGCCCCCCACCCTGGGGCACCTCCCGTGGGCGGCGGCTGTATTCTGCTGGGCACCACACCTGGGGGTCTGCCGTGCCCGGGAGAGCCGTGGGCAGGGCCACTGCCAAGGGCGCGCTCTGGAGGGCGACCTCTGGGCCCCCGTGCTGGCCGGCCTGCCTCCTCTGCGGCCTGCACTCCACGCTCGGGAGCCTTGCGGACGGTGTACACCATGGCCGTCAGCATGTGCTCGCTCTCCAGGATGTAGGCATCCCAGAGCTTCAGGGTGAGCGAAAAGGGGGTCTGTGGGGACAGCAGGCCCAGGAGGGGCAGCTTGAGCAGGGCACGGTGGTGGTCCCAGCACAGGGTAAGAACCCGCCACCAGCCTCCGGCCTCTGCAGTCCGCCTGGGCAGCATCAGACAAGCTCCTGCAGCTCCTCACCTGGCTGGGCTCGTCCCGGTGGGGTCGTGGCTCCTGGACTCAAGGTCCTGAGGGCCTGGCCAGCACGACCCCTAATCTGGGGGCAACAGAGCCTGTCCCACGCTCGGTGGGAACACCTCAGAGGAGCAGAACGCTGGCTTGCCTACCCCCGGGCTGACCCAGCCTTCTGAAGGGAGCCAAAGCAGAAACGGCTGGGACTTCGAGATGCCCTGCGCCCACCAGGAGGGCTCTGGGCTGCCCCCCGGACGCCCCTCGGGAGGGGCATGGCATGTCTGGGGGGTGGGGCTCAGCCTCCTGGGCAGCCTTACCTGGTGGATGAAGCCCTGCAGGAACCACCGGACGGTGTCAGTCCCCAGGGACATCTGCTCCTCGTCCCGATGGAGGGCACAGGGGCTCAGGGCCTGCGTGCTGGGCCGGAAACCTCCCTATTTCGGGACGCCGTGCAGCCGCCCCCAGGACCCAGGTGGCCCGAGCTCGCCGCTGATCCGCCCCAGGAGAAGGAGAGTGAAGCCTGCAGGAGGCCAAGCCCCCCCGGTGGCTGTGGGACAGGGCCTCTGTGGGGGGCGGGGGGCGACGCATCTACTCACCAGGTGTCGCTGCAGCTGGGGGAGGCTCTGCCTAGAATGTGCTCTTCGTGGGCCTGGAGTCTCAGCCGTTCTGGGAACCCCCGGGATGAAGAAGCCCGAGGAGCCCCCCAGACCCCCACAAGTCAGAGCCGTGTCCAGCGAGGGTTGAGTACTGCAGGTGCCCCCGGTGGTGACCCCAGCGTGCGGGGCCCTCCTGAGCCCTGGCTGGACACGCTCTTCCCAGGCAGGACAGCCTGTGAGGCTGGGGCCGCCGGGGCAGAGGCCCTGCTCCCGGAGGCCCAGCTCGGCTGGCGCCCTGGGCTGAGGGGTGGGCAGGCATCCGGCCCTGGCACTTGCCCTGGCCACAGCGGGGGGTGGGGGACCCGGTACAGAGGGGCAGGGAGTGTGGCCCACGGGGTGGGTGGCGGGGGTGTACCTGGCCCTCTCCTAGGCTTGGCAGCCAGGCTGGGGGCACGGGAGGGGGTGTTGCTGCCGCCGGGGCTTCGTCTGGCCGTGGGCTCGGAGGGCGCTGGGGGGTGGCAGGTGTGAGGCAGAAGGACCAGCAGGGAAGGGAGAGCTGCCCGGACGAGGCCGGGACTGAGGGCCGTGGCTCTAGGACCCAGAGGGCAGCACGGGGAGCCAGTGCCCTTCGCTGATGGGGAGATGGACTGGGCCCAGGTCCCCGCCAGCCCACAGCCAGGGGAGCTCTGCAGGGAGACCCCTGGCCCTGAGGCACTCCCAGCTGTCCCCGGCGGTCACCTACCACGCATGGCGTGTTTCTTGTCATCAGCTGGACCAGCGCCCAGAAGGCGTCCTCCTCAGGAACATCAGCAGGATGGCCATGACCTGGTTCATGCCCTGGCAGTAGCCCACCTCTTGCAAGAGCCAGATGTGCATGGAGGACCCACCCGGAGGCCTCTTCTGCCCCTCTCCACACTACCACCTCAGCTCCTGGATGGGCTCCCGCCTGGCCGAGCCCACACTGCCCTGGAGGGGCCACCTGAGATGCCCTCTGGGCCGGAGAGCCCCTGAGCCAGCTCAGGCGCCAGCACCACAGCAGCCCCGTGCCTGAGGCTTTGGGCGCCGTCCTGGGTCCCCTTTCCCAGACGAGGCGAGGGGGGCGATGGGGCCCAGCACGGGCTGGAGGTCCTGCCGTGAGGGCAGGCTTGGGGGGCCTGACCTGGGAGAGCACAAGGCCAGGGGGCTGGCCCAAGACCCCACTGTGGGCAGCCCGTGGGGTCCTCTCAGCTGGTGGTCCTCGAGGGAGTGTTCTGGAAAGAGCCGGTGGAGCAGGAGCTGCCTCCCGGGGGCCCCACAAGAGCTTTGGTCCCTGGGAACCTTCATCCCTGCCAAGTTTCTGATTAATAGTACAGCATTTTCAGGATCAAAACTCAAGTTTCAGGGGTTAAGTCTACATGCAATGAAATATAAATATCCCAGGTATACAGTTTGACAAGTTTTTCTTTCTTTATTCAGTTTGCACACATGACAGTTCAGTCTCTGGGACATACAGCCCCGTGGGTTTTCACACACGGGTGGGGCCGCCGCATCCGCGCTGCAGCTTAAGCCCCCACCCCATTAGCCCCGGCAGCCGCTGATGCTTGCCCTCCCGGGGCTGTGCTTGTTCCAGAACGCCCTGTGAGAGGAATCATATGTGGGTCTGGATTTCTTCACTTAGCAAAATATGTCTAAGGCTCATCCACGCTGCTGAGTGAATCAATAGCTTGTTCCCTTGTGTCCCTGAATCATAGTCCGTTTCATGGAATCCCACGGTTTATCCATTCCCTCGATGAAGATGATCTTGGTTGCTTCCAGTTTTTAACGATCACGAATAGAGCAGTGAGTATTGCATGCAGGTTTTATGTGTGTTTAAGTTTTCAGTTCATTTCGGTAAATACCAAGGAGCATCATTGCTGATCACATGGTGAGTATAGGTAGTTTTTTTTTTTTTTTTTTTGGCTGCATTGGGTCTTCACTGCTGCAGCACGTGGGCCCTAGAGCACGCAGGCTTCAGTAGTTGTGGCTCGCGGGCTCTAGAGCGCAGGCTCAGTAGTTGTGGCGCACGGGCTTAGTTGCTCCGTGGCATGTGGGATCTTCCCGGACCAGGGATGGAACCGGTGTCCCCTGCATTGGCAGGTGGATTCTTAACCACTGCGCCACCAGGGAAGTCCCAGTATGTGTAGTTTTGTAAGAAACCGCCCAGCTGTCCCCCACAGTGGCTGCACCATTTGCATCCCCACCAGTGCTGGACGAGAGTTCCTGTTGCTCCACATCCTTGCCAGCACTTTGGTTCTTATTCTGCATGAGTCCTTTATTAGATATATGATTGGCAAATATCTTCTCCCACTCTGTAGCTTTTTCATTCTTTTAACAGTGTCTGTTGCAGAATGAAAGTTTTACATTTAGATATAGTTCTTTCTCTCATAGGTGTCCTCTCTCTCATCTGACCGGCCTCTTTCCCAGTGTCCATGGCCTCACCCCATCCTGGCGTTCTGGTTTTCTAATGCCACAAGTGAGTTGCCCTGCAAACAAGCCAGAGGTTTAAGATGGAACCAGAAGTTGGGACACAGCCATGTTTACTCGTTTGTGTATCCAACAGGCTGTGTTCTCAGACAACAGTGGCTGGGCCTGAAGTCTAAGATATTTACCATCTGGCGCATTACAGGAAACCTCCCTGATTTTGTGCCCAGGCCTGCAGATGGGCAGGGGTGGTGGGACGGCGGGGCCCACCAGGCTTACCCTCACACCCTGGGCTCCTGTCTGCGTGAGGCCTGCAGCCTGGTGGCTGTGGGGCGATGGAAGTTCTGAGGGCCAGCGGCGGCTGACTCGCCCTGGGCCCGGCCTCGGAGGTCAGCAGAGACACAGCCACACTCCGGGCCAAGGCGGGCGTGGGGCCTCCCAGCTTCGGGCCCGTGGAGTCCCCCCAGTAGAGGCATCTCGTCGTGAGAGGAGTGTGGGAGGTCCAGGGTGACCACTCGGGCAGCACAGCCCACGCCTGCCTTGATGCTCCCAGCGCCATCTTGGCCAGACCCCTCTTCTCTCCGGGGTCAGGGCTCTGAAGAGCATCTCTTGGTCCAGAGTGAGCTTGATCTGTTGGCTATTCACGTGCGCCCCGAACCTGTCACGGCAGAACCTGCTCTCCTGCCCACCCACAACGTCTCCCCGGCCGGCAGGGTCTTTGCCCCATACCCAGTTACCCAGATTGGAACAGGTTGTTCAGAAAGCAGTGAGGCGTTGGGAGACCCGATACTAGGGCTCCCATTAGGGCTGGATATTAGGGGATTACAGTAAATGCTTCAGGTGTAGCAACAGGGTCAAAGTCACGCATAAGAAAAGAATCCCTGTGTCGTCGTGTCCCGTCCCCCCCACCCCCAAGATCCCGCTCGGCTTTGGGATCTCCCCCCACCCCCAAGATCCCGCTCGGCTTTGGGATCTTAGTTCCCCAACCAGGGATCAAACCCTGGTGCTCGGCAGTGAAAGTGCCGAGTCCTAACCACTGGACCGCCAGGGAGTTCCCAAGAATCCCTCTTTTTAATTAATTAATTTATTTATTTTTGGCTGTGTTGGGTCTTAGTTTCTGTGCGAGGGCTTTCTCTAGTTGCGGCGAACGGGTGCCACTCTTCACCGTGGTGCGCGGGCGTCTCACTATCACGGCCTCTCTTGTTGCGGAGCACAGGCTCCAGACGCCCAGGCTCAGTAGTTGTGGCTCACGGGCCTAGTTGCTCCGCGGCATGTGGGATCTTCCCAGACCAGGGCTTGAACCCGTGTCCCCTGCATTGGCAGGCAGATTCTCAACCACTGCGCCACCAGGGAAGCCCAAGAATCCCTGTTTTTAAAATGCATACTGAGAACCTAGGGACGGGGTGAGGCCAGACATCTTGGGTTCTCTGTAAAACACCTGTGCTGGTCAAGTGTGTGGTGAACGCAGGACACAGGACAGGACAGTGTCGCTAGTGTTGGACCTGGGTGATGGAATTTGGGGGTTCGTCACACTTTAAAAAAATAAATGATGGAAATTGTCTAAAAGAGCAGAAATATATAACTAAAAAACATCAAGATGGGGCGTCATTTCGACCCCGCCGACCCGCATTCGTTCCATCTGGGCTCGGGTCCAGCCTGGTCTCTGCTGCCTGGAGCCCCTCCCCTCCCGCGGGGCCCTCTGGGGCCTGTTGAGCCAGTCCAGACCGGTCCCCACTCTCCCCTCGCGCCCCCCGCCCCCGTGCCCCACACCGCCGCCCTCGCTCCTCACGTGCCCACTCGCGCCCCCTCGAGGCTCAGCCGGCACCGCCAGGCCGGGGGTCGGGCACCCGCCATCCCAGCTTCAGACCCAGGTCCACGGCCTCCCCCCGCGGGGCCCCGGGGACCCACTTGATGCCGTAGCGCTCCCGGAACATGATGTGGTTTCGGAAGGCGCGGTTCCCATCCAGGTCGGATCTGCCTTATGTCCTGGGAGTACAGACGGGCCTGCTGCTTCGGGCTCTGTGGGCGGGGCCAAGGGGCGGGGCGGGCGTCAGGCGGAACCTGGACCCACGGCCACCACCGCGGGACAGAGCGGGCGCTGCGAGGCCAGCGGGAACTGAGCTGTTTCTGCAGAAGCCTCATTGTGCGCGTTTCTGAAGCCAGGGCGGGTCACGAGTGACCCCTGTCAGGATGAAGGTGACCTGACGATTGCCTGTGCTCCTAGCCTGGCAGTCTGCTCCAACAGAAGATAATATCGTCAGTGTGTCATCCAATCATCAAGTTCTTTATAATTTCTTAAATATAAAATGTGCAACACTCAGTCAAAAGTAACCAGGGGGCTTCCCTGGTGGCGCAGTGGTTGAGAATCTGCCTGCCAATGCAGGGGACACGGGTTCGAGCCCTGGTCTGGGAAGATCCCACATGCCGCGGAGCGACTGGGCCCGTGAGCCACAATTACTGAGCCTGCGCGTCTGGAGCCTGTGCTCCGCAACAAGAGAGGCCGCGATGGTGAGAGGCCCGCGCACCGCGATGAAGAATGGCCCCCACTTGCCGCAACTGGAGAAAGCCCTCACACAGAAACGAAGACCCAACACAGCCATAAATAAATAAATTAAAAAAAAAAAAAAAAAAAAAAGTAACCAGGCATTATCAGGAAATAAGATCTGATGAAAAAGAACAGGCAATAGAAACAGACCCAACAGAGGTGCAGATAATGGAGCTATTAGACAAGGGCTTTAAACGAAATACACTTGGACTTCCCTGGTGGTGCAGTGGTTAAGAATCCTCCTGACAATGCAGGGGACACGGGTTCGAGCCCTGGTCTGGGAAGATTCCACATGCCGCGGAGCAACTAAGCCCATGCGCCAAAACTACTGAGCCTGCGAGCCACAACTACTGAGGCTGCATGCCACAACTACTGAAGCTTGTGTGCCTAGAGCCTGTGCTCTGCAACAAGAGAAGCCACCTCAATGAAGAGTAGCCCTCGCTCGCCGCAACTAGAGAAAAGCCCGCACACAGCAACAAAGACCCAACGCAGCCAAAAATAAATAAATAAATTTATTAAAAAAAAAAAAATACACTTAATGTACTCATGGAGCGAAAGGCAAGATTAACAGATGTGGGGAGGGGGAGACCTGGAAACAAAAACAAACAAATGAAAATTCTAAAAGAAATAAATAGAATAACTAAATTTAAGGACTGAATGGATAGTTTTGACAGCAGATCTAAAGATAAAGAGAGAATCGGTGAACCAGAAGGCAGGTCAAAAGAAATTATGTAGACCGAAACAGAGTCAAAGGATATAAAATCTAATAAAAAGAATAAGAGACATGTGGGTACAGTGGAAAGATCAAGCATATTTATTTATTTATTTTCAGCTGCGTTGGGTCTTCGTTGCTGCGCGTGGGCTTTCTGTAGTTGCGGTGAGTGGGGGCTACTCTTCGTTGCGGTGTGCGGGCTTCTCATTGCGGTGGCTTCTCTTGTTGCGGAGCACGGGCTCTAGGTGCACGGGCTTCAGTAGTTGTGACATATGGGCTCAGTAGTTGTGGCTTGCGGGCTCTAGAGCGCAGGCTCAGTAGTTGTGGCGCACGGGGTTAGTTGCTCCACTGCTTGTGGGATCTTCCCGGACCAGGGCTTGAACCCGTGTCCTCTGCATTGGCAGGTGGATTCTTAACCACTGTGCCACCAGGGAAATCCCAAGCATATTTTTTTAAAATTTATTTATTTATTTATTTATTTATTTATTTATTTATTTATTTATGGCTGCACTGGGTCCTCATTGCTGTAGGCGGGCTTTCTCTAGTTGCGGTGAGCGGAGACTACTCTTCATTGCGGTGCGTGGGCTTCTCATCGTGGTGGCTTCTCTTGTTGTGGAGCACAGGCTCTAGGCGCATGGGCTTCAGTAGTTGTGACATATGGGCTCAGTAGTTGTGGCTCGTGGGCTCTAGAGTGCAGGCTCGGTAGTTGTGGCGCACGGGCTTAGTTGCTCCGCAGCATGTGGGATCGTCCCGGACCAGGGCTTGAACCCGTGTCCCCTGCATTGGCAGGCGGATTCTTAACCACTGCGCCACCAGGGAAACCCTCAAGCATATTTTTAATTGATTCTAGATGAAGAGCAGAGAGTGAGGCATCCAAAATATCTGAAGAAATAAGAGCTGAGACGTTCCCGAAACTGATGAAAGATATCAAGCTACAGATTCTAGAAGCACAGTGAGCAACAAAAAGGATAAATACAGGGAAAAACACATCCAGGCACAGTATAGTAAACCTGCTGACTGAGAATAAAGAGGAAAGCTTTAAAGTACCCAGGAAGACATGTCACCTTCAAAGGAGTGACAATAAGAGTGACAGAAAGTATGGAAATCAGAAGACAATGGAATAACATCCCCAGAATGCTAACAGAAATAAATGCCAACCTACACATCTATACCCAGTGAAAATGTCCCTGAAAAATAAAGAATGCACAGAAAAATTTTCAGAGAAACAAAACCTGGCAGAATCCAGTTTCCTGGTTTCACCAGGAAACCCACATCAAATGAAATACTAGAAGGTGTTCTCCATGGAGAAAAAAAAAAAAAGTGACCCCAGATAGAAGTTTGAAAATGCTAGGATTGAAGAGGGCCCGAGTTTGATCCCTGGTTGGAGAACTAAGATCCCGCAGCCATGCAGGAAAGAAAGAAAGGAACGAAGGAACCAAGGAAGGAAGGAAGGAAGAAAAGGACTCAACCAGGTGAATCAGGTAAGTTGAAAAATAACAAGAATGACATAACTTCCAGTGAATCCCAAAGGGCCGCCCACTGTGGCCAGCACACGTATGGTGGTAACCTGCATCCTCAACTTTGTGGAGTGTCTCAAAATTGACAAGTACGGGTGAGAAAATGAGGGGAAAGGCACTTCCAGACCTTCCTTCCCCTCCTCAGGAGTTTTACTCAGCTTTCAATTTTATGTCCTTTGGCTGGGCACCACTTGTTTCATTCAGTCTGTGGACACCTGGCCACACCCCTCACCAGCTCCAGTCCCCGCAGGTAACCCTCTCAGGCCTGGCCTTCCCCTCCCGAGTTTCCCTCCATCAGGGATTTCTGTTTGTTCTACTCAATGTTGAATCCTCACCACCTAGAACACAGCCAGGCACACAGGAGTTAATAAATATTTACGAAGAAATGCATTTAGGTGAGGCACGAATTGTTAACATTCATTGACAATATTAGATGAATGAAACATCACCCATAGATTACAAACGTTGCCTTAATTAACAAAGTTGCCACTTTGTTCCGAAACCAACTGTCTGTCTGTGTCTGACTCTCCAGCTCTAGTTGTCGGTGCTCGCAGAATCCCGACACCCAGACTTTGCTCCAAGTCAGAGAACCGACCCGCTGCCCGCCACGTTAATGTCACGGCCCGGGTCCTGCGAGGCCTCATCCTCACCGGGTCCGACTTTCGAAGCCCACCTACGGCACGCGCGGGTCCGCCCATCAGTTCCAGCCGGGCTGGAAGCGGTGAGGGCACCTTGGGTACCACCGCCGGCCCCGCCCCACCCGCAGGCCCCGCCCCCTCCGCCAGCAGGCCCACCCTAAACCCCGCCCCTGTCCGCCCGCCCACAGGCCCCACCCCTAGAGGCCCCGCCCACCGCCTGTTGTCGCGCCGCAGCGAGGCCCCGCCCCACCGCTGGTCCTGACACCAACCCCCCGGTCGGAAGTAGGCCGTCTCCCTCCCGGTCAACAGGCCAGGGACAGTTCGTTGTCGTGTCTAGGTCAGTCACTCCCTAGGTCCGTCAGTGGGTGGGCCAAACAGACGGCCGACCGGTCCAGCGTCAGTCCTTACCGGCGCCGGTCTTGGTCGGGCCGCGCGTGGACGCACGCCGGACGCCACTGAGGCCACGCAGCCCGGGGATACGCGCGCTCGCCAGCGTGGGGCGAGGGGTCCTCTGGGCCGGGGTCACCCCCGCTCCGCGGACCTGGGGGGCGGGTCCTGTCGGGGGCGGGTTCGGTGAGGCGGGGCCGCGCGGGCCGAGGCCGCGGCACCGCCCAGGGAACGTCGGCGCGCTCCGATGACGTCAGGACGCCCGAGTTCGCCTCTGCGCGTGCGCGCCGCCGCCGGCCGTCCTCCCGGGGCACGCTGGGACCTCCGGCGCGGGGCGCTGGGTCTGCGCCTGCGTGATCTGCGTCTTGGTGGTCCGCCCTTTGGCGCCCAGTAATCTACACCAGCAAGGGCTGGCTCGGCCAGACTTTCCTTCTCAAATTGAGTAACCCCCGACCTTATTCCCCCAAAGAACCGATCCCCAGGAAGGACAGACAGCCCTGGCAGAGAGCACTCGCCCGGGTGGCGCCCTCAGGGTGTTGGGCCTTGGGATGGCCATGTGTCCGCCCTGCAGTTCTGTCCCGTTAGGTCACCCGAGTGCCCCGGGGGAGCTGGGTGGGCAGCTCCTGTGGGAAAGAGAAAGACATAAGTGGGACAGCACCTCGGGGGCCGCGAGGTTGGGTTGTCACAAGGTCTGGCTGAGACAGTCTAAATGTCAGCTTGTGGAGGTTGGTTGAGTAGATTGAATACACTCGAACAGAGACACACAGTGTGCCCACTAAAAGTTAGCTTCCATACGTATCTATTCACGTACGTGTATATTCGTCTATACATTGTATACATATCTATTCTTAGGTGAGAAATATAGCAGCTCCCTAATGCATTAGTTTCTTACTGCTACTGTAGTGAGTTGCTACAGACCAGATATTTTACAATTCTGGAGGTCAGAAGTCAGAAATGGGCCTTAGGGGGTTAAAAATCAAGGTATCCACAGAATGGTTCCTTCCAGAGGCTCCAGGGGAGAATCTAGTTCTTGGCCTTTTCTAGCTTCTAGAGGCTGCCTGTCTCCATCTTCAAAGCGCAGCCACTCCAACCTCTGCTTCCATTGTCACTTTTCCTCTCTGATTTTGACCCTTTTGCCTCTCTTTTAAGGACCCTCAGGATTACATTGGGCCTATCCAATTAATCAAGGACAGTACCCCCATCTCAAGATTCTTAACTTTGTCATATCTGCAGAGACGCCTTTGCCATCTATGGTAACTATTGACAGGTTTGGGGATTAGGATGTGATCATCTTCGGGGGCCATTATTCTGCCTACTATTGCTTATATCTCATTTTTATTTTTAAAACTGTATTGTGTGTACAGGAGGAGTAGGAGCAGATACACAGATGTCAGATCATTTGTCTCTGGAAGATGGGCATCCTTGGGCCTTTCATTTTTTTAAATCTCTTCTGGTTTTTCTACAAAAAGCACATACTGCTCCTGTGATAAAAATCATGTTAAAGTTGGTTGGCATGCCAGTGCACCCAGAGGCCTCTTTCTGCCCCCTCCCCTCTCCCTGCTCCATCCTCACCCACCCCAGCCTGCAGGAGCTTCTGCCAGAAACCCAGCACCACGCTCATTTTCCTGCATCAGGGTGGGAGAGAGCTGCTCACTGTCTTCACTTGACAACTTGTCAACTTGCACTTGCTGTGGGAGAGCTCATGGCGTGGGGCGGGGGTGGGTGTCTGTGCCTTGGGGGCCCAAACCTGCGAAGCCACTAGGCTCTCCAGGACCCCTGGCCCCACATTGGTGGCCCTGACCCCCTTACAAACTACACAAGCAAGGACTGGCCCCCACCGGATATTCTCCCCAAGTTGAGTAACCCTTCCTTTATTCCCACAACAAACCAACCCCCAGGCAACTGGTCAGCTCCCTGAGGCTCCTTTGTTAAATTTAGAGATCTTGGTTGGTTTCAATAACTGACCATCTGGGCCACATGTGCTTTTCTCTTCTCCTGCTGTAAATTCCCGCTCTGATGTTTTAAATTTACCAATAGTGAGCCTGTGAAACCCTAGGCCGCCAACCTGGACCCCAGTAAAAGCAGAACCCTAGCCGCCTGCCCCCAACCCCCCGCCCCATCCCCACCTTGCTCTGTGGCCCCAGGTATGCCATGTGCATTCCAACACATGTGAGTAATAGACCTTTTTTTTTTTCCCCCAAAGTTTCCTAATGGTCTTTGTTGAAGGCCGCCTTACAATCACAAGGGCAAGTCCGGCCACGACACTGGTTATGGCTAGGCCAAGAGGGGTGCAAAACAGGTGTGTTATGAAGCCTTTAACCATCTTCCTACTGGTAGACATTTAGATTGTTTCCAGGTTTGGACAGTTGCAAAATGCTGCAAAAAGACATTTTGAACATGTCTCCTAAGCTCATGCATGAATATTCCTCTTGATCGATACACAGAAATGCAGGGGTGTGTAGTGTTTTACATAAGCCAAATGCCACGCTTGTTACCCGAAAAACGTTTTGCCTTGTGGTGCGTGTTGAGTCAAAAGACACAGCCAAGCCAAAGATCCGGAGAAGGAAGGATTTATTACCTGCTGCAAGTAAGGGGAACACTGGGGATCTTCTCCAAAGCAGTGTCTCCCCGCAGAGTCCAGGGTTTATCTGATTGAAGTCAGGAGGGTCAGAAAAGGTCATCTTCACCCCTTAGATTCCGGTAGGTCTGGTGGTTGCGGCTTCAGGCTAATCGTCACCATTGAAACAGAACCGGGAGTCTTTACAACTGGTACATTATTTTTGCTGTTGTTACTTCTCTTGTCTGATTACAGTCGTTTGTTTCTGCGTTCTTTTGTTCCCTTAAGACCATCAATTACTGAGACCTGTTCAAGGGCAAGCATTGTGGCCCACCTTAGATCACAAAACGGCTTAGGCCAAAAAATGGCTTCTCTTCTGTTAAGAAAACCATGCCTGGTTCTCTCTCCCAGGAAACCTACCGTATCTGCTTACACGCTGACGCATTTCATCACAGCCAGGACAGATAATTTCCATCTTTTCCTGTGTGGCAGCAAAAAGAAGTGTCTCAGATATTCGATTTCTGTGCTTTGGCAAACTCCCACGTCCTGCCTGCTGGTGGGAGAGCGCAGAGGAAGTCCCGACGGCCTCTGTCTCCTTGGGGGTGGTCGGGGCTCCCTGCGCCTGCGCCGCATCTCCGCCTGGCGCCCCCTCCCCGCGAGGTGGCCTGCCCCCGTTCTGGGTGACAAAGTGGAAAATCAGACAGGGACGTCAAGTTTTACCCCGGAGTTCAGCGGAAAGCGGCGAAGGTTTAACTGGGGGCGCAGGCCCGGCGCGCGTCTCAGAAAAAGACCCGGGGCCAAGCCGGGGAGGGATGGAGGGATGGCGGGCGGGCCCCGGGCGGGCCCCGGGCGGGCCCCTCCCGGGGTGTAATGTCCTCCCGCCGGGGTTCGGTGGGCGAGGGCGAGCTGGCGCGGGACCCTGGGCCCGCCCGGCCCCCACTCTCCAAGGCCCCGCCCCAGGACGTGACCCCACCCCCTGCCCGGGCGGAAGACGCAGCTCGGTCCTCTGGTCAGCGGTGGAGGCCCCGGAGGTGAGGTCCGGGGTCCGGGGCAGAGCGGGAGCGGGCCGGGGAGGGGGGCGCGGCGACCCCGCGGCGTTTTTGGGGTCCCCCAGCCGGTGACCGCGTGGCGGACGGTTCCTGGGCCCGAGGAAGCACGGGGGCCGGGGGCGCGGGGAGCCCTCTCCGCGCGGCATCTGAGCGGCCCGTCTCTCCCTGGAGAGGCCCCGGCCCGACCGCGCGCTGACCTCCGACCCCCGATCCCCGGACACATGCGGATCCTCGGGCGGGCGTGGGGGGCGGCGGCGGCCCCGCGCGGACTCCGGCGCGCCCCTGCTCCCTTCCGCCTCCGCGCCTCGCAGAGGTAACCAAGCTGCGCCGGGGGCGGGGGGCGGGCCGCGGGCGCCGCTCCAGGGAAGGCCCGGGCCGGACCCTGAGGCGGAGAAGACGCACCTCCTGTCTTCCGGCACGGTCTTGCGCAGCGGCCTGTCCCCGCACTTGGAAGCATTAATTAGGGGCCGTTGTTGAGATCCTCGACCCGCGACTTGGGGCCTGGGGAGCAGCCCAGCTGGTGGGGGTCCTGATTGCCAGGGAGGCCGTGGGCCGGACACGTGCTTGTTCCTGTCCAGATCAGGCACCCTGACTGGGGGCTTGTGAGGAAGGCTGTACATGCGGCGTCTTTGCGGGATGTTAACACTTTTTCATGGGTTCTCAAAGGGATCCGTGTTCTCTGGAGGCTAAGACGCCCACAGGCCAACCAAAGGGATACTCTGGGTCTAGTCAAGTCTGGGGGCTTGGGGGGCGCAGGTGCTGGGTATCAGTTTCCTACTCTGGAGAGGCGAGTCCCCTAATGTCACACTGGATTCAGGGAGGGAGCAGCCGGGGGAGCAGTGTTGGGGCTAGAGCTCCTCAGTGGCCCCTCCCATCCTGAACCCCGAGCCCCTCCTCCTCATCCCTCTCCCGCGATGACTGAGGATTCTGAGTCAGGGTTTGGGTGGCCACACCCTGGGCTGGGGGTGGGTGGCAGGTCTGGTTTTGCTCACGGGCTCTGGCCAGTGGGCTGGGCGGCCTTTTCCTGGTATGGTCCCTCCCTGTGATGGTACGTGAAGTGGCCAGTTACCCATGCCCTCGCCTCAGTTTCTTAGCAGGCCCCCCTGCTGGGACGTGCACACGTGAATCTGAATCTTACCTGATCATTGGCACCAGGGGCCTCCCAGGAAGAATGTAACTAGAGCCTTTGCCTGGGCTGGCCCTCCTCCCTGCTGTGGGCTCGAACCAGCCGGGGCCGGCAGGGGGCATGCCCTCTTCAGCAAGGCCGGGGCTGTGCCAGGCACGGACACAACACGAGTGAAGCATTGTTCTCAGGAATCTGGGGGTTTCGGGGAACCGGGAACCTCACATGGGTCTGAGTCATCCTGCCTCGAGACCTGGAAAGGCATGGCTTCCAGGCGCGGGTGTTTACTGAACTTCCTGTGGCTCTTGACTGAAAGCCCGCTCCCTGCCCCCCTCCCGGGCACCCCCCAGCTCATGGCTGCCGCTGGGTTCCTCTCCTGCTGGCTCCCCCTTCAGGGCCACAGTCGGCACCCGCCCCGGGCTCTGGTTCCTCATTTGTTCAGGCTCTGTGTGTGGCCCTGGTGAGGTTTCAGGGCCTGTGACCTCCCATCCCAGACCTGCTGGCCAGAGGCCTCCCTCTTTTCTCAGCCTGCTTGGTGAGCTGGCTTCTTTGTGGGCTGGTCCCTGGGCTGAGCCAGGGTCGGGCAGAGGACGTGCCCTCTCCAGAGTCCCAGCTCCCAGAAGGGGCTCATGGAAGCAGGCACCCCGGGTGGCCACCCATGAATGCACCATCCAGAGCGTAGGTCACTGGACCTGGGGTCCCCACCTCACCTGCTCTGTCCTGGCCAGGGCACTTGTGGCTGGCGCCCCTCAGGAACCGTCAGCTGACCACCTGACGGCTGCTTCAGGGCAGTGAG
Organism: Eschrichtius robustus; assembly: GCF_028021215.1. NCBI lineage: Eukaryota > Metazoa > Chordata > Mammalia > Artiodactyla > Eschrichtiidae > Eschrichtius > Eschrichtius robustus. Next base: position 96,300 of record NW_027175262.1, read on the forward strand.
GCCTCAGGTGCTGGCATCCTGGGCGGGTCTGGCTTTGTGGATGCCGGCCAGGTGGGGCTGTGCGCTGCCTTCCTGTTCTCGGAGGGGAGAAGGAGGCCGAGTCGGCAGGGGCAGTTACTGCAGCACGTCACAGATTGGGGCCCCTGCGCTCCCCTGGCTGGGGTCTGCACACCGTCCGGGCCCACAGGCCACCTCCTCCCCACCTGTCCTTGCTGGCAAGGCAGAGGCAGGGCTTTGGGCGGTGAGCGCTGCTCTCCCCTTCCTCGGCCGGGAGGTGTCTGGGGGGCTGGGGGACGAGAGCAGCCTCTGTCCCCGCGGCCACGTCCCCCAGCTCTGCGGTCCGTGGCGGTCTTTGCCCGGGAGCCCTCTCCCATTTCTGCTCCTGGAGGCTGAGGTGGATAAAGGTGTTGAAGAAGGGAAACGAAGCAGGCGGGGAGGCTGTGGCTTCTCCTGGAATGTCCCCTGGGGTCCTGTTTGGACGTCTTCCGTCCACTGGATCTCTGGCCTGTCAGACCTTGAGAGTTTGGCTGAAATCCTCTCCTTCTCCCCTGCCTGTGTCTAGGCAACACCTCGCCTCCCACCATGAAGCTCGACATCCAGTGTGAGCAGCTGAGTGACGCCCGGTGGACGGAGCTCCTGCCTCTGATCCAGCAGTACGAGGTGATCAGGTAGGACCGGCCGTGCCTGCGTGCCCGGGGCCACCACCCTGCAGGGGGTGAGGGGTGCTCCCAGCTCGCTTCACTTACAGAAGCGTGATGTAAATTTTGTATGATTTTCACGTGGCATAAAACGTGACTCTGTATTTTTTTTCCAACCATTCGAATGTAAACCCATTCTGGCCCAGGCCTGGTGGGCAGAGCAACCTGGCCCAGGGTCTCGTCCGCTCGTCCCCTTCCCCTGGGCATGCAGTCGCCGCAGCCGGCTCGTGTGGGCACTGCCTGTCCCGTGCCCCTGCCGGGCTGCGGGCTGGGAATCCAAGTCCAGGCTGACTCCTGCTGTCGAGGCCCTCAAACCCGCAGGTTCCTCAGGGCTCACGAGCAAGAGATGAGTGCCTGCCTATCTTTTTTTTTTTGTATTTAAAAATATTTTATTTTATTTTTTTTAATTTTTATTTTTTATAAATTTATTTATTTATTTTTGGCTGCGTTGGGTCTTTGTTGTGGCACGCGGGCTTTTCGTTGCGGTGTCTTCTCTTGTTGCAGAGTACGGGCTCTAGGCGCGCGGGCTTCAGTAGTTGTGGCTCGTGGGCTATAGAGCGCAAGCTCAAGTGGTTGTGGCGCACGGGCTTAGTTGCTCCGCGGCATGTGGGATCTTCCCGGACTAGGGCTCAAACCTGTGTCCCCTGCATTGGCAGTCGGATTCTTAACCACTGCACCACCAGGGAAGTCCCAAAAATATTTTATTTTTGAATAGGTAAGACATATGGCACAAAATTCAAAAAGACACAAAAGGGAATACAGTGAAAAGCCTCTCAGTCCTGTGCCCGTCCACTCTGTTGCCCTCCGCACCAACTACCCTTGTTTCTAAGAATTTAGCCCACAGGTGTAATTCCGTAGATATAATGTGAAATAACATATGCACAAGAATGTTCATTACAGCATTATTTTTAATAGCAAAAGATAAGAAACAGTGAAAATGTCCATTAATAGGGGACTGATTAAATAAGTTATGATTTATCCGTTCAATGGAGAAGTATACAGTTATAAAATAGAATGAGACAGCCCTTTATGTGCAAGTATGTATTAAGTAAAAAAAGTGCAGAACAGCATGCACAGGATGCCATTTGTGTTTCTAATACAAGGAAGTATGTGTATATGCATGAGATATCTTGGGAAGGGCGAACAGGAAGGTGAGGGGTGGGAGGAGGGGCAGTGGGAACGGCATTTAAGAAAGTGCGGTGCCCGAAGGGTGTACTGAGGAGTGGTGAGTCCTCTGAAACATGGCGTGTGAGTTGGAGTGGCAAGGATGAGGTTAGCAGATATCAAATTCTTTTCCCCCCGTTTTAGACAAATAGCAATAGCAGCGTAGGCTTCACTTAGTTGTATAACCTTCCTTTTTCCCTTAATCTATTTCGGAAATCTTACCCAGGCATTTAGAGCCACTTTTTTTTTCTTATTAGGGCTCCATAGCAATTAATTGCTTCTAACCTTTTGCTGTTACAAACAATGCTATAATAAATAACCTCTTACATGTGTCATTTTACTTTTTTTTTTTTAACATCTTCATTGGAGTATAATTGCTTTACAATGGTGTGTTAGTTTCTGCTTTATAACAAAGTGAATCAGTTATACATATACGTATGTCCCCGTATCTCTTCCCTCTTGCGTCTCCCTCACTCCCACCCTCCTTATCCCACCCCTCTAGGTGGTCACAAAGCACCGAGCTGATCTCCCTGTGCTGTGCAGCTGCTTCCCACTAGCTATCTATTTTACGTTTGGTAGTGTATATATGTCCATGCCACTCTCTTACTTTGTCCCAGCTTACCCTTCCCCCGCCCCGTATCCTCAAGTCCCTGCTTATCTTTCTTCTTTTGAACTTATTTGAAATGGTTTTATGGAAGGTTTACGGAAGAGCCACAAAGACGGTGCAGGGTCCCCTGTGCCCTGTCTCCTGGGGCGCTGGTCAAAGCGAAGAGCCCGACACGGCCACCTTGACTCACGTCACCGGCTTTTCCGTGCGTGTCCTCTCCTGTTCCCGGGTCGTGCAGGACCCCTCACGGCATCATCGCCACGTCTCCACGGCCCCTCCTGTCTGTGATGGTCCCTCTGTCCCTCCTTGTCCTTGGCCGCCTGACTCTGGCGTCTGCTCACTCGGGCTCAGGTGAAAGTGCCTCTGACGTCTTCTCAGGGTTGAGTCACATGTTTTGGCCAGACAACACAGAAATGACATTGTGTCCTGCCTGGCGTGGCGTATCGTATCGTGGGAGGTGTTGTCACAGCGGTGCCACGTGGTCACCCCTAATGGTCGCTGTGACCGCCTGATGCAGGGTGCCTGCCACCTCTCGGGGTGACACCCCTTCAGACTCTGCTCACGTCCTGTTTCTGCTCGGACTTTTGCCTGTTGACCTTCGCAGCTGTTGGTGGGTTTTGCCTGAAGCGTTCCTGGGACTCTGCCTCACTGGGGTTTTTAATTTTTTCCTTCCTTCCGCACTTACCACTTGTCATTCTCTGAGGAAGAGCTGGCTTTCCTTCCACCTGTATTGACTCAATGGTTCACTTAATCAGTGGACGTGATCCTGGGTCAGGGTCTGGCACGTTCCACGCTGGCCTCTCCAAGCCTCTTCAGCCGGGCTCTGCCCTCGAGCTGCCACCTCCAGGTTTGGTTTCTCTCCTGGGGGTGGACGGGCACTTGTGCCCGCCGACCGTGTCCCGGGGAAGATGCGGAGATACGCGTCCGTATAGGTGCCAGTATCTTAACCGTTCTCACAAGACGATCCACGCGTTTTCTTTCACTTTAAGATGCGTTGGTTGTGACCCACCTCGTCGAGTTCTTGGCCCAAGAACGGGTCACAACCTGCTGTGTGAAGTGACTGAGTGTCCGTCTGCAGGCTGGACGACTGTGGCCTCACGGAGGTGCGGTGCAAGGACATCGGGTCCGCGCTCCGGGCCAACCCCTCCCTGACAGAGCTTAGCCTCCGCACCAATGAGCTGGGCGACGGCGGCGTGCACCTGGTGCTCCAGGGCCTGCAGAGCCCCACCTGCAAGATCCAGAAGCTCAGGTGAGCCCTGCCGGTCACTCCTGGGCTCTGGGCCCTGAGGCACACCTGAGCCCTCTCGCGGCCCCCGCCCCGCGTCCCCTCCTGCAAGGCCGGCTGCCTGGCCTCCCCGTGGGTGCGTGTGTGGTGGCGGCGGTTCTGTGTCCGCCTTGCTTGGGCTTCGGCAGACGGAGGGGTGGCTCGTCTTGCACGGGAGCCGCAGTCGGCTCGTGGGGCCCGCTGACGGCCACGTGTCTCCAGCCTCCAGAACTGCTGCCTGACAGAGGCCGGCTGCGGGGTCCTGCCCGGCGTGCTGCACTCCCTGCCCACCCTGCAGGAGCTGCACCTCAGCGACAACCCGCTGGGCGACGCCGGCCTGCAGCTGCTCTGCGAGGGGCTCCTGGACCCGCAGTGCCACCTGGAGAAGCTGCAGTGAGTGTGCACCCCACCCGGGGCCCCGAGGTGCCCGCGCCCACCCGTCCCCTGGGTTTCGGCTGTCTGCCCTGGGCAAGCCCCCTCCCCAGCTCATCGGCTACAGGGAGCTTCGAGGAGGGGCTCTTCCCTGAGGCTGGGGCTGTGGCCTCTGAAAGCAGCTGGCAGCTGGCCTGTGACCCCGAGTGAGCACACAGATGGGGTCAGCCACAGAGGGAGGAAGCCGAGCCCGAAAGCCCCAGCTCGGGCCAGGTGTCTTTCTCCTGGGTCTCTGGGCACCCGCCACCCAGGGAGATGGCCCCTCGGCCACTGCCGTGCTGTCACCGCCTGGCAGCCCTCCGGTCTCTGCAGGCCTCACGGCCGGGGTGGGAAAGGAGACCCAGACGGGTGCCCCCTGGGCCAGGCCACGTTCCTGCGGCCGAGGGGCTGACTGCCCGCCCGCCCCCAGGCTGGAGTACTGCAACCTGACGGCCGCAGCCTGCGAGCCCCTGGCCGCGGTGCTCAGGGCCACACAGTACCTGAAGGAGCTCATGGTGAGCAACAACGACATGGGTGAGGCCGGCATCCGGGCGCTGTGCCGGGGCCTGGCGGACTCCGCCTGCCAGCTGGAGACACTCAAGTAAGCTCCGGGCTGGGGCTGGGGGGCAGGGCAGGGCAGGGCGGGGGCTGGGGGGGGGGCGCCCCAGCTCGCAGCGCCTCTCGTGCCCCCAGGCTGGAGAACTGCGGCCTCACGCCGGCCAACTGTAAAGACCTGTGTGGGATCGTGGCCTCCCAGGCCTCGCTGCACGAGCTGGACCTGGGCAGCAACCCGCTGGGCGACGCAGGCATCGCGGAGCTGTGCCCTGGGCTGCTGAGCCCCGGCTCCCAGCTCAAGACCCTGTGGTGAGTCGGCCTCTGGCCGGGCAGACAAAAACCTGGGGGCGGCAGGACGCGTTGGGAGCCTCTCTGTGCTGACGGGGGGCTCACCTCCGCAGGCTCTGGGAGTGTGACATCACCGCCCGTGGCTGCAGAGACCTCTGCCGCGTCCTCCAGGCCAAGGAGACCCTGAAGGAGCTGAGTCTGGCGGGCAACAATCTGGGTGACGAGAGCGCCCGGCTGCTGTGTGAGAGCCTGCAGCAGCCGGGCTGCCAGCTGGAGTCGCTGTGGTGAGGGGGGCCGCGCAGAGGACCCTGGGTGGCCCGGCGGGGGGAACGGCGCCGGGGGCTGGCGAGGTGCGGGTGCCCTCGGGGGGGTGGGGGAGGGGGTGCCGAGGTGGAGCCACCGAAGACGGGCAGAGACTCGGCGGGGGCTGGCGCTCAGATCCCCAGGGGCCTCCCGGGGCACCCCAGAGGCGTGGGCCGCGGTGGCCCCAGTTCCCGTCTGCCGCCCGCAGGGTGAAGTCCTGCAGCCTCACGGCCGCCTGCTGCCACCACTTCGGCTCGATGCTCACCCAGAACAAGCATCTCCTGGAGCTGCAGCTGAGCAGCAACCAGCTGGGCGACTCGGGCGTCCAGGCACTGTGCCAGGCCCTGGGCCAGCCCGGCACCACGCTGAGCGTGCTCTGGTGAGCCTGCTGGGGGGCGCCCCGTCCGCCGGGGCCGAGGGCGGGGACAGCTGCTCGCCCTCGCGCTCCGCGATCTGGCGGCGGCCTGGGCCCTGGTCGCACAGCCACCTGGGGGCGCAGCCTCCGCCTGACCTCGGCCCTGCCCCCCGCCCAGGCTGGGGGACTGTGATGTCACGGACGGCGCCTGCGGAGGCCTGGCCTCGCTCCTGCTGACCAATCGCAGCCTGCGCGAGCTGGACCTCAGCAACAACGGCCTGGGTGACCCCGGCATCCTGCAGCTGCTGGGCAGCCTGGAGCAGTCCGGCTGCGCCCTGGAGCAGCTGGTGTGAGTGGCCCTGGGGTGCGGGGGGCAGGCGAGGCACACGGGGTGGGGGGTGGGGGGGGGCGTGGCCGCTACCTCACCCCCTTCCTCCCTGCAGCCTGTACGACATCTACTGGACGGAGGCGGTGGAGGAGCGCCTGCGGGCCCTGGAGGGGAGCAAGCCCGGCCTGCGGATCGTCTCCTGACGCCCCTCCCCAGACGGCCCTCCTCCCCCGAGGAGTCCTGGCTTTAACCGAGAGAAGAGCTTAAATCAGCTCATTTTTGGGAGAGCATTTTAGGCACTTTATTAAAACGCTTTTCTGGCAGGAGGGTCTTTGTCCGTCCTCGTGGTCCCCACGAGGCTCTGGTGTCGAGGGGGGGATGTTTTCACGAGCACCCGGCTGCCCAGCGAGCACCAGGGACGTAGCCGCTTCGGGCAAGTCAGGGGTCCGGGCCTGGTGGCGGGTGTGCCCAGCGGGGCCCTCCGTGGGGGTCCGGTCTGAGCGCCCCAGGTGCTGGCGGGGTCCTGCTCTGTGCGGCCTCGGAAGCCACCCATCCCACAAGCCTTCACTGCCTCAGGTCTGCGAGGACGGCGTCCCGCCTGCACTACGGGGCACCAGAACGTGGCCGCTGCCCTCGGGGCCTGGCTCACCTTGGCCAGCAGCGTCGGTCATTGGTTGGCAGCGCGCTCGGACCTCCTGCGTGTGGGCCGGAAACCCCGGCTGGGAGCTGCTCCCGGGGCCGGGCCGGGCCGAGCCTGCCGACGGCTGGCTCCCGAGTGCTCTCCTGGTGGAGGCCGGAGCCCTGTGGACATAAGGGCAGGGTCCACCCCGTCTAGCTGGCCTCGTCTGGCCGTGGGTGGACAGCGTAGGGGTGACCTGCCCTGAGCGGCACAATCACGGTGTAGACACTGGGCAGCTTTCAAAGGGTCTGGCGCCTGGGCAGTAACTTCCTGCCATCACTACAAAGCCCTTCGAGGTACCCAGGACCCTGGCTTTGTAACACCTTCCCCGGGAAGGTAGCAGGATCTGTGGAGAAGTGGGTGGACCCACCCAGGTCTGGGTGGGAGACGCTCCAGGGGAACCCGCACCCACCTTGGGCCAGAAACCGCTCCCGGGGGCCACGCCTGGGACTGGTGAGCAACACGGGCCTCCAGCCCTGCAGGGAGAGCACAGGCCACAGGAGGGAGGTAGTCTGGCACCAGAGCGACTGTGAACCCCGCGACGCCGAGAACCCCGGGTGGAGGTGGGCGGACAGGACGCTTGGTGCCTCCGCACTGGTGGGACGGGCGTCGGCCCTAAACCCAGATCAAAGGTGACACTGGGACGGCAGCAGGTGGGGTGGGGCACACTGAGGAAGCCCATGGAAGCCAGAGGCTGAGAAACTCAGCTCAACAGCACAGCGCAAGAGCAGCGGGTGGGGCGGGGGGCACAGGCGCGCCGCCGTCTGTCCTCACAACCACCCTAGGTTTGAAATTCTCCCCAGAAATAGTTACGGGAAAATAAACTAAGGAAACGAGTCCGCCAAGGCCCTGGCGCTCTGAGGAGCCCTGCCCTTGGGGAGGTCGGGAGTGTCACCCTCGCCCGGAAGTCAGGGCGCTTCCCTTCACCCGTGCGTGTGAAGCCTGAGGACGGTGCGCCGTCCCCCGCCCAGAACTAGCTCCCTCGGGCCGGCCCGAGGGGCAAAGGCAGCAGGAGGCGCCCGGGAGGCCGGCGACCCTCGCGCCCGCTGGTCGTCCGCCGGGACAGGCGTCCAGCCCGAGTGGCTCCCAGCTGCCCTCTGGGCAGCACCCGAGGTGGCACAGGGTAGGGCGGGGGTGAGGGGCAGCGAGGAGCCGCGGAGCCGCAGGCCTTCACCGTGGCTTTTATTTGTTCTGTTTGCTCGTGGGGGTGACCTCAACCCTGGGCCACAGAGACCCTCCCTCACGACCCGCCCTCCTGATGGCGGGCACCAGGCCTTGGAGTCTCCGACTCGATGTGCGGGCAGCCCCGTCCACGCGCCCTCCAGGTTGGAGGGTCAGATGGAGGCTCCCGAGGAAGCGGATCTGCCCTTTCCAGCCACGTCAGGGCATCCCTGGACGCCTGTCCTTCACACGTGCCGCCAGAAGACCGTGGGGGACCGGCGGGGCCCAGGGAGCGGACAGGGGCACCGAGACGCTGCTGCCCGGGCCGGGCCGTGTGGGCACCAAGGCTCGGGGTGGCCAAGGCGGCGGGCTGACCGCGCAGAAGGGGCACCAGCCGGCCCAGGGCGAGCCCCAGAGCCTCAGGAGCACACGCGCACACACACACGCACCCACACGTGTGCACACGCCACACACACACGCGCCCCACCCCACTGTGCACGCGGGAGAAGAGGGAGATAGAACCTTGAGGGCCGAGGCCCGCTGGAAGGCTCCTGGCGGGAATCCCAGAGGGTGGAGGGCGCCAGGCCTGGGCTCCGCAGGCCCAGCCGCAGCGTCAGTGCGGTGCTGGCACCCCCTCCCTCTCGGCCTCCTCGGGCCCCGAGGGGTCGTCGGGCCCTGGTGGGCGCCCGTCCACGCTGCCGTCCGCCCTGCCCTGGTCGTCCCTGCCCTGCTGCTTCTGCCGCCGCGTCTCCTTGTACCTCAGGGTGATGTCCCTGGGGACAGCGGGGGCTGCGTCACCACCGGCCGGCCCACGGAGGTCCCTGGACGCTGCCCCGCAGGGGAGCTCAGAGCCCGGGGTGGGCAGGCAGGACCGCCGGGGCCACGGCGCTCACCGCAGGAAGAAGCGCCAGACGGTCCAGGTGAGGGCGAGCACGGAGCCGAGCGTCCAGCACTGGGCGATATAGAAGGGCAGGGACAGCGTGAGCGTGTGCGGGTCGTACTTCACCACGATGAGCAGCTCCGTGACGGTGATGGCCGCCACCAGCCAGGCCTGCTGGCCCAGCTTCTTGTGGAGCTTCCTGCAGAGGGAGGCGGGTGCAGGGGTGAGGCCCGAGAGCACCCGCGCCCGCCCCTCCGCGGCCCAGGCCCCGCCCCGGCCCTCACGGGTCGTCCATGAAGTCGTAGATCTCCCGCATGGCCACGCCGCCCACGTTGACGAAGAAGACTAGCCGCAGGAGGACCAGGTAGTGCTCCGGGGGCAGCCACAGCACGAACTTCAGGTAGAAGGTGTTCAGCTCTGCCAACAGAAACTGGGGCAGAGGAGGGAGGGTGGAGGGCGCCGGGGGCGGGGGCGGGGGCGGGGGGCGGGGCGGGGCGGCAGGCGGCCGCGGGCCTTACCACCAGGATGATGCCGCACACGGCCAGCCAGCGGCGCAGGCTGGAGGCCGGCTTCCACTCGAAGCGGACCCAGCTGTAGGGCGTGAACTGGAAGACGATCCTCTGCATCTTGCCCCTGGAACCGCGGCCGGCCGTCAGCCCAGGGCAACGCCCGCGGGGCACAGCCCGCGCCGCTCACCCCCCGGCCCCCCAGGTCTCTTCCGGGACCGTTTCTCTACTTCCCCACAGAGGGAGGCGGCTGGGAAGGGATGGCCCCGAGAAGGGCCAGCAGGGAGGAAGAGGAGCTGGCTGGATGGGGCCGGGCTGACGTCCCGGCCGCCACGAGGGCAGCACCCAGGGTCACATCCTGGGTGGGGTTTACAGAGGCGAGATCCTCGCCTGTAGCACCTCACGGAAGGACCTCGGGGGGCGGCGGGGGCCCTGCAGGCCCCACACTGGGGTCAAGGCCTGCGCGGAGCAGGGCGGCTCTCCAGACGTACTTGTAGGTCGGAATGTTCCAGAGGCCCTGCCACTTGTATGTCTTCAGGGACAGCCACTCGAGGGTCTTCATGCCGCAGTAGATGCCCAGCCCGTTGCAGACGAGCACGTCCATGATCCACTGGGGGCGGGAGCCAGGCGGGAGGGAGGTGGGTGCCACGGATCCCCAGGTCGAACGGCCCTGGCTGAGGGGACCCCGTGCCGCCCGCTGCCCCCACGTGGTGGCCGGCCGGGACGCAGAGGGCGGCACTCACGTGGTCCCACCAGCACTCGCTGAAGTTGGGCAGCTGATGCTCCAGGCTGTATTCCAGGAACTCAAACATCACGCTCACGATTGTGCACATCCACCAGTCACGGATCATCAGGGTCTGCGGGCCGCCAGGGCGTCAGCCCCCTGCGCGGGATCCCCCGAGGACAGCCCGCCCCCTACCCCCGCCCCACTGCCCTCCGGTGAGGCGCGGCGGCAGGGCAGCTGTGGCTCGGGCTGCCCCAGGTTAAGACTTTGAGGGTTTCCCTGGTGGCGCAGTGGTTGAGAACCTGCCTGCCAACGCAGGGGACACGGGTCCGAGCCCTGGTCCGGGAAGATCCCACATGCCGCGGAGCAACGAAGCCCGTGCGCCACAGCTACTGAGCCTGCGCCCTAGAGCCCGCGAGCCACAACTACTGAAGCCCGCGCGCCTAGAGCCCGTGCTCTGCAACAAGAGAAGCCACCGCAACGAGAAGCCCGCGCACGCAACGAAGAGTAGCCCCCGCTCGCCACAACTAGAGAAAGCCCGCGTGCAGCAATGAAGACCCAACGCAGCCAAAAATAAATAAATAAAGTAAACAAACTTATTAAAAAAAAAAAAGACTTTGAGGCAACTTGCAGGTATGTCGACGACGCGTGTGCCCAGGCCTGAGGGTGCCCAGGGCTGGGTGGGGTGGGGGCCGGGGGCCCCCCGTGGGTCTCTCCCTTTTGCTCTCCGGCGGCCACCGCAACGCCCAGGACACGCAAGGTCGGGTCAGGCCCCCCAGCTCGGCAGCCTGCCTGTCCCACACCGCGGCCGCAACCCACCACACGGCTGGAAAACGGCCCAGAGTTCAGGGCGGCGCCGAAACCAGGTGCCCCGCCCAAGGAGGAGGTGCCTACCTTCAGGTACCAGCCGATGAAGTGTGCGGGCACGAAGCCGTCCAGCTTGTCCTGTGGGGCACAGAGGCAGGCCTCGCGCTCGGTCTACGTCGTGAGCTGGGAAGGGGCCCCGCCGCAGCCAGAGGCATCCCCGCGTGTGGGTGGCACGGCCCCTGGTACCCTCACCCCCTCCAGTCCAGAGTGACTCGGGTCCCAGAAACATCCACGCCTGGGGCAGCGCCGAGCTTCACGCATGGGAGGTGGTGCGGCCCCGCCGGGAGGGGCCCCCACGTCATGAGGCCGGCCGTCCCCCTCCGGGCGCCTACCCAGACGTTGTGGAAGGGGTCGGTCTTGTTGTCTGCATCATAGATGAGGCAGTTTCCCCCGTAGTCCCTCTCCGGCAGCGGGACCCCCAACCTGGGGTCGACGTACTTCAGAAACTGGCGGCCGTCCTGGACGGTCTGCAAGGGCGGCGGCATGTCAGTGGGGCGGGCTTTGGGGTGCGCAGACAGCACCCACCAACCGCGAGGGGAAGCACTGTCTCAGCATCGCCCCCACTTCGGGCCGGGCAGAGCGGGGCTGTCCCAAGTCCGAGGACGTCCTCACGCCCCCATGGGACCCTAGGACCACGCCACGTGGCGTCGCAGGGGCACCTCCCGTGGGAGGGCGCTCCGATCACCAGTCTCCCCACCTCTCCTCCCTACGTCCAGTTCGGGGTCCAGACCCCACACCGAGGAACAGCGCTGTGGGACACGCTTCTTCACGCGGCGCCCGGACAGCCTCTCCCAGACGCCAACGTTGGCCAAACAGGCCTCCAGCTTCGGCACAAAGTAGGCTTTTGGGGGCGCACCCTGGCAGAAGAGGGCCCCCTCACTCCTCCCTCCAGGCCCCCGCTGGCCGCCAGCTGGGGCCTGTGGTCCACAGAAGGCACCCTGGGATACCCGTCATGAGGACCCTGTCCCCTCGCTCCTGCCCCGAGTACCAGCGAAAGGGCACAGCGGGGAAGAGGCTCCAGGCTGGGGCGACGAGACGCGGTCCGTGGTGTGTGTGGACAGATGACACTCAGACCTGCATCTTGTCACATGACTGAGGTGACACCACGAACAACTGAAACCCCCCCCACCACCACGTGTGCCCTGGTAACACAGGATCTGAGGGCCAGACAGCAGGACAGCACCCGGCACCGCTGTGTTCCTGAGTCAGGGTGGCCCCACGGGCTCTGCTCCGGAGCCAGGTCATTAGGGGCTCAGATCCCTGGACACTCAACCCTCAGAGAAGTGAAACACAGCACTGTGTCTTCGTCTCAGGGCATCTGAGGGCTGATGGGACCCAAGGAAGTCAGCTCCGGTCCCAGCTGAGAGCTTGTCACCCAAGCCCAGAGGGCCAGACCATGAACCTCCCCACTCCAGCAAAGGCCAGGGAGGCCGACTGACCCCTCGTGACACGGCTCTGGGAGAGGACAGCAGCCTGGGCAGGAGGGCCTCCCAGAACCAGCCACTTATAAATCTGCCGACTCACTAGTCAGGACCCACAGGGCTCCGCGCTGCTGGCCGAGAGAGCCCAGATCTTGGTTCCTAAGAGCATTCGTTCTCCAATAAAGGAACCAGGCTCCCTGGAGAAATGGCAGATTCCAGGGCTGGGCAGGGAACCCCCAAGATGGGCCTGGAATGTCTTCTAGCACCAGAAAGGAGGGAGGTGCTCAGAAACCCAAAACAAAACACCAAGAACCCACCACGTACGTGGGGTATGGGAAAGCTCCCAGCAGCCAACTGGAACAATTTGAGCAACGAATCAAGTATTGAATTGTAACCCAAAGTATAACGTAGATACCTACCCACGAGTCTGCACTGATTTAAGAAATGACCGGACACATTAGTGAGTCAGGGAGAAGAGACAAACCTCCCACACAGAAGGTTTCCCATCGGATTATGGAGCTGCTCTCTGCCCGCTGCGCAGGGGGGCCTCCCTCCTGAGGGCGAGGCGTGGAGGGGACCCGACAGACACACCTCTGCCAGGGGGTCGGGGTCAGCACCGACGGTCAGAATCATGTGTCAAATCACGACAGAAACACCAGACAAACCCCCAGCAACCCTGATACCAAAATCAGAAAAAGACATTCCAGGCAAACTACAGAGAATGTCTCTTATGAATATGGATGCAACAATCCTCAACAGAATACCAGCAAAGTGAATCCAGCAGTATATACAAAAGGTCATACACCACGACCAAGTGGGCTTTATCCCAGGAATGCTAAGCTGGTTCAAAATGAGAAAATGAATCAACACAAAACATCATGTTAATAAAGGGAAAAAACCACATGATCATCTCATTTGATGCAGAAAAAGCATCCAACCAACAAAATCTAATACCCTCTCATGAAAAAAACACTCAACAAATTAGGAAGAGTGGAACTTCCTCCATTGACAAGGGGCATCTGGTGAGGGCTGAGGGCTCCCCGCTAAGAAGTGGGGGACAGTGTGAGGCCAGAGACGGACGGACAGACAGACACTCAGGTTGGAAAGGAAGAAGTGAACTCCCCCTATTCCTGCACAGAGACACCCTCAGGAACCCCCCGAACAGCAGCAGAGCTGTGGGAACGAATGAGCAGGTACAGAGGGCCCAGACCGACAGAGCAAGCGGGCTGCACTTCCAGACGCCAGGGACCAGCAGACCAACACGACATCAAGACAGTCCCACTCAGGACAGCACCAGAAAGAGTGAGATACTTAGGAATACATTTAACAAAGGAAGTGCAAAACATATACTCCGAAAACCACAAAATGTTGCTGAGAGAAATGAAAGACCCACGTAAGGGGAGGGTCCTGTGCTGCAGAGGAGGGGAAAATCTGAAAGAAAGTGTGGGTTTTAGTTAATAATGATTAATTGTAACAAACGCGTCATATTAGTGTAAGATGTTCATAACAGGAAAAACTGGGTGAAGAAACTCTCTGCACTAACTTCACAATCCTGTAAATCTGTCTTAAAATAAAAAGTTTATTTTAAAGAAATAAAACAAAACATGAACCATTAAAAAAAATCAATCAGAACAAAAGCTGGTCTCCCAAAAAGACATACAAACAAGCACATGAAACGATGTTCAGCATCACTAGCAATCAGGGAAATGCAAATCAAAACCACATGAGAGAGGGCTTCCCTGGTGGCGCAGTGGTTGAGAATCTGCCTGCTAATGCAGGGGACACGGGTTCGAGCCCTGGTCTGGGAAGATCCCACATGCCACAGAGCAGCTGGGCCCGTGAGCCACAACTACTGAGCCTGCGCGTCTGGAGCCTGTGCCCCGCAACGGGAGGGGCTGCGATAGTGAAAGGCCTGCGCACCGCGATGAAGAGCGGTCCCCGCACCGCGATGAAGAGTGGCCCCCGCTTGCCGCAACTAGAGAAAGCCCTCGCACGAACCGAAGACCCAACACAGTCAAAAATAAAATAAAATAAATAAATATATTTCCAAGGCAACTAAATGTAACTTTAAAAAAAAAAAAAAAAAAACCACATGAGAGGACCTCCCTGGTGGTGCAGCGGTTAAGAATCCGCCTGCCAACGCAGGGGACACGGGTTTGAGCCCTGGTCCGGGAAGATACCACATGCCGCGGAACAACTAAGCCCGTGCGCCACAACTACTGAGCCTGCGCTCTAGAGCCCGCGAGCCACAACTACTGAGCCCGTGTGTCACAACTACTGAGCCTGCGTGCCTACAGCCCGTGCTCCGCAGCAAGAGAAGCCGCCGCAATGAGAAGCCTGCGCACCGCCAACGAAGAGTAGCCCCCGCTCGCCACAACCAGAGAAAGCCGGCTCGCAACAACAAAGACCCAACGCAGCCAAAAATAAATAAATAAATTTATTAAAAAAAAAAAAAAAAGAAAGAAAAACCACGAGATATTTTACCACTTCACCACCCCGCCCCCCCAAAAAAAAGGAAAATAACAAGTGTTGGTGAGAATACGGAGAAATTGGAAGCCTGTGCACTGTTGGAGGGACTGTAAAATGAGTACAGCCGCTGTGGAGAATAGTCTGGCAGCTCCTCTAAAGGTTAAACAGAATTACTCAGCAATCCCACTTGTAGGCGTGTCCTCAAAGGAATGGAAAGCAGCGACTGGAACAGATACTCACACACCCACGTTCACAGTCACCAAAGGGTGGAGGCAACCCGAGTGTCCGTCCATTTGAGTGGATGCACAAAATATGGTTTAAACACACAACGGAACACTACTCAGCCTTAAAAAGGAAGGAAACTGTGACACAGGCTACACAGGGTGAACCTTGAGGACACTACACTCAGTGAAATAATCCAGTCACAGGAGGACAAATGCTGTCTGATTCCACTCCCAGGAGGTCCCTGGAGGAGTCAGATCCATAGAGACAGGAAGTAGACGGTGGGGCCCGGGGTGGGGGAGGGGAGGGGAGTGAGTGTTCATGGGGACAGAGCGTCTGTTTGGGAAGACCGAACGTTCCGGGGATGATGGTGGGGAAGGTAACACGACCATGTGCATGTGCTTCGTGCCCCGCCTTGTGCACCTAGAAGTGGCTGAGACGGTAAATTTTATGTTACGTGTTCTTTACTGTAGTTAAAAAATACTTTTAATTAAATACACTGCAATAAAACCAAAACAACTGCACAGAATTCTACATACACACGTGTGTGTGCACACATGCGTGTAAAACTGAACTGTGACAAACTCTGTGGAGTGCATTGATATCAATTTCCTGGTTTGATCCTGTCTTATATATACATATATATATATTTTTTAAAATTAAAGTATAGTTGACTTACAATATTGTGTTAGTTTCAGGTACACATACTGTCCTACATTTGTGCAAAATATTGAGGACCTGGGTGAAGGAACACAGGACCTACCTGTACAATTTGTTCACAACTTCCTGTGAATCTACAATCATTCCAAAACAAAATGTAAAAAGAAATTCAACATGAATAAGCAATCTCAGTGTAAAATATAAAACCAGGTAGGTTTTAAAAGAAAGTATAGGAGAAAATCTTAATAAATTGGTGTTGGACAAAGAAGTCTTAGACATGACATCAAAAACACAAAAAGAAAAGACACAAGGACCGCCACTGTTAAAGAACGAAGGCCCAGCACATCCAGCAAAGGACCTTGTAACCAGGACTACATAAAAAGCTGTCATAACTCAACACTACAAAAACAAACCACCCGATTTTTAAAAAGGGCAAAAAATAAACACTTCACCGAGGAGGATGCGTGTTTCACGGCTCATGAAGGCAGGAGAAGTTGGTCAACATCATCAGCCACTCTAGCAATGCAGTGAAATCCATAAGACACTGGCTAAAATAAAAGATCCTGGTGATGGCCAGTACTGCCAAGGTGAGAGAGGGTGCTGGCGGGACACAGCTGCCCTGGGACTAAGACACCTATAACCTATGACGCAGGAGTCCCTCCCGAGTGTTCACCCTCAAGAAATGAAAGCTCAGGTCCACACAAGAGCCTGTACCTGAGGCTCAGAGCAGCTCCACGCACGTCTGCCCCAAACCAGACACAACCCCAGTGACTGGACAGATGGCGGTCCCTCCACCAGGAGCCCCATCCACGATAAAGAGGACCGGCTGTAGGTGCGCACGGCTTGGGTGAGTTTCAGAGGCAGTGAAGGCCACGCTCTGCACAACTCCACTCACACGAGACTTTCCAAGAGACAAATGGCGGGGATGCAGGGACAGATGGTGCCTGCGAGGCCACTGCGAGGCCAGGGTCACAGAGGTGGCACCCGAGGGGGACTGGGGCTCTGTGCCTAACTGTGGTGTCCACACAAACACAAACAGGTGTTACAGCTCCCAGCCCTGTACACCCACCCCAAATGCAAACCTTCCCACGTGATGATAAATCACTCAGCTATCGCTGACTGCTTTGAGATTGTGAATACTGGAGACCACCCTCAAAGGCGAGCTCGATAAGTCCAGCAGAACAGGAGTATTAGTCAGACAGACTTTAGCGGCAACAAATCCTGATCCAAGATTTACTGAGGAGCTAAGTTTCCAACCTCCAACCCAACCCCCTTGCAGAACGTGTGCCAGAAGGGAGAAAAGCACACAAAGCCATAGCTGGTCACCCGCAAAACCAGAAACGAGGCCCATGGCGACTGGCCCTGGGCCCACTGCCCACACTCAGAGCGCCTGTGCTGCGGGGTCAGGTGTGCCCCCTGCGAGGGCTCAGCCCTGCTCAGATCTGGAGCGCCCGCCAGGCGTCCATGTCTGAACCCATCGTCCCCCGGCCACGCGGCAGCTGCGCCCAGACGTCCAGGCCCGCTGAGAACGGAGACTCTGCCGCAGGCGATGGCTGGCGCCTTCCCACCCCTACGGCCCCTGCCCCCTTCGGGTGGGGTCCAGCCTCCTACCAGAGCCCTGGGGGCCAATGTGCAGAGCGTTCTGTGCCACCTCCACTTTCACAGTTCACCCAACCAAGAGACCCGCTTACCTGGAAGAGTATAAAGATGAGAACCAGCTCGTAGACCACACTGACGCAGAGCCAAAACCTCCAGTAGGCTGTACAGACACGGAGAACACAGAGGCATCAGGGGGCGCCGCCCTGCGGCCCGCGGCCCCGCCCCACACAGCTCCCGCACGCGCGGCCTCTGCTCGGGGCCCTCAGGTCCCTGGTAGAGACTTCAGAAGCAAGATCTAACTCAGGGCTGGGCACAGTTTCCCTCTGACTGTTCTTCCTCCTTCTCTTCCGTTCCCGTCCCTAATCTTTCCCGCAGCACAGAAGGCCCGCAAACCACCAGATACGAGCAGTGACAGCAAACATCCTTGTCTTGTGTTTCCTAGGGATGCTTCTAACCTTCGTCATTAAGTAAGTTTGCAGGGTTTTGGTGGACACCTTTCGTCACAGTAAGAGAACCTTTTAATTCCAGTATGCTGTGTTTCTATCATGAATGAGTTCAAAACTTTATTCTTTTGCATTTACGAGGATCAATTTTTTTCTTTAGTGATAATGTGATGAATGAAATTAACACATTTCCCAACATTAAACCATCTCTGAATTCCTGGGACGACGATTTGTTTCAGGAAACTGTCTTAAGTTTCAGTCAGCACTTTTGCCCCTCCGGTGACTACATGTGGCGGTTCTATATTATATACTTTAAAGTTGCTGAGAGAGTTGATCTTAAATGTTCTCACCATAAAAAAAAAAAAAAAAGTTGAGATTGCATGAGATGACAGAGGGATTAACTAACCATACTGGAGTACGCAATACACATGTATCAAATCATCACACAGTACACCTTAAGCTCATGTAACATAAGCTTAAGGTGTACTGTGTGATGATTTGATACATGTCGTGTCAATCCTATCTCAATAAAGCTGGAAAAAAGAATGAACGTGTCCCTCCGAACCCCTTTCACTGGCCGGGACTCCTCTCTCTCACCATCTGCTATCCATACTCTCAAGTCCCTGGGGGATGAGATGACAGGAAGGGGAAGGTCTAGAACTGTCCTAAAAGCCAACGGTAATGTCTATCTTCCAAGAATCTTCAGAATCCTGTTTAATAAATGCCTAAGGGGACTTCCCTGGTGGCGCAGTGGTAAAGAATCTGCCTGTCAACGCAGGGGACATGCGTTCAATCCCTGGTCCGGAAAGATCCCACATGCCGCGGAGCAACTAAGCCCGTGCGCCACAACTACTGAGCCTGCGCTCTAGAGCCCGTGAGCCACAACTACCGAAGCCTGCCCGCCCCAGAGCCCACGCACCACAAATACTGAGCCCACGTGCTGCAACTACTGAAGCCCGCGGACCACAACTACTAAAGCCCGCGTGCCTAGAGCCCGTGCTCTGCAACGAGAAGCCCGCGCGCCGCAATGAAGAGTAGCCCCCGCTCGCCGCAACTAGAGAAAGCCCGTGCGCAGCAATGAAGACCCAACGCAGCTAAAAAACAAATAAATAAATAATAAAATAATAAAATAAACAAATAATAAGATATCTGCTTCCCCTATGCTTCTGTCTGTAAAGAAAAAAAAAACCACCAGCCTACTTTTAAAAGCTAATTCACCTTGAATTAAAAAAATAAGCCGTGCTCACAAACTGGAGACACAAGGTTTGGCCACGGCTATTCCACAGCTATTCCAGGTCATCTGTGACAGCGCCACGCACCCTCCCGCCCCCGCTTCGGTGGGGACCCAGGGTACAGGCAGCCGGGCAGGTGAGAGGGAGGGGTGCGGGGCCTGTTGTGCCGGAAGAGCGTGAGAAGTGTGCAGACGCCCGGCTCTGGGGCCGCCCGGCACCCTCAGGGCTGGGGCCTAGCCCACTCGCCGGGGGAAAACCGCCCCGGAGACTGACGAGAATCCAACCTCGCACGGGCAGGAAATACAAACGTGGTGAATTCTTGGGCAGGTGGGCTAACGTGTTCTGAGACAACGGACGTAAACAGCTGAGGTGACAGACTTATTCTTCGTGCCCTTGAAGATAGGAGAAACCTGGAAAACTCTCCCTGGTTCGAGGCTGCAGCGGCAGGTCGAGGGCTGTGGAGCAGGGACTTGGGGCGGCCGAGTGTAGCTGCCCGGCTGCCGGGACGGCTGCCTCCTCCCATGAAGGCTGCACTGTCCCTCCCCCGGCCGCCCCCACTCGGCTCAGACAGGCAGCCAGCTCAGACTCCCTACCACGAGCACCCCGTAGCGCCCACCAGGACCCAGGCCTGCCCCCCGCCAGTGGCCAGCGGGCCCTCGTCCCTCCCCACGGCCCGGGTCCCCACACCCCAGCCCGGCTCCGGCTCTCCGCGAGCCACCCCAGAGGCTCCTGATTACAGGCTGCCCCGCTCCCAGACCCACGCTCGGAGCTCCTTCCTGAGCATCAGCTCCGGGCAGCTCAGCAGCACCTGCAACGTCCTCGTCTACTCCAGCTTCTGCAGGGAGCCACGCACGAAGGCAAGGGGGCCTCTTTAGTGGCAGCCCCAGTCGGAGCTGCAGCCAACTCGTTTCCAAATAAAGCAATGCCCCACACAGGTCGGCTGTCTGCTCCCCGAGTGGCTGCCTGAGCCAGGCCCAGAGGAGGGCGGGAGGCACGCGGAGACCCCAGGGCGCCTCCTCTGTGGAGTCCGTTCCTGCCAGCGTGCACACGTAACCTGATTTGAGAGGCTGAGGACTTGCTGCCAACTACCAGGTGAACAAGCCGTCTGGACGGTGCTCCTGGGCAGGTCCCCACGTGAACTAAGCCAAGACTGGCAGGGAAACAGGGTGTGCGCACAGCAGGTAAACTAAGGAAAGGCAGAGCCGCGCTCAGCACATCAACTCAGAAACCAGGGCACCGCCCTCTGCAGCGGGGGAGCCGGCCTAACGCTCACACCGCGCAGAGCCGCAGAGGGAGCTTTCCTGAAGCTGAAGCCCCGGGATGACGCGGGCAGGGCCCCGTCCAGTGCCGGGTGCGCCCGAGAACTTGGCTGCGCCCTCACCCACCGACAGCCTCTGGGGAGTTTCTGGCAGCTCCTGTTCTCCCTTCCAAGTCTGCCTGACGAGCACTGAACACACCTGGTTTCTCACTGTGATTCCGACACTTCAGCTCACTTTTCCGTTGCTCTGGTTAAGAGTCCACACCCTTCTGAGGCAAGACTGGACAGGCCCACACCAGTGGAGACGGTGGAGAAGGTCCTGCAGCCCCTCCCCAACCCCCAGTGGGGGCCGTGCCCTGCGGCTCAGGAAGCTCACGCTGCCCCGGGGGCGGGGACCACACGGGCTTCACCCAGCACCAACGTCCCCACCAGGCATTGAGGGGGCAGAGCCCCAGGGGGCCTCGCTCACAACCCCCGGGTCGCTGGCCCCTGGGCAGATACGCCCCTTCTAGGGGGCAACTGGGTAGCACCCATCAGGAGCCCCAAATGCTCATGCCCTGCTACCTCCCCTGGACCTTTGGTCCCATGGATAATCAGACAGGTACACAAAGGTGTACAAGTGGAAATTCACTACAGCCTGGTTTATTGCCACGAAATTGGAAACCCCCAAGTATACAATCATACAGGACTGGTTGAGTAAACTGTAGTACATTCAAATGATGACTAAACAAGGAGCCATCAAAAATCCAGTTCTCAAATGAAAAATTAACAAGCATATGCATATGTTAAGCCTGAGGTGAATACTGCATGATACAAAACCACACATACAGTATGATGCCAACTTCTTGTTTTTACAGCTGTGCACGTATACACGTATACACACGCATTAAAACTTAACGGTGGTTATTTTCGTGAGTGGTTTTTATTTTTATTTAAAAATACTTTTTGTATTTTCCAAATTTTCTACGATAAATACACACCCTTACTGAGACAGAAACTCGTTACTAAACTGAGACCCTTCAGGAAAACTGACCACCCCTGCCCTGGAGCCGGCCCCTAGGGGAGGCTGGAGTCCGGACAGGCTGGGGCCCCTCCAGCTGTGAGGGGACGTCCCAGGGGTTGCCAGAAGGCCCCATGACTCCGGGGGGGGGGGGGGCTGCGGATGGCGCCCTGTGAGCCCCCCAACAGCGGCGAGGCACAACCACCAGCTCGAGGCCACGCCAAGCGCACTGCAGGGCCCCGGACGCCTCCGCCTGCAGGAAGACCCCCCTGACTAGCACAAAGAGGGCAGGGATGGGGGAGGAGCGGGGGCGGGGGCGGGTCCCCGGGGGCCAGCGCCCAAAGAGGAGGGGCTTCGAGGTGGCAGTGAAGCCGGCCAGCCAGGAGGGGCCCGAGGGGGGACGGGACACTCACACGCAGCAGCACAGACACAGAGCGACCCTCAGAACAGCACAGCTACGCGGGCACACACGGAGAAAGAAATGGCAAGTTACCTGGATGAGGTCTGGAAAATGGCCCGTCTTTAGCTTGTGTGACTCCAAAACATAAGAAAACCAAAATACTGGCCACAATACCTCTGCAAATAAAGAACAAACAGCCCTCAGTGTGCAGAAGCGCCAAGCTCCGGGTCGGCTCCTCCCTGGCGGGAGGTGGGAGGGACCCCCGGGCGCCCACCATGGGGACGGCCCCGACCCCGGGCTGGGGCAGAGCCGAGGCTCGGCCGCAGGGAGGCTGGCGGCCCAGCACTGCCGCCCTGGCCCCAGAGGCAGCACCACCCCGGGGAGAAGGCCCTGCCACTGGGCTGGGTCATGTGTACCGTCAAGAGCCACGCCACTAAGACGTGTGGCACGTTAAAAACACACAAACAAAAACCCCCTAAAGTTCCATACAGGACGATCCAGAGCTCACTAAAGCCCTAAGAAGGAAAGGTATTATTAGGATCAAACGGCTTCCCGCTCCAACAAGGCTGGGGCCCTGCTGGTAGCTCTTTCGTCCCGTGGGGCCACCGTATCCAGTCCCAGCAGGAACCCACCAGGAGACAGAGTGAAAGCCACACAGACGCACACGGCACCCCTGCCCACGACGGAGGAGCAAGGTGGGCCCAGCTCACCCCGCCCATGGGGGACTGTCATGCCACAAGGGTTCACAGGCTCGCGTTCGCAGGCCTGGGTGACTGCACATGAAGCTGCTGTGCACGGACGCACTTCTCACGGGACACCCGAGGCCGCTGTCCCCAGGAGCAGGTCTGAGGACGCAAAGCCCTGTCCCTGGCACTCAGCGGCGGGGTGGGGTGCAGGCGAGGCTGCCCTGGGGGCGACGGCCACCCTTCCAGGGTCTGGTGAAAGGGCCGCTAGATATCCTCCCGCCCCAAAGAGATGATGTGGGAAAATCTGTTGCCCAGAAGGACTTTTAGAGGAAAGCAAATAAATTACACTTTAAAACAATCTTTTAATTTTAGAACAGAAAAGTTACAAAGATAGTACAGAATTTCCCACACTCCGTGAGCGTGGGACAGCTGTCACAGTCAGTGAACCAACACTGATACAGTAACTGAAGTCCACAGTTTTTTTTTTTTTCAGATTTCTTTACTTTCTACCCAAAGTCCTTTTCCTATTCCAGGACCCCATCCGGGGCCCCACATGACAGTCCTCAGGTCTCCTTAGGCTCCTCTGGCCTGTGACAGGTTCTCAGACTGGCCCTGTTTTGATGACCTGGACAGTTTTGAGGAACACTGGCCACGTATTTTGTGGAATGCCCCTTAATGAAGGCTGTCTTTTTTTATTAGATCAGGGCTGTTTATGATTAGATCAGGGCTATAGGATTTTTGGAAGTGAGATCACAGACGTTAAGGACCATCTTCACCTCATACCAAGGGTACACGCCATCGACACGATTCTGATCGTCGGTGCTGACCCTGAGCCCCTGGCAGAGGTGTGTCTGTCGGGTCCCCTCCACGCCTCGCCTTCGGGAGGGAGGCCCCCCTGCACAGCTGGCAGGGAGCAGCTCCGCGACCTGATGGGAAACCTTCTGTGCAGGAGGTTTGCCTCTGCTCCCCGATGCACTAGTGTGTTCGGTCATTTCTTACATCAGCCCAGATTTGTGGGTACCTACGTTACACGCTGGGTTATAATTCAATACTTGATTGATTTTGTTGCTCAAATCGTTCCAGCTTTGGCCGCAAGGAGCTTTCATCTGGCTCCTGTACTGCTTTGACACACCCCATCTTTGTGGAGGTTTGTACTGTTGTTTCTGAGCACCTCCCTACTTCCTGGTGCTAGAAGACGCTCCAGGCCCATCCTGGGGCTTCCCCGTCCCAGGCCTGCAACTGGCCATTTGTCCAGGGAGCCTGGTTCCTCTACTGGAGAACGAATGCTCTCAGGAACCAAGACTTGGGGGCCCGTGTGCTCCTTGCCTCTGGGCCCTCTCGGCTGACAGAGCAACATGATACGTGCGTGCCAACCTTGCATACACACGCATGTTACAAATATTCCTGTGTGTAACCGCCTGTCTCCGCGTCAAACGAACGTGAGTTCTCACTGACGTCTCCAACCAGCATCTGTTATCCACGGGTCATTCTCCCCTTGGTCGCCTGTAACCTCCCACTCCTCCGGGGTGAGACTCCCGGCCCCCACCATCCGTGTACTTTCCTGTTCAATCCCAGCGCACGTGTACAGCAGGGACACGGTTGTTAACCCATGCCCCATGGGAAACAACTTCACCACTAGAGCCCAGTGCTGTGTGCACGTCCCTTGCCTTCAGGCCTACAGACCCCGCTCGTTTCCAGAGTGACTCAGGTCAGCACCTTTCGTATGTTCTCCTGTCACAGTCTGCAATCCTTCCTGGGGTCCTCTACCTCTTAAATGACTTTTTTAAAAAAATTTATTTATTTTTGGCTGCGTTGGGTCTTCGCTGCTGCACGAACGCTTTCTCTAGTTGAGGCGAGCGGGGGCTACTCTTCATTGTGGTGCGCAGGCTTCTCATTGCAGTGGCTTCTCTTGCTGCAGGGCACGAGTTCTAGGCGCACGGGCTTCAGTAGTTGTGGCTTGCGGGCTCTAGAGCGCAGGCTCAGAAGTTGTGGCACACGGGCTTAGTTGTTCTGCGGCATGTGGGATCTTCCCGGACCAGGGCTCGAACCCGTGTCCCCTGCATTGGCAGGAGGATTCTTAACCACTGCACCACCAGGGAAGCCCCTAAACGATTTTTAAAATTTGCATACTTAGGCTTACTCTTTGTGTTGTTTAGTCCTATGGGTTTTGACAAACACACAGGGTCATGCATTCACCATTACAGTATCAACAGAACAGTTTCAAGACCCTAAAAAAATCTCACACTCCACCTATTCATTCTCCCCCTGCCCCGAGAAACCACTGATCTTTCTACCATCACATAGTTCTGCCTTTTCCAGAATGTCACAGCGTTGGACTCATACAGCATGTAGCCTTTTCAGGCTGGCTTCTTTCCCTCAACAATATGCATTTAAGCTTCACCTCTGTCTCCATGGCTTGAAAGCTCATTTCTGTTTATTACTTAATGATATTCCATTGCATGAAGGTACCAGTTTGTTCACCCATTCACCCACTAAGGACATTTTGGTGGCTTCCAAGTTTTGGTGATTGCGAACAAAGCTGCTACAAATGTCCATGTTTTGGTGTGGACTTAAGTTTTCCGCTCCTCTGGGTAAATACCAAGGCGCACAGCTGCTGGATTATGTTTAGTTCTCTGAGAGAGTCTCCAACCATCTTCCAAAGCGCCTGCCCCGTTCACGTTCCTGCCGGCGAGGGATAAGAGTTCCTGTTCCTCAGATCGATCGTCGCCAGCGCCCGGTGTTGCCGTGTTTTCAACCCTGGCCACTCGAGCAGGTGTGTAGCGGCGTCTCCAAGCTGATGCATGGTGCTGAGCGTCCTTTCACGCACTTGTGTCCTCTGTGGTGTCCGTCCAGACCTTCTGCCCAGTTTGTGACTGTGCTGCTGGTTTTCCTACCGCTGAGCTTCAGGAGTTCTTTGCACAGTGAATACAGATACTTCATCACATGTGTATTTGGCAAATATTTCCCACCAGCCTGTGGCTTGTCTTTTCTTTGTCTCAGCAGTGTGTTTTGCAGAGCAGAAGTTTTTAATTTTAATCAAGTCCGACTTATCAGTTTTTTCTTCTGTAGATCATGCTTTTGGTGTTCTATCTAAAAAGTCACTGGGACTTCCCTGGCGGTCCAGTGGTTAAGACTCCACACTTCCACTGCAGGGAGTGCGGGTTCGATCCCTGGTCAGGGAACTAAGCTCCCACATGCCTCATGGCGAGGCCAAAAAAAAAAGGCATCATCAAACTCAAGGTCACCAGATTTTCTCCCATGTTTTCTTCAAGAAGTTTTATAGTTTTCTATTTTATATTCAGGTCTATAATCCATTTCAAATTCATTATTGTGAAAAGCGTAAGGTCTGTATCTAGGTTATTTTGTTGAAAATTCTCCTTTCTCCACTGACTTGTCTTTGCTCCTCTTTGTGTGGGGCTACTTCTGGGCTCTCTACTTGTCCAGCCTTCTGCCAGCACCACTGTCCTGACCACCACTGCACAGCTTTATGGTCAGGCCTGAAGCCAGGCAGCGGCAGTCCTCTGCCTCTGTTCTTCAGTACTGTGAATACATTATATTTCTACACATTACAAATATGCAAAATATGTTTATACTGTACATGTACTGATTTATTTACACATTTACACATGCACATGTGTATATATACGTAAACATCCCAATGTCACCAACAGATAATGGATCAAGGAACTGTGGCGTGTCCACACGGTGGACCACGCCTTGGCAATGGACCAGGATGACCGCTGACAGACACGGCAACGTGGGTGTCACAAAACCATCATGCCGAGTGGGAGGGGCCAGACACAAGGGCGCATGCTGGATGAGACTGTACAACAGGCAAGAAGGGCCTGTGGGGACAGATCGGTGGTGGCCTGTGGCCAGCAGTGCAGACTGACCGCGGCCCTCAGAGGAAGCTCAGCGTGTACCTCCACCTAGTTGTGGCATGTAGATGAGCCGTACGTTTTAATTACGTGCATGTTATATTAAATGACACAACAATAAAGTTGGCCTAGGAAGAAAAATCTACTCCCTTAAAGTGACAGAACTTGTTAGATCCACAATGACACACAAGGTGAAACTGAAAGCTTTAGGGAAACAAACCAATTTCCTAGATTTTTAACAATGTAAATATTAATTTAAAAAAAAATAACCGTAACCTTTGGGAAGTATTTTGCATCTACAAAACCTTCCCCTGACAGCATCAAAAGCTCTGACATAATAAAAATCAGCAGCCCCAGCGGCCTCCAGAGACCGGGGGGGACCTCATCACAGCCCAGGCAGACGTGCTGACGTGGGGGGCAGGCTGTGGGCCCCTCCGGGGTCCACGGGGGTGAGAGTGGACTCAGCAGAAATGAATGAACCCACACGCGCATGTGACTGTCCCTGGAAGAAGCCGCAGAGCCTCCGACAGGTGAGGGCGGGGCTCCAGGCGCCACCAGCAGCCGTACAGGGCCAGGAAAGCAGCTCCTCTGTGCCCCTGAAGTGGGCCGAGAGGGCCAGGGACTGTGGCTACAATGTCCTGTGTCCCCAGAGCACAGAACTTCAGGGCAGAGCAGTGCCTGGGGCCCTCGAATTCCCACCCACCTGCCTTCGCCCGGCCCCGCCTTCAATGAAATCACACAGGGGACCAGGGAGAGGACCCAGGTGTCCCTCTTTTTTTTTTTTTTTTTTTCCAGGTGTCCCTCTTGGTGGCACCTTCTGGGCTCACTGTGCCAACCTCTCTCGGGCAGGAACAGCTCGGGAGAAAGGCCAGTGCAGGAAGAAGAGGTGGGGAAGCACCCACCCGGGTCCACAGCTGCTGTCCCGGACGAGGCCAACAAGCCCCCTCGACGCTGGGGGTCTGAGCCCCTGGACCCCCGGGCGCGGGGCAGGGCCCAGGGCAGCAGGCTTTGTGACTCGCCTGGCAGGCGTCTGGCGAGTGAAACCCCGCCCCTGCCTCGGGAGGCGTCCCGGGACACACTGCGTGGGCCGCTCGCCCTTGTGACTAGTCTTGCCCTGTGACGTCATGACTGCTCATCTCCAGCCCAACTTCACAGCCACATGGGGACACCTCTTCAGTGTGACCAAGCTCTACTTTTTGGTCCTCCCTGCCTGGCTGTGCCCAGCAGACGCTGCAAACCCTCCATAACCACGTGCTGGCAAACAAATGCACAGGAAAGGCCAAGTTCCAGCTGGAAGCCCCCTCGAGGCAGACGTGGGGCTCCGTCTCCAGGTCCGCGGGCCCGGCGTCCCCCTCACAGACCCACCCAGAGGGGCCCAAAGAGCAGCCCAGCTCCCTCCTCTGCTCTGGGCTCTGCGACCCCGGCTGCCAGGCCTGCGGTGTGATCACATGGGGCTGGGGAGGGCTGGGGAGCCCGGACGGGAGGCCTGCGCCTTACAGGGGAGGGTGACACACACCTCCTGGGGTCCTGGACCCTGGCGTCTACACCACAGTCCAGGCGGAGGGTTAGACCCCAAGGGTGAAGGTGCACGAGCCCAGCCCCCACCCAAAGCTGACCAACGGTCTCCTGCCACCTCTGGGCTCTGGATGCCGCCCTCCACCTCTGTCCCTGCCTGGTCTCCTCTAGCTGTCCCACCAGAGCAGGAGCCTGGGCCCCAGGATGAGAACAGCAACGGGGGCTTCATGGCACCAGAGAGGGAGGGGTGAGTCCGTCCAGCGTAGACAATGCACAGAAACGAGTTCTGAAACCAGCTCATCTTCCCCACGCACTTCTGAGACTGGCCCCAGAATCTATGGGGTTCAGGCAAAGGACACAAACCTACCAGCTAGTCTATTTCTGGAGATAATGCTGGAAAGACAGACTACCCCCTTCCTGCCCTGCAGGACGAGATGGACCACCAGACTCCTAAAGCCAGTTTAAAACTTTCAAAAAGTCTTCTTATCAACAGAGTGTAGAAGAATGGTGCTAGCTGATGGGAACCACCCCTGGCCTCACAAAAAGCCCAGACACCCAAATTCACGGTCACTGTGATATTGTGCTTTACAGCAAGAAATACGTCATTTGGTCTTCATCTGTTTCTGGCCAGAGCTCCTAAAACCTCTGGTATTGCCCAAGTGCTGAGGGCTACAAAGGTATCTTTTGTTATGTTAATGAGGTGACTTTTGGAGCCCACCTCCTGATGAGAGCTGGTTGCAAGGGGAACCAGCCAGACGATTGGAGGGCTCTCCGTCCTACCCCCAGACCTCTGGGGAGGAGTAAAGATTAAGTCAATCGCCAGTGGCCAGTGATTTAATCCATCACGCTGTGTGAGGAAGCCTCCCTAAACCCCAGAGGCACGGGGGTTCAGAGCCTCCAGGCTGGTGGCCGTGTGGCCGCTCTGCGTCCCATCCCCACACCTCGCCCTGTGCGTCTCTCCCATCTGGCTGTTCCTCCATCTTTCTGTGATAAACCTTTGATCATAAATAAGTAAAATGCTTCTCTGAGTTCTGTGAGCCGCCCTAGCAAATTAATTGCACCCAAGGAGGAGGCGGTGGGAACCTATGGTTTACAGCCTGTCAGGTGATGACCTCTCTTGCAACTGGGGTCTAAGTGGGGAGGCGATGCAGTCTGGCCGGACCGAGCCTGGGACCACGGGGCCTGGCGCTGCCTGGGACGGTGTCAGAACTGAGCTGACCAGCAGGACAATCAGGTGGGGCCTGGGGTGCTGAGGGTGGGATGTGTGGGGAAGCCACCCCATCGGAACTGACCTGAACCCCTTTAGACCCCTCCCGGGAGCTGCCGCAGCACCTTCCGGTTTCTCGCGCGCAAATGCAGCGTGAGCAGCGGGTCCCAGGGATGGGGACGGGCAGAAGAGGGGCGGAAAGTGCCGCACAGCACCCAGAGCCCCCGCCAGCCGCGTGGAGCGAGGCTGGGCCGGGCCGGGCCGGTACCTCTTGGTGTTGTAGGCCGTGTCCCGCGGTGTCTCTTCCAGCAGCGTCACGTAGCCCAGCACGCAGGTGAGGATGAAGAGCACGCTCAGGGTGTGGGCCCGCCTGCAACGCAAAGAGCCCGCGTCGGTGCACGCAGAGCACGCGTGGGACCGCGGCGCGACGTGCCGCCAGAGGAGCGAGCTCGGCCCTCGACCTCCAGCTCAGAATCCCCCGAGCGCCAGCTACGGCTGCGTGACTCCCAGACGGTCCCGCGCCGGCGCGGCGGCCCGTTCGGGCGGGGAGAGTGGACGGCGCGTTGGCTCAAGGCGTCCCGGGCAGGCGGCTCTGGTTCAGAGGGACCAGGCAGCCGGTAGAGTGGGCTCCGGGCGCCGAGCAAGATCGCCCCGAGACCAACCTCGTGATTCACGCAGTGACCACGGCTGAGAGGTTCGCCGGGATGACAGCGGAGCACTGGCGGCGGACAGAGGCCCCAGGGCCGGAGCGAGAAGGGCGCGGGATCGGCCACGGCCGCCTGCCCAGAGGACCGGGCAGAGGGACAGCTGCCCGGGGTGGGGGGGTGAGACGTGGGCTCCCCGCTTCCGCCTGCCCACCCTGGCTGGGCCTCCAGAGCCCCGATGTGGGCCAGGGGCGGCGCTCGGCAGGCAGCGGGCAGCCTCTCCTGGAACCAGGGCCCACAGCAAGTCCAGCACCAGCCCGCACGCCGCTCAGTCACATACGCGCCCGGGCCCCTCTGCCCTGAACGACTGCCTGCAGAGGGGCAGAGGCCCAGCTCCCGTGTCCGTGGAGAGGCGATGCGGCCCTCCATTTCTAGACGAGGGCACCTCCAGCCTTGAAGGGCACCCTGAAGACGAGTGAACAAACACACGAAAAGCATCGAGCCCAGTACTGGCCTCCCGTCCAAACTCCGTGAAACACACAGTGAAGAAACGAAAACGCCAGCCACCAGCCGGGAGAAAACACTGATGACACACACACCCGACAAAGGCCTTTGTACCCAGAACACAGAAAGAGCTCTTACAACTCAACGACAAAGACAATCTCCTGAAACACGAACAAAAGATGGAACACGCACGCACGTCAAAGAAAAAGATCAACAAATGGCCAATACCACACGAAAAGATGTGCAGCGTCACTGGTCGCCGTGGGAGCAGACATGCAGCATGGCAGGCAGCAGCGCCGCCCCCTGGGACGGGACCACTGACGGCACGAGTGCCTCCGAGGAAGGGTCCTCGCGAGGACGCGGAGCCACCAACACTCACACGTTCCAGGTGGGGCTGCAAAAGGGTGCAGCCGCTTTGAAAAAGCTTCCCAGTTTCCTACAAAGTTAAACAGAGTCTACCACCCAAGCCAGCCGTTCCTTCCGAGTGTTTACTTGAGAAAAATGAAAGCACACGTCCATTCAAAGACTTGTATGTGGACGTTAACCACATGCTGACAGCCAGGCACGAAAGCAACCTGCTGTCTGTTTCCACCGACAAGACTCACAAGAGGCGGTGACAGAGCATGGACGGCAGATTGGCGGGGGAGGTGCTAGGGCAGCAGCTTCCAAGATGATGGAATGTCCTGCATCCCGACCCCGGTGGTGGGCACCGTGTATAAGGCGCTGGAGTGTGGATACAGACCCTCAAGTGGGTGTGTGTCATGGAAAGCAATCGTACCTTGATTCAAGTCATTTTCTAAAAAGCAAGAGTGGGGCTGCATGAGATTAGGCTGGCGCTAGAGACCTGGACCATAGCTAGACCCCATCCTGACGTCCGGCAGACCAGCCCTCTTCCCCATCCTGATTATTCTTGCATGTTTACTCTCCCATCTTAACTTTGACATCAGTCTGACAGCTGCCACAAATAATTCTATTAGGATTCTAATTGGAACTGCACTGAATTTATAAATTAGCCCAGGAAGAATTGATGAGTAACAACTAGTTGAGAGTCCCCCATCCACAAGACAAGGAGTATCTCTCCATCTATTCAGGTGTTACGCCCTTCACTTAAATTTTATTTTCTTTGTGAAAACAAAAACAAAAACAGTCATGTTCAGATAAGTTGGCTCCAAGTAAAGAAAGCAGAGAGCACATTCTTTTGCCATATTTCACAATACTGGCATTTAAAACTATTAGAAGTGAACAAATCTCCTATTTTAACTATTTTCATACAATTCAATATTAATATATTCACATTTGAGTCCTAGGCCATGAGGGAACTTCAGGAAAATCTCAGCCTTTCAGCTGAACTCTGTATAGTAAACATTTCAGTGCCTGAGAGATCTGCGGAATAATTACAGCACAGAGACTACATTATAAGGTCCTACTTTAGACCTTCACTCCTAAGGTTCTCTGGATGTGGTGACCCAGAAACTGATCCTCTGCTGGACATTAGCCAACACCTACACACAGAGGGACTCAGCTGCCTCTCCTGGGTCTAGGACACGGCCCACCCTTCCCGACCCAGAGGAGACATCAGATTTTAGCAGGGAGAACAAGAGTCACTGAGAACCCACCAGGGACCGAGGGCATCTGGATTACGAGGGTGACGACGATAAGGCATGGGCCTCTCCGTCACCTTGGCCCCTGAGGCCGGTCAGAGCTGTAAACGCCAGTGTCAGGGTCACGCAGCTCGGTGGTGAGGGTCTGGGGTCTGAGCCCTGCTCAGGATGCCTCTAGCACACCTGTATCACCTCATAAACCCTCGCCGTGAGGTGATGAGACCCAGGGCCAGTGGGCCTAAGTGACACAGACACTAAGCGGCGCAGAGCAGCTACCAGATGCCAACAAACCCCAACCCTGTCTCCCCGAGCTGTCGTTCCAACACAGCAAGACACACAGAAGGCTGGGTATGGGGACAACGAAACGGGGTGGGGTGGGGTGCAGAATTAGGGAGGGCCTCACGCAGGACACCTGGGGACGCAGGTCCAGGCCAGCAACGCGAGAGCAAAGGGCTGAGGGGCCACCGTGGCTGGAGGAGGGGGTCCTGCCCTGGGGGGCCCGGACTCACGTCGGTGGAGCAGGAGCCGCTGCAGAGCCGAGAGCAGAAGCGGCCGCCTCGCGACCCTCCAGGGCGGGCAGGAGATGCCGGGAGGGGCTGGTCTGGATCTGCCCAGAAGGCGCAGCTGACACGCTGGACAGGACGTGGAGCCCAAGCCGGCCGAGCGTGACTGAGCAGAACCGCTCAGGGCCGGCGGGGTTCAGCTCCAGGCCTGTGTAGACGTGTCTGCCGGGCCGGGGGCGGAGCCACGGGACAGCACCCTCGGCAGGCAGGCAGGCAGGCAGGCCCGGTCCCCGCGGAGTCAGCGGCCTGCACCACGAGGGGCGGCACCGGACGGGCCCTGAGCTCCAGAATGCCCACTGCCTGCCCCAAGAGGCAGGGTCACGCCTACCCTGGTGAGCATTTTCAGAGGAAAAAAGCAAAAAACAGGAATAAAGTCAGAAATCAAGATGTTAGAATTGGTCCCAAAGGTCCCTGCTTTTCAGCCACCGCAGCATAGACTCCGCACCAGGCCTCTTTTCAGCTCAAACACCAAGTCTGAGCTCAGATCTCTCCTCAGAAACCATGGAGGCCAGAGGAAGTGGGACAAAATTTGTAAAGCAGTGAAAGAAAAGAAATGTTGAACCAGGATTCCATGTCCAGCGAAAACATCCCTGAGGAACGAAGGTGAACTAAACATTCGCGGATGGAGGAAGAAGTAGAGAATCTGGTGCCGGCAGACCTGCTCTAAACGAATCACTCACCCCAGGAAGGTCTCCAGACAGAAGGGAAGTGAGACCAGAAGGAAACTAGGTGGCCAGGAAGGAAGACGGAGCCGCTGAGACGGGAAGGCTGGGCAGATCAGGTACTGTCCTCACGAACACTGTTGACGGGCGCCACCAGAGCCCAAGGGGAGAGGCCAGACGGATTGAGATGGACTTGACGTGGCAAAACGAGGGTGCTGGGGCTGGAAAAGCTCTGCATGTTCACTGTGGCCACAGAGACGTGATAAAAACAACACGTCAGTGGCGCAGGACAGCAGGGAAGACTCCGTGTCCCTCTCGGATGCCAGAGCTGGGCAACGACCTCTTGCTCCTGGTTCCCGGTGCCCAGGAAGACAAATGCACCGTTTGGTTGAGTGACTAATAGATGACGTGGGGGATCCAGGCACAGGGAGAGATCGGCCGTAAATCCTGTGACTCCGGCCACTGGGCCAGGGTGAGGGCATGAAGACAGCAGGCTCCCTGCCACGGCGAGCGGAAAATACCCAGTTGTCAGCCCCTGTCTAGAGATGACCATACTCATATGCCGAGCGGGCAGGGAGGCAGCCTGCCAAACCAATCAGAGAAGATATGAAGATGCGGCTGTGAGACTGAGTGCACAGCGGCGGCTCGGCCAGGGAACGTCAAGACCGGAAGGCCTGTCCCAGGCCTGCGAGAGGCACCTGGGGCCACCGACCCTCCTGGCCTGCCGACCAGCAGGACCAAAAAGGCACCAGCTGGCAAGTCATGCTGCCCTGATGTGGGCGAAGCTGGCAAACCCCAACCCACACTGACTGAGGAACGTGGGGCGTCTAAGATCTGCCCCACAGATTCTCACAGCTACTGTGAGACGTGTTGCTGACAGCAGAGCCCGCGCTCACCAAACGCTCAATGTTGTAAGATGTGAGCATGCAGTGAGCATTTCCAAAATGTCACAACCATCCATCTTGTCCCTGACTCGAAGCACGGTGACCCAACGGCGATTCACCTATCTTCCACCTACAGGTGGCTACGTTCAGAAGCACCCGTCGGGGCACTGGGTCTCCAAGAGCGTCCAGAACAATTTTCAGAGAAATCGAGCTGCCGTATCTTTGCACTGTGTCTACTGTCCTGAACGTTTCCACCAGGTGTTCCCCAATGAAGACAACCACGACTGGCAGAAGAGGTGGTGTCTGTGCCACCGCAGACCCCAGCGGTCCTCTTGCCCCTTCCCCGAGGTCCAGTTTGGGGCAGCCCAGCCTCGGGCTCCACGGCTGAATCTTAATCCCATACTCTGTGGCTGACAAGTAATAACAAAGAAACTCACAATCCTCATACATGGCCCCCAAGAAGCCCAAGCTCCTTTGGAAACGAAAACTGTAAAAACAAGGTTTTGAACATGCAAGAGTTCTTCCGAGTAATTTTGGAACATATAGTCGTTTCCACAAATACATACTTTTTAGTCTTTATGTTAATTTTTTGGTAACATCCATTAATAAAATTCCCTAAAACTCAAAATAAAGAGTTTTTTAAATCCCAGCACAGCAAGTCAATGACGAGAGACTCAGAAGAAGGTACGTGGCTGGGCCCTGCAGGTAAAACTAAGTCATTCTCGCCAGGTGAGCATCTGGTTACCTGCCTTGAGGAAACGTGAAGCTTCTTCCCTTGCACAGCTGAGGGCAGAGGCCCGGGACGCAGCAACAACCCCACACACCTGCGGTGCGGAGGCTGCAGACACCCGCCCAGGAGGCCCAGGAGGCCGGTACCCGGGAACTGGCAGCCCCGTGGCGCGCCCTCCTCGGAGCCTTCCTGGCTCTATCAGGCCTCCCCGCAGGTGAGCGCAGCTACGGCAGGCCTTTCTGTGTCCCCGTGGGCAGTGACCCGCGGGCCGCTGCTCTGTGCTTCTGAAGAAACCCGCACGTGCCCTCGTAACCCTCTGGCTTCTGTGAGCACTGCTCAGCACCCGCTCGGCCAGCATGCTGAGCCTTCTGACGCTCCAGTCTTGCGCCAGAACCTAAGTTTCTTGTTTAGTTCTCTGCTGTATCTCCTAGAACAGCAACTGGCACCCCCAAAATATGCACTGAATGAATGGGAAAGGATAGCAAGCCCGGCACCACTCCAGAACCTCAGTCTCCCTCCTGTGGTCACCAGCCGGGCTGTCGGAGGACGGTGCCCTCTGTCCTGAAGTCTGAAGGGGCCCTGTCCCCCGAGCAGAGACGCCTGGTCCACTCACAGAATGTCTCTAGCTCTGGGGCCACACCCTCGCCGAGGAGGGCACCCCACCCCTCTCCCCCTCCCCCTGGCTCCAGGCCACTGGAGCACAGTATCTCCCCAGAACAGGGCTGGGTGGCCACCCCCAGCAGCAGCTGCCCACACCCACAGGGAAGATCCCGACCTCGTCAGATGCAGGGACGCCTCCCCCACCACATCTGCTTCCCTGTCTCTCCCGAGTCAGACACAAGCAAGACACCCGTGGCCCCACGTGCACCTCCCCTGAGGTTTCCAGCTGTGTGGCACCTCGCCGACTGTCCAGTGGCTCTGTCAGGCTCTCCTCCTTTCCTGATGGCATCTTCTCTGCGGTCCCAGGCTCCCTCTCTGAGGAGCTGCTTCCACACGGCACCCTTGCTGCCTACACGTCTGTCTCTCCCGTGAGCCCTCTTGGCACCAAAGCCACAAATGTCCCCCGGGCCTACCACGGGATACAACTTCAGGTGGCCGTGAACGGAGCAGCATAGAACGGCCACAGCCCTCCTCTCAAGAAGCACACTTTCTAGCGTATGGGGTTTGCGTCTCTAAGAAGCAAGGAAAGAGAAGCTCAGACTGGCGAAGGGTAGCCCAAGGTCACTGAGCCGTCAGGTGCACGAGCCACACCTGGGACCTGTTGGTCCAAGACTGCTTTCCTGGACCCTCAAACGCAAAAGTGCCCAACTCGGCCTAAAGCAACATCATGAACTCTTCCAACTCTGCTCCTGGCGGCCCCTCCCTCCCTGACCCCCGCGAAGGTAGACTAGAGGGCAGCCTGACCCCGAGGCTTGGCCGGGACCGAGCTGCACAGGGGTCAAAGGGCTGGCCTGGCGAGGGGCCACTAAAGAGAGGAAGAGCCTTCCTCCACACTCGTTCGCTCAGCTGCCGGCGCGGAGTAAGGTGTCGATATTACCGCCACGTGCCGGGGGAGGAGACGATCATTTCACACGGCATCAGCACCGTCAGCGAAAGGGATCACGACGGAGGGCAGCGGGGGACTGCGGCCAGGGAGGGCAGGAAAAGCCTTTCTGAGGTGACTTCGGAGCCAAGTCCTCCCAGGATAGGGCGCAGGGGTCAGAGATGAGGGGCTGGACCACCGGGGAGGCCGGGTCGGGGTTGCAGCAGCAAGGGGCCGGTCCCGGGGTCCTGCGGGCACCCCCAACCCGCACGACGTGGCCACGCCCCTCGCGACCCCAGCCGGCACTGAAGCGAACCACCGTCCCTCACCAGAAGAAGGTGTTGGTGCCGTCGTCGTAGACCTCTGACTCGGTGCTGCGGCGGCCAGCGGCCGGCCCGCTCGCTCGGCCCGCGGCCGCGCCGTCCAGCGGCTCCTCCAGCGAGGCCTTGCCCACGGGCACAGGGGACCCCGGCCGCGGCCCCTCGGCGCCCTTGCGCTCACCCCTCCGCATGACGCCCCGACCCCAGCAGCTCTGCCCCGCGCCTTGACCCCACGCACCAGAGTCCACGAGACCGCGCGAAGAGCGCCGGGAAGGGGTCGCGGCGCTCGCTCCGCAGGGTCTCCGGAGAGTAGAGGCGGGGGGCGGCAAGAAAAGGGCGGGCGGTGCATTGTGGGACTTGTAGTCCGAGCGCCTGGGCGCGAGGCATACTGGGATTCGTAGTCCCCAATGTTGTGCGTTAGAAGCAGTGCTTGCTGGGAGGGATGCCGCCTGGTTGCTAGGTAACCAGCGCGGCAAAGTTGCGGGAAGAGCGGGGGTCTCCCTATAATGCTGGGGCGCCCGGGCTGCCCCAGACCCTCCTCCCCCGCGGTCTGCCCCGAGCTCCGCCCCAGACCCTCCTCCCCAGGCGGCCTGCCCCCCCCCCCCCCGGAGCGCCACCAGCACTCCCCCTTTCCCAACACCCTGGGCCCAGGCGTGTTCTCCCCAGTCTCCATTGGGAGCTCCAGACTCTAGCCTGTAGAGTCCTCTTCATGGCCGGAGAGTAGGTCTTAAGAAAGTAGTAGACATGCTGATCTTGGTTGACTCAAATTATTAATGTAGACAGAGCCCCCTGCAAAAACATTTAGCTCTGACCCATTTGAAAAAGTCCGGCAGGACTTCCCTGGTGGCACAGTGGTTAAGAACCCGCCTGCCAATGCAGGGGACACGTGTTCAAGCCCTGGTCTGGGAAGATCCCACATGCCGCAGAGCAACTAAGCCCATGTGCCACAACTACTGAGGCTGCGCTCTAGAGCCCGCGAGCTACAACTACTGAAGCCCGCGCGCCTAGAGCTTGTGCTCCGCAACAAGAGAAGCCACCACAAGGCCTGCTCACCGCAATGAAGAGTAGCCACCACTTGCCGCTACTAGAGAAAGCCTGCGCGCAGTAACGAAGACCCAACGCAGCCAAAAATAAAAAATAAATAAATTAAAAAAAGAAAAAGTCCGGCAGCTGCTCAAAGGGTGAAACATAGTTACCATGTGACCCAGCAATTCGTATATACTCAAGAAATGAAAACATTGTCCATGCAGAACTGTACATGGATATTGTCACCTTTAATAATAAAATAGCCAGTTATTTCACCAGCAAAGGCAGGCTTATTCAGGAATAGCAAAGGAATTGCAGCTCAGCATCTCTGAACCATGGTGGACCACTGGCAAATCCAGAGAACAAGGAGGGGCAACGTGCTATTATAGGGAAAAAAGGGAGCTGGGAGGGGCTGTGATAACCAGAGCCCATTGGAGGAGCTGGGGGTCCAAAGTAAGGAGGCTTCCCATGGGCTGGGCCACTGCAGTCTCTGATTGGCTGGGCTGCCGTGGGAGGAGAGAAGTTTCCTTCCTCCGGCTGGGTGGTCCGTAGAGATGCCTTCCTGTCGGAGGTGTAAGGGGAGGTCTTTTTCTGTTTGCATTACCAATGACAATAAATATACCACTCGTTTTGTTTAATTTTAGAACTTCAGTCCTCCAATTTAATCTTAAGAAAAACGAGTTTGGGGAGATCAAAAGTTTCCCATAATGGCCATTGTAATTCTGGATTACTTTGGCCCACTTAGTTAAAAAATAGTCATGTAGAGCGGTCCCTAGATTTTAAACATGAAACCAGCTGGAGTCCCCAAAGGAGAGTTGCCCCCAGAGCATTTAGATGGCCAGGATCCCATTTCCCTAAGTTCTCCTGAATACCCAAGAAAGTTGCTAGAGTCCTAACCCAGATTCCAAAGGGAATAAAACAAAACTCTTAGATCCCAATTTGCTCAGTCCCCAAAAGAGAACCTTGCTACTGTGCACTTCAGAAAACAGCTGAGTACTCACCAAGGATGAAACCACACCCCTGAAATGACAAAGCCTTCTGTCCTGAATAAAGTTGGAGAGCTCAAAACGCAAAAAGAGCAGAGCTCAGAATCCGAGAGGAGACTCACCAAACCAAAAGCTGGTGGCGACTCCCAGAAGCAATAAGCACAAAGGGCTTGGTGCAATGCCTCAGTCAATTTCATCCCTTGGGGTTTGCCTCCAGACCCCACTACTGACACCACATGTGTCCACTTCAATAATATAAATAGCTAGTTATTTTACCGGCAAAAGTGAGATTATTCAGGAATAGCAGAGAAATTACAATTCGAGATACATGAACCATGGTGGACCACAGGCAAATACAGAGAACAAGGAGAGGGAACTTGCTTTCACAGGGAAAAGGGGGATTGGAAGGGGCTTTGATAGAGTCCACTGGAGGAGCTGGGGGTCCAAAGTAAGGAGGCTTCCCATAGGTTGGGCCACTGCAGTCTCTGATTGGCTGCAATCAGAGTGAAGCAGAGAGAAGTTTTTTCTTTCTGCTAGATAGTTAACAGAGATGCCTTCCTGTCAGAGGTGTAGGGGGACATCTCTTACTGTTTGGGGGTCATTGACGATGCGTTGAGGGCATGAGAGCTTCCCCTACAGGCCTATCCCAACTCCAGCTTTAGCTGGTTTCTTTAATTAATTCCACAATGTTCATAGCCGCATAACTCATAATAACCAAAGGGGAAGCGACTTAATGTCCACCAACTGATGAAGGCATGCAAAAAAATGTGGTATATCCATACAATGGAAAATTATTCAACTGTAAAAAGGAAAGAAGTTTTGACACATGCTACAACATGGGTTGTACATTATGCTTGAAAACTTTGTGCTAAGTGAAAGAAGTCAGTGACAAAAGACTATATACTATATGGTCCACTTATATGAGATGTCAATAGGCCAGAATAGGCAAATCATGGACACAGAATAGTGGTCACCACAGGCTGGGAAGGGAATGTGGAGTGACTGCTCAAGGGTACTGGGTTTCTTTTCAGGGACATGAAAATATTCTAAAATTGACTGTGGTGATGGTTGCATGTATCTGTAAGTATACTAAAAACTACTGAACTGTTCACTCTAAATGCAGAGCGTTCCCAACAGCTTCACAAATGGTACCTGTTGTGATCTTTACACCCCAGGTTCTATTTTTATCTCTGGTTTAAAGAGGAGAAACTGAGGCACAGAAAGGTTCGTAATCCACTGGCCCAGCCTCTTCTTCCCCCTGGAGCCTCTCCCCTGAACCCCTGCACTCTGCAGAGACCCCTGCACCTGCAGCTTTGCTCCTGGGGCCTGACATCTGGGTCTCACCTCCACCTAGTCTCTGACCTAACCATGATGCTTCACCCTGGACACCTTGCAGCCCCCTCACCCCTCCCACTGCAAGACTTGGAGACAGGCCAGAGGGGGAGGGGCGGGGCATCTGCAAGGCCCACCACACTTTGTGGCCCAGGTGGCCAGGTGGCAGGTGTGAAAATTAACAAAGGGAAACCTCATTTCAAATGGAGTTGGGAAACCCTGAAGGGGGAGCTCTCACTCACGTACCTTACTTTACATTCCTGGGCAGGAAGAAGCTTGCTTTACTACCCAGCAGAAGGAAGGAAGTTTTTCTCCTTGCCCAGCAATAGCCAGCCAGAGAGAAGCTACCACCACCCAGCACACGAGAACCCATCACCACCCTGCGCTTTTCTCCATGGACTTCCGGTTCAAAGCAGCCCCTCCCAATAAAGTAACAGTTCCTCTCCTTTGTTCTCCAGACTTGCCTGTGGTTGGCCATAGTCTGTGTTTCCTGAACAGCAGTTCCTCTGCCATTCCCAAATAAACTCATTTTGCTAGTGAAATAACTGGCTATTTCGTTTTAAGGTTGACACAGGTGTGAGGAGTTAGCAGAACAGCTTTGAGGACGTGGCCCGCTGCGGTTCTGAGCCTGCAGAACCATTGAGGGGCTGCCCCTGGGACCCCATGTGGGGAGGGTGCAGAGGCCGTGACCTTCCTCAGCCATGGCGGTGACTGTGGGAAGCCCCAGCGCACTGGAGCAATTCAGGGGCTTTAGCGGTGGCCGATTCTGGCCTTGCTGAGGGATTGCTGGTGTCCCGAGACCACACCTCAAAGAACCAGGTCAAAGGTTACATGGGAGTGGCCTGGTCTCAGATCCCAAGGTTTCCTTAGGCCTGCAGGACACATTTGTGGTGGTAAATGGTGAAAATATTGGCAGAAATGCTTTCCGAAAACATTCTTGCAAGGAAGGCAGAGAAAAAGTTGCGAATCTGTAAAAGAACCATGACTATTATTTTCCACTGGAGTGGTAAACCTGCAAAGGTGAAGGGTTGCATAGAACTCTGCCCGCCACTCGCACACCTGCCGCCTGGGAGTTTTCTCAGGGTTGATGGAAGGATTTGGGACAGCAGGGCTGTAAAGTCAGCCAAGAACGGCTCTCTGCTCCCTGAGAAAGAAAACAGGGCACTTCCCTGGTGGCGCAGTGGTTAAGACTCCGCGCTCCCAATGCAGGGGGCCCGGGTTGGATCCCTGGTCAGGGAACTAGATCCCACATGCATGCCGCAACTAAGGAGCCCGCGAGCCTCAACTAAGGAGCCTGCAAGGCGCAACTAAGGAGCATGCCTGCCGCAACCAAGACCCGGTGTAACCAAATAAAAATAAATGAATAAATAAATAAATAAATGGCATTCACTATTTTTTTAAAAAAAGAAAGAAAACAGGAACTGCTGAAATTTAAGGCCCAGAGGCATTGGTGGGGAGCAGCAGGGAGTCAGAAGTGTTCCTGGGGTGAGGACATCAGGGGCCTGGGTCCCCACCCCAATGCCATCCTGGTGTGACAGGCACGGGCCAGCTTCCCGCAGACCGGAGGAGCAGAGGCCCAACCTGGGGGAGGGGTCTCTCCTGCAGGTGCCTGAGGCCAGCGAGGTCTATGGCCCAGGAGAGGCTCCGTCAGCCAGAGAAGCCAGAGGGGGGTGGGGTGCCTGGGACCAGCCTGGAGAGGACTCGGGAGACCCCAACCTCAGCCGCCCTGCCTGTGCTGCCTCGAGGAGCACCCTCAGAGAGACCCCAGAGGGTCTTCGGCCACATCCAGGCCACTGGGGTTGGGAGGACAGATTCCCCCCTGAGGAGGAGCCTGGGGCACTCTTGGTAGACTTGTCATTCTGACCTCTTCCTGGGGGAGGCGCCCTAGAGACAGAGGGAATGGGGGGCCTGCGTCCTGCTGCACTTTGGCCCTCAGAGGGAGACGACAGCTGTGCAGGGTTCTCTGGAGGTGGAGGAGGAAGGAAAGGAGAGCAGGGTCCAGGGTTCACAGCGGAGGAGCCGGAGGCCCATGTGCACCTCGACTGGAGTTCTCCGCCCAAAACAGGGCAGGGTCAGCCTGCCAACAGCCGGGGTGGCCAGGCCACACTGCCTGAAGGGGTGCGGCTTCTTCACAAGATGTACTCAAAACCAAGGCAGAGAGTGAGGCTGAGTCTGAACAAAGTTCCTAATAATAGACTTTAATATGACAACAAAGTGCATTTAATAATATAAAGTTTATAAAAGTGATGTGTGTCAAAGAAAGCAAACTATAGGAAGAAAAGCACAATTCCACCATCCACAAGCAAATATAAATATCAAATATAAAAACTGCTCTCCTGGTATTTTAATGCATTTTAACTTAGTTGAAATAAAAAAATGTATATATGTTTACAATCTATGTTTTTTTCACTTAACAGTATAACTTAAGCATTTTCCTATGCTGTCATAAACTCTTTGAAAGCATCATTTTTAATGGCTGCTTAATCAGCATATGAGTATACTGTGTTTGCTCAGACATTTCCCTATTATTGATAATCTAGGTGGTTTATAATTTTTGCCTCAAAGGACATAGTAATACATACATATTTTCAATATTTTGGAGTTTTTCTTAGGATAGTTTAGAAAAAGTTAATTAATGGACCAAAGTGTAAACAATTTTTAAGGCTTTAGATTCTTATTGCTGGACTGCTTTCCGAAAGGGCCGCACCCATTTCCTCTCCAGATAGGACTAGATAAGATCTTCCCTTTCCATCCTTCATTGAGAGTAGGGGAGCTTCCACTGTGGGGCGAGGCCGGGGCTCCTCTTCCTGCGCCCCCCCCCCCCCCGCCCCCAGGCTGGAGATGCTATGCTGCCTTTGCCCAAGGGGCCACAGGTGCAGGCTCTTGAGCAGCAAGGCTGCTGGATATAATTTAGGTTCCCTCAGACCCTCGGAAGGTGGGAAAGAGAAGAAGCAGTGTTTCTGTGGCATTAAAATTGGGAACGTCAAATAAAGACATTGAAAAAGGGAGCAGCTGTGTAGACACTTGGGGGGAACTAGTGGACTCTTTTAACAGAATGAAAGTGTAAGTGCAGACTGTTCTGAGCAGGTTGAGCTGGAGACTGGGGGGAGATGGAGAGCCCAGGAGATGGCTGGTAATAGGGATCTTGAGTTTGGATTACTCATGCTCAAAATATCTTGCTGACTCTGTTTCCTGAGCTCTAACACAGCATTTGAGAACCTCTCACCTGTGGCAGAGGCTGCTGGGTGCCCCCAGGGTCCATCTACCTTCTCCCTTAGGAAAAATGATCATACTTCCCATGCTTCCTTGCAGTAAGGTGTGGCCAGGTGACTGGCCAGGTGACTAACCACATGCAGGATGGAATACCCCTCCTTCATCCTTTGCTCTTCCTACTGTCTGGAATGTGGATGTGACGCCTGGAGCTTGAGCAGCCATTTTGAACCATGTGATGGGTCCATGTGCTTTCGATGACAGAGCAACAAGTTAATAATAACCAGGCGTCTGGTAGGACCGCCTCCAGACATCATTTATGGGAGAGAGAAGCAAGCAGGCTTGTTTAAGCTGCTACTGTTTGGGGTTTTCCGTCACACCAACCTCAATGCATTTGTCCAGATTTGCTCCGTCAGAGTTGCACAGGATCTGTGCTGCCAGTTCACTCTCTTGTCTTTGCCACTTCATAGTTCAGTCCCCGCTGCTGTCACAGCCTGCCATGGAGTCCCGCAAACAGAAATGTGGGTGGGGCCATGTGATCCCTGGGGGAAC
This sequence comes from Eschrichtius robustus, assembly GCF_028021215.1. Lineage (NCBI taxonomy): Eukaryota > Metazoa > Chordata > Mammalia > Artiodactyla > Eschrichtiidae > Eschrichtius > Eschrichtius robustus. The sequence goes on from NW_027175262.1 coordinate 139,616, forward strand.
CTAGAGCAAACATGTCAACCATGGGTCTACACTGCAGCGTTGCCTGGGCTGCACAACGCTGTATCGTGACATCGTGGGTGCCCCCTGTGACACTATGGGTGCTCCGCCTGTCTTCCCTCCTGAGCTCCTGCCCTGTGTCCTCAGCTTCCCAGCAGCTGTCAGAGCCTGGATACCCCACCTCCCTATCCCACGGGACAGTCTCTCTCAGGTGGCCCAGAGCCTCCTCCAGCTGCTGCCCCCCTGGACCACAGGATGTGGTAGAGCTGCCCTCTCAGTCCTTCATTCCCCACCCAGCCCAGCCAGCCACCTGTCCTCAGGACCCCTAGGGCTCCTCCTCCCCCAGCTGGGGTCCAAAGAGCAGGGGCTCAGGGAGCTGATTGTTTCTTGCTGGGGTCTGTCTCATCTTCAGTCCTCTGGGCCCCGGTTTCTCCTCTAAGGGAATCAACACTAGACTTGAAAGGGTCGGAGGTTGGGCGCTCTGGAAGGGCCTGGGGTCAGGAAGAGTGAAGGCGAGCAGGGAGCTGCGGTCATCGGAGAGGGCTCCCCTCCGCCTACGGGACGCCAGTCTAACCCCTCAGCGCAGGGGACACGCCCCTCTGCAGGTGAGGCCGAGAGCCTCAGGGCGGGGCGGGGGCGGCGTCCCCAGGAAGGTGTCCCAGGCCCGGGGGACTGGGGGGAGGGGTGTGCCTTCTGGCCCGCGGGCCACTAGCTCCTCCCCGACGGCGCCGGGCGGCACAGGGACCTGAGGAGGAGGACGAGGAGGGAGGGGAGGAGGGAGGGGTGAGTCCCGCACGGAAGTCGGGTAAGAGCGCCGGGCGGCTTCGCAGCCACACTCGGGTTCCCACCGGCGCTGGGGCTGCCGGTCCCTCCGACCCCTCCGAGCCCGGCGCCCAGCACCGCCGCCGGCATGCGGGTGAGTCCGCTCCGAGGCCACGCCCACCCGGACGGGGTCCGAGCCGAGGCCCCTCCGGCCGGCCCTGCCCCTCACCTGGTGAGTGCCTGGGGCGGCCGCAGTGGGCTTCTGTCCAGCCCAGGCCGCGGGGAGGCTGGCCGGGCTGGGATTGCGGCGGGACAGAGGAGGGCGGCCCCTCGAGAGTGAAGGAGGGCAAGTCCACCCCCTGGGCCCCGAGCAGGGGTTCTTGGGTCCCTCCAGCCCGGCTCTCAAGAGTGTGCGGGGAAGGCATATCCACCCCTGGGCCCTGAGCCAGGAGGAAGACCCCAGACCAGCCGCTCTGCCCTGAGGGGAGGGGGCTGTGGTCTCTAGGGTGGGCTGACCTGGGGTTGGGGAGGCCCAGGGTGGCCAGCTGGGCCCTTGGCTCCCTGGGGGTTCTGCCTAGGCGGGGGTGGGAGCCCGCCGAGGGCTACTGGATTCTGATTCTGGGGGCAGAGCAGGAGGCTGTGGGGGCCCTGGGGAGGTAGGCGGGAGAACATCCTGGAAAGACTTCCTTTCTTCCCTCCGCCAGGGAAGAGGTCGGAAGAGGTCGGTCTCTGGGGCTGGGGCCAGCCCTTGGGCAGCTGGGGGGGAGACCCATGCTGAAGTGGAGAACGAAACCAGCCTCCCACTCAGCCTCCTCAGGGTGCTCCCAGGTGCGGGCCAAGCAGGCCGGCCTCTCACTCTACCCCTGCCCTTCCAGAGCCAGCTCTGGAGCCCCGGCTGCTAAGGCTGGCATGTGGGCATACGCTGGCCTGACCCCGAGCTCCCCTGGCTGCCCCTTCCTCCCATGCCAGCCCTGTGCTGGGGTGGAAGGGAGGCAGGGCTGGCAAGGGTGGGTGGGGAGGAAGCCCCTGGTTGACTGAGGCAAGAGAATCAACCCTTGGAAAAAGACTGATGCACACAGCAGAGAACTGTGGCCCCAGCTGGATCTGAGCACACCCTTCCCCTGCTCCAGTCCCTTCCATGGCTCCCTGCTGCCCCCAGCTGAAGTCCGGGCCCTCTGAGAGCTGCTGAGAGGCCCTCTGTGGTCTGGCTTCTGCTAACCCCCAGTCTCACCTCCCGGCAGCTCCCTTCTTGCCCTTTATGCTTCTGCAGAGCTGAAGTGCTGAGTACTGAGTCCCTGGGAGGTAGCACCGAGCCCCTGGACACCAGTTGCCCGTTGCCCCTCAGGGCCTGTCCACACCACAAGGGCAAGCTCCCCTGCCAAGTAGGCACCTGCTCTCCGAGCCCGTGTCCACTTACACTATGCACTCCCCGCGAGGGCTGCACACAGAGCAAGCTGTGCCTGGGGGTGGATGACCAGACACATGAGACAGAGGGATGGCAGAAGGGAGGGGGGTGGCAGATGACAGGACTCAGAAGATGAGGAAGAGGAGGAAGCAGGGGCTTCCCCGGCGGTGTCCAGTGGCTAGGACTCCTCGCTTCCACTGCAGGGGGTGTGGGTTCGATCCCTGGTTGGGGAACTAAGATCCCACGTGCGAGGGGGCACGGCCAGGGGAAGGGGGCTGGGAGGGGAAGATGAGGAAGCAGAGCCAGCAGGTGGGGCATCCGCTGGGGGGGTGGGGTCAGAGGCTGGGTGAGTGAGGGCGGGCCTCTCCTTGTTCCTGCTCGGCAGTGGGGCAGGAGGGTGCGGAGGGCCGGCAGGGCTGTGGTGTGACCCTTGGCGTGAGACGGGCCGTGGAGAGTGAGGGAGGCCCACGTGTGCCGCATGCAGCTGGGGTGATGTCACACGGGTGCTCCCCGTAGCCTGCAGGGCCAGAGCTGGGTGGCAGTCGCATTCGCCCCTCTGGTGATCTGGAGGCTGCCCTGGGAAGGGACAGACAGGGGCAGGACTCGCCCAGCTCTGGCTCCCAAGGCTGCGAAGGTCTCGTGGGAGCTGCAGCGTCTTAAGAAGTTTCCTCTTGCGGAGCCAGCCCGTGAGCCCGCGGGGACTCCAGTCTGTACCAAGCCCTGGGTGCACGGCCTGCAGGGGTGGGGGCTGGAAGGCTGAAGGGAGGACCACAGAGAGCCGGGTGCCCAGAGCCTGCCCCCCGTCCAAGTGCAGGGACGCGCCGGGGGTCTGCACATGGCAGGGCTGGGGTCCCCGAGGCCAAGAGTGCCAGGGTAGCCCCTGTAGGAACCCTGCAGGAGCAGGGGAGTTGGAATCAGGAGCCCTGGGGATTGGGAGCCTGACGGGCACACGTGGCTTCTTGGAGGTGGGGTCTCATAGACAGGGACGCAGGGGCCCCAGACACCTCGCTTCGGGTGCACCAAGCAGTCTGGTTGGCTGGAGGTGGGGGTGACTTCAGGTGAACCTGGTTCCCATCCGTGAAGGCCTCTTTCCCTGGAGGACAGGTGGACAGATGGACAGCCTGATGCTGGAGGCTGTGGCTGTGGCCACGGCCCAGCGAGGCGCCTTGCATGTGGCAGGTGGCCTGGGGGTGGGGCTGGTGAGCCCAGAGTGTACAGGAAGCTGGTGCTCAGGACCTGGTCCCTTTGCGGATGAGGGGTGTGGGGTGTGGGGTGGCTAGACCAGGGCTGGGAGGGGGGACCAGACCTGGCCGCCCCTGTGACTGCTCGCCCATTGCCCAGGGGGGACCAGGGCAACCCTGAGGGGTGCATGTACCTTTGCCCTCGGTGGGGGGTGTCTCCCTGTCTAGTGGCCCGAATCCATGGTGGGGGTCAGTGCCTGTAGGACACCTCTGGTCCAGATCACACACCATCCTCCAGGGAAGGTTGAGTTCCCCTTGTCCAAGAGGCTCTGGGTAATGTCCCAAAGCTGTGTGATGTCTCTGGGGAGGGAGGGGTGTCTGGGACCCCAGAGCTGCACCAAGTCCAGCAGCCTCATTTCTGGGGCCGCCTGGGGGCCAGCCTCCCGCTGCCGTCTTGGCGGGTCCCTCACAGGCAGTCTTCCCCGGGCTCCCTCCTGCTGCCTGGATCCCGAAGTCCCGCTGGTGTGGCTTCCCTGTGCGTCCCTCCCCGCCCTGGGTCCCGTCTTCCCGCTGCTTGTCCTGCCCGTTCCTCAGCCTCAGGCCGGCTCACGTGAGCGAGTCTCTCCTTTCAGCCTCTGTGGGACTGTCCACCAGGGACCCTCGAAGGGTCCTCCTGCGGGAGGTTCCGGGCCTGGGGAGAGATGGGGCGAGCCCTCCTCTTGGGTCTGAAGTCAAGCACGTGAGGATCCGTTTCACTTACGAATTTGTCCAACATGACACTTAGCCCCTAAGGCGGGCAAGTCACAGAACCGGCTACTGGTGACACAAATGTCCCTGGTCCCCATCTACTTGAGACTTTCCTCTCTTCCCTGAGACAGAGGCTCCTCAGCCCAGGGCAACCCCCTCCCTGCAAATCTGTCTGAGAACAGAGAATGGCAGCTTTCTCCTCCGGCCCCAAGCCTGAGTACAGATCTGAGGGCTGAGGGTAGCGGGGGTTAGGAGGAGGCGGGGCTGCCAGAGGAGGGGTGACCACTCTCCAGGAAAGTGGGGGCAGTCGGCCTGGCGAGCCCCGTGACCGACAGCGGCAGAATCTCAGTGCCCAGCGTGGGGCTGCACCGTGGCATTGGGCCACGAAGACGATATCTACACTAGTCCCGTCTCACTGTGACCTTAGCGTCTGATGCCCTAGAGCCTGCTGTCCTGTGGTTGCGTTTGATGCATTTCTTTTTGATTGAGACAATCAAAAGCTTTTGTGATTGAGACAGAGGGCAGAGAGAGGGGGCAGACCCAGGCCTGGTCCTGGACCCAGCAGTTCCTGGTGTGTATGCGGGTGGGGGGTTGGAGTCGAGTTCCGGATTTAGCAAAACAAAATAAAAAACAGGCACCTAGTAAATTGAATTTCACATAAACAACAATTTTTTTTTTTTGTTAGTATAAGTATGTCCCATGCAATAATTGGGACGTACTTATACTAAAAAGTATCTGTTGTTTTTCTGAAATTCAAATGTGACTGTGTGGCCTATATTTTAGCTGGCGGCCTTCAAGTGCAGCCTGGCTGGAGCAGTCTAGTGAGGCTTTCCTGAGGAGGCAGGAATGCAGCTGGGGAAGAGGAGGGGGAGCCGGTGGGCGGAGAAGCAGGGGCAAAGGCCCGGCAGGGGGCAGGACGGAGAAAACCCGGGTCGGGTGAGGTGCAGTGGGAGACTGAAGGCTTGTGAGCCGGTAGAGGGGCTGGGCCACCCTGGGGCGGTAGTGAGTGGGTGGTGTGCTGGCAGTGAGGGCCATGGTGGGGTGGGTGGCACCCGAACCATTCAGGGCAAGGCAGGTGCGCCAATGGACACAGGTCTCAGAGTGCTCCCCACACCCTTATCCCGGGGATGATGGAGGGTCCCTGTACCTCTGGGGTCCCTGTGCTCCCTGGGGAGCTGCCAGCTGGGACACCGGCTGGGGTCCGTCTCACCGAGCACACAGGCTGGCCAGCCCTGTGCTGGGGCTACAGGGTGCTTCCTGCATGGCATCAAGCCCCCCGAGGCTGGGGGATGTGGGATCTTGCCTGAGGTCACGCAGCCTTGGTACCTGCTGGGCTCTCGGCTCCAAAGCCAGCGTCTTCCCCCTCACGTCGGCCGCAGGGCTCCCCCTGCATGACCTGCGTTGACTGTCGGCCCTGGGCCCCCACCTCCTGCATCTCCCACCCGCTTCAGCCCAGTGGCTCTTCCAGAGAAGGGGCCCTGGGTCACTTTGTCTCAAGCCCTCAGAGCCTGCTGTTTGCTCACTGGGAGTAAATGAAGCCTAAAGACTCCCCTCCACTCCCCGCCCCCCGTCGCCAACCTGGATGCCAATCCCAGCACCCTCCACTCCACTTGTGCCGTTTTTACAGGTCTGTGAGTTTCCCTAAAGAGTCACAAAGATGGTGCAGGGTCCCCCGTGCCCCGTCGCCTGGGGCGCTGGTCAAATCAAAGAGCCCGACACGGCCGCCTTGACTCACGTCACCGGCTTTTCCGTGCGTGTCCTCTCCTGTTCCCGGCTCGTGCGGGACCCCCCACGGCATCATCGCCACGTCTCCACGGCCCCTCCTGTCTGTGATGGTCCCTCGGTCCCTCCTTGTCCTTGGCCGCCTGACTCTGGGGTCCGCTCACTCGGGCTCAGGTGAAAGTGCCTCTGACGTCTTCTGCTGAGATGGGACTAGGGCCTTTAGGGTGGGGATCACGTACTATCGCATCACATCCTGTCAGGGGGTCCCCGACATCTCAGTGACATCACCGTGACCTTGACCTTCATCACCTGTGTGGGGGGCGTCTGCCAGGTTTCTCCTCTGTGGGGTGACTCTTTCCCTTTCACGCTTTCTTCATTAGTCACTGAGTCCAGCTCACCCTCAACAGGGAGGATTCTGCACCCCCCCCCCCCCACGGAGGCAGGAGCATAGAAGGATGCGTGAGGGTTGTTAATGCTGCCGCAACAGTTAACAAAGAATCGGGGAGACTCAGGGGCTCGGCACCATCCGCTTCCTCCTTTAGGTTCTGCCCGCTGGTTTTAGTGTCCGTCCGTCTGTCCAGGACGTGCCTGCAGCAGTCGCTCCTGCACGGCTCTCACTGGACTTACTTTTAGGAAACTCAGTACCGTGTCACATTGGTCCCCAGCGCCCTGCGTGCAGTGGCGGCCCTCATGCTCCTGTTGCGTGTGGTCATAGCACAGTGTTTTCATAGATCTGCCTACTGATGGGAATTTGGGTTATTTCCACAATTCTGATGTGAAATATGCTACTGTGAGCACCCTTGTCTGTCTCCAAGGGTGGCTGGCCCGGGGTGTAGTGTCTGGGATGGTCAACTTAGTTTCCCAAGTTCCTGCACCAGTATGTGAGCCACAGCAACACATGGGGATTCTGCTGAGTCACCCGGGCTTTTTTTTTTTTTTTTTTTTTGACGTAGAGTTGATTTATAACATTATATTAGTTTCAGGTGATTTACAATATTATATTACATTCAATATTTTTATAGATCACCCGGGCTTTTTTTAAAAAATATTTATTTATTTATTATTTATTTTGGCTGCGCCGGGTCTTAGTTGCAGCAGATGGGATCTTCATTGCGGCATGTGGGATTTAGTTGCGGCATGCATGTGGGATCTAGTTCCTAGAGCAGGGATCGGACCCAGGCCCCCTGCACTGGGAGCGTGGAGCCTTAGCCACTGGACCACCAGGGAAGTCCCACCCAGGCTTTTTTTTTCTGGGGGGCTGCACCAAGCGGCATTCGGGATCTCAGTTCCCCGACCAGGGGTTGAACCTGGGCCACGGCTGTGAAAGCACTGCATCCTAAACACTAGACAGCCAGGGAACTCCCACACCTGTGTTTTTAGAGCTGTCTGACCGTAAAATGTTTGCTACCAAATGGTGGAAGGTGGTGCCTCCTTGGTCACCTGGCCTGCGTTTTCCAGATGGTTCCCTAGCTCCATGTTTTCACCTTCTGAGTTCCTCTCTTTTGTGAAGTGCGCATGTGCATCTCTGGCCCATTTTAAACTGGGCTGTCTGCCTTTTCTTATGAATTCTGGGAGCTCTTTGTATATGTTTCCCAGCAAGCCTCTGCTGGCCATTTGTGCTGTAGCCTCAGTGCATGCACTTAGCCCCACCCGGAACTACCCCCTTGGTGCCAGAGCACCCAGCCCAGGAGGTGCTTGTCTGCTGCAATGAGCCCCGTCCTCTGTCTGCCCTTCACCCCCAGGGAGAAGAGAGCCTCCGGATCCTGGTGGGGACCGAAGGGGACAGCCTCCTGCTGATGGACATCAATACCACTGAGGTGAGTCTCTGCTCGAATCTCTCCTGGGCTTGGTCCCACCTACTGCCCCATGCCCCACACCTGGCCCGCCCTGGTCCCCAGCCCCAGTCCCCACACCTCCTTCTTCTAGACCGAGGCCTCTGCGCCATGGGACTATGTCCTTGTGGCTGATCGTTGCACCCAGAGAAACCCCACGCAGGTCCAGCGGCAGCAGCAGTTCCTGGAAGAGCTCGAGAGGAAGGGCTTCTGCTACAAGGTGGGCGGGCTGAGGGCTTCTCCCGGGCGCAGGGGTCGCGGGGGACTGGGCGGATCCCGGGGAGGTGTCTGGGGAGGTGGGCTGGGGCCTCGTGCAGGACTTGGAGGGGATAGGCCATTGGCTTTGGATGAAGGAGGAGGGTCCCAATGTGGAGTAGAGGGTCCCATGCTGCCCACCCCCCTCAGGTGAGGGAGGACCAGGAGAAGGTGTTCTTTGGGATCCGAGCTGACAACCGGGTCTTTGGCCGCTACCGCAGACTTCTCATGGAGCCCGAGGCTACCGCCCCCAGAGGGGAGCTGGCCGGGCCAACTTCCATCCCAGCCACCACCAGGTGAGAGGCTGGCCCAGAGTGGGGCCAGGAGGACCCCTGCCCCGCCACATGCCGGTCCAGACAGGCAGCAAGGCTCCCAGGAGTGGTCCCAGGGTGGAGGGCCCAGGGGGCAAGGGTCTGGGAGTCAGTTTCCAGGTCTGTAATACGGGAAGATGACAGTTCTCACCTCTTGGAGTGTTTGAAGGTTACATGTGACTGTGTCCCCCGGATGCAGAATAGAAACCAGCCTTAAAGGGTGGGCAGAATTTGGAGAGGCTGAGAGGATCCTCCCGGCTGTCCCTCCTAGGCTCTGAGGTCATCTCCCTGGATTCACGTCCTGACTTGTTTCCTCCAGACCAAATGCCCCTCCCTGGACATCTATCCCCTGCTTCCCAGGCACCCAACACCTCCTCTCTCTCTAAGCACCTGCTTCTCCCCACGCCGATCCTCTAGGCCTCCAAGCCAGCCCACCTGCCCTCCCCACAGCCCTCCTCCATCATCTTCCTGGCCCCAGCCCCGGCCCCCAGAACTCATCTGGGGCCCGATCAGGGAGACTAGCGAAGAACACTCCTGGAATTTGGATACGAGGCAGTGGAGGGGGGCTTTCTGTGAACACTGAAGGACTGGCTGGTCTTGGGAGGACACACGAATAGAGGCATCTTGATGGGGCCTGAGAGGAGCAGGCTGTGGGGAGTGCCCTGGGACGCTCAGGGGGCCGTGTCTCAGGAGGATGTTCCAGAGGAGCAGGACTGTATAGTCAGATGCCCGAATGTGCCACTTCCTGGCTGTGTGGCCTTGACCAAATTACTCACCCTCTCTGAGCTTCAGTCACCCCATAGGCAAAATGGCTCACAGGGGTGCAAAGAGGATTCGTGCACATAAAGAGTGTGCTCTCGACGTGTGGGGGCTCCAGGTGGGACGGGTGATTGGAGGTGGGAGGTCTGGGAGCGATCTGGGAGAGACTATTGCAGGGCTGAGCATCGGGGCCCTGGGAAGAGAGAGACCACCCTGAGGGCGGCCCACCTTGGAACCATGGCACAGCTAGACCCTGGGAGGATTTAAGGAGGTGGGCTCCCAGATGAGTCCTGGATTCTGGGCTCTGGTCAGGTGGTCAGGGCAGGTGGTCTGATGGCTCTGCTAGGACACAGAGGGGCCTGGGACCTGGCCAGATAGAGGGCCATCCTGAGCCAGCTCTTGTGTTCCAGAATCCGAATTGTCAACTTTGTGCTGAACAGCAAGATGGCAGCTGGTGGTAAGGAGTGGATGGGCAGGTGGCCTGTGCAGCAGCCCACCAGGAGGGGCAGTCACACGGGGAGAACGGGACAGGGTCCTCCCTCACCCCTCACTCCCTTCTGACCTGAGAATCCCTGTGACCACCAGACACGCTCCAGGATTTGGTGAAGGATGGGGTCTTTGAGGCCGGGTTTCCCCTACACAAGGTGAGGGGTGGGCCGGCTGGGAGAGGACCTGAGGGCAGGACCTGAGGCAAGAAGCTCTCACTGTCTGTCGCCTGTGCTCAGGGGGAGGAAGACCTAAAGAAGAAATGGGCCCGGTGGAGAAACATGTTCCAGCAGCAGCCAATTGGTGACATCAGGTACTACTGCCCCTCCGCGGACACACCTGCGCCCCCGCAGGCAGGCTGCGCCCCCCGCGGTTACACCCCCGCCTCCCGCAAACTGCTGTGCGGGCTCCCATTTAGACACACATTTAGATGCCCTCAGTACAGACGCTCATTGCCCGCCCCCGCATGTGGCATGCCCCACCCCGGCGTTGGCGCTGGACGGTCACCCCTGGTGGGAGTGGCCCTGACGGGGCGGCTGTGCCCCTAGGAACTACTTCGGTGAGAAGGTGGCCCTGTACTTCGCCTGGCTCGGCTGGTACACCTACATGCTGGTGCCCGCCGCGGTGGTGGGCCTCATCATCTTCCTGAGCGGGTTTGCCCATTTCGAAGCCAGCCAGATCAGGTGGGGCGGAGTCAGGCAAGGGACGGGACTTGGGGGGGGTGGGGGGGGTCAGGGAAGGGGCGGGGTTAGGGCGGGGTCGTGAAAGGGAGGGACTGAGGGTGGGGAGGAGTCAGGGAATGAGCGGGACTGGGGTGTGTAGGGTCATGGAGGGGGCGGGGTTGGGGCGGAGTCAGGGAGGGGGTGGGACTGAGGGGTTGGGTGGAGTCAGAAAGGGGCGTGGCTGGGGTGGGGTCGTGGAGGGGCGGGGTCGTGAAAGGGCGGGACTGGGGTGTGGTGGGTCACGGAAGGGGCGGGCCTGGGGTGTGTAGAGTCACGGAAGGGGCAGGGTTGGGGCGGGATCGTGAAGGGGGTGGGACTGAGGGTGGGTGGAGTCAGGGAAGGGGCGGGACTGGGGTGGGGTCATGGAGGGGCGGCGGGCTTGGGGCGGGATCGTGAAGGGGCGGGACTGAGGGTGGGTGGAGTCAGGGAAGGGGCGGCCTGGGGCGGGGTCCCCCAGGGGCCACAGGAGGGGCCACAGGAAAGCGCCGCCGACAACCCGGTCCCTGCACCGCCAGCAGGGAGATCTGTGAGGCCCACGACGTCTACATGTGCCCTCGCGGCGACCACAACCCCAGGTACCAGCGGCTCTCAGAAACCTGCGCCTTCGCCAAGGTTTGCGCCTGGGGGGCACTGCGACCGCTCGCCCGCGGGGAGAGGGGCCCAGGGGGTCCTCCCAGGGAAGGGAAGGCCGCCCCAGCCCCACGCGCCGCTCTCCCCAGCTCACCCACCTCTTCGACAACGAGGGCACCGTGCTGTTTGCCATGTTCATGGCGCTGTGGGGTGAGTCGCCGCGGCACCTGGGGGGCAGCCGAGCTCCACACGCAGCGGGGACACACCGTGAGGCCTCTGCTTTCTCCCGGCTGCAGCCACCGTGTTCCTGGAGTTGTGGAAGCGGGAGCGAGCCCGTGTGGTCCTGCAGTGGGACCTGTACGGGTGGGACGAGGACCAGGTGAGGCTGAGCCAGGTGACCAGGTCCAGGGTCCACACGAGTCTGCTGTGTCTGAGGGCGTCCCCATGTATGAGGCGCGGTTCCCGTGGGTGAGGGATCCCGTGTCTCAGGCGTGTCCGGTGCCGTCCACAGGAGGAAATGGCGCTGGGGCTCATTGCCTACCCTGACTACCAGCCCCGGCTGCACCAGCACTCCTACATGCGGAGTACCGTCATCCTGCTGCTGTCTCTGTTGATGGTACTTCTGGGGCGCCCCCGGTGGGGCTGGAGAGCAGGTGGGGCAGCCCCCTGAGGCCTACCCATCCTGGCCTCCCCGACCCCCGCCAGATCTGCCTGATGATAGGCATGGCCCACGTCCTGGTGATCTACCGCGTCCTGGCCGCTGCCCTTTTCAGCTCCGCCTTCCCCTTCCTGGGGGAGCAGGTGACCACGGCCGTGGTGGTGACCGGGGCCCTGGTTCACTACGTGAGCATCCTCGTCATGACCAAGGTTGGGGTCGGGGCAGGGCGAGGGTGCCGGTGGGGGTGAGGGTCTGCTGAGGTCCGAGGTGAGCCCTCCGTCTCCCCTCCCACAGATCAACAAATACGTGGCACTGAAGCTTTGCGACTTTGGTGAGAGGAGGGCCCCCCTGAGCCCCTCTCTGGCTACTGGAGGGAGGATTCAGGGTGGGGATCTTGGAGCCCTGGGGTGGGGGAAGGGGGCCCATGAGAGGGCAGGGGCTCGCACCTGGGAGACAGGTGGGGGTCGCAGGTGTCCCTGAGTTGTCAGGATAGGGACAGGCTGGGCGTGGGCTGTCATCGGGGTGAAGGATGGGGGAGGGACGGCCCCACATCTCATTCCAGAGAAGCCCAGGACCTTCTCGGAGCGAGAGAGCAAGTTCACCATCAAGTTCTTCACCCTGCAGTTCTTTGCTCACTTCTCCTCCCTTATCTACATCGCCTTCATCCTGGGCAGGTAAGGGGCACCTGCTCCCATATGCCTCCCTCTAACTCCTTTCTCTCCACCTTGAAAACGGAAATACCTATTCTTTTTCATTTTTAAAACAAATCATGCTCAGAACACGTGGAAACCCAGTATAGAAATATGTGAAGGAAGCCCACAGCGAACCCGCAACTGTCCAATCCTTGTCCTCAGAGATGACGCTGTAACTGTTTGTTGGGTCTTCCCAAACTTTTTTACACATTTAAGTCCACACACACGCACCTATTGACATGCGCGATTTTGTCGTGTAAATAACTGTATCTGCCTTACCCTGAAAACGTACTATGGGCATCTTCCATGTCTGCATGGGTGGTGAGGCTTTGTTTTTAAAACCATACTATGAGCATTCTTTTGTGGGATGTCCTTGAATTTATTTAACCACTTCAGTTGGTGGACATTTGGGTTAATTCCAGTTTTGAGGTTCATAAATAAAGCTGCAGGGGGCATCCCATGTAACACACATGCACATGCATATGCACACACATGCACACACTTCCCCTCACCTTCCTAATTAATGAAATGAACATTTTTGGTTCAATCAACATATCTTTTCTTGTCTTTTCTGAAGAAAATAATTCCTCTATGTGTTCTCTGTGTTTGTTCAAATGTTGTAAGTTACACACATACTGCCAATTAATCCCAAACTCTCTAGCAGAACTTCATTTATTTATTTATTTGCAAAATTTATCTATTCATTTATTTATTTATCTTTGTCTGCGTTGGGTCTTAAATGCTGCGTGCGGGCTTTCTCTAGTTGTGGCGAGTGGGGGCTACTCTTCGTTGAGGTGCGCGGGCTTCTCATTTCTCATTGCGGCGGCTTCTCTTGTTGCTGAGCACGGGCTCTAGGTGTGCGGGCTTCAGTAGTTGCGGCACACGGGCTCGGTAGTTGTGGCTCGCGGGCTCTAGAGCGTAAGCTCAGTAGTTGTGGCGCACGGGCTTAGTTGCTCCACGGCATGTGGGATCTTCCCGGACCAGGGCTCGAACCCGTGTCCCCGGCACTGGCAGGCCGATTTTTAACCACTGCGCTACGAGGGAAGTCCCTCTAGAAGAACTTTAGAAGAAACCAACTCCTGCCAGTATGTTCAAAGACATCATGAGGTCCTTGGAGATGCCCTCGTGGCATCTGTCCCCTTCTCCTGGGGCTGTGCTTGGCCCCTGCATCCTGGGAAGGCCCTTACTCTCTGCCGTGTAGGATCCCAAGTTTTCCAGCGGCTTCCTGTGAAAGGGCACATGGGAAATCATATGTGCTGAGTTTCCTCTTTATTGGGGGCCTGACTGAGCGTCTACTGGGGAAAGAATTCTAAGTTGGATATGGTTTTCCTCAGACTTCCGGAGGATATTTTGGTTTCCGCCTTCCAGTGTTCTGTCCGCAAGTCTGGCGTTGATGTTCTTCCGACTCTCTGTGCGTCTTCTCACTGTCCCCCATCTTCTGAAATTTCTCAGCCGTGTGACTTGGTGGGTCTTTTTCATTCGACATGCTTCGGTAATTCACATCTCTCTCCTCCACACGCCAACTTTCCTCTCTCTGCTGGATGATTTCCACCGTCACGCAAACATGCTGTCACAGTTCTTTCTGCAAGTCTTCTCACCGGCGTATCCGGTTTCTGGTTCTCCCGCCTCGCGCCTCTCCCTCCCCGGTACTCTCGCTGCCTCCTGGCGCTGACCTTTGCTCTCCTGCTGACCTCGGGACGTCGCCTGGCCCAGAGCCCTGGTCCCTCAGACTCCGCTCTTCCCTTGCTCCCCCTGCATAGCCGTCGCCACCCAGGACGTGCCGCACATTTATTTGTTCACTGTCTCTCTCAGAAATGGCAGCTCCCCAGGGCGGAGAGTAGGGCGCTTGTCCTTTGCTGAATGCTCAGCTCCTGCAGCCGGCCAGGCAGAATCAATGCTGGTCAAACGGAAAGAGATTACCGGGTACTCACTGGGCCTGGAGCCTCAGGGCCTTCGGTTCTGAGAGATTTTCTCATGTATCTGAAAGCCTCCTGCTTCGGCTCCCTCTCCTCCCTTCTGAGGAATTCTTTTTGTTTGGAAATTGGACCTTCTGAATTGATCATCTACTTTTCTTCGCTTTTTTTCTCCCATTCTTGTTCCAGTTTCTTGGAGTTTTTCTCAGCTGTTTTCCAGCCCTTCTACTGAACGTTCCGCTTCCGCTTATGTTCTTAATCTCAGAGCACTCCTGTTGACATTTGCAGATTCTTCACAGCCTCCTCTTCATGTCACCTGGACACCAGGGCTTTTCTTGTCTGAGGATGTGGCCTCTTTTTTTCCCTTCTACTCTGGCATTTCTTCTGTTCCTTTCGAGTTTCTTCTATGCTCTTTCTTTGATTGGTGTCTGATTCTGATGTTAGAGACCCCCCCCCCCCCTGCCCCCCGCTTAGATGTCTTCTATTCTTGGCCACCTGTCTGTAACTGAGGAAGGCATGTGCCAGTGGCTTTGCTCTGGACCACGTGTCTCCTGTCGGGACCTCTTGCTGTGTCGGTTCCTGAAGGGGAATCCCTGGTCTCCTGCCTGGAGGCAGAAGGATGGCCATCAGTATGCTGGGAGCCCAGCTGGGGAAGGGACAGTGTGGGGTCTCAGTGTCCATTGGCCCAATCCTGCGATCTGAGTCTTTGGTTGTTCAACCCCCTAGAAATGTCTTTGTCTTCTTGTGTGTGTGTGTGTTGTGGGGGGGGATTAGGGGTTGGATAGGAGGCCCAGGGGTTCAGCCGGGCCTGCATCCCATCCAGTGGGTGCCCCCAAGCTACCAGAGGTGCCCAAGTCCTGAGGTGTTCCAGGCTCTTGGGCAGGGTTGCGTTGCTGTTCAGACGTCCGCCCTGCAGGCTTAGATCCAGCTTGATGTCTCGAGTGGGCTGCAGGCCTCTCCAGTTCCCTTCCATCTCCGAGGTGATGCCTGGCAGGGGGTGTGAGCAGTCAGCCATTTCATCTGGGAGTCGGCAGTGCACATTTACATTGAGAGACATTGCTAAAGCACCCTCCAAAAACGCTGTGCTGACTCACAAAGCCACGCACTGTGTACGTGACTGCACACTCCATGTTGGTCTGATGAACAAAGACTTTTCATCCTTAAAGGTGTGTTATTAAAACCTATTAGTGAGAATCCAGCATCTTTCCAGATATTTTTTGGCCATTAAATTTCTTTTCCTATAAGTTGTTCACATCATCTGAGCATTTTTATAACATCAAGGTCAAGTGGATTCTCTTCTGACTCTATCAGTTTCTTAAAATCATGTCATATTTTACTTTGCTTCTTATTTGACCATTTCTTTGTTGTACAGCTCTTTATTTTTCCTGTTGTTTTTAATTGCCTTTTTTTCCCCCTTGCATGTCTTTATCTTGTCAAGGTTATCCAGCCTCTCCATGTCAAACTGTCTATTGCATGGAGTCTCTTTTCTCCCAGAGACCCTCTATTCTCCCCACACTGGGCTGCTGGCTGTCCGTGCCTCCTGCATACCTGTCTTCCTGGGACTTCAATCTGCTGCTTTCCTGGGTTAAGACCATCATTTCCTGGACTCCCAAGCCTCTTTCTTTCTTGATTTTTGCTTTCATTTATTCTGAGAAGGTATATCAGAGAGGTAAACTCTCTGAATTCATGTATGTCTAAAGGTGTCATGTTCTACTGTTGCACAAGATAGACATGGCTGGGTATAGATATCTAACTTCAAAACAATTTTCCCTTCTAGAACTTTAAAGACATTGCTCTGTTGTCTTTGAACATGCAAAATGGATGATAAGAAGTGTGCAGAAAATCCGATTTTTGTTTCTTCCCAGTTGACCTAGAAGCTTTAGGATCTTCTCTTTAAACAGGGGAACAATCTAGGGTGGGTCTTTTCTTCATGCACTGTGCTGGGTAATTGGCACCTTCCAGTGAAAAAACCCACGTCCTACTTAGGCTCACTACATCATCTTCTTTTTTTCCTTAGGTTTTTTTTTTTTTTTTTTTTTTTAAGTTTTATTGGAGTGTGGTTGCTTTACAGTGTTGTGTTAGCCTCCACTGCACAACAGAATGAATCAGCCGTACACATACAGATACCCCTCCCTGTTGGACTTCCCTCACATTTAGGTCACCACAGTGCATTAGGTAGAGTTCCCTGTGCTATACAGTATGTTCCCATCAGCTGTCTATTTTATACATAGTGTCAATAATGTATATGTGTCAGTCCCAGTCGCCCAATTCCTCCCACCCCACCCCTTTCCCTCTTGGTATCCACACATTTGTTCTCTACGTCTGTGTCTCTGTTTCTGCTTTGCATATAAGATCATCTATACCATTTTTCTAGGTTCCACATATATGCATTATTATATGATATTTTTCTCTTTCTGACTTACTTCACTCTGTATGCCACTCTCTAGGTCCATCCACGTCTCCACAAATGACCGCATTTCATTCCTTTTTATGGCTGAGTACTTTTCCATTGTATATATGTACCACATCTTCTTTATCCATTCCTCTGTTGATGGACATTTAGGTTGCTTCTGTGTCCTGGCTATTGTAAATAGTGCTGCTGTGAACATTGGGGTGCATGTGTTTTGTTTTTTTTTTTTTTAAATTTATTTATTTATTTTTGGGTGTGTTGGGTCTTTGTTTCTGTGCGAGGGCTTTCTCTAGTTGTGGCAAGCGGGGGCCACCCTTCATCGCGGTGCGCAGGCCTCTCACAGTCGCGGCCTCTCTTGTTGCGGAGCACAGGCTCCAGACGCGCAGGCTCAGTAGTTGTGGCTCACGGGCCCAGTTGCTCCGCGGCATGTGGGATCCTCCCAGACCAGGGCTCGAACCCGTGTCCCCTGCATTGGCAGGCAGATTCTCAACCACTGCGCCACCAGGGAAGCCCGTGTTTTTTTGAATTATGGTTTTCTCTGGGTATATGCCCAGTAGTGGGATTGTTGGTTCAGGTGGTAGTTCATTTTTAGTTTTTTGGGTTTTTTTTCCTTAGGTTTTTAAAAATATTTTTTCCCCCTCTGCTCTCTATGGAATGCCTGGTCCTCTTGGGTTTCTTATCTTTTTCTCTCATATATTCCATCTCTGTGTCTTTACATTCCACATCTGGAGAGATTTCCTTCACTTTGTCTTTTTGCCTTTTTTTTTTAAATGTTTATTTATTTATTTATTTGGCTGCACCGGGTCTTAGTTGTGGCACGTGGGATCTTTAGTTGCGGCATGTGAACTCTTAGTTGTGGCATGTGGGATCTAGTTCCCTGACCAGGGATCGAACCCAGGCCCCCTGCATTGGGAATGCGGAGTCTTAGCCACTGGACCACCAGGGAAGTCCCTGTTTTCTTTTTTTAAGTTTAACAGTTAAAGTCTTAATTTCCAAGAGGGTTTTTATTTTCTTTATCCTTTTTTTTTTTTTTTATAGTGTCCTTTTCTTGTTTCCGTAGATACAGTACTTTCTTGAGGATATCAATGTTCTTTTTTCCCCTTAAGTTCTCATCTGTTTCCTCATTATCTCATTTCCTAAAGGGTCCATCTTCCTGTTCTTTTATCGTAGTCCTTCTCTTTTGTACAGCTGGTTTTCCTCGTGACTGAAGATTTGTAGCTGTCCGTTCATACTGAAGGATGAAGGACTGAGTTGGTTTTCCCTGGCAGGATGGGATATGTCTTTATAATAACTCACGTCTACTGACATTCACCCATTCTGTCCTAAGGGCCTCACATTCATCAGCTCTAATCTGCACAACAGCCCTGTGGGGTAGGGACTCTCTACACCCCATTTCACAGATGAGTAGACCGAGGCACAGAAAGGTTAAGAAACTAGCTCAGGGTCGTACAGTCAGCAGTTGGTGGGGCAGATAGAAGCCTGAGTCTGGCGCCTTCTGTGTACTGCCCCTACATGTGGCATCCCTGGGAAAAGAAGGCAAAAGCCTATGCAGTCACTCGTGTTTCTCTGGAGGCGGTTTCTTTTTTGTCACGAAGGTTATCAGTGTGTCTCTTTATAGTTCCTGTTTTTCATGCCGTGCTCAAAAAGGCCTCCCCTCCTCAACATTAAAAACATGTTCAGCTGTGATTTCCCTTAGATGCTTATGGTTTCAACATTTTAAACATTTAAATCTTTGATTCACAAGGAATTTGTTTTGCTGCAGGTGGCAAAGGAGGGAAGCCTGTTTTGTTGTTTTCCAAGTGACAGCCGGTTGTCCCCAAACCATTTGTTGACTGTTCCATCACCACCACCACCCTTCTGTCACACACCAAGTTCCGTCATTCACTTGAATATTTTGGTGTTTCGTGGATTCTGATAATTTTAGTCTAGTACCTTTCTGTGTAATTATTACTGTTATGCTTTCCTGTCAGATAGGTCTAGCATTAATTTTCTCTTCTTTTTCACTTTTCCTTTTTTGTAGTTATTTACATGTTTACTCTTCTAGGTGAATTTTAAAATAACGTTTGCCAAACTCCATCAAAATTCTGTGGGATTTAGCTTAAGATTGCAGTGAAATTATACATTCTTTTAGGGAGAATTGACATAGATACTGTATTAATTTTCTATTGCTGACCACAGCTTAGTGGCTTTAAACAACACACATTATATACAGTTCTCGAGGCCAAGAGTCCAAAATGGGTCTCACTGGGCTAAAATCAAGGGGTCAGCAGGGCTGTGTTCTGTCTGCAGGCCCTTGGGGAGAGTCCATACTCTTGCTTTTTTCAGCTTCTAGAGGTTGCCTGGCCCCTTCCTCCTGTGTCTGCAAAGCCAGTGGTGTCAGGCTGAGTCCTTCTCATCCTGCCATCTCTCTGGCTCTCCCTCTTACTCATTTAAGGGCTCTGGTGATTACAATGGGCACACCCAGATAATCCAGGATTATCTCATTTTCAGGTCAGCTGACTAGCAACCTTAATACCAGCTGCCATGTCAGATAGCATATTCACAGGTTCCAGGAAGTAGGATGTGGTATCTTTGGGGGCCTGTCATTCCGTCTGTCACAAAAATACAAGCCTAAGTTTTTCTATCGAAGAACAAGCTCTCTCTATTCCAGTCTTGTTTTAATGTTCTTTAGCTGTGTTATAGTTTTCTTCTTATGGGTCCCCCAGATTTCCTGCGAATTTCACTCTATTTTATAGTTTTTGCTGCTATCTGCGACAGATATTTCCTCCTGCTACATTTCTCAGTGGTTTTGTTGCATCTAGGAAAGCAAAAGGGAGTTGAGCTTGATATCAATTTTATATCCACTCTGAGCATTTTTCAGTAGATTTATCTGCCCAATCGTTCAGTTCATTTATTTTGGCTTCCCAGATATATCATCGTGTTTTCTACAACAAGTTTTTCCTTTGCAGAGTTACACTATTCTGGAATAGCAGCTGTCATGAACTGTAACAGGAGCGCTTGCAGGATTTCAGCATTGAGCATGAGTCCAGCGTTTGGTTTAATGTACCTTTTTAATCATGGAAATCAGGCGATTTAAGCACAAAGTAGCCCTGTGTGCACAGTTACCATGGGGAGAAACTGAGGCCCCTCCTCACGGCCTTTTCTGAGCTTGTGAACAGCTGAGAGGTCCCCTGCGGTCCTGCGCGCCCGCAGGCCTGTCTGGGTGCAAACGGTGCGTCCAGCACCCAGCCTCTGCTCACCTGCAGGGCGGGTCTCCTTCCTTCCCCTCCAGGCCCCACTGCTCCCCGACTCCCACTCCTGTCCTGCCCCCTCTCTCAGCCTCGCTGCCCTTCCCAGGATCAACGGTAACCCCGGGAAGTCCGTGCGCCTGGCAGGGCTGTGGAAGCTGGAGGAGGTCAGTCTGTCCGGAGGCCTTACTGCCCTCTTCCTGAACTGCCCCAACCCCCTGGTCAGCCCCAGGCCCCGTGCCTGACCTCCCGCCCTTGCCCCCGCAGTGCCATCTCAGCGGCTGCATGATGGACCTGTTCGTGCAGATGGCCATCATCATGGGTCTGAAACAAACGCTCAGCAACTGCATGGAGTACCTGGGCCCGTGAGGACCACCCTCCCTCCCGGGGCGCCACCCTCACCGCAGGACCCCACCTCCCAGAGCCAGCGGTCCCGAGGGGCCCTCAGCCCCCCTCCCCGTGCCCCACCCGCTCCTCCTCGCCCGCAGGTGGCTGGCCCACAAGTGTCGCTCGATGCGAGCCACGTCCCAGGACCCCGAGCTGAGGCACTGGCAGCGCAACTACCGCCTGAACCCGGTCAACACCTTCAGCCTGTTCGGCGAGTTCATGGAGATGAGTACGCGGGGCGGGGCCGGGGGCCGCTGGGCGGAGGGGCGGCGCCGCGCGGGGGCCCACGGTGACGACCCGCACCCCCAGTGATCCAGTACGGCTTCACCACCGTCTTCGTGGCCGCCTTCCCGCTCGCCCCGCTGCTGGCGCTCTTCAGCAACCTCGCGGAGATCCGCCTGGACGCCATCAAGATGGTCCGGCTGCAGCGGCGCCTGGTGCCCCGCAAGGCCAAGGACATCGGTCAGGGGCCCGACGGGGCGGCCGGAGGGCGGGCGCTCCAGCCAGGGGACGGGAGCGGCGAGGCGCGCTGGGGCCACGCCAGCCCCCTTGAAACCACCGCTCCAAGCCATGGGGGCAGGGCTCAGGCCCCAGGAAGAGGCGGGGCTGGCAGGCACCTCGCCGGCCGCTCCGCCCCCAGGCGTCCCACTGAAGGGCCAGCAGCCGTCCTGCGGGGGCCGTGCGCAACGGCTTGACTCTCGGGGAGCTGGGGGAGAGGGGTCCGGCAGCTGGGGGCAGGCACTGAGAGCCGGCGGCCTTAGTCACCTAGACTGGCCTTGCTGAGGTGCACGGGTGTCAGGGATGCAGCGAGGAGATGCGGTGTTGGACACAGGCAGTGGGAGAGAGAAGTGTGAGGGAGGCCTCAGTCTTGGGACCAGGTTAAGGGGGTCTGCCCTGCGGAGGGGACCCAGGAGGTGGAGCAGGCCTGGGGGCAGCTGAAAGGTTCAGGCATAAGATGGGGGGGCGGAGACCTGAGCCCCTCCCTGTCCATGTCAAGAAGAGGGGTGCAGGAGAGCGGAGGCCGCTGATTGTTGGCCTTGGCCCAGGTCTTCCTCATCAGGGACCTGGCCCTGCGGCTGCCACAAGCAGAGGCATGATGAGGCCCTTGACCATCCAGGCTCCCAGCTTCGGGGGATCAGAGGCGGGGGGGGGGGGTGGGGGCAGGGAGACAGTGTAGGCCTCACCCCCTGCCGTGGCCCAGGGACCTGGCTGCAGGTGCTGGAGATAATCGGCGTGCTGGCGGTCATTGCCAACGGGATGGTCATCGCCTTCACATCTGAGTTCATCCCCCGAGTGGTGTACAAGTACCGCTATGGCCCGTGCCGACAGGGGGCCCACCCTGCAGTCGAGTAAGGGGACACAGCCCCTGGGGGAGCCTCAAACTGTCCAGAGACCCCTGGGAAACTGGCCCAACCATGGCCCAGCCCCAGGGGACCCCAGGGAAGGGCTCCATGCTAACAGTATTGCCTGGGGTGGGCTGCCCTCCCGCAGCAACCTGCAGACCTTGGGTGGACCCCGGGAGTGCTGACTGGGACCCCAGTAGGGGATTAACGTCCCAGAACCAGCTGTTTTCTGAGCAAGTGATACTGGAATGGCTCCCCTTCCAAAGGCAGACCCTTAATGGTCTGCATGCTGTCCTCATCCAGTTCCTCCAGCCCTGCAGGGGGGTAGGTCTCCAGGGGTCTCCCCCAGGAAGGCTGGCAAGGAAGCCTCGGCCCCTGGCAAGGAAGGCAGGTGGTGGCACCTGCAAGTCCCTTCAGCCTCCCCCAGGGGCCCCTCTCCCATGTACAGAGATGAAGGAGGGGGTCTGCGCTGTGGCCCACCCTGATGGCCCCCACCAGGCAGGGGTCGGTTCCAAGCCAGCACCCCAGAAGCCTGAAGGGACCACACCAAACTCCTCTCCCCCTCCCCCCAGCTGCCTCACGGGCTATGTCAACCACAGCCTGTCCGTGTTCTACACCAAGGACTTCCAGAATCCTGTCGAAATAGAGGGCTCAGAGAATGTGACCGAGTGCAGGTTTGGACCCCCATCCCCTGTGAGCACCCTCTGAACTCCTGACCCCTGACCTCAGGTGCTCCCCACCCCAGGTACCGGGACTATGGCGCCGCTCAGAACTCCAACTTCACTGAGCAGTCTTGGTTCCTCCTGGCCATCCGCCTGGCCTTCCTCATCCTCTTCGAGGTGAGCCAACACTGGGCACGGGCCCCAGGGCAGGGCAGCTCTCTCCAGCCCTCCCTGGGCCCCTGCCCCCTAAAGTCCCTGCTCAGCGCATCTTCACCTCCCCACTCCGCCCCTCCTCCCAGCACGTGGCCTTATGCGTCAAGCTCATTGCTGCCTGGTTTGTGCCTGATGTGCCTCAGTCGGTGAAGAATGAAGTCCTGAAGAAGAAGCACCAGAGACTTGGGGAGGCGGGGCTGCCGGGGCCTGGGGTGGGGCCTGGCCCTGAGTCCCGAAGTACCGGAGACTCCGGCCTGAGAGCACAGACGTGGAGTGGGCCCAGAGCCGGTCAAGAGGCCAAGACGCAGAGCTGCTGCCACCACCGCCCACCCCAGCCCTGGCTGTGTGTGTGTGTGGGCGGGCTTTAAGAAGACCCGCGTATATGTGGGGGTCCTGGGAGCCCCTGTATGTTTGGGGTGTCTGTGAGCTGCACACCTGCCCATGGTCTGTGAGGCCTGTTCCACCTGTGACGGCTCAGGCTTGGTACTGCCTGACTTGAACTCTGAGTGACCCCTGCCACCCAGAGAACTGGGGCGGGGGTGGGGGGGGAGGGGGTCTTCTCATGCCGTCTCGACAGGAAAACTGGCTCAGTTTCCTGGGCCCCAGATCCTGCCCCACCCCACTGGCTCCCCTCAACCAGCAGAGTTTTCTCTAATAAAACTGCTTTGTGTTAATTTCTGGGCTTCTGGCCGATTACGTCTGCCCTCAGGGCTGGCTGGGAAACTGAGGCCGTGATGGGGAAAGGCCCGGAATGTGGTAGCCTCCGCCCTCCTCTGGTTTTCCGTGGGCCTCCAAGTGCGGGGTGCCTTACAGAGGTCTTACCCTCCCTGCACCTATAGAGTTTAGGAGCGGGAGTCAAGGCAGGCTTCCTAGAGGAAGACAAAGAGCTTGGGAGGAGGGGCAGAACCGCACCAGGTGCTCCTGGGGACGGTGGAATTTCCGAGGAGTTCCTGGGGCACCGAGACTCTCCGGGCTGGTCGGGCCGGTTTGGCCTCTGCCCCCAGGCGCGGCGGCCGCGGCTCCAGGGGGCCGAGCGCAGGACTGTCTTGAACAACAGCCTGAGGCTCGAAGCAGGACAGTTGGGTCCGCCCTCGCCCCAGCTGCTGGGCGGGGCTGCACCTGCCACCATCGCTGGGGCTGTCGCCGCTGCGCACCTGGCCCAGGTGAGCCGCTCCACCCTCGCGGCCGCGCAAGCCCCGGGTCTTGGCAGCAGGTGAGTGGCGACCGCGGCTCCCACCTGCGGAGGTGAGTGGAGGTCACCGGCTCCCGGGAGCCAGAACCGGGACTGGAGCTTGGGGGGCCGAGGCGCCCTTTGCCCCGGGGAGCCTCTGGGCCGTGGCGGGTGCAGCTCCGCAGGAAGCGCCTCGGAGCCGAGCCCACTGCCCGCGTCGCCCGAGCTCACCCTCGTTCCGGCCCCTCCGGCCTTGCGGGGGCGAGGGCCGCTCTTCCCGCTCCGCCCGACTTGGCCCTCGGCCAGGAGAGGGAAGAGGCGCGCCCAGGCGCGGAGGGATCCCGCCTCCGCCCCAAAGTCGGAGCCCAGGCCCGAGGCCTCCCAGGGCGCCGGGGGCGGACGGAGAAACCTGCTGCGGCCGCAGCGCACCTGTGTCCGGACGGAGCTACAGCCGTCCGCGCGCCCCGCCCTTCCGCGCGCGCCCCCGACCTGCGCGCCCCCGCGCCCCCCAAACGTGCGCGCCCTGCCCGGCTCACCCCACCCAGAGGGCGGGGGTACTAACGCCCCTCCGGGAAGGCGGAGCGCGGGTGTGGGGTGTGTGGCGGGCCCGGGGGTGCAGGAGGGGGCCTCTCGGCTCGCGGGGCCACAGCGCTTTGTGCAAGTTCTTTCCTTCGGGACACCACGCGCCAGGGGCAGAGGGGCCGCCGGTCCCAGATGAGGGGGGGTCGCTCAGAGACTGGGATGCTGAGCAGCAAATCAGACGGCTGGGCGCCTGGGGACAAGGCGCGGGCGCGCGCCCGGCGGCCAGGCCGACGCCGAGGCTCCGGGGAGGTGGAGGGCCCGCGTGAGGCCGGAGGGTGGGCGGGCCTCGGGCTCTCTAGGAACCGCGCGGGTGCGGCCGAGCGCGGTGGGCGGTGCGGGGGGCGGGCTCGGATTCGGAAGGGCTGTTCTCAAGAGTGCCTGAGGCGACGTGGGGTTTTCTGCTCACTTTGGGGAGTGGGCCTGGGGGACAAGGGAGGGTGAGGGTGGACGTCAGCAAAGGGGCGGGGCGCCCAGCCGCGGCTGTGAGGTGGTGGTGCGGGTGGGCTTGCAGAGCGGCAGGCAGTCTGGCAGGAGCTTTGAGAGGCAGCAAAGCAGCTGGGGACACCAGGGAGAACTGGCTCTTTGCCTCCTGCCTGGGCGCTCCCTGGCAGGCCACTGAGTGCTGGCGGCCACTAGCCTGTCCCGCAGGTGCTTTTGCTGCTCACTCAGCCTCACGGCCCGCTGGGGCGCCTCGGAGGAGCTGCGGCTCGGTGGGGAAGCGGTGCAGTCAGGACTTCTTCCAGTTCTGTTGCACCCTGAGCCCAAGATGCACCATCGTCCAAGGGTCTTGGAGGCCACGGGGCGGGGGGCGTTGAGCAGGGGGCTTGGACAGGGTCAGATTAAGGATGTAGGAAAGCTGACGCTGCAGTGAGGGTGCTCTGCCCCTGGGGGGTGAGGGCAGGGACAGGGACCACAGGGGACGCTGCCTGATTGCTGTGGGCAGCGCCATGAGCCGCCAGTGCTGGGCCCCGAGTTCCAGGTCAGTCCGGGATGGGCGTGCGGGGCAGTCTGTTGTGAGCACAGGAGATGTCGGCTCTCCCCCACCTGGGCTCAGAGCTGGGAGCCTTGCGGAGGCCTCCTGTTTGCTTCCTTATCTAGAAGAGAGGGCTTAAGGTCCGTGTGATACCCCAGCGCCCAGGTAACTGCTCACCATTTGGGGGCTACACCTGGGAGGTGGACAGGGAGGGGGCCAGAGAGCCCTGCTCAAGGGCCCGTTATTGGTGAGAGTTTCCACAGGAGCCCCACCCATCACCCTGGCAGGTCAGAGGTCAGAGATACATCGGGGCTGCTCACTGGGGCCAGGGGAGCTACGTGGAGACCACCCCCCTTCTCCTGGGTGTTGGGACCGTAGGGAGTGTCCAGGAAGCAGGCCGTACTGCCCAGCTCCTCATGCGTGTGCAGGACGGCCCTGACTGGGGGTCCGCTGGCCAGGACCCCCACATATCACCGTGGCCCCCAGCCCTTCTGCCACCTCCCCGCTCGCCCAGGCCTAGCCTTGGGAAGGGAAGGACGGTGCCGGTGCCGGGGTGGGCTGGGGCGGGCCCTAGAGGAAGGAGCCGCTTGACTCAGAGTTACAGGAAGAGTGGGGCAGGCGGGGCTGGCGGGGAGAACCACCAACTGCCCGCCAGCCCGCTGGGGAGGAGGGTGGGTGCCTGGGTGGGGTTTAGGTTGAGGAGAGGATGTGACTGCAAAGCCAGGAAGCTACGGGGAAAGTTCTTATTAAAACGCACAAACAAAAGCCAGGGCCTCGCCGTGCTTGGCGATGCGTCTGGGGCAGCCGTGGTGATTTGGACTGGGCCGGGGGCCCAGCCGAGCAAAGAGTTTGCTCCCAAGCACACGTGAATGACCTCAGTGACGGACATCCCCTCCTCAGGAGGAAAGAGCTGGAACCAGGTGACTCCGTGTCCTCGCTGCTCAGCGTGAGCCTGTGTTCTCGTCCTCGGATGCCTTTTCCGGCCTGAGCCCTGCCCTCGAAATCAGGCCTGGCTGAGGGGAGGCCCGCAAAGCACGTGGCTTGTGTGAGCACGTGTGTGCGTGGTGCGTGTGTGCCAGTGAGAGAGCGAGGGGTGATGGGAGGCTGAGGGTGGGTGTGAGGGGCGGGGTGTGGGGTGTGCACAGATGCTCGTGGTTGTGTGCCAAGTGTGTGGACTGCCAGAGTGTCGGAGGTGTGGGGAGTGTGCACGTGTGCACGGGGACCAAGAGCTTAGTGCAGGCCTGTGTGGGACTTGCAGGGGGCGGGTGTACAGCACAGAGACCATACAGAGCACAGGGAGGGTTGCAGCGGAGGGTATGCAGGGGGACACCTGTCACCTGGCCATGTGGTTTGGCCTGAATTTCCAGGAGGGTCCGAGGTTGCCTGTCCAGGGGTAGGAGGTCTTCCGAGGTTACAGAGGCCAAGGGGCCACTGCAGGAGTTGCCCTGGGACCCGCTGGGCTGGGGGAAGGGATGTGAGCCGCCCAGCCTCCCATAGCCCTCAGTGGGCTTGTCCTCCTGCTTCAAGGGCCTTCCCAGGGCTGCCCTCCACTCCAGAGGCCTTCTGGAAGGACCCTCTGCACCAGGCCCCCGGGAACGAGCCTGATGCTCCACCGATTTCCGAGGAAATTCCAGCCAAACTAGGGGCTTCCAGCTGATCACGGGTCCACGTCGGGTCACCCGTGCCGAAGGAATGGGGGGCAGGCTAAGACTCGTCCCTGCAAAACCTCAGGGGCCCCACGGGTGGGGGGAGGGCCTGAAGGAGCCGGGGCCCTGGTGTGTGCACTTAGCAGGGAGGAGGGGGAGGACTAGATGCCCAGTAAATACCCGCTGGGCGCCAGGGAGGAGATGCCCAAGGCCCGGCTGCCAAGGAGTCTTCCTCGAAGGCTCTGACACCGGGGCTTCACGCCCCGCCTTTCAGCCCAGGTCACTGGAGAGCTTTTGGGTCAAGAGGCGTGTGGCTGCTGCCAGTCTGGCGGGTAGTGGTCCCGGACCCCGCGCAGGAGAAAAAGGTCACCTGTGGGCGGGTGGGGGCTTCCCCTGGAGAACTAGATGGGCAGTGTGGACGAAAGTGCCTGGGTCTGAAGATGACAAACGGGTGGCGGCGCCAGCACAGGACCCAGAAGGAGGGCTGCCCCGTGAGACCAGCCTGACCCCCCCCGCTCGCCCCTCCTGCCTCGACACCTCGGCCCAGTGCAGCCTCAAGTGCTGGGTTCACGCATGCGTGGTGCACCCAGGACGGCGTCCAGAACAAAACCCCGTGGCTGGGAGTGAGGCTCGGTCAGGCAGCCCAGCACTCGAGAACCCCGAGCCCCCCGGAGCCTCGGTGCAGGCTGAGTGCGGCTGTGCTGCAGCCCCCCTGCCTGTATGTGACAGCCCTGTCCCAGGGGACCTGGGAACGAGGCCAACTCCCGGGCTCACGAGGGGTGCCGGGAGCGCTGTCCCACCCTGGGCTGTCACGGTGTCCCCGGGGCAGATGATGTGCAGTCTAGGCTGTGCCTGGTGCTCTGCGGCCTCCACGCGGCAGCTGGGGCAGAGGCAGTGCTTCGGTGGCCAGAGTTACACGTTAACTTATCCTGTTCTTGTTTAACTTGCTCCCGGGGATGGCGGCAGCCTCTGACCCGTCCCGGTGCCCTGACTGACTGGCCACAAGTACAGAGATTGAATCCTGCCCAGCCCTTGACGGATCAGTCTGCTCGGCCAAGGAGCCCCGGGGAGCCGTGGGTGGCACCAGTGTCCAGCCTGCCTCGAGGAGGCCCCGGCCAGACCATGGCAGGTAGACGGTCAGAGAGGGATGGGCACGGGCTCCACTCCCACCTCCTGCCCCTCAGGCTGGCTCCACGCTGCACTGTGGCCTGGCCTCTCTGCTTGGCCTCAAGCCAGGGGTACAAAGACCTCTGTTTGCCCCTCCCCTATGGCCCGGGGTCCTGACCCCATGGTTAGGATGGGCCCTCACCCTCTCCTGCCCAAGGCCTCTAGACCAGGCTCGTGGGGGTCAGTAAAGCCCAGGGATACTGGGAGTGGGCGCTGGTGGGGGGCCATGGGGGGCGGGCTGCTGGGAGACCACACTACCAAGATGATGGCGGTCTTCCACGCCTGCCGGCTTCGGCTCATCACCCCAATTTAAAGATGAGAAAGTTCAGATCTTGGGGAGGTGAGAAGGCTTGCCTGTGGCCAGGAGTAGAGGGTCCTGGAACCCCCAGCTCCCATACCAGGTGGAAGGTGCTGACACGCAACCCCTGACTCCCCCACACCACCGGTGTCCAGCAGAGGGGCCGGGGCCTGGCATCAGAGCAGTGGGCGACAGGTGCACACAGGAAATGTGTGCTGGCTCACGTCCTGGGTAGACAGGCAGCTAGGCGGGCCCTGCTGAGTTGGGGGGCGGTGCTGGGTCAGCTCAGCCATGACTCCATGCTAACATCTTCTCTGAGGACTGGCGGCCACATCCAGGGCAGGCAGAACACAGAAGAACCAGCTGCTGCTGGGGTAAGACGTGCCAGATGCCAGGCCCTGTCCCCCAAGGGACTTGTGGACAGACATGGTGTGGTTACCAAGCAGCACATGCCACTGGCCACCTTGGTTTTTTCCTGGCCCACAGACCATCTGTGGACAGTGGGAGGCTGGCATCGTGGGCAGAGCTAACCCCCTGGGTCCTCTCTCTGCAGGACCCTGCGGCAGGGCCCCTGACTTCCTCTCCCCATCTGGAAACCAGGTCCTGTGGCCTGCCCTGGGCAGTGTGGTCACTCTGAACTGCACGGCCTCGGTGGTCTCTGGGCCCCACTGCCCCTTGCCCTCGGTCCAGTGGCTGAAAGATGGGCTGCTGCTGGGCAATGGAAGCCACTATGACCTCCATGAGGACTCCTGGTAAGAGATGAGGGTGTCTGGGGTCAGGTGACCACGCTGGATATACCCATCCCCAGTGGCCTCTCTGACCTACACCCTGGTCTGTAATCACCTGGACATGGGCTGGGGAGTGACTGGCCAGACATGACACAGGCAGAGTGCCACTCTGGATGCACACTAAGAGTCAGTGACTGCAGGGACAGATGGCCCCTCTAGACACTCACCTTGTAGGCCGCCCAGGGCCATGGGTGCCAGCAGAGTCCTACAGCCTGAATTACTCATTGACCGTCGGGCCAAGCCTAGGATCTGAGGACCCCCAGGACCCAGACCCAGGATTAGGGTGACTGTCCCAAAAGGGATCCACACCCCCTTCATGTTCTGGCCATTTCTCTTAGCTTATGGCCCAAGGACTGCCCAGGAGGCCCAAATCTGCAGCCTCTCTGGGCGAGTCCCGGACAAGTGGGGCTCTGGGGCATCCAGTGATGCTGTCGGGCCCCAGGTGAGGGGGTGGGGCCTGGTCTCCCCAGGGTCAAGGCCAACTGGTCAGAGGTGCTTGTGTCCAGTGTCCTGCGGATCAACCTGACCAGTACTGAGGACTTCAGGACCTTCACCTGCTCTGTCCAGAACACCAGCTCCTCTTCCTTCACTCTTGGGAGAGCTGGTGAGTGGGGTCCAGTGGGGTAGAAGCTAGGAGGGAGGCCTGGGGAGCCTTTAGGCTTGGAGGGTGCTGGGGCGGCTCAGTCAGTGGCTCTGTCCCCAGGCCTGGCTGGACATGTGGCCGCGGTGCTGGCCTCACTCCTGGTCCTGCTGGTCCTGCTCCTGGCAGCGCTGCTATACGTGAAGTGTCGACTCAATGTACTGCTCTGGTACCAAGACACGTATGGGGAGGTGGAGATGAACGGTGCGTGGGGCGCGGATGGATGGGGAGGCGGAGTCAGCCACGGGGCCTCCCTAGGCTCAGCTCTGGGTGGGGGGGATTGGCTCTGGAGGTGGGGGCGAGGAGGCATCCGTCCCTGGAGGGCACTGGCGAGATCCCAGTCCAGGGAAGGGGGCTGTCTCTGTGCGGCCCAGGAGGGCACAGGGCCGGCAGAAGGGGGCCACGGTAGCCTGGTTCCAGGGCTCCACTCGGAATCCTGTGCTGAGGAGGGGTCTAAGCGGGGTCCGGGGCCGAGATCTGCTGGGTCTGCGTCTGGGGGGCTGGCCTGGCCCCTGGGGCACAAGGGGGGAGGTTTAGGGGGCCCCGAGGGTGGCAGGCCTAGGCCTGGAAAGCGGCCGCGCTGACCCGCCGCCGTCCGCAGACGGGAAGCTCTACGACGCCTACGTCTCGTACAGCGACAGCCCCGAGGACCGGAAATTCGTGAACTTCATCCTGAAGCCGCAGCTGGAGCGGCGTCGGGGTTACAAGCTCTTTCTGGACGACCGCGACCTCCTGCCGCGCGCGGGTACCGCGGCGCCCTGCCCCTTTCCGCTCGGGCCCAGCCCCGATCCGGGGCGCAGACCCCACCCCTGTTCCGGCCCAGACCCCGCCTTTCCAGGGCCACGCCCCGCTTTTCCAGGGGCACGCCCCTCAAGCCCGCCTCCTCCCCGTCCAGGACCCAGCCCCATCTCTCGGGCCCCGCCCCTGTTCCGGCCCAGATCCCGCCTTCCCAGGGCCACGCCCCCTCGGGTCCTCCTCAGGCCCAGGCCAGGGCCCCGCCCCTTCTAGGGCCCCGTCCGCACCGCCCACGCCGATGTCCGGGTTCCCGCAGAGCCGTCGGCCGACCTCCTGGTGAACCTGAGCCGCTGCCGGCGCCTCGTCGTGGTGTTGTCCGACGCCTTCCTCGGCCGGGCCTGGTGCAGTCACAGCTTCCGGTGGGTCCCGCGCGGGGCTGGGTGGGCCCCAACTGCGCCCCTCCTGACGGTGCCGCCCTCGCAGGGAGGGCCTGTGCCGGCTGCTGGAGCTCACGCGCAGACCCATCTTCATCACTTTCGAGGGCCAGCGGCGCGACCCCGCACACCCTGCGCTCCGCCTGCTGCGCCAGCATCGCCACCTGGTGACCCTGCTGCTCTGGAGGCCCGGTTCCGTGGTGCGGAGGGGCAGGGGGCGGGGAGGGAGGGGGCTTGTGCATGGGAGCCCGTGGGTGGAGGCGCCATGGTCAGCCGCCCAGAGGAGTGGGCTCCTTGGGGCCAAGGGGACCAGGGTCTTTCCGTGTTGGCACCCCCCCCACCCCCACCCCCCCTCAATTGTTCACGCCTGCTAACTGCCCCACCTTGGTCTCCAGACACCTTCCTCCGATTTTTGGAAAGAGCTACAGTTGGCGTTGCCACGGAAGGTGCAGTACAGAGCGATGGAGGGAGACCCCCAGACCCGGCTGCAGGATGACAAGGACCCCATGCTGATTGTGCGAGGCCGGGTCCCAGAGGGTCGGACCCTGGACCCGGAGCTGGACCCTGACCCTGAGGGGGACCTGGGTATGCCCACCGGCCCCACCCCTGACCCTGAGAAGCTCAGCCTGAGTTGGAGGGGGGCTGCATAAGGTGGAGCCCCAAAAAGGGTCCAGGCGGCGGGGACTGCTCCCTGCAGCCCGTGGATGGGCTTAATTCCCAGCACCTCCCACTGCCTCTTTCCATGAAGGTGGTCGGGCCCGGGGCCTGACTGGGAACCTCCAGGACCTCAAATGCCACCATGCAGGAGGGGCAGCAGGGAGTGACCCTGGCAGAAGGCAGGCTGTGGGCAGCCCAGCCTCAGGCCTGGCGGTACCCCTCCCCAGGTGTACGAGGGCCTGTCTTTGGGGAGCCAGCAGCTCCACCGCATGCAAGTGGGGTCTCACTTGGAGAGGGCCAAGGCAGTGAAGTGGATGTGTCGGACCTTGGCTCCCGAAACTACAGTGCCCGCACGGACTTCTATTGCCTGGTGTCGGAGGATGACGTGTAGCCCCTGCCCCCTGGAGCAGCACGATCACCAGGGACAGCTGGGGGCAGGGCTGATTTTTTTCCCACTCAGCAGGACCACGAGCCCTGTCTACCTGCAGCCCTGGGACCTCGGGGAAAGAGAGTGGGCCCAGCGACCCTCCTTGTGCCAGAAATAAAGTCCTTTGGAATCCTGCCCAGGTCTCGGCCTCTCCTCTCCTCTCCTGGGGCAGGAAGGGCGTATGCAGTGTCCTGAGCAGAACACGCCCCTCCCCGACACTCACTTCCGTCTCAGGCACTCCAGGGCCCTGGATCCCACCCTCTTCTCACTCCATGGCCATCTGGTCACCACATCTGGGTGTCCACTCAAGCCCACCCTCTCCCCATCCTCCGTCCTGAGCCAGCTCAGGCACGTCTCTTGCGGTGGCCTCCTCGGGTCTCCCTGCGTGGGGCCGTGACTGTTCCCAGGTCCACTCTCATCCAGACAGTCCTTGGGGGCAGGCCCCTCAGAGACTTCAGGTTCTGAGCTTTGCAGAAAAAGCCTGTTGTTGTACAAATATCAGTGGGAACTTTACAAGCAAAAGGCCTGGCTTGGTGAGATGGAGAGAGGTTCCAGAACCTACTGGACCCCAAACTTCAGACAGCATGAGTATCCCTGTCAGGGCACCTCCAGGCCCAGGAAGGCAGGGCGGGGAGAGGTGTTGGATGCATGTGCGACGTGAGCACAGCCCGGCAGGGCAGCACTGAGGCCAGTGGGAGTCACAGCTGCCCCAGAAGTGCTCGTTCCTCTGCACACAAAGTCCCCAGCTCTGCTGCTTCTGCGCCTTAACTTGGCTTGAGGCTGCCTCTGCTGTCTGCCCCATCTCCTCCGTTCTCTCCGCCAGCTCTCCCGCTGCCGGACACGCCCTCCTCCCTGTCCTGGGTCCCCTGACCTGGAGAGGCCTGTGTATGGCCCCAGGGGCGAGTGTCCTAAGGGGCAGGCATGGTTGCGCTTGGGGACATTGCTGAGTCCTTGGGTCCGACCCCCAGGTCTGACCAACCAGAGAAGCATGAGGGCCCGTGGCTGCTGAGTTCACGGCCACCTTTATTCCCATTGCTGGCTGTCCCGAGGCGCTGCTGGGCCGCAGCCAGTGCCACCTCTGCCAGTGTGACCTGGCCACCACCCCACGCATCAGAGCAGCCTCAAGCCCTGCCCCACCCCCTGCCCTGCAGAAGCCGATTCCCCAGCCGCAAGCCCCTGTCCCCTCCCCCGTGGCCCAGGCCTTCAGGTTGCACGTGGACGGGGCTCCAGCGAGAGCCCCTGGGCCATCATCGACCCTGTCCTCCAGGCTGGCTGGCGAGCAGCCCTGAGCTGAGCCCTTCCCTCGGAGGTGGGTCACATCGCACGCTCCTTCAAGGAAGGCTTCGCCTACGGGCCCAGGAAGTCTTCCTTTCGGTAGCCCTTCTGCGGTGGAGAGGGGCCTGGGGTCAGGGCGCTGCTGCTCTGCATCCCGTCCCCCCGGGTGTGCTGGGAGCGGGCCCCTGGTCTTATGGGTGCCCTGGGCCACATGGGTTTCCGTGTCCTTCCCTGCCGTCCTGGGCCCACGTCCCACACGCACAGCCCCGCCTGCCCTGGACCGCGGGAACATACCGCCCGGAAGTCTCGGTGGAGCTTGTTGTACTGCCACAGGTTGGCCAAGAGGCTGGAGGCTGCCCGGGAGGACGTCTCATTGTCAGGGCTGGGGGGGCAGGGGGCAGGGGTCAGTGGGGTGACAGGCTTGGCCAGAAGGCAGGGCAAGCTGGGGGGGCAGGGTGGGCACGGGGCTCGGGCCCTGACCTGTCCCGCTTCTTCTTGATGAAGAACAGCTTGCGCAGCCCATCGAAGTAGAGCAGGTCTCGGGCGGCCACGGGACTGGCCACCACCAGGTTGTTGAGGACGGCTATGATGTTCACCAGCACGTCGGCCGGGGGCGAGTTCTCGCCCGGGCTGCCAGGCAGCTTCTCAATCAGGTGACTCACCACCTTGGTGGCTGCCAGGAGGTCGGGGCGGTCAGTCTCCGTTGCCCGCCCCCTGCCCCGCCCCCTTGGCACCGGCCATCCCCTGCTCCCCCAGCGAGCTGGTGCGCCTGTCTGCCCACCAGCTCCGGCTTCCCAGAAGCCGGCCGGAGGAGCAGTGCAGACGCGTCCCGGCGTGCGCCCAGCCCCGGGGAGACAGAGCCCGGGCTTCGGGCGGCTGGACTCACACAGCTCATCCTTGTTCCTGGCGTTCCGAGCCAGGTTTCGGATGAGGCCGGTCAGTGAGCGCAGCTGGTGGTGGTCAGCGGTCCGAACTCGGTCCAGCAGCGGGTTCAGGATACGCTCCTGCTCCAGAGCCAGCCGGCTCAGCACGCCCGCCCACTGCCGGCGGGAGAGGGGCTGGTGAGAACGGGTGCTGGCGCCCCGTGGAGGCCCCGGGTCTGCTCCCTCCTGGCCCAACCCTCCCGGCACCTTCCTGAAACTCAGTGCAGCCCCGGGGGCCGGAGGTGGCCTCCTCCAGCCGCATCCTGCCTGCCTTCCTCTCTCGCTCCGAAGTTCTGGCCCCCCGATGCACCGTGAAGTCCGGGAGAGCAGGCTCCTGTCCCCCGTCCACCCCTTGCGTGCCCAGTGCCTCGCGTCCCCAGCGCGTGGCCAGGTGTGGTCCCAGGCCACCTCACCCTGCGGTCGCCTGCGGTGATGTTCTGCAGCGCCCCGGCAGCCGCTTCCGTCGTGTGCCGGTTGAGCTCACAGCGCTGCAGCAGCCGGTTGTACAGCGCCACGACCTGGGGGCTCCACAGCCACTCCAGGCCCTTGGGGTCCTTAGACACCTCGGCGAAGGTGAGCGCGTCGGCCATGAGGGGCGGCTGGGCAGGAGGGCGTGGAGGGTCAGCCGAGGTCACCCGGGATCCCTGCTTCCGCCCGCCCGCCTGCCCAGGCCCGCACCCACCTCTCGGAGCCGCCGGCTCTGTGGCGTGAAGCAGCCCACTGCCTCGCCTGGCGGCGCCCCTGCCGCATCCCGGCGGCCTCGGCCCTCCAGCCGCTGCAGGGCCGATGGTGGCATCTCGTCGTACAGGCGGTAGGACAGGTTCCTGAGCACGCACACGGCGTTCTCCACGCTCTGTGGACAGAGGGCGGACCTCGGTCAGAGCAGGCTGGAGCCCCTCGGGCCCCGGGGCACTGGCTGACCCTCACCTTGTCCTCGCACTTGCCCGCGTCCAGGGCGTGGTTGATATAGGTGACCAGGGAGTCCACCAGCCCGTGGCACTCACGCATCTTCTGGCGAGTGGCCTGGGAGGCCGAGCTGAGGTTCCTTTGGATGGAGGCAGATCAGAGACCCCCGTTGGGACCACAGGCAGAGCCCACCCCACAGGGACCCACCCAAGGCTGAGGTCCTGAGCACCAATCCCCTCCTCCCCCGAGCTGGGCTCTGCCCCTCGGCACCTCTGCGTGCCTGCCCATCCCCCATCCACTTCTCAAAGTGTCCGGGGCTCCAGGGAGGTTATAAATATCAGATCAAATCCCTGATTTAAAGAAATCTGAGCCTGCAGCCCCCAGTCTGTTGACACCTGGTGGCCCGTTCCACTCCTGCGTCAGCGCCTCTGCCTCGCCGTCCACTTCTCCCAGGCCCCCCCCTGCCGTGGCCCCGCCTTGTCATTCAGACCTCAGATCCTAACGCCCCTTCCCTGGGCCTCCCCTGCCTGCTGCCCGTCGCACCTGAGGAAGCCCGTGGCATTGTAGAAGATCTCCGCTTCCGAGGCGTTCTGCTGGGTGAGGGGCGTTCCCCCGGCCCCTGAGAAGGGGCTCAGCACCAGGTCTGTGAGCTGCTCCAGCGTGTCTCGGGCCAGGCGGTCCTTCAGGTGGTCACTGGAGGACAGGTTCCACAGGATCCCTGGGGCAGGCGGGCCGAGGCCGTGGTCAGGGACGGCCCTCCAGCCCCTCCGCCTCTCCCGGGGATGGCAGGGCGGAGGCCCCTAACCTCTCCCAGGGCCCCGCCTGGCACTTCGAGCCTCGCTGGGGAGAGCCTGAGTGTGACGTGTAGGGTCATGGGGCTGCAACGGCGCAGAGAGGAGGACGCTCGGGGCCGCGGGGCCTGGGGCTGGAGTCCAGCTCCAGAGACGTGCCCCAGGGATGGCCATGGGGACCGAGGGAAGGGCGGCAGAGCGGCGGGCGGGGAGCAGGGCCACCTGTGACGTTCTTGCGCAGCTCGTCGTCCTGCTCGCGCAGCGTCCGCAGCAGCTCGAAGATGCCGTTCTCCTCCACCAGGGCCAGCTTGTTGTCCGCGTTGTCGTAGACAAGGTTGCGCATGGCGCCCGTGGCGTGGCGCTGCACCTCCTGGTTGGCGTGGTTGAAGAGCTTCACCAGCCTAGCCACCGCCTGCAGGCTGCGGGCCTGTGGGCATAGCCACACGGGTGTTAGCACGTGTGCACACGCTGCATAGGTATGTGCAAACGTATGCAGGTGTATACGGACGTGTGAGTACATATGCAGGTGTATGGAGATGTGTGCAGGTGTGTGCAGAGGTGTGCAGAAACATGCAAATGTGTGCAAGTGTGTGCAGGTATGTGCAGGTATATAGACGTGTGCATGCACATACAGGTGTATGGAGATGTGCGCAGGTGTGCGCAGATGTGTGCACATGTGTGCAGAAGCGTGCAGGTGTATAGAGATGTGTGCATACTCATGCAGGTGTATGGAGATGTGTGCAGATGCATGCAAATGTGTGCAAAGGTGTGCAGGTGTGTGCAGGTATATAGAGACGTGTGCATCCACATGCAGGTGTATGGAGATGTACGCAGGTGTGTGCAGGGGTATTCAGATTTGTGCAAGTCAGTCCCTCCTGCCCCTCCTCTGCTGAGGAGGCTCTGGGCAGGTGGGGTCTGCCCAGGCAGCTTGGGGATCAGTGAGGGGTGGTCAGGGACCAGAGGACAGTGAGTGAAGGGGGGCCCATGAGGGTGGTAAGCAGGGGCGGTCACCTGCTTCTTGGCTGCTGTGTCACTGTAGCACTTGTGCTGAATGTAGGCTGCTCCCAGCACCTGCAGGTTGGGATCTGAGGCCATGAGGTACTTGACTGCCGAGGGCAGGTCAATGTCATCAAAGCTGCAGAGACAAGAGACGGGTCAAGCTGAGCCTGGGGCAGACCAGGGTCATGGCAGAAGCCCCCTCCCCGAGCCAGGCCCAGCTCACCCGCTGCTGAGCCTCTGCACAGTGCGGTGGCCACCGTAGCTGTCCAGCCCACGCATGTCTGGCAGGTGGCCCGAGTCGCCCAGGCTGAGGCTGAGGCTGCGCACAGATGGCGCCCGGATAGCGGGCTCCAGGACGCCCCCTGGCACTCCCCCAGCCCCCACACGGCTGCGGTGGCCGCTCTGGAACCGCTGCAGGGTCCGCATGGCGGGGGCACGGATGGTCCGGCTGGGCGGCCCCTCGGCAGCCTCCGGCCAGTCCAGGCCCCCAGCCCGGCCACGGCTGGAGCCGGCCTGGCGCTCAGAGGCAAAGGCCCTGTAGGCGGAGGTGGCCGCCGGCTCCAGCGGCTCCTCCACCACTCTGTAGCATTCATCCGGGCCCCCGGCCCCCAGCCTGAGCGAGCGCAGGGACAAGGTGTCGTGATCCGCCCAGCTCCCCACCCTGCCACGCTCGTGGAAGGACGTGGGCCGGGTGGGCGGGGGCGCCGCGGGCTGGGCACCCCTATACCCTGCGGCCCCAAGGGCACTGCCTCCGCTCTGGGCTGAGCTCAGCCTTCGACCGGAGCTCACGTCCACGGCCGAGCGGGAGGACCAGGAGACAGGGTTGCAGGCGGGCCTGGCGATGGGCCGGAAGGTCTGTGGGGCAGGGAGGGGAGGGCAGTGAGGGGCGCTGGGCTTCCTGACGCTGGAGCCCCCAGAGCCCCCAGAACCTCCCTCACGGGGCTCCGGGCTGTCACTCACCGAGGTGTCCCCGCTCCGGCCCTGGGAGCGGGAGCTGAAACCGGCCTGCAAGGTGTGGTACTGAGCCCGGCACGCGCCTGTGGAAGGGACAGTGCAGCGTGGCTGGGCTGACGGCAAGGCACTGGCCTCCCGCCTGCCCTCCTGCCCTGAGCCCTGGTGGGGAGGCCAGTGGACTCTGGGGCAGGTGCCTTGGCTTCTGGTCCCTGCCGTTGCCTTGTCATCCCTCCCACAGCCCTCGTCCCTTCCAGCTGTGCCCCTCAGCGGGGGACGGATGTGCTCACCCTGCTGACCTCCCGGCTACCTGGGGAGTGTGCCAGGGCCTCCTTCCTCAGCTCCCCGATCCCTGCCAGGGCACAACGCCTGGCCACCGCCCCCAGGAAGCCACACTGACCTCCCGGGAGCCCATCCTGTGCTGTTGGTCACTCACCGCGGACACACAGTCTCCCTGGACCCCTGACCCACCTGGCCGAGCCACACCCACCCCTAGCCACACACAAACCGGGGGCACCGGCACCAGCCCGCCTGCATGGCGAGTGGACAGACGGGCAGGTGGATGGAGGGCGGAGGGTGGAGAGCTGGGGGGAGGGCGGGTTGGACCATCGGAAGGATGGGTGGTTGGATGAACAGACTGGTGTGTGAAGGGGTATCTAAGCCGGGAGGACGGAGGGACGGGTGGATGCTGAAGGGACAACTGAATGAATATGTGGATGACAGGTGGCGCGGGGTGGTTGGTCGGGTGTATAGGAAGAGCTGAGAACGCCCGGAGAAGAGTTGGGCAAAGGTCAAACCAAGGCAGAGCAGTGGGAATGGACTGGGGTGGCATCACCTGGGCAATGCCAGGGGCGGGGTCTTTGGATGGGGAGGGTGTTCCTGGGGTGGGCAGCCTCTGCTAGAGTCCCTGCTGTGGCCACACCTGGAGGGGGAAGAGTCCCATCCCCCAAAGGCCAGGGTAGAGTTCCTTGGCTGAAGGGATTCAGGGTGAGGGTGAAGGGAAGGGGGGGCCTTGGACCCTCCCCCAACCTCTGCCTCAGTGAGGTCTGGGGGGACTCCCCCGCCCAGCACGCTCCCCAGACGGGCCCTGGTTAATGAGGCTTCTGGGCAGGGGCTATTCACCCCTTGACTCTAGTGAGGCTCAGCCGTGGGGGGGCACGGCCCCGAGCCCGGGGGCCTTACCCCCACCCCCAAATTATAATCCTTTTTCCCCTAATTGCCAGGGTAGCCAGGGTGGTAATTAACCCCTCCCTGCTCCCTCCTCTACCCCATGACCCCTGGGCACCCAACTTGGCCACCAGCAAGGCTGAGGCCCGGGTAGGGGAGGACGCAAGAATCCAGGCAGCCCTGGCGGCCCCTGTGCTGGCTGACCCGCTTATCCCCCGACCAGCAGCTGGCGGCCAGTACTGGGAAGGGCTCTCTGGAGATCACGCGAGCCACTGTGAAGCGGGGTCTTGGCCCCTGACATCCTGGAGGCTCCTCTTACTATCTAACCTTGGTCCCTGTTGCTGCAGCCTGGCAAGGGAGGAAATGGCATTTCTAGAAGCGCCCTGAACTTGCTGCACACACTGATGCACACGCACACACACACGTACACCCGTGCACGTGCGCCATGCACGAACCGGGGTTCCTACACAGGGGGCTGCCTGGCCCTGAGGGGCATTCCCCCACCCGCTGCTCTCATGGAGAGTATCCGGGTCACCCCAGCAGGGCCCCCCCCGCAATTCCGCAGGGAGACCCTGGCCCAGACAGGCCGTGGCTCTCCTCCAGGAGTCCCAGACCCCGCCCCTCACCTTTCTGTCTGCTCATTCCCGTGGGGCATGGGGGGTAGACGCTAGAGTCTGGGCGTCTGTGTCTCTGCGTTTGTGTCTCCAGGGGAGTGACGTGTGTGTCTGCGTGTCTGAGACCGTGTGTGAGCCCGTGGGATGTGGGACCGGACGCGTGTGTGTTCCGGGTTTGCCGACAGAGACGGACCCGGCCGGCCACGTGCCACTTCTCCCGTGCCCCACCTGGGGGGGCGGGAGGCTCAGGGCCCAGTGGGCAGGTGAGGCCCAACCTGGCTCGCAGGGAGGACCCCCGGGGTCCCTGCCAGGAGGTGGAGGCCTCACCTTTGGCTTCTCCCACGCCTGGAGGCGTAGGGCGGTGACTCAAGGCGGGCCTGAGTGAGTCAGGGAGCTGAATCCAAAGTGGCCCCACCGCGGCCTCTGGCCCTCGCACCACCACGCCCGCCGGGGCCACCTCCACCCGCCACCCACCACCCACCGTGGGCACCTGGCCAGCGTCTGCCTACCTCTGGCCGCCTCGGCCACCCGGTCGGGCTGGGCCGGCCCGTTCTGCCAAGGCTGCTGACCCAGCTGCAGGAGGCGAGCGCGGACCTGCTCCTGGACGCGAGCTGCACGCAGCCTCTCGGCCTCCGGCCCTTCGGTGCCCCGGCAGTCCAGCTGCAGGTCCGAGGGCAGCGCCAGGGAGTACACACCCATCTCGGGCTGCAGGGCCGACAGCAGGAAGTTACCGTCCTGCATGGCGGCGGGCGCGGGGGCCGGGTCTGCCTGGCCTGGGCCCGGTCGCCACCTCCAGCCCGATTTGTCTCCGCTGTCTCTTCCCGCGCGGCCCTGTCCCCGAAGTCCCCTCCCCGCTGGCCTCGCCCAGGGCTGGCCGGGAGACCGACGCCGCCCAGCCCTGAGCTCAGCTAGGGGCGGGGACACCTGGGCCAGGTGGGAGGGAGGGGCTACCACCCGCTTAAGGTGGAATTTGGGCGGAAGAACAGGCCATGCGCGTTCCCCCTCCTTCTGCCCATCTCAGGACAGGGCAGAAGGGGTCCGGGCCCTTCTTTGTTCCCAGCCTGTCTTTTGGGATAGGCCACAGCCGGTCCTTTGGGCCTACTGTTCTGAGCATTAGGGAAGGGCGGAGGGAGGCCACCTCGGGGAGTCTGAGGGCGGGGGCTCCCCCACCCTGGGGAGCTGGGGGCTCCAGGTCACTCCAGGGACCAGGCACCGCAGCAGTGAGGTTGGAGTGAGGCCTAGCAGGGGTCAAGTGCTAAGGGACAGAGTTGAGGATAAAAGGCTTGGAGTGGAGCTTTAGGGTGGATGGGGGCTCTATGGGGCCCTCGTCCTGGTCCTTGGTGCCCAAGAGACCCCAGAAGCAAGAGGTGAGACGGGCCCACCCCAGGCTCATGACCCCCCAGACCTCCATCCTGCAGACTCCGGAAGTGCCCCCAGCCCCCCGCCTCTGCAGAGGCCTCCAAAGGGCTGGCTAGCCCTCCTGGGCTCCCGCCCCCCCCCCAGGCTGTGGAGGTGGGAGCCCTCTCCCAACCCATGAGTCAAGGCTCAGCTCAGCAGGGGCAGGCGGGGCTGCCCCAGGGGGTTGACTCAGAGGGGCCCTCCTGCCCTGGCTGGGGGCGCAGGATCTGGCGTGCGCCGGGGAGAACCCAGGAGTCCAGGCGAGCAGGGACCTTGAGGGGTCGGAGTTGTGTGGGGAGGGGAGGCCCAGCAGTCAGAGGTGGGAGCGGGAGGGCCAGGCTTAGCAGCGCTCGCCCCAGGAAGGTCTCCCTGGAGTGGCACCGCCCGCTGGGCCAGCACGCTCCAAGGCCTCCCGTGTAGGCCCGGCTAGGATCCAGGACAGGCCCCTGGCGGACTGAGTTGGGGCTGAGCCCAGGGGGGCTGGAGGGGTGCGGGCTGAGTGGCCTCATGTACCTCCTGGGTTCCCCTGGAAAAGTCGCCCTGGGGCCACCCTCACAGGCCTTCCCTCCCATGGGAGGCCCTGACCCTGGGCCCTGGCCCCCTGAAGGCAGGGGACGGGACGTGAGCCCAGGTGGGAATGGTGGCTGGGGGCAGTGGCCTGGGGGCGAGGCGGGGTCGGGGTCAGAAGGCAGCCCTAGGGGTGAGGTCAGTGCTGGGGAGGGGACTGGGGGTGGGAGTCAGAGGTCAGCGTGGGGGGTGAGAGAGGGAGGGGAGGGTCCCCGGAAAGGACAAGGTGAACCCTGGGGTGGAGTCTCCCAGCTCAGGGGATGGGCACAGTGGGCAACCTACCCTGCTGGTGGTCCAGATACTGCCGGCCCCCGGGCTCATCCCAGAGGCCTCCGCTGCCGGCTGAGGAGTCCTGGGCTGCATCCCGGGCCCAGCACTGCCGTCGGGGCCTCAGTGTGGGACAGGACTGCCGGGGCACCAGGAGGGTGGGGTGGGAACGCCCGCACGCCCAGCGAGCTCATCAGACCGGTTGCTTCCCTGGGAGATGTGTTTTGTGTGGAAAAATCCCAGGATACAAGTTTGTACAGCGCTGAGTGCGCCTGGAGGCCCGCCCTTCACGCGAGTCCACCTGGGCTCCCCCTGGCAGGGCAGCAGGCCTCGAGGGGCAGACTGCAGGTGGGGTCCAGAGGTCCTGGGTGGTGGGACAGGGCTGCAGAGGGATGGAAGGGGCTTTGGTGGGGTCGGAGCCACGGGATGGAGAGGAGGTGCCAGGCAGACACCCCCTAGGTCCGGTTTTCCACAGCTTGCGGGGGCCTCAGGGCCAGTTCTCTGGGGCTTCCCCCTCCTCTTGGCAGGGAGGGCTGCGGGTGCCCCCAGGCTGTGCCGAGCCTCCCTGAGGACCTGTGGACCCCTCCACCTCCCCATCTCGGATCTCCTGCCTCTGTGGCTCAGGGTCCAGGGAAACCCTGGGGATCCCGGGCGAGGTTTCTCTAACCACTGCAGGGCCTGAGGGACTGGCTGTGGCTTGAAACCTGTTCCACCCGAAGCTCAGAGCCCGGTCCAAGCCCTGCGACCAGCCTCTGCTCCGTCCTCCCCGAGCGCCCCCTCCTCCGGGAGCTGGTGTGCAGGGAGAGAGCAGGAGGAGGAGGATTCTGTGCCGGCTTGAGGGTGAACTTCCTGCGGGAGGGGACTCTGTGGCAGATGGGGGAAGATTCACCCAGGGAGCTTAGAAAACAGGCGGTAGGTCCTGGAGGTCTGCGTTGGTGCACTTTCGGGTTTGAGATCCCGGGACCTGAGGGCCTGCAAGGGTGAGGGATGCTCTTACTTGGGAGGTGGGGGGATGGGGGAGCCTGGACTCTGCCCTGGGGCGTGGGAAGGAAGGGCTATGGGAGCCCAAGAGGGGCAGGTTAGCATTTACAACCCCGACAGCTTAGAGGTCGGGCTGGGGTATTTACTGGAGGAGGGGGACCCCAGGCAGTTGTTACAAAAGTCTCTGGAGGAGGGCTAGGGGATGGGGGGCGATATGGGGTGGTTTTCAGGGACGAGGGCCAGAGTAGGGGGCGGGTGGAAGGACGGACGCCCCCCTAGTGCTGGCTTTGGTGACCTGGGAGGCACTCACTGTGAAGGGGCTAGGGGCTGCCCAGTGTGTGAGGGCAGAGCTGGAGGAGGGGTACAGAGGGCGCCCCACCCCACCTCGGTGGGGAGTCTGGAGGGGGGCTATTAGGGGGCAGGAATGGAGGAGAAAAGCTTGAAGATGTAGACAGCAAAATAATATTCAAAACAAGATTCGGGAGCGAGCTGGAGCACAAAGTTAGGTAGATCGCCCGGGGCCACAGAGCCTGCAGGGGTCGGGATGGATCAGCGCGAGGTGACGCACCAGGCGTGAGGGCGCGGCGCGCCGGCGGGGGCCGGGGAGAGGCGGGTCTTGCTGCTCGGGCTCCAGCCGTGCGTGTCCCGGCGCTTCCTGTCGGCAAACTCGCGAACCTTCCAACATCCCGAGGGCGGGGCTCCCGCCACGCCCAGCCCAGCCCAGCCCAGCCCAGCCCAGCCCGGGGTTAGGGTTAGGGTTAGGGTCCCTCCTCCATGAAGCCTACCTGGACTTGCGCATCGGGCGCTGCCCCGGATCCCCCTGGGGCGGGGCATCCTCTGCGCCCCCTGGCGCCCCGCCCCTTTGGCGGGGAAGGTCGCCAAGGGTTACAGCCCCACCTCCACCCGTCCACCCCCTCCCCTCAGGTCGTCCGTCCACCCTGCCGGTTCCGCGCTCTTGCATGCGCTGGCGCTGCTCCGGGGCAGGTGTGTGACCAAGACAGACGCAGCTTCTCGCGGGAGCGCTCCTTCTGGGGTCGGGGGCGGGGACACAGACCCAGCGCTCCACACGCAATGATGCTGGTCTGGATGGCGGGGCAGCTGAGAGCCTCTGGGACAGAGGGGGCGCCTTGCAGAGGCCCCAGAGAGGACCCTGAAGGGAACGGGGTGGCCGGAGCCCATGGTTGGGGGGCGCTCCAGCAGGGGAGGAGGATGAGTTGACTAAGGGGGACTGGGGAGGTGGTGGTGGGTCCCCGGGGTGGCCTGGACCAGGAGGGCCCCAGGGCAGGGAGGGTGGAGAGAATGCTGCGTTCCGTCCCCGGAGGGGTGCAAGCTGGTGCTTCCTCCCTCCGGAGGCCTGTCT
The DNA here is from genome assembly GCF_028021215.1 of Eschrichtius robustus. Taxonomy (NCBI): domain Eukaryota; kingdom Metazoa; phylum Chordata; class Mammalia; order Artiodactyla; family Eschrichtiidae; genus Eschrichtius; species Eschrichtius robustus. The sequence goes on from NW_027175262.1 coordinate 183,587, forward strand.
CGGGTCCTGGAGAAACTCGTCACCACTCATGGGCACTGTTTGCGAGGGCTCGGCGGTGGAGGCTGGGTGGTGGGTGCTTTGTTCACATTCTGTCCTTAATCTTGACAGGGGCACCAGGAGGCGGAGCTGTGGTGTGACTCCATTTTACAGACCGGGAAACAGGTTCCCCAGGCGAAATAAGTTTCCAGAAGTTACGAAGCAAGTGAGGGTGTGTAGGGAAAGGTCTCCCTGAGCGGGACAGGGCTGAGCTTGGGGGCTGGCGCTGGCTGGTGGGTGGGCGTCTTGGTAGTCCCCCAGCTAGGTCTGGGCCGCTTTCTCCACTGAGGTCAAGAGGGGGATTTGTTGGCCTTCTCCCGGTGGTTTAGCTTCAGTCTTGTTCTCAAAGGGGTTCCCGCTCCCCTGGGCCCTTTCCCATCGCTGCCCCAGGAGCCCTTTGCTCTCACCATCTGCTCGGCTCCGAGACCTGCTGTTGCCTTTTTGGTTGAACAGCATCAGAGCTGGGTAACCCTTCAGGCTCCAGCTTCCTTTCCCGAAGGACCTCCGCCCCCCTGGAGCTGTCAGAGCCGGCCCAACCCGGGGGCCGGGGGTGGGGTGGGGGGCGACCAGGAGTCTCGTCAGTGTCTGGATTTTGGCCATTCTTGTAGGTGTGTAGAGGTATCTCTTTGTTTTATCATACGCATTTCTCCGATGACATAGGATGTGGAGCACCTTTTCATGTGCTCATTTGCCATCTGTGTATCTTCTCTGGTGAGGGGTCTATTAAGGTCGCTTGACCATTTTTCAGTTGGGTTACTCATTTCATTGTTGAGTTTTAAGAGTTCTTTCTATATTTTGGATAACAGTCATTTCTCAGATGTGTCTTTGGCAAATATTTTCTCCTAGTCTGCGATTTATCTTCTCATTCTTTTGACGTTGTCTTTTGCAGAGAAGTTTTTCATTTTAATGAAGTTCTGCTCATCAGCTCTTTCTGTCACGGATCAGCCTGTGGCGTTGTGTGCACCGACTCATCACCACACCCAAGGTCATCTAGGTTTTCTCCTGTGCTGTCTTCTAGGAATTTTATAGTTTTGTGTTTTACATTTAGGTCTATGATTGATCTTGAGTTATTTTTTGTAAAGGGTGTAAGGTCTGGGTCTAGATTCATTTTTTGCATGTGGATGTCCAGTTGTACCAGCACCATTTGTTGAAAAGACCATCTTTGCTCCATTGTATTGCCTTTGCTTCTTTGTCAAAGATCAGTTGACTGCATTTACGTGGGTCTATTTCTGAGCTCTCTATTCTGCCCCACTGATCTATTTTGTCTCATCTTTTGCCCGTACCACACTGTCTTGATTGCTGTAGCTCTATAGTAAGCCTTGAAGTTGGATACTATCAGTCTTCCAAGTTTATTCTTCTTGAATATTATGTTGGCTATTCTGGGTCTTTTGCCTCTCCAGAAAAGAATCAGTTAGTTGATTGGTGGGGTTTTGATTAGGATTGCATTGAATCTATAGATCAAGTTGGGAAAAACTGACATCGTGACAATATTGAGTCTTCCCATCCATCAACATGGACTATGTCGCCATTGATTTAGGTCTTTGATTTCTTTCATCACAGTTTTGTAGTTTTCCTCATATAGATCTTATACATATTTTGTTAGATTTTTACCTAAGTATTTATTTATTTATTTTGGTGCTAATGTAAATGGTATTGTGTTTTAAATTTCAAATTCCAATAGTTCATTGCTAGCGTATAGGAAAGCAATTGACTTCTGTATATTAACCTTGTATCCTGCAACCTTGCTATAACTGATTATTATTATTTTTAAATATTTATTTATTTTGGCTGCGCCAGGTCTTAGCTGCGGCATGCGGACTCTTAGTTGCAGCATGCGTGCGGGATCTAGTTCCCTGACCAGGGATCGAACCCGGGCCCCCTGCACTGGGAGCACAGAATCTTACCCACTGGACCACCAGGGAAGTCCTTATAATTGATTATTAGTTCCAGAAGTTTTTTTTTTTTCTTTTCTTTCCTTTTTTTTTTTTCTGGCTAATTCTTTTGGATTTTCTCCATAGATGATTATGTCATCTGCAAACTAAAACAATGTTATTTCTTCCTCCTCAATCTGTATACTTTTTATTGCCTTGTCTTGTTGCGTTAACTAGTACTTCCAGTATAATATGGAGGAGAAGTGATGAGAAGGGTTTATCATTGATTTCTAAAACTGTCTTCAAATGTCACCTCGGACCTCCTCCCCTTCCCCATCTGTGTCCTTGGCAGCCTCATCAGCACCTCAGGGCTTTGCTGGGATGTCACCTTCTCAGGTCAGGCTTTTTCTTTTTTTTTAATAAAAATTTTGCCCATATTTTCTTCTAGAATTTTTTTTTTTTTTTTAATTTTTGGCTGCGTTGGGTCTTCGCTGCTGCACGTGGGCTTTCTCTATAGTTGTGGTGAGCAGGGGCTACTCTTTGTTGTGGTGCGCGGGCTTCTCATTGTGGTGGCTTCTCTTGTTGTGGAGCACGGGCTCTAGATGCACGGGCTTTAGTAGTTGGGGCGTGCGGGCTCAGTAGTTGGGGCTCGCGGGCTCTAGAGCGCAGGCTCAGTAGTTGTGGCGCATGGGCTTAGTTGCTCCATGGCACGTGGGATCTTCCCGGACCAGGGCTCAAACCCGTGTCCCCTGCACTGGCAGGCGGATTCTTCAACCACCGCACCACCAGGGAAGCCTGGCCAGGCTTCTTCTGATCACTGTTTACAATGGCAGCCACACTCAGACTCAACTATTCTCTTTCCAGCTTTATTTTTCTTGACAAGAGCTGCCACCAGCTAATATACTGGAGATGTCTTTACTGTGTCTGTTGTCTGCTCCTCCTCACCCTTCACTAGAATGTAAGTTCTACGAGGCAGGGATTCTTGTCTGTTTTGTTCACCACTTCTTCCACAGTGCCTGGCACATAGTGGGTACTCAATAGTTGTTAAAATGGATTAATAAATTATGGTATACGAATAGTCCAGATTAGATGAAATGTTGTCTGAAATTTTTTTCTGCTTCCAGAGGTAATTCTTTTTCTGATGTGTATGCTTCCCCTGTTACGTTCCCCCCGCCCCACTTTCTTGGAGTATATATTCTTAATTCCAGGGCTGATTCTTGTCACTAACATCTATATCTGGGGATCATTTCTTCTGAACTAGATACTTCGGGAGGAGTGGGCAGTATGAGCTGGGGCATCTGGTAACTTCTGAGTAGGTGTGTGACAGGTTAGCTGTGTCCTCCACCCTGTGGGCACCAGCAGGACTCACGTCACAAGTGACTTAGTGTTCACAGACACCCGCTGGCTGCCCTGGTCAGCAGCCACAGAGCTGAATGCCCTGGGTCATCTCTAGGGTCTTCTCAGGGCCCGACTGGAGTGTCCATCTGGTTCCTCTTTCCCTGAAATCCTCCCTGCTGCCCTGTGTTCATGGCGAGGTAAATCTTGCGAGGACTGTTTGGAGTGCTGGGCGGACGTGCAGCCTTCCCACAGGATGAGGCAGTACAGAGTAACAGCCCCAAAGATGTCCATGCCCCAATCCGCAGAACCTGTGGCTGTCACCTCCATGGCAAGAGGGACTTCGCAGAGTAAGTAAAGGATGTCGCTTGGGATGGAGCGATTATCCTCGGTTATGTGGGTGGGTCCAGTGTCATTCCAGGGCTCCTTATAAGAGGGAGGCAGGAGGGTCAGAGCCAGAGAAGGAGATGTGATGATGGTAGTAGAGGTGTGAGAGAGACAAGGGAGAGTGATATGAAAATGGTAAGCTGCTGGCTTTGAGGATGGAGGAAGAGGCCACGAGCCAGGAAATCCAGGTGGCCTCTAGGAGCTGGGAAAGGAGGGAAGCAGATTCAGTCCTAAAGCCCCCAGAAGGGATGCAGGCCTGTGGAAACCTCGATTTTAGGACTTCCGACCTCCAGAGCTGTAAGACAGGAAATTCCATTTTGTTTGTGGAAATCTGTTACAGCAGCTACAAGGAACTCATATGGGCAGGCGCGCCCGGTGCCAGGCAGAGCACCCGCCTCCCTGCCACGACTGGGACCCCAGGGAAGGGCGGGCCCTCGACAGCATTATCCAGCCCGTCTGACTCTCCAGGGGGCTCCTGACCCTGAACCTCCACGAGACAAGTCAGGCAAACCCCCCATTATGTTTAAACCAGTGTGCACTGGGTTTTCCATTTATGGCAACTGAGTCCTAACTATACCCCCAACCTGGTCGTAGGATGTCACCCGCCACCCCGGGGTGCCTAGTGCGCCCACCTCTTTGAGGAGGATGGGGCAGGACTGACATCCAAGGTCTGTTTTCACAACGAAGGGGACTAAGCAGACGGTCGAATATTCTTTGCTCGCAGGGGGAAAGGCCTCAAGCCACGCCGGTGACCGGCGGCTCCACGCACAGGGTACTGAGGGAGGGTCCAAAGCCCCTTTGCCTTCAGGGCCCGACACAGAAGCTCAGAGGGAATGTGCGGGCAGAGGTGAGTGGTCTCGAGGGTGGAGAAAGGTGCGGTCAGCATGGCGGCTGCAGCTCAAGTCAGGAAAGGGAGTCAGGAGCGGGCACAGTGCCCAGGGCCACCATGGGTGCAGGGTCTCTTGCCGCCGCCCAGGCCCACCTCTGCCCTCCCAAGAGAACCAGACCCAGAGGATGAGTCAGAACTAAAAAAAATATTTCATTTCATTCTGAATAAAAAACGGAACAGACAGAACTCTTGGAAATCCTGAAACAATGTCATTGCTACGGCAAAATTTCACAGAAATCATCGCACAGGGCGTGGGGGCCAAGCCCAGGCCCCGCCGGCTATGACGGCCGCCTCTCTGGGGGGGGGGGGCACAGAGGGGGCAGCAGCTTGGGGGACCAGAGAGGGGCAGGCACGGGTGGTGGCTGTGCCCCTGGATGAGCCCCGCTGGGTCCCCAGGGTCCAGGCTCAGAGCCTGGCCTCCAGCTGCCATGGCAGGACAGCAGCCGGGGCTGGGAGGGGTCGCTGGTCCTCAAGGGGCCTCCTTGTGGGCGGCCTTGCGGCTGCGCACGCCCCACATCCCCCGCTTAGAGTGGTAGTGGTGGTAGAAGTTCCGCACTCGGAGCCGCTCCACCTCCAGCCCTGCCTGCAGGACCCTGGGTGGGGAGGGGGAGTCAGGGCTGCCCCTCAGCCCAGAGGATCTTTGGGGGGTGATCAAGACTGGGGGTATGGGGGTGAATGGGGCTGCCCTGATTCTTCAGGACCCTGCAGGGGGAGGGCATGCATGTCAGGGCTGCCCCTGAGCCTACAGAACCCTGGGGGTGGGATGGAATGGAAGAGGTCACGCCCCTGGTCCAGGGGCTGGGGTGTCAGGGCTTCCACTACTGTCCAAGCCCAGTAGGAGGAGAGGGACCCAGGAGAGGCCTGTAGGGTCTGCGGGCAGAACTGGTTCAAGGGCTTCCCTGAGTCTGCAGGATCCTGGAGCTGGGAAGGGGTTTTGGGGAGTGGGGTGGGGTCCAAGGATCTCTCTAGGCCTAGCTCTGGGGGTCGGAGGAGGAGGAAAGCAGAGTCCTGTCAGCATGTGAGGCCCCTCCCACCCAGGGGAGGAGGATGTGGGAGTCTCAGTCTCCGCTAGGGGGAGGGGGTCACCTGTCCAAAAGCTCCCAGTCCTCGCCGCCCCACTGGTCCCGGAACTCCTCAGTGTTCATGCCTCCAATGCGGTCGAAGTCGGACTTGTAGATCCCAAAGAGGCCGAAGCCGTTCACCTCCCAGTAACCTGGCGGGGATGGGGTGCCCTTCAGACACCAGGTCCGGCAAGCCCTTCCTCAGGAGGGCTCTCGGGGTCACTCCAATGTGTCGGTCATAACCTGGGAGGCCTGTGCATGACTTGGGTGTTGGAGAAGGTTCTTAGGGGCCGAGCATGACCCTGGGGTTACTGGGGGGAGGACTTGGGGGTCCTGGGCACTCTGGGGGTCCTAGAGGCCACAAGGAGTCCCAGGCGTTATAAGGGGCATTGATAGGGCCCTAGGCCTGCCTTGCAGGTTGGGAGGCCCCCGGGGGCCTGGGTTTTGCCCTGGCACGGGTGGGACCCCTGACGTTACCGAGGGGCATTCAGGGCGTTACCGTGAGGGTCCCCTGGCGAGCTCCCGCAGCCCAGCCGCATGACCACGGGCGCAAAGGCCAGCCTGCCCTCCACGCAGTGCTTGCGGATGCCATCCAGGATGCCGGGGGGGAAGTGGATGTGCAGGTCGCAAAGGAAAACGATGCTGCTGGCATTCTGGAGACGGCGGGCAGGTCTGAGCCTCGCCCTCTCCTCCGGAAGGGCACCCCCCGCCCCCAGCCCATCTCATTCTCTCCACCCGCACCATCCTGCCCACGCACCTCCACCGCGGCCACTCCAGCTTGCAACCCCGCGGAGCGCTCAAAGTTCCCGGTTCGCCTTAGGTATTGGTATCTGGGGGAGGAAGGGGATATGGGGTGGGAAATCACAGCCACCCGTCTCTGGGGGCGGGAGCGGGGGCAGGAAAACCCACGCCGGTCCGGGAGGAGGGAAGATGTGCTTGGCCCTCCCCGGTAGGTGGGGGGCGCCGTTACCTGGGCAGTGGCGCCGCACGGAGGGCCCGCTCCACGTCCATGTCCTCGCTCTCGAAGTCCACCAGGATGACACTGAAGCGAGAGTCCCCTGTATGGGCGTGCAGCGCAGCCATGTCTGCCAGGAACTGTACCACCCAGCGCGCCTGGTTCTTCACTGGAGGAGGATGGGGATACTGAACCCACCTGGACCCGACCTGGCGGTACCCTGCCCAGGACCAGTGGCACTCCCCCCCTCCCCATAAGGCCTGCTGGACAAGGCTCCCCCCCGCCCGCCACCCCGCAATCCCAGGTGGCTGGTCGGCCAGCCCCACTCCCGCGCACCTGGCACGATGAAGTGCACCATCACATCCTGGCGCCAGGCCAGGCGCAGTGGCCGGCACAGCTCCGGGCGGCCGTCGGGGCGCGCGGAGGCGGCTGGAGCGGGCTCGGGACTATCCCCGTCTCCATCTGTGTCGCCGGCACGCGCCCCGGGCAGGCGCAGGAAGACATACTCAGACAGGCGCAGCCGGCGCCCGCCGCGCTCCTGGAGCTCCAGCTCCAGGAGGAAACGGCTTCCCCGCGCGGAGTCCCGGCGCTTCTCCACGTTCACGATGCGCAGAAGAGCGTACCGCCTGCGGGGCAGGACCCAGTCAGCCCCCTCGGGCTCCGAAGCTGCGTCCACGACTCCAACCCCATTCTTCCCACAAGCCGCCCCCAGCCGCAAAAATGAGGTGGCCACTCAAGTGGGGTGCCGCACGCCCCCCGTCCCCCATCACACCTCAAGGCCTGCTGGGGAGCTCCCTTCTCAGAAGGCAGGCCCACATTCCGGGGCTCCCTCTCCGTGGGGCAGCCCATAAGGGAGGCGTCCCCAAGCCCAGGCCAGTCCTCTCCTCGGTGCCACCACTCCTGTCCACAGCTGCACGCTCAGAAACCTTTAGGGGGGCCCACTGCCCACAGGCCGAGGTTCAGACGTCTGAATTCTAAGCCGGTAAACGGTGTCTACCTTGTGGCCTCAATATGCCCTCAGGTTAGATGAGCAAGCTTCCTCTTCCCGTGGGGTCTTTGCCCTAGGTGTCCCCTGCCTGGATGCTCGCCCCATGCTCCCCGCCCTCCTCTCCAAGGTCCTGGGTGCCTCCTCTGAGAAGCCTCCTTTTTGCCCCCCCAGCACCAGCGCAGGGGCTGCCCTGATCTCTGGGGAAGAAGCCTCCGGGCCTTCAGCTGCTGGCCCTTCCCCAGCCCTGGCCTGGGAAGATAGGGCCTCGCCCTTGACTAGGTCACTCTCCCTTCTATCGCACGTCCCCGCCCCCCGCCCTTTGCAGCCAGTATCCCTCACCCTCGGAGCCTACCGGTGTGACCTCCCAGGGGTCTAGATTCCTCCCTTCACCCCCTGCCCATCCCCACCATGCTCTCAAGTACCAGGGACTTTCTGCCCCAAACGCTCTGGGTCTGTGCTCTCGCTCCTTGGGCCACCCACACCCTTGCACGGCTTAGGGAAGGTGGGGCTGCAGCCATGACCTTTCTGCTGGACAGACCCCCTCATGCCCATGGGACAAGGAGCTGCTCCCAGGAAGCTCAGAGCCAAGTGCAGGCTCGCCTTCTCAGAGCCAAGTGCAGGCTCGCTTTCTCAGCCACCTAGAAATCAACCTACCCCAGCCCCTGCCAAGGGTCCAGGCCATCCCATCGCTGCCCTGGACCAAGCCTGTCAGTCATGGGCTCCCCCTTCCACCTCCTCCTCTCCAACACAGCCACATGCTTGTCTATGATCCAGATGGGCCAAACCTGTGTCCTGCTCTAAACTCTGTATCGGAGGCAAGAAGAATGACTCCTGCACCTGGCCTTCAAGGACCATGAGGCCTGTCCTCTGCCCACCAGCCTCCTGGCCAGCCTTTGCCAGTCTCTGCAGGTCCTGCCCCTACTTAAGGGCTCAGCACAGCTCTGAGAACCCCTCAGGGCCTCCCCTCAGGTCAAATTGGGGCCCCCACTCTCCAACCCTCATACCTACTTCGGGTGGAGACAAGACTGGATTCCTGGGGCCTGGGGGAGACCAGAAGGGCCAGTGGGGCAGGAACCCTGAGCTCTCCCCCGAGGACCAAGACCCCAGCCAGCAAGGTGCCAGTGGGGAGAGGGATCCAGGGGTTCCTAGCCTGGCCTTCGTGTGTGTCTCTATCTGGAAGAGAGACGTGGGTGGCTCGGCTCCATCCTCAGGTCCAGGTCCAAGGTGACAGGTGTGGGGTTTGGAGGTGCAGGACAGGGGAGCCAGCCCTGGGTGTTGGGGGAAAGGCTCCTAACACAGGACAGGGGCCCTGGGCAGTAAGGGGCCCCAGAAGGGTGAGAAGACACTTCCGGGGAGGGGGGGCGTGTACCATTCCCAGAGCAGCGCCCCGTTAAACCCTGGGGAAGTCTGAGGGTCCCACGGAGGCCAAGCGCGTCCCTTCCCACGCGCGCCCCGCCCTCGCACCCTCCGTGGCGCGCGTTGAGCCGCTCCATGTACTGGGCCACCACGTCCACGGCCTCGGCCTCCGGCAGCTGCAGGTTCCCCGACACGTTGCAGCGCAGGTCGTTCCAGTCCGAGCGCAGCATCTCGAAGTCCACGTTGCCCACGCTGAACGTGCGCTGCCAGTTGATAGCGTCCTCGCGCCAGCGGCCGCGCCCCGGGCCGGCCTTCTCTTCGCTGTCCTCCGACGCAGCCTCTTCGCCCTGCGCCCCTTCCTCGTCGTCCCCTTCCTCCTCTTCCTCATTCTCCCCGGGCAGCTGTGGCCTGGACACCTGGGACAAGCTCAGGAAGGAGGTCACGGGCTGCGCTTCGGACGAAGAGTTCGAGTCCGCGGTGGGGGCCGTGAGTCCCGGCTCGCGTGCCTGGCCCTCTCGGCTCCCCTGGGTGGCCGGCGCCGGGGCCGGGGGCCTCAGCTTTGCGGCCTGGGGGCCGCCGGTCCTGCGGCCTCGAGCCCGGGGTGGGCGTGGGCGCGCGCGCAGCTGCACCCGGGGTTGGGGTCTGGGGCGCAGGAAGACGCCAGGGAAAGGTGGCCGGGGAGGGCCGCGTGGGCTGAGCTGCGCCGGGGCCCGGGGCGGGGCCCGCAGTCCCGGCCGCACCCGCGTGACATACACCTTCGGGGGCCGCTCGGCCGCGGCTGCTGGGCGGGGCGGAGGGGCACGGCCCCAGAAGAGCGGAAGGGGGCGGGCGGCCCAGCGCAGCGCCCGCGAGCGCCGGGGGGTTGGCCGGCCCAGGGGGGCGGGAGGCGTTGGCAGGGTGGGAGTGGCCGGGGCCTCGGTGGGGGCCGCGGGGGCGGGGGGCCGGCGGCCGCCCTGCGTTCGGGGCGCCTCGGTGGGCTCCAGACCGTCGAGCAGCTCCCCGTCGTCCTCGTCGTCCAGGAAGTCTGTGGGCAGCGCGGGTGAGCTGCGGCGCCAGGGCGGGCCCAGCTGAGGGGGTGGGGGCCGCTGGGGGCACTCACCGTCTGGGTTGAGGAAGAGAAAGGCTCGGCGCTGCACCTCCTCCTCTTCGTCTTCCTCTCCCTCCTCCCGGTCCATCTTCATGTATTTGTAGAACCCAAACCTGGGGCCGGGGCGGGGCGTCAGAGACCAGGCTCGGCCGAGGCCCCGCCCATTCTTCCTTGGGCACCACCCACCCACCTTTCCAGATACAGCGGCGACTCGCGGTAGAAGCACTTGTTGTCCGTCTCCATGTGAGTCAGGCGTGTGTGGTCATTGGGATAAACGAAGGACAGGTACACCTGGGGCGGGCAGAGGGCTCAGGTTGGGGCGTCTTCCAGAGGGTCTGGAGGAGGCTCCGGGAACCCTGGGAAGAGAGAGGCCTGGGTCTCAGGGAAGACCTTGGTGAGGGGCACTTACAAACTGCAGTCCCTGGTATCTTGCGATGGGAAAGTCCTTGACAACGTAGGTGGGGGCGTAGGCGCAGGGCTCCAGCACATTCTCCAGACTCCAGGGCTCCACCCGAGGCGCTACGGGAGGCGTGGTCACATTGTGACCTGAAACTCCTGCCCCGCCCCCCACCCCACCCCACCCCACCCCGGGGGGCCTCCTCTCACTGAGGAAGAAGGTGTCTCGGGGATCGGGCCGCAGCATGTCGGCTCTGGGCTCCTCCTGCAGCAGGCGCCCCCCAACGTGGCTGGCTGGAGACTGGGGCACGTGGGCCACGTGGTCCATCTTCAGGGCTGACTCATCTAGGGGCAGAGGATGTGTGGGGACCCCAGGAGTTCCTAGAGACCCCTCCTCACCCATACCCAGACACCACCCCAAAGAGGCCGCCCATCAGGAGCCCTCTCGCTTCCCCATAGAGGCACTGGGCTCCGCACCTGTATACAGGGAGATGTGAGCAGAGCCTATGACCTCGAACTTCAGACCCGGCAGGAAGGCTCGCCACTGGGGGTTCGAGAGGGTGGTCAGGACCAAAGGATGGGGGTCAAGGTGGGAACACAGCTGGGTCAGGGAGGAGTGAATCTTCCCTGACGTGGGGCTGGGGAACTAGTAGGGGCAACCCCTTCACGGACGCAGGAAGCTTGGGGTGGGGGGGTGGATGGGAGAGCGGTCCTGAGAAGGTACAGCAGGGAAGCTGGAGAGGCCCAGAAGGCTGGGGTCCCTGGAGGCAGATGAGGATGCCTTTCCTGACATCCTGGGTGCTTCCTGACCTTCTGGTTATGGCCTCTGCCCCCACCTCCTCCCGGTTCTGCAGCCACTGCCCTTCTGGAGGTCAGAGCTGGCCCCCCAGCTCCCCGCTGGACCTCCCCATCCCCACTTACCCCACTTCTGTGGCTGGGCCTTCCCAGTCTCCCTTGCAGACTCTCCCTCCCCCACCGCTCTCATGTTGGGGTTCCTGGGGGCTGTCCCAGGCCCTCTTCCCTTCCCAGCTCATCCTGGGCCCTTAGTCACCCCCTCGGCTTCCACAAGATCACCCCAAATCTGCATCTGCAGTCTGGACCCTCTGCTAAGCTGAGCTGGGGTGATGCCCACCACACACAAACCAGACACCTGCAACCTCCCACCACCCCCTAGCCCACCCTGGTCACCACCTCACACCCAGCTAGGCTCAGACTCTCAGTCGCTGGGCATCTCCCTCTGCCCCCCCCCGCCCCCCACCCCGACCTTCCACTTCTTCCATTCCCACCTCCCTGGTTCAGGGACCGATGGATGGCCACCCACGAAAATCCCTCCCAACAGGCAGCGGCCAGAGGGTTTTCCCTGAAATGCAAATCCAGTTGCCTCATCCTCAGGAGGAAGCCCTGCCGGATCTGGCCACCAGACTGCTTGGAGTTCCAGAAGACTCCAGGTGGTTCCATTCCTCTGCTGCTCTCGAGACCTGGAATTCATCTTTGCACCCCAGATTCTCTCCCCACTGGTCTCCCTGTGAAATGTCTCTCATCTCTCAAGAATCTGCTCAAGGGCCACTTCCTCTGTGAGCACAAGCCCCGTCCCTGAGCATCTGCTTTGTCAGCTAGATGGGAAGCTTCTCTGGGGGGGCGGGCGGGGTCCACACCGTTGTCCTGCGGGGAGTGGCCGGAAAGAGGAGGGCAGGGCAGGGGAGGTGGGGTCTCCAGAAGCCCTCAGAGGGCAGCCGCACTCACGCCCACTTCCACGTGGTCCGAGCCGCGGTCGTCCTGCTTGTGCAGTAGCTCAAAGTAGTACCTCCGGGAGGCCATGAGCCTGGGGACGGGAGGAGTGAGGGGGCAGGCCCGCCATGCCCCAGAAGCCCCAAACAGATGGGGAGCCCACAGGAGGTGGGGCTTGAGGGGGCAGCATAGCAGCAGCGGCTTCACGCATGCACGTGTCACCCACTCCTCACACACACACACACACACGGGTACACACTCATGCACACACTCCCACACTCACTCACCGCCTGGGCTTGGACACCTGGGAGCTGAACTTGGTGAATTCTCCGGGTGCTGTCCACTCCGAACCAGTCTGGAGGGTAACAGAGAAGGGGCAGGGGGCTCACGCTCTCCTTGGGGCACCAGCCCCATCCAGCCCCCCCTCCTGAGAAGCTGGAGGGGCCAGGTGACCAAGCCGCAGGAGGCCCACGAAGACAAGCGGTGTGGATGGAGGGCTGGGCTGCGTGTGGGGGTACCTTGCCCACAAAGGCCACCAGCTGGGCGCCCGCCGGGCTCTCGGTTGGGCTCAGCCAGAACTCCGAGTTGTCATCCGAAGCCACGGAGAACTGGACATCTCCTAGGCCACAGGACCACAGGACAGGGCTCAGGGGTCGGTGGGGGCTTCGTGACACCCTGCCCCCCACACCCCCATCCCCGCACCATCTCTCGCCGGGTGGATGAAGCCGAAAATCCGGAGGCCGTAGTTCTTCCACTTGGGGGACACAGCCAGCTTCTTCACGGTGGTGCGAGTCTGGGGGGGGCAGCGGCCTCTGACGTCAAGGCCCCCGCCCACCTGCGGGCCGGCCGCCCCCCACCCCAGCACTCACATGAGGGAAGAGCGGGAAGTGCAGGTTCCTCCTGAGATGGCCCACGGCGCCCCCGCACCAGTCCTCGAACACGTGCAGGTTCACCTGCCCCTTGTACTGGGGGTGGGAGGAGGGCTTACCTTCTGCACAGCTGCCCCCGGCCCTCCCCAAGCCCGAGCCGCTGGGCAGAGCTCACCTCCTCCCGCCACGAGGGCGCCTGACGGGTGAGGTTGAGCGACAGTGGCCTTCCAGCCCCCCCGGGAAACAGCACGTCTGGGTCCCGACCTTCGGGCTACGGGAGAGAAAGGGCACCAGGGTCAAAGCTGAGAAATGTGAGGGCAGGAAGAAGTCACACAACCACACACAACCACACACACACACACACACACACACACCAGGCTCAGACACAGTGCGTGACACAGCCCGCCACACACGCCGGTTCACTTCACAGACATCCCTTCCACATGTAGCCACGCTCCGTGCTGCAGCGCTGTGTCCTCCCTGCACACGGCCCATAGGTCCTGAGGCCACCGGCACAGGAGTGGCCTTGGGTCTCGTGTGTGCTGTGGTGTTCCTCCCCGCAGCCCTGCTCACCACCCGCTCCTCCTCACGGCTCTCGCTGGAGTCCTCTGCCCTCTGTGTGGACAGTGCAGCCCGGATGCCCCGGCCATCTGTCACACCGCTCAGCTTCTCACCATCTGTGGGCGGCACATGAGGCGTGACTGGGGTCCAGGCTCTCCAAGGCCACAGCCCCTGCCGCTGGGGTCAGCTGGGGGCAGGATGGCCAGTGGTGTCTCCACTGAAGCCCTCCCTCCCCACGTCTGCCCCTTCATGCTACCTGATGCCCCACCCTACAGCTGGAAGTGCTCTCGGCTGGGCCCTTCTCCCACATCCCACCTCCGTGGGGACGGCCCTTGCTTGAGTCCCCCACCTGGCTTTTCCCAGCCCCCACTGGCATGAGGGAGCAGTTATGTGTATGCACATTGCTAGCATATATGCATGCACACACACACCCGTGGGGCTGTTGTCATCAGTGACTCTGCCTCCAGGAAGGCCCCCAGGATTGCTCTGTGCCCTCAGCACTTTTCCTGTGTGCTGGAGTGTTTTGTGTCTGACTCCCTTACCAGAACTGAGAGCCAAGGGTTAGTGCTGGAGTTTGTTGTCAGGCGAGCTGGCACTGTGGTCTTGAGGCTACCCCAGCCCCGGCCCATGGCACGTGTGCCACCTGCTGCGCTTGAGGCCAGGGTTCAGGACCAAAGGAGCCCTGTTACCCACCTGGGCAGAGGAGGGATTGGCACACTGGTCCAGCTTCCAGAGGACATGGGGCCAAGGCGGCCCCGGAGGGAGACTGTCCCCCTGGGGATCCCTTCCGTGGACATCTCTAGAGCTCGGCACCCCCCTAACTCCCCACGCCTGGGGCAGACCACCTCCACACCCCTGCATCCCTCAACTTCCCAGACCTCCTCCCTAAGCTGTGGGCCTGGGGTTCCATACCCTGGGATCTGAGCCTCCGAAGGCAAGGCTTTAATGTGCGCCATCTCTGCCTCTCCTGGTGCTCCCATCCGGGGACCCCCAGTCCAGGAACCCCTCTCCTCCAGGGCCAAGCCTGGGCTTCAAAGTCTATGCCCGTCCCTCGATCCAGACCCCAGGAGCTAGGTTCCCGGACTGGCACAGTTGGCCTGGGCCCTTTCTCTGGGGGAGGGGGCTGCCCGTGGTCTCGTGCCTGCGAGACTCCGGTGGTGCCTGCCCACTTGCTTCTCCCCCCAAGTCACTGTCCTCCGTCCAGCAGGGAGGCGAGCCCCTAAGAGGCTCCCGGCCAAATCCCCACAGCCTGGCCCTGATGCTCCCCGCCCACAAGGTAACTCTGGGGGTATTGGGAACCTTCCACAGTGGGGCCCCAACCCAGGATGCCATCACTGTCCTGCAGGGGCTGAGCCCCAGCACAGCGAGATCCAGACGGGCCTCCTGCCTCCTGGCTGCCAGCACCTCTGCCTGCACAGGCTGCTGGACCCCGGGAAGGTAGCCTTTCTGGTGGGAGTGAACACAGTGCTGACAGGACAGTCAGAAAGGCCTCAGACACGTCCAGCTGCTCAGCTTCCCACAAGCCCTGCCCTGGTGGGAGCCCAGGTAGCAGGACAGGAGGCGGGGCTGCAGCCCCGGGGGCACCGGCTGGGTCTGCTCCTGGCAGGAGCTGCTTGAGGGTTTGATCTTCCATAACCTTGAACAGCACCCGCCCACCCAGGAGCAGCAAGGACAGCTTCCTCGCCGGTCCAGCTGAGAGCAGAGGAGGTCCCAGAAGTGGGGTTCCCACACCTCCGCCCCCTCCCGGCTGCTGAGCTAGCCTCCCCGGCTGCTCGGGAAGCCAGGCTAGGGAGAAGTGTGGTTGCCCAGAAAACCACAAGGCAGCTGAGCGGGAGGCTGGTTATGCTCTGCGTCACTGGGTCTCGCTCTGGGGTCCTGCCTTATTTGATGGTAGCTAGGGGGCCTCTATGAGGGACTGAACAGTGCTGGGGGCCCCTACAGGGTGTGGTAGCTGTGAGATGCGTGGACTCTGGGGGTGGGGTGGGTTGGGACAAGCCTCTGACCCCTGGCCTGGGGTGTCTGTGGTGCCAGCTGTGCGACTGAACAGGGAACTCTGGACCACTTGGTGGAGTGGCCCAGGACTTCATGGGTCAAGATCATTGTTCTGAGTCTTTGGGAAGCAAGATTCTCACCACCCATCCTCAGGACACCTCGCTTCCTTGAGAAGGGCCAGGAGCAGCTTGGCTGGGACCTCCCTGCCCTGAGGTGCTTCCTTCTCTCTCTCTCTCATCACCGCCCCCGCCCCCCCCACCCCCCCCACCCCCGCACTCTGCTCCTCCTCCTCCTCCAAGTGTGTGTCAAAAGTCACCACCTCCAAGAGGCCCTCTAGGATCCTCCTAGCTAAAGTGGCAGGACTCCTCCCCAACTCTTTCCCACATCGCTCACCAGGACCTGATTTGTGGGTTCACTGTCTGCCCCCACTGGAGCGTGAGCTCGAGGAGCCTGGGAGAGTTCACGCCAGGCAGTTCGGATCTCCCCAGGCTGGATCCCTATCCCCATGCCTCACCCCGCCTCAACACACAAGCGTCTCAGTCCCTGATCACAGGTTTACCTAGGGCACCTCCTCCAGGAAGCGTCCCAACTGCAAGGGTCAGCTCCCTCCCGCCAGCCCCCTCTCTCTCCGTCCTGAGGTTGGGTCCCTGCCCCTCCCCAGCAGATGCGAAAACCGAGGCTCTGCTACGCAGGCACGTGTCGGAGGCGCAGCCAGACTTAGCCTCTCGGAAATCCCAGCATGCAGGCTCCGGTGGCGGAGATCTCCCCAAGAGCCCACCGTTAACCCCGTCACTCACTACCCGCTCCAGGCCAGACCCCGGCGTCCGCCGGGGTTCGGGGACGCTCCCCAGGAGGGTCGCGCACGTCACAGCTGACGTCATCGGCGTTCTGGCCGGGCTGAGCCGAACCGCGCCCCCTGCCCCAATGTCGCCGAGCTGGGAAGGGCGGACGGGGTCTCCGGGCGGGTCTGACCCACGCCGAGGCCTGGGCGCGATGGGAGGGCCCGGGCCCGGCGCTGCTCGCGACCCTCCCCGCCCCCAGGGCGCGCGCCCCCTCCCGTACCTCGCCCGTAGCCCAGCCGCTGGCGCAGCGCGCGGCCCTGGCGCACCAGGCTCAGGTGCACGTACGTGAGCCACGCGGCGCAGGTGAGCAGCACCAGCAGCAGCAGCAGCTTGATCTGTTTGCGGATCTTTTTCGCCGGGAACCACGGCATCGCGGCCGCCTCTGCCCCGGGCCGCGCTCAGCGGCGCCGCCGCGGCCCCCCGCTCCAGCGCGCCCCGCGCCGCGTCCCCCGGGCCCGCATGGCCCTTTGTCCGCCGCCCGCGGCCCCAGGGTGCGGCCGCGGCCCCGGGCTGCCCTTGGCCGAGGGCACGGGCTGGGCGGCGGAGCGGCTGCCGGCGATGCCCCCGCCCGGCCCCGCCTGGCCGCTCGGGCTCCAAGCTCCTGGGGGCCTCGGCGGGACGGAGGAGCATCCACGCTGCGGTGCTACCCACCGTGAAACGGGCCCGGCCACCGCGCCGCGCGAGCCAATCCGGGCCCGGCCAGCCTGCGGGGAGCCAATCCACGGCGCCGGGGGCGGAGCCGGCGAGTTAGGGTGTGCCCGCCGCTGGTCTCCACGCAACGCGCGCGCATCCACCTGGGCGCGTCGGCCCGCGCAGCGCGGGGACGCGGGGTCCTGGGGATGCGGAGGACCCGGGATGCGGTGTATGGGGAGGTGTGGAGGGCCGGGGACAGGGGTCAAGGGTCAGAGAATGCACGGGACAAGGAGTGGTGCATAGGACCGGGGGACATAGGGACCCGGGGTCACGGGGTGTAGTGATGGAGGCCGCGGGAGGAGCAGGCTATGGGTCGGGGGACAATGGGGACACGGGGAACAAGGGTGTAGGGACGCGTGATGGGGAGACACTAGGAGCTCGGGGAACGTGAGGGGGAGGATGCGGGCAGCCTGGGCTTGCAGTTGGAGTAAGCCTCTTGCTAACAATGCAGCCAGGAGGAATGGGGCTCAGACAACGTGGGGAGGAGAAAAAGGAAGTTTGGGGGAGAGACATAAGGGGGTAAGTGATGATGGTGGGTCAGCGGGGCTGGGGGCGCGTGGGTGCACAGGCTCCATGCAGGCAAGACTGAGGAGGGTCTCAAAAAGCACCTGGCTTCACCCTGAGGGGCATGAGGAGCCACCAGAGGACTTAACGTGGAGGGCCAGGGTCTGACCTGGCTGCCAGGTGGACAGGGGCAGCAGAGGCGCGTGCTGGCGGCCTCCACTGAGGGCAGGGTGAAGAAGGAGAGGAGGTGCCCCGGCTGTCTGGAAGGGGGCAGGAGGGAACCTAGCCCTCCCATTTCTGACCTGAGCCTGGGGTCCGAGGTGTGGCTCTTGCTGAGCTGGAGGTGGGAGGGGAGTGTGGGCTGATGCTGAACTTTGCCCACTTGGTTCCCATTCCTGCCTGGGCCACCGCCACCCCCGCCTGCCCTGTCGTCTCCTCCAGCCCTCCCTCTGCCCAGCTGCCAGGCTGACTCCTCTCTCTGTCCCTTCCTCCATCCGTTAGCGTTTTCTGTTATTGTGTAACGAGCCACCCAGCATCAGGGTTGTAAAGCAACTGTTAGTTAAGCTCCTGGAGTCTGTGGTTCGGGACTTCTGACGGGGCCCCGCAGGACAGCTCTCCTCTGCCCCAGGATGTCTTGGGCCTCAGGCGGGAAGATGTGACCAGCTGGGGGCGATTCCGGTGGCCGGGCTGGACTCATCTGGAGACTTCTGCACCCTCGTGTCAGGGCTTTGGCAGGGATGGTTGGGCTTGGCCAGGATGATTAACCAGAGCACCTGGGTACGGCCACTCCGGGGCAGTGGCCTCTGGGCTCCAGCGAACAGGGCAAAGCACCTGGAGAGTCACGGCATGCCAATTCTGCCACACGCTGTCATAGGCCACCCAGCCTTGAGAGGAGGGGACGTGGACCCCACCTCATCTTGGCAAGATCATCCAGGAAGTTGCAGTCTTAACACTGCCACACTATCCTTTTTTCCCTTTTATTTTGACCTCGGGGCATAGACTCAAGTTGGCCACTTTCCACCATCCTGTTGATCTGTCGTCTGTCCTGTGAGCGACCCCTACATCTCTTCAAACCTTCCCCTGCCCCATTCTTGTTCTTTCCCCTCCTCCAATCCACTTGCCATATCCATGTTGTCTGCACATTCATTAAGGTATTCATCACATTGTGTGTATTTTAAACACTATATCAATAGTTTTGTGCTGTAAATCTCATTGTGTTTCTCCAAACCTCACATATACAAATGTATATCTCCATGTTGCCGTGTGTGCGCTGCTTTCCCTGGTCCTCCACCATGTGCCCATTCGGCCAATAGATACCTGGGGTCCTTGGGAGCCAGAGACTTAAGGGGCACAGTAACTAACAAGGCAGATACAGTCCCTCCCTTCGTGGAGTTTCTATTTTCCTAGGCAAAGGCACATGTGAACAAGCAATAGTTTCCAATGGTGATAAGTGCTGTGAAGACAATAAAGCGTGATGATGGCCTAGAGAGATGAGGGGGAGGGTTTCTTCTTCTTCATTTTTTTTTTTTTCAAATGCTGGGTTTTAAAATTTTTATTTTATTTAATTAATTTATTTATTTTGGCTGCGTTGGGTCTTCGTTGCTGCGCGCGGGCTTTCTCTAGTTGCAGCGAGCGGGGGGCTACTCTTCGTTGCGGTGCGCGGGCTTCTCATTGCGATGGCTTCTCTTGTTGTGGAGCATGGGCTCTAGGCACGCGGGCTTCAGTAGTTGCGGCATGTGAGCTCAGTAGTTGTGGCGCGCAGGCTTAGTTGCTCTGCGGCATGTGGGATCTTCCCGGACCGGGGATCAAACCCATGTCCCCTGCATTGACAGGCGGATTCTTAACCACTGCGCTACCAGGGAAGTCCCACACACTTCTACTTTAAACCATTCTTAACTTCCAAATTAAAACAAAGGCAAAATCATGCTTCTGCTTAATATGATGCAAGTATCCTGGCTAAAAAGAGGTTAATCTCTCCAGAAGAGACTGATGAACGTTTCACATCACTTTATCCATCTTTGGGTGGTACTGACTCTAAATGAATAATACGTTCTCTTTAAGAATGTTGAACACGTGAACACTCTCAGAGAGAGAGTGTGATCATTAATAACAAACACTGGGATGTGAGGTCAACTATTGTTAACATACGTTAGGCAGAAGGGGTGGGAGAGGAACAGGGAGGAAGGAGGGCGGGTGGAACTAGTACAGGTGTGCCTTGCGTGAAGGGTAGGGTGAGGCTCTCGTTACTACGGCAGCCACGTGGTGGTCGCTGGCGCCTTCGTCCCCTGCCCACTCCACGTTCCCTGCGTCCTCAGCCAGCACCTCAGCTGCTCATGGTTCTTTGTCTGATGGAGTGGCCCCAAGGGTCTGTGCCTGTTTTGGGTGGTTCTAGTTTTCTGTTGGTGTTTACTCCAGGACCAAGGGGCACTCAGAGACACCCTAGAGTGTCTCCTGCCTTCCAGACATCGCCTGCTTACCCAGCTCTGTCATGAAAACTCAGCCCCCCCTCTATGACCGTCATCCCCGCCGGTGCAGTGAGCTTCTGTCGATTCCCTGGCGTGAGGAGCCCCCAGTGGCCAGGTGGCTGTCAGCTGCAGTCTGGTGTGCCCCCTGGTGGATGCGCTCTAGGGCTTGCCGGGGACTGAGGGGATCCCAGGATGTGGGACTTTCAGTTTTAAACCTAGGAAAGTCCTGGCAAACCAGGATAGCTAGTCACCCTAATGCACCCCTCCCTCGGAATCTGAGACCACTGGACAAGCAGAGCCCAGAGTTGCAGGGATGGGAAGCAAACATTTCACTGATGGACCCTTCGGGATAGTAGAACACTGCCATTCCTATCTCTTGAGAGCTGGTCCCGTGGATCTTGGCTGTGCGAGACCCCGTAGGTTGCTGATTGAGAGCATTACCCCACCTCCATAGTCAAGTCTCCCAAAGGCCATTCCACCCTCTGTCCACCCTTCTACTAGGCTGGCTGCTTCGGGGAGATGGGAACACGCAGGACCGGTGGACTCCATGAGCACGGGCCCACTGATGCAGTTCACTTGCCGTGAGGTGAGTGCCTGGTCGGGAGTCACGCCACATGGCGGATGGCGTGGGTGGATGCGGCTTTCTGTGAGCCCACGGGGAGCGGTTCTGGCAGAAGCACTGCAGGCAGGGAAGGTACATCCATACCGAGGAAGTGTCTATTCTAGGACGAACGAGGTGCTGCCCCCAAGCCACTGCCCCTGGGATGGAAGAGGGGCTAGTGGTGGTCTCTGCTTTTGGCAGTTGGGCTCTCGGCAGTGACAGCAGCCGGATAAGCCCTGGTGGTTGGATGTCCAAGTTGTGACGCCGTGCGGAGCCTCCCTCCCCCCGCCTCGGCCACTTGGCTCATAAACCGGCTGGCCAAGGGTGAGAGGTGGCGGGGAAAGCGGCTGACGTGCCCTCAGAACGGGCCACTTTGTCCTCTTGATGGATAAGGTCCTCCTTGGCTGAGGCAGCTCTCGTGCGACACAAATTCTTTATACTTTTTTCACACCCAGAGAAGTCCGTCTGCATACCTTGCCCCAGACGTCCTTGTCACCCGTTTTCCAATCACGTCCCTTCCTAGTGGCCGAGCATCCAGCCAGCTGGAGAGCTCGTGACTGCCCGTCCCCAGGGCAGGTCTCTGCCTCTTACCTCGTCCTGCAAGGCGGCATGAACAGCCAGGGCACTGCTTGTCCCTCTCTGAGGGCGCACCCTCATCTCTGTCCTGCAACCCCCTGACCGTCCACGTCTGGGCCAGGCCCACAGCCCCGTCTGTAACCAGGCCTGAGTTCCTTCCTTCTCAGGCACCTGGTCGTCGGGAAGCCCCACGAAGCCTTGCTGCGGGTTGAGAGGGTGGAGGCGATGCGACGGCTACCTGGTCATGCTTGTTCATGACTTTCACGTGACTTCCTTGGGCCTCCGGGACCCGCTTGAGAGCAATCACATACACGCCGCTTCCACTGACAGGGCACCGCTGTGCGCCCGGCCGTTCGGCTCGGGGGTCACACACCCGCCCGTGATGGCAGCTCAGGTGGCATAATAACCGCGGCTCATGGCCGAGTGCTCGGTACCCAGGCGGTTATCTTCAGAATGTGGCAGAGCTTTGTGACGCCACGGGGCCACACTCAGGCACCGCGGGCTCTGCTGGGTGGTGCGGCCCCTATGGCAGCGTGACGTGCTGCCGGGCTTCCTCGTCTCTGAGCCTCTCAGCTCCAGGGTCGGAGTGGTACAGCCACACGGGGTGAAAGTCGCCTCCCAGGAGCGAGACACGTCAGGCATCATGCCTCTTTCTTCCTGGTCGGAGGGACTGGATGCAGCCACTTGCCTGTGACTTGGGAAGGGATGTCTAGATGTGTACTGGCCTGCTGGAGCCCTAGGCATTTCAGAGGTGGCAAGCCTGGACTTTCTGTGGAGTTTATCTTCCACTCTGGTGTACGTTTGTCCTACTGAGGGTAGTTGCTACGTTCTGCTCATCGAGTTCGAACAACGTGGCATCACGCATGGAAGGACCAGTGTGGCAGCTGTGGGAGGGACCAGTGGGCCAGGTCCCCAGGGACTTGGTGTGCCATGGGGTCGCTCTGTCTCTGAGGGAGGGCTGTGGAGGGGTGCTGCTGTCTCTCGAAAGCCAGCTCTTCTGACGGTCCCTGCTAGCCGGGATGGAAAGACCCATCGCTCAACGGCTGGGCTCCCGGCTAGGAGCCAGTGGGGCTTTGCTTCAGCAGCGAAACCACGTCAGGAGCAGCGGCTGCGGTTGGAGTTGCCACCTGACTAGCTTTGCGGTCACTGTCTGTCGTTCTGCAGGACTCCGTCTTCTGCACAGGCCCAGTAGGAGAGGGCCGTGCTGGGCGTCCCACTCCTGGGCCCTAGGTCCTTGCCGTGGCACCGACCTCTGCACTGCCGTCGGGGAGGCCTCACTGCTTTGCTTCACTATCTTCCTCGGCCCAGGAGGTCCTGGTGGTTCCCCTCGGCCTTCCCCCCGTAACAGCCCTCCCTCTGCGGGACAGGACACCAGCACGGGTTCTGCCAGCTGCTGAGTATACCCACTCCGATGACTGCATTCTGGAACGGGGGGTGACCACACATGGGTCCAGGGACCCACTGGACCCACCGTTAGATAGACATGACCCAAACATTGTGGATCACCTGAGCGCCATAAGCCGCTGCTCTGACTGGTGGTCACAGGGGTGGCTTGGGTACCCTGAGAAGTCCTGGGTCTTTGCTTCCCCATCCTCAGTCACCTCGTAAGTGTCCCCGAGGGGCCTCAGGGGAACGCGGGGAGGAAGTTTCACAGTACCTTTATGGTCACGTGACAAGGTCCTTCCTCAAGGACACGGGCCTCACTCTCATCCAAGGAGGCTTTGGGTCTGTGGACCAGCTCATCCTGGGAAATTGGTCGGGGGTCTTTGGCTTTCTGTCGCGGTGATTTAAGTCAGGCTTCTTGTCATGGACTGAACGTTTGTGTCCCCCCTCCCCAAATTCACATGCTGTAACCCTAACCCCCAATGTGATGGCGTTTGGAGATGGGCTTTGGGGAGGTAATTAGGGTTAGATGAGGCCATGAGGGTGGGGCCCTGGTCTGATGGGGTTAATGCCCTTACAGGGAGACGCCAGAGACCTCGCGCTGTCTCCACGCACACCCCAAGGAAAGCCCGTGTGCACACGGAGGTGGCAGCCGCCTGCAGCCAGGAAGAGGGTCTCACCAGAAGCCGGCCACACTGGCTCCCTGATCTCGGACTTCCAGCCTCCAGGGCTGCGAGGAAACAAATGTTTGTTTACGAACGCGCTCTCGGAACGGGATTCTTTCGTGTGGAGCAGACTTACTGTGTGGATGTGAAGGATGAAGACAATAGAGGTAAAAGGCCCTTTTCATCACACCATGTCCAGGGTACATACTATCAACGAAACTTATGACTGTTGACGCTGGCTGTGATCACCGGGCTGAGGCGTGCTTGTCAGGCTTCTCTGCTGTAAAATTACTCCCCCTCCCCCTTCCATCCTGTGCCTTTGGGGAGGAGGTCCCCAAGCACAGCCTGCATTTAAGGGTGGGGAGAGTCCGGCTCTCCTCGCTGTGGGGTGGAGTGTTCACAGAATTTATTTGGAATTCTCAGCATGGGAGATTTGCCTTTTCTCCTCCATTTATTAATTTGTTCAATCATTTATGTCAGTGTGATCACATGGATACGTATTTTATGCTTTGGGTTATGGTACACTATTACTTTGTTGATTTTGTTTCTCAAATTGTTCCAGCTTTGGCTGCTGGGAACTCTGTCAGTTGGCTCCTGTGTCCCTTTGACACACCCTGTCTTTGTGTTTTCTGTTTTGTTTTTTTGAGCACCTCCTTACCTTCCGGCTACAAGATGCACCAGGCTCATCCTGTATATTTCTATTTCCAGTCCTAGGGTCAGCCATTTCTTCAAGGGATTCTGGATCCTTCCTTTTGTTAGAGAATGGTCTTGGAAACCCAGATCTGGGAGATAGATGTGTTCATTGCTGCTGGGGTCTTGTTTCTTTGTGCCCTCTCAGCAGACAAAGCAAAGAAATATATGTGCGTGCCAACCTTGCATACACACGCATGTTACAAATATTCCTGTGTGTAACCGCCTGTCTCCGCGTTAAACGAACGTGAGTTCTCACTGACGTCTCCAACCAGCATCTGTTATCCACGGGTCATTCTCCCCTTGGTCGCCTGTAACCTCCCACTCCTCCGGGGTGACACTCCCGGCCCCCACCATCCGTGTACTTTCCTGTTCAATCCCAGCGCACGTGTACAGCAGGGACACGGTTGTTAACCCATGCCCCATGGGAAACAACTTCACCACTAGAGCCCAGTGCTGTGTGCACGTCCCTTGCCTTCAGGCCTACAGACCCCGCTCGTTTCCAGAGTGACTCAGGTCAGCACCTTTTGTCTGGCCCCTCCTTGAGGGAGTTTCACACACTGTAAGGCAGGTATGTTCTCCTGTCACCGTCTGCATTCCTTCCTGGGGTTATTTGTTTTCTTATCAATGAGTTTTAAGAGTTCCTTGTTTATTTTGGACACAATCCTATATTGAATATATATTTTGGAAATATTTTCTCCTAATCTATGGCTTGTCTTTTCATTGTCTTTACAGTATATTTAGCAGAGCAGAATTTTAAAATTTTAATAAAGTCCAACTAATCAATTTTTTTCTTTCAGGGGCTGTGCTTATGTTGTTGTAGCTAAAAAATCATCACCAAATCCAAGCTCACCTAGATTTTCTCTTATGTTATCTTCTGGAAGATTTATAGTTTTGGTCTATGATAAATTTTTAGTTAGTTCTTGTGGAAAGTATAAGATCTGTGTCTAGAGTCATTTTTTTGCTTATAGATATCCACTTGTTCCAGGAAGTTTGTTGAGAAGACTGTCTTTCTCCATTGTATTGCCTTTGCTCATTTACCAAAGATCTGTTGACTATATTTGTATGGATCTATATCTGGACTCTCTGTTCTGTTCTGTTGATCTATTTATCTCGTCTTTTGCCAAAACCAGGCTGTCTTAATTACTGTAGTTTTGTAATAAGTCACATAGTATCAGTCCTCCAACTTCGTCATTCCTTTCAGTATGATGTTGGCTATTCTGGATTTTTGCCTTTTCATATAATCTTTAGAATCAGTTTGTCAATATCAACAAAATAACTTGCTGGGATTTTGACTGGGATTGCATTGAATCTATAGGTCAAGTTGGGAAGAAATGACATCTTAACAATATTGAGCTCCTGTCAGTGAACATGGAATATCTCTCCCCTTATTTAGATCTTTGATTTCATTCATCAAAGTTTTGTAGTTTTCCTTATGTGGATCCTGTACATATATATATATTTTTTAGATTTATACCTAAGTATTTAATTTTCTAGGGTGCTAATGTAAATAGTACTGTGCTTTGAATGTCAAATTTCCATTGTTCAATGTAAAATAGATAGCTAGTGGGAAGCAGTCGCATAGCACAGGGAGATCAGCTCGGTGCTTTGTGACCAGCTAGAAGGGTGGGATAGGGAGGGTGGGAGGGAGGGAGATGCAAGAGGGAAGAGATATGGGGATATATGTATATGTATAACTGATTCACTTTGTTATAAAGCAGAAACTAACACACCATTGTAAAGCAATTATACTCCAATAAAAATGTTAAAAAATATTTCCATTGTTCATTGCTAGTATATAGGAAAGCGATGTACTTTTGTACATTAATAACCTTGTAATAATCGCTTATGCATTCCAGGTGTTTTTTTATTTTTTGTTTTGTTAATTCTTTGGTTTTCCTACATAGACACTATTGTCATCTGTGAACAAAGATAGTTTTATTTCTTCTTTCCCTATCTGTGTATATTTTATTTCTTGTCTTATTCCATTATCCTGGATTTCTAGTATGATGTTGAATGGAAGTAATGAGAGAGGACATCCTTGCCTTGTTCCTGATCTTAAGGGGAAAACATCTGGTTTCTCACAATTAAGTATGATGTTAGTGGTGCATTTTTTGGTAAATGATCTTGATCAAGTTGAGGAAATTCCCCTCCGTTCCCATTTTGTTGAGAATTTTATTTTTTTAAATTAATTTATTTATTTTAAAATTTTATTATTTATTTATTTATGGCTGCGTTGGGTCTTCGTTGCTGTGCGTGGGCTTTCTCTGGTTGTGGCGAGCAGGGGCTTCTCTTGTTGAGGAGCACGAGCTCTAGGCATGTGGGCTTCAGCAGTTGTGGCACATGGGCTCAGTAGTTGTGGCTCACGGGCTTCTTAGTTGCTCTGCTGCATGTGGGATCTTCCTGGACCAGGGCTTGAACCCGTGTCCCCTGCACTGGCAGGCAGATTCTTAACCACCGTGCCACCAGGGAAGTCCCGAGAATTTTAATTATGAATTGGTGTTGGGTTTTGTCAAACGCTTTTCTGCATCAATTGATAAGATCATATTATTTTTCTTTCTTAGCCTGTAGATGTGATAGGTTACATTAATTGATTTTAAAAATATTGAATCAGCTTTGCACACCTGGAATAAATCCCACTTGGTAGTAGTATGTAATTGTTTTGTGGTGTATAATTAATTGTTGGATTTAATTTGCTAATATTTTGTTGAGAATTTTTGCAGTTCTATTCATGAGAGATATTGATCTGTAGTTTTCCTTTCTTCTTATGTCTTTATCTGCTTTTGGTTTTATTAGGTTAATGCTGGCCTCAGAGTGAGTTAGGAAGCATTCTCTCTGTTTCTATTTCCTGGAAAAGATTGTAGAGAATTGGTATCATTTCTTCCTTAAGTGTTTGGTACAATTCACCAGTGGAACCATCTGGGCCTGGGGCTTTCTTGTTTGGAAGATTATTAACTATTGATTCAATTTCTTTAATAGATACAGGCCTATTTAGTTTATTTCTCCTTGTGTGAGTTTTGGTAGTCTGTGTCTTTCAAGGAATTTGTCCATTTCATCTACATTATCAAATTTGTGGGCATAAAGTTGTTCATAGTATTCCTTTATTAACCCCTTAATGTCTGTGGAAACTGTAGTGATGGCCCCTCTTTCATTTCTCATTGTAGTAATCTCTGTTTTCTCTTTTTATTTCTGGTTAACCTTCCTAGAAGTTTATCAATCTTATTTACTTTTTTTCCCTCAAACAACCAGCTTTTGGTTCATTGTTTTGTTTTTTTTAAATTGATTTCCTATTTTCAATTTCCTTGATTTCTGTTCTGGTTTATATCATTTCTTTTATATTGTTTTCTCTTGGCTTATATTACCTTTCTTTCTCTAGTTTCCTAAATAAGAAGTTTACATTATTGATTTTAGGTCTTTTTTTCTAATATACGCATTTATACCATAGATTTCCTTCTAAGCGCTTTCACTACATCCCACACATTTTGGTAAGCTGTGTTTTCATTTTAATTTAGTTCAAATTCTTTTTTAAAAATTCCTCTTGGAACTTATTTTTTGATTCATGCCCAAGTGGTCTTGGGTTAAGCTACATGCAGCAATTGAGGCTGCAAATGGTCAATGACACTGCTCCCATGTTTAAGCAAACCCACGTGCCGGAGATCCAAGCCAGATTCAAGCTGGGCCACCTGTTCGGATGTGGGGATGGTGGGCCTCAGATGCCTCTGCATGGGGGAATGGGGCTACCTTCCAGCCATCATCACCTCTGATTATTGCCACTTAACCCCCATCCCCAACCACGTGCTCTCATTGGACCCCCAGGTTGTCCTGGGTGGGGGACAGACCCCTGTCTTCATGCCCAGAGACAATGGTCAGAACCCCGTCTACCAGGCTGGTGAGACGGCCCAGCCCAAGTCAGCACCTGGGTGGGTCACGATGGCAACAGACGGCCAGCTTGAGCCTGCCTTGGCTGAGTGGGGAGGAGCACCTCCGGCCGTGTCTGGGTTGATACCACTGTCAGGCCCTCAGAAAAGAAGCTAAGGGTCATTGGAGATGCGACCTGCACCCCACCTGGGACTCGTGAGGGTCTGAGTCAGCATCCCGGGAGCATGGCAGCGGTCAGGTCTGTGGGTCGCCTCACCCCGCAAGTGGACTATCGAGCAAGTGTGGGACACACTGAGCAGGAGTGGCCCAGCCCCTGTCAGCCCCTCCGACCCGTGACAATTTGAGTTTGGCTGAGGGTAGGATTGTCGAGGGAAGCTATTGGCAGGGGGCCCCCGTGCACCCTGTGTGTCATTGCTGAATGGCTGGATTGCAGGGCTGACTGTCTGAGGCCGAGTGCTTTCTGTCGCCATGACGACTGCCACTAGGCAAGTCAAGGGGACCCAGGGGGACCACCATCGCCTGCCCACTCCTGGGGGGAGGGACTTCTGTGTCTGCTGCTTGCCCCACGGCCCCAAGTCCCTCAACTATGATACGACCCACATCTGCATGCAGCCCATCACATCACCCTGGAACACAGGGCAGGGACCTGGTGCTGCAGTGTGAGGCCTGTGCGCTGTGATCCCGAGTCCCGCCGGCTCCTGTCAGCACCTGGGGAGTGGTGAGAGGTTTGTTCTTGGCATCCTCTATGAGCCCGCAGTTCTACCACCTTCCCTGCAGGGGCTGCTTAGCCCCTGCATGGGAGGCCAAACCACTCACCCAACACTGGACCAGCACAATGCAGGCCTCGCCACTGCCCCATGGCTGTCCTCCTGAGTCATCCCCCCACACACACATCCAGATCTGGCCTCTGACCGCTTCTCTGGATTCGCGTCACTGGAGGGACTACAGCCCTTCTGTGCCCCAGGGCCCTTGCACGGCTGTCTCCTCTGGCCAGAATGTTCCCCTAGGCTTGTCCCTTAGGGAATTTCCTCCTTGGCTCTCACTGACCTCACCCTCACTCCCTTGCGTCTCATCACATTTTCTACGTCACACTGCTTCATGAGCTTCTTAGCCCTTACCAAATCCTGAAATTATCCTGCTTACTTTCTTTTTTCTAATTTAAAAAACTGAGGTAGAGGGAATTCCCTAGCGGTCCAGTGGTTAGGACTCCGCGCTTTCACTGCGGAGCGCCGGGGTTCAAGCCCCAGTCCGGCAACTAAGATCCCGCAAGCGCAAGCGGCGCGGTGGGTGGGAGTAGTGGGGGAAATTGAGATACAGTTGATGTATATCCTGCTTTAAGCTTCATGAGGGCAGGGCCTGGTCCTTCCTCCCGGTGGGTCCCCAGCGCATTGGCGGGGGAGGGCGTCCATCCTCCCTGGCCGGCTCCCTGGGGGAAATCAGAAGTCCCCTCCCGCAGACCCTGGCCCTGACCCACGGCGGCAGGGCTCGGCCAGCCACCGTTCCGCCGGCCGTGTCTGCCGGTCGGAATCCATCTGCGCTGGGCCAGCAGCCGCGGGCTGAAACAAGACCTCGCACCCGGGTCCCGCGAGTCCCCTCTGCCTCCTCTCCCGGCGGCCGCCCCCACCCCCACCCCCCGCTGTCCCTGCAGCCGCGTTCTGTCCCCGCGGCCACCAGGTGGCGCCGCAGGCCCACGCACGGCCGGAGGGCAGGGCCGCCGGGCGCCTCTCTCCGGGAGCCGGTGGGGCCGGGGTAGGAGGTGAGGGTCTGCGCCCGGCGAGCGGCTGAGGCGGCCAGAGTCGTCCGGGCGGCTCGGGTGGTGTCCTCGGAGGGGGCGACACGTTTCCTGGTGCGCCCCGGGGGCCGCCGGCGGGGCTGTGGTTGTCGAGAGGGTCCCTCGGGGAGCCCCGTGACCCCCGACCGCTCCAGGCCCGGGTAAGGGGCGGAGAATCCAAGGGAGCGGGGCTGGCCGCGGGGGCGGGGACTGCGGCGGAGGCGGGCGGGGCGGGGGGAGGGGGGAGACGGGGGGCGGGGGGAGGGGGGAGACGGGGGGCGGGGGGGAGGGGGAGACGGGAGACGGGGGGAGGGGGGAGACGGGAGACGGGGGGAGACGGGGGGAGGGGGGAGACGGGGACCGGGGGTGGGGGCGCGGGGCGCAGGGACGCAGGGACTGGGCGGGGACCCCGGGGCTGGCGGGCCGATGGCCTGGTTGCAGCCTCCGAGCCTCCCATTTCCCCGAAGTGACGGGGCGCGCGGGGGCGGGGGAGCGCGGGAGGCCTGGAGGCAGGGGCTGCGGCCGGAAGCGGGAGGGGCGCGGGCACTGGGGGCAGATGGGCCCTGCGGGCGGCAGAGCTTTGTGTCCGAGAAATGGTGAAAGTAGAGAGACACGTGGGTGGGTTTGTGGGAGCGCTCCGCTCTGCGCGGGACCCTGCTGAGGAAGGGGGCGGCGGGGAGAAGGGACATCGCCTCTGCGGTAGCGTGTGACGCTGCTGGGACAGAGCCCAGATTAGAAAAGCGCCCACGGCTGGGGCCCTGACATTTCCCCTCAGGTCTGAGCCTTGGGGATGAGACCGCCCCAACCTCCCCGGTGGGACGGCAGCTCCTCCAGCTTGCCCGGAACCTTAGATCCCGAGCCTGCAGGCCAGCCGCAGACCTGCCTGCGGAGTGAGAATTCGGGGGACCCCGACTCCCTAGACCAGGGGCCAGTGGTGAGGGGAGCGGGGAGATGGGGCGGGGGGGGGGGAATGTCGTCCCTGGGGCAAAGGTGGTGCCGGTGTGGTGTAGACGTGTCTGGTTCCCTCTGCCCAGGCCTCCTCTCCGGTCTCCAGACCCCCTGTGGGGGACACCTGGAAATTGTTATGAGAAGGGAAGTTCTTTCTCTCTGACCCAGGGGTCCATGTCTTCTAAAACTGGTGGGTTCACTTGTCAGCTTGCAAGGTGGGTGAAATCTCAGACCCTTCAATTCTTCACAGAAGAACCTTCCAACCAAGGGTTTTACTGCAATCCCCCCTCCCCCCAAGCCACCCCCCCCCCCACCCCGGCCCCGGCCCCGGCCCCGGCCTTTGTTCTCTTAACCAATTAGACCTGAGGCTAAGCCCACCACCAGGCTGCCCCTGCTCAGAAGCCTCATCCATCAGGGCGGGGCCAGGCCTCCCTGCAAACAGCAGCCCTGTGGGTACCCTCCTGGGGCTGCTGGTGGACGGGGGCTTTTGCCTCCTTAATACCCTGACATGGACGCGAACAGTCTGTACATCAGATTAACTCCACGTTGTATTCTGGCCCCAGTTCCCATTGGACCCTACTTTCCACCCCAGATTACCCTTAACCCCGTTCAGTGCAGCAGAAATTACACTTTCAGGTCAACGGCACCATAGAGGCTCTGACGCTGTGACAGCCCAAATTTGAGTATAAATCTTTTACCAATATCCAGTATCCCAGGAGAAATTACGGTACAAGAACTAACCCTTTCCCGAAGTAATATAAGCCTCAAAGAAATTGAACTACAATTCTTAAGTTCAAGTCCAAACAAGCTCAAGTACTAGGAAGGAAAACAATCTCAAACAAATCAGTTCTGTGTTGCAGTTTCTGATAAACAGGTCACATGACTTCCCGACTCCTCTGGGCGAGTCTATGGCCCCGGGGCTGGGGGCTGGCAGTCAGGAAGGCGGGATGGATTCCAGACACAGGAGCCAGCCTGAGTTTGCAGTTTCCTGGCAGCAGGAGCTCACAGTCTAGGCTTTGCTTTGACGGTCAAAAAAGGCTGCTTTGTTGTGTCAAGAGGGAAACTTTCCCCTTCTTCCCTTCTAGGGTTTTCCGCTTGTGTAATAATTAAATTGACATAAAACAAGTTAGCAGCAGAAAAACAAATTTTGTGCGTACAGGAGCCCCATAAAAACATGAGACCCAAAGGGCAGCCACATGATTGTGGCTTTGGTAACTTCCTGAGCCAAGGAGAGGGGTGGGGTCTCGGGGTACAGAGGAAGGCAGGCAGCAGGATGTTGGTGCAGAAAGGCTGCTCTGCAGTATATCTCTTAGCTAGCTTCCGGTCTCCAGTGTAAATTAGGCAGTTGAGAGGGAGGTAACACACTTTTCCTGAATCTGCTGGACTTTGCATTTAAAGCTCTTCAGGAGACCACCCAAGGCCAGATTAAAGGAGTGCAGGCCCTGCAGACACCCTGATGCTTATCAGCAACCCTGCCCTGGAACCATTGCTATAAAACTCCCCACCAAATCCTCCCCGGCTGGAAAACAGTTTTGAGGGCGTGAGCCCACTGTGTCCCTCTTTGCCTGGCAAAGCAATAAAGCTATTCTCTTCTACTTCACCCAAAACTCGGTCTCTGGGATTCAATTCGGCACTGGTGCACAGAGGCCGAGTTTTCAGCATCGATATTTTGGGGTGGCAAAACCTGCTCCCCTTCAGTTTAAAGAAGAAAGTCCTTCTGGGGGTCTTCCGTGGCTCTGCCTGTCCGAGGCCTGGAGTTGGCAGGGTGAGGGGCCAGGGTGTCCCCTGAGCACCTTCTGTCCCACCTTCCTCTCCCTGCCTGGGGTTTTGTCAGCCACCTAGGGTTAAATCAACACACCCAGAGTCTCTTTCCTTTAAAAAGGCCCAAGAGTTACTAGGTCGAATATGATTTTCACATCACCAGATCTACAGCCACACAATTTAGAACACGGTTCTCTCCACTTCGCAGAGATTTTCCAGGAAAAACCCAAGACTCTCCAGCAGCAGAGACTGGGGGTGTTTGAGGGAGAAAGGAGAGACCGTGGAGGAGACCGTCTGGTCAGTGGTCACTTCAGGTGGCAAAACAGCACAGGCTGTTGCTTCCTGCCCCTCCTGCACTGAGAGAGGCTGGGCGCCAGGAATCATGCCCCTGCCTGGACCCCAGGCTTTGGGGAGGAGGAGGCCCAGCCGGGCAGAAGGGCTGGAGGACTGTCAGTCCCACACACTCCCGTCCCCAGGATCCCCAGGAAATGGGAGCAGCTCCCCCATAGCAAGAAGTGGAGACTTGAAAGAAAAACAGCCCGTTGACCGACATAGCCATCTGACTGAGTCATCACACCGGATGGACCCAGAACACTGAAAAATGTAGTTAACATAATTCCCCATAATCAGACCTGGGCGGTGCTGGGGCAGCAGAGACAGACCTCAAGAACAGAATAGGACTAAGCCCAGCACAGAAGGAAGCTAGTGCATGGGGTACAGATGAACTGAACTCCGAAACCACACAAACGCTGGAAGAAAACGGGTGAATCCCTCTTTGATCTCAGGGTGAAGGAAGTCCTTCTAACTGGTAAAGGGAAAAGCACAGGCCCAAAATGGGGTCATTTGTGCTAAAGTCCATGATACCAAACCTAGCCTTCTACCCGACTTAATTGCATTTCAGCCTTCCCCAGAAATGTGATCTTAATCAGCCAGCCTGGAATTTCCTGGTCGGCACCGAGGAGGTGATCTGCCCCGGGGGTGCTCTCCACCCCCACAGGATGAAGGAGCAGCTTGCTGTACCCCCGCCCGCCCCCCAGGAGGAGATGTCCTGGCCCCACCCTCCTTCCTATAAAGCCTTCCGTTTTGTACTGCTCCTCTGAGCGCCCTGGTACTTGCTGGATGAGACGCTGCCGATTCATGAATCACCAAAGAAAGCCAGTTAGAGCTTCAGATTTGCTCAGTCAAACTTTTTTACAGAACCAGACAAGAACAAAAGGTGAATAAATTTGACTACATAAATAAAGTTTTTAAAGTGTGACAAAAATGCCATATACAAAGTACAAACAACTGACAAATTGGGAGAAAATATTCGGAACATACGCCCAGAAAAGGGGCGAATAACCCTAACATGTCAAGAAGTCTTAAAAAGCTGAATAGGGAAAATGGAGAAAATACGCGAGCAGAAAATTCACATTAGAAAAATAAACCCTCAACGTATGAAAAAACATTGAAATCACTCATCATTAGAGAAAGGCAATTAATATAAGACTGAGGTCCCACTTCTCACCTATCAAAGTGGCAAGAAATTTAAAATTATGACCCAATCTTTTGTTGAAGCTGCAGGGTAACCAGCACACTTGTATATCGCTGGGGCGGGTGGGGGGCGGGGAGCCACAAATGGTAAATCCTGAAGGAATATTGGGTGAGACCTGACAAAAATATATATGCACTTAGCCTTGACCAAGCAACCCTTGTTTTCAGGAATCTACCCTGAAGATGCACTTCAAACAATGGGAAATAGATATGCAAAGGGGATTCACTGCAACATTGTTTAATCACAAAACATTAGGAGCAACTTAAATGTCCATACTTAAGAGAGTGGTAGGATAAACAGGTACATCCAGACTGGAGTGCAGGCCCTGAAGGACGAGAAGGAGGGTCACTCTAAATGGAGGGGGTGTGATTTCCAGCCCATACCATTAAGCGGAAAAGTACAGAAGATCACCTATAGTGCTTCCTTTCTTTTAAGAAGGAAGATGATATGCGTCTGCTCATTTGTGGAAAAAGACACAGGAAGCGTGAGCCAGAAACTGAAGAGACTGGTTACCTGCTAGGTGGGTGAGGAAGGGACAGACAAGGTGGTGTGGACCCCACTGAGTACATCTTTTTGTGGAAATTCAACTGCTGGAACCAAAGTAATGCTTCACATACCCCAAAAGTAAACAGGCAGTTTGGACCAATAAGGACTGGGGAGCATCCAAAATGGGATCCGAGCCTCAGAAGTGAGTCTAGCGCAGATGAAGGAGCTCCACCAAGCAGGGCAGGGCAGGAAAAACTAGTCAAGTCGAGTGGTAACAGGAACTTGACAGGAAGCCGAAAGGCTGACGACAAAAAGGGCTGCCGGTGAATACGTGGTAACAGGACTTCCCTCAGGGCTGTGGTCTAGGACTTCTGGAACTATTTTATCTGTACGTGAGAACTGGACAAATACGTAAATCTCTGTAGATGAGAACTGACCTTCTTGCTGTCGGAGAAAGAAGTTAGGAGAAGGGAAGGAGGAAGGCTTGACGTGAGCCCTGCAGGGTGGGGTGGGTGTCCCGCGGTCTGTGTAAACTAGTGGTCTGTAACCTACACACAGAAAGACACAGAGAAAAGGATGTGTGTGTGGTTAGTACACATACGTGTATTTCCCTTCTCTGCTGAGAGGGCCCAGAGGCTATGACACCCAGAGGCAAGGAGCACACGGGCCCCCGGATCTTGGTTCCTAAGAGCAGTCATTCTCTGACAAAGGAACTCGGCTCCCTGGAGAAATGGCCGATTCCAGGGCTGGGGCAGGGAACCCCCAAGGTGGGCCTAGAGTGTCTTGTGGTGCTGGAACGTAAGGAAGTGCTCAAAAACACAAACAAAAGCAGATAAGGGCTGTTGACAGACAGTAGGAGCCCGTAGTGGTCAAAGCTGGGACAACATTGGCAATAGCACAGTGAGAGTCACTGGATTGTAGGCCAAGAATAAAACAAGTGTCCCTATGTCCTTGATGATCTAAACAAGCAATTGATTAAATAATAAATGGAGGATAAGGGGAAGTTCTTCTTTACAGTAGGGTTCTAATTAACAAATGGCGAAGGAGAGAGAGAAACAGAAAATCACTGTTACACAATATTATAGTAATAACTGTCATAGGCAAGATCTGCTGACGGATACTAAATTTGTGGGTGAAAGTTGGAGAAGGAGCATGCTTTGCACAGTCTTGAAGTATCTCCCCAATATACTAATTAACTACAAAGAAAACAGTGATTTTACATGGAGACACCTAGTAGATACCACTTTAGCCAGTGCCCAAGGTCAGCACCACTGATGCCAAAAACTCGGCCTCTGTGCACTGGTGTGGAATCAAATCTCGGAGACAGAGTTTTGGGTGAAGTAGAAGAGCTTTATTGCTTTGCCAGGTAAAGAGGGACACAGCAGGCTCATGCCCTCAAAACTGTGTGTCCCAACTCAGGTGGATTTGGTGAGGAGTTTTATAACAGTGATTCAAGGGCAGGGTTGCTGAGAAGGATCAGGGTGTGTGCAGGGCCTACACTCCTTTAATCTGGCCTCAGGCGGTCTCCTGAGGAGCTTCTCTGGTTCTCAAGGTTATCAAACTGTGACCTTCTCTGGAATGAAGAATGCTTCATCAAGTAGTTAACATCTTCCATTTCTTGGGGGTTTTAGTTCTGCAGAAGAGCTCAAAGGTATTGTTCTGTGCATCCCTTGAGGTGGGACCAGGACCTGCCCCGAGGCTGCACGAGTGTTTCTTGGCTGCTCCTCCCCTGTCTCTGCATCCCCTCCCTTCCCTGATTAGCAACTGTTTGAATCTGCCCTTTAGAACTCAGGGAAGGTAAAGAAATGGGGGACACAGAAAGGCTTTTGTGCCCAGGAACCCCACAGGATCCTGCTTGGTTTAACCACTGTCAGTAAGTATGATATGATATGTTTTATAACTATGTCAAAGAGCTCCGTGTTATGATAATACTGAGAAGGTCCCAACATCATTTCTGTAGTATTTCTGCCCAAAATTCATAACCTCTGTTAAAAAGGAGTCAACAAACCTAAAATGGAGGCACCTACGTTAGGCTACATGGCAGCAAACCAAGACTTAACATCTAACCTAATTGCCGTTTCAACCTTCCTCAGAAATGTGACATTTAACCAGCCAACCTGGAATTCCTGGCCAGCACTAGGAGGAAATTTGCTGATAGACCCTCTTCTGTTCTCCTAAGAGGGCAACCTTGCCTAAAAAGTGCATTCTTTGCTAATAATTTCCTTTTTCTTGGGGCTTCCCAGGTGGCGCAGTGGTTGAGAATCCGCCTGCCAATGCAGGGGACACGGGTTCGAGCCCTGGTCTGGGAAGATCCCACATGCCGCGGAGCAACTACGCCCATGAGCCACAATTACTGAGCCTGCGCGTCTGGAGCCTGTGCTCCGCAGCAAGAGAGGCCACGATAGTGAGAGGCCTGCGCACTGCGATGAAGAGTGGCCCCCGCTTGCCGCAACTAGAGAAAGCCCTCGCACAGAAACGAAGACCCAACACAGCCATAAATAAATAAATAAATAAAATTTAATAATTTCCTTTTTCTTGTTCCCTTTCTGCAGCTATAACGAAGTTCCTTTCTATTGCTGGATGGGATGTGGCCTGATTCATGAATCGCTTAATAAAGCCAATTAGATTCCCAAATTTAGCCAGCTGAATTTTTGTTATTTAACAGCTTTGGTGGCAGTGGTGGGATCAAAGGAAATTTCCAGCAGCCTTGGTGACAAGGAGAAAGGCAGTCACTGTACCGTGAACCCCTTTTTGAGTTCGCTGTCTTCCAGGGGCCGTGGGTACATCCCCTCTCGGTTCTGAGCTCTGCTCTCTGTGTCAAGCCCCCGGTTTAATTGGCCTACGGGGCAGGACAGCTCATGCTGGCAGCCGGTTCTTTTTTTTTTTTTTTTTTTTAAGATTTTTTTGGATGTGGACCATTTTTAAAGTCTTTACTGAATTTGTTACAACGTTGCTTCTGTTTTCTGTTTCGGTTTTTTGGTCCCGAGGCATGTGGGATCTTAGCTCCCAAACCGGAGATCGAACCTGCACCCCCTACATTGCAAGGTGAAGTCTTAACCACTGCACCACCAGGGAAGTCCCCTGGCAGCCGGTTCTGCCCGGAGCTAAGCCCCTGGGCTTTCAGACCCCATGTCCCAGGTTTTTGTGTGGAACACCCCCCGTGTGGAGCCCCCAGTCCGCAGGCCCCCTCACTGAGGTCTGCGGGTGCAGCCCTCTCCCCAGGCCAGGGTTCCCCGGGCAGTCGTGCGGGTGCACGCAGGGCCTTCTCTTGGCCAGGACGCAGTCACAGCCCTCGGTTGCTGCTTGTGTGTTAAGGTGCACACGCTTACTTGTCTTCTTTTGTGTAGATAAAAGCTACTGCTAATGGAGGTCTCAGAGGCCAAAAAGCTGCAAACCTTGGTGAACAAGAGTTGAACACTTAAAAAAAAAAAAAAAAAAAAAAGAGTTGAACACTTAAATGCTGTTAGTGCACTTGTTACCAGACCCAAGGACCTGCATGTTAGGATAAGTTGGTTACAGGACAGGCTCCATCAACTCGGGGTCACCTGCCAACCTCAAGAAAACTTCCCAGCAGCAAGGTCACCGCGTCACATTCACTGTCCCCAGCCCAGCGGCACATCCCTTTGAGGTACTAGTTTGGCTCCAAGAAACCTGAAGCCTCAGCTCACGGGGTCCTTGGACCCTGAACAGTCAGGTGCCCAGCCTTCCCAAACCCCTGCTGATTTCACGTCTAGTAACTATGGGCCCGGAAGCTATAAATACCGACAAAAATGGCAAGATCTTACTAAAAGCAACCTAGAATTACAGTGGCCATCATGGGGAACATTCCAGTTAGATAAGATCATTCATTTAAGAGGTGCGCTTCAGAGCAAGAGTTCCCAAGTCCCACAAACAGCTGGACACCTATTTTAATTTGTGTACAGAAGCCTCCGAAAGTCTTCAAGACTCTAAAGTAGCTTCATTAAAAGCCTCGTTACAGAAGGTTAATGAAAAATTAAAGACACAAGAGGTACCTGGAACGGTGACAGGACTGACGTGCCCCTTCCCCTTCCCCTCCCCCCTTCACCTGGGCACTTACGTTGTACTGATCCTCTGTCTGGACGGACTTTCCACTCAGACGAGACTCTGACACAAGTACCTTTTAGAATAAAGCCGCCCGAGGTTGCAGGTGTCCCTACTCAGATAGCGTTCACTCTTTGGTCAAAGACCAAACCGAGGGCCAGAGTTTAAAAATTTCCTAAACCAGGGAGGATCCCCCAAAGTTTTTTGGGTTTAGAGTCCTTACTGGAGCCTCTAACCCCAGCTTCCAGATCTTTATCAGCTTGTGCATGAGTTGGTAGGACCCTAGGGACGCCCCAAACTGGATTCGGGAAGCAGAATGGTGTAGTCCCAAGGACGACATTCGAGATCCGTGGTCCTCTAACGGACCAGACAGAGCTCATGCAGTAGCAGCTGAAAGATCTTCCTACGGCATCCCAGTTTGTATACAATAAACGAGGATGCCCAGCCTGCTCTGGCTGCCCTGCGTGTAAGTGGATTATCCCATGAGGTCAGAGGGTTGATAAAAAGGCAGAAAATAGGATCGGGGGAGGCCGCCCGTCTGGCGGAACTCGTAACTGCGGCTGAGCACTTTGAAAGGACTTTGGATCGAGGTCATAAACGAAGGTCCTTCAAACTAATGGCCGCACAGCTACGACAGCTCCAAGGCCAGAAGCCGAAAATAATGCCCGGCCCTCACATCACACCCTTGGGGTCCACCATCAAAACGATGGCCCAAGGATGATGTGATGTTCCATTTGTAATCATTGAAAAAGACTGTCCTCAAAGGTCCTATGCAAATTCATCAATATCCACTCAACTGACCCAATGTGGGGGGCCCCCCACATGGGCCCCTCCCAGGACTGACAGGGCCCCAAGGGACCCTCCAGTAAACTGCTACCAGGAAAATATCCTTAGACAGCCAAGGGGAAACTACAATTAAAATTAATGGGAGGGCTTCCCTGGTGGCGCAGTGGTTGAGAATCTGCCTGCCAATGCAGGGGACACGGGTTCGAGCCCTGGTCTGGGAAGATCCCACATGCCGCGGAGCAACTGGGCCCGTGAGCCACAACTACTGAGCCTGCGCCTCTGGAGCCTGTGCTCCGCAACAAGAGAGGCCGCGATAGTGAGAGGCCCGCGCACCGCGATGAAGAGTGGCCCCCGCTTGCCGCAACTGGAGAAAGCCCTCGCTCAGAAACGAAGACCCAACACAGCCAAAAATAAATAAATAAATAAATAAAAATTAAAAAAAAAAAATTAATGGGAAACCTTGACAAATTCTGGTAGATACTGGGGCTGCCCTTTCTACTTTAAGCCCTACCCTCATAGGACAACAAACCCCTCAGAGTGAAAACAAGTGTCCATAGTGAGGTGTCGGGGTCAGAGAGAGATTCTACCTCAGCCGGTACACATGACTCTGGGACCTTTTACTGAAAACACTCCTTTTTGCTGTGTGACACAGCGCCAGTCAACCTATGAGGCAGAGGCCTCCTTTCTAAATGGAAAGGACTGATTGGCCCGCAGGGGAGGCCTCACCTTATAGTTTCCTGACCAGCCTAAGCCGGATCTTTTATGGCCTTCTCACTCTGTCCTTGACGCAGAAGAGGACGAAGTTCAACAAAGTCCCCCTGATCTGCGGGCTACCTCCAATACGGACACTGGGAGAATAAAAAGGGCTGAGCCTATACAAACCTAGAGACATAACCAAACCTCTCCTTCAATGACCTCACTGTCAATTAAAGACTCAGGCCATAGGAGGCCTCACACCTAGTAGAAGACTTAACCTCCCGGGGCTTCCTGTACCAGGCCCTGTAGCTGCCAGTCTGGAAGCCTGACCAATGGGGATGGTGGCTTGCCTGGGGTCTGAGCACTATTGACAAGTCAGTGGCGCCCTGTCTCCCAGTTGTTCGGAACCTGAACACCCTTTGCTGCATGTTCTGCCGGATTCAAAATGGCTCACTGCTGTGGGCCTCTGGTCAGCCTTCTTCCACATCCCTCAGACCCCAAAGGCCAATATCTGTTTGCCTTTGCTTGGAACAGTCAATCAGCAATGGGCCTGGACAGTCGTGCCTGAGAGGTTCACAAAGGCCCCTCCTGGTTTCTCCCAGTGGCTCCACCACGATGTAAGCGGCCTCCAGGCCCCTTTAACAATATGCAGGTGACCTGCTGTGCTCAGTTACCGAAGAGCCGTCCATAAAAGACTCCGTGTATTTGCTGCAACGGGTAGCTGGAAAAGGACACAGAGTTGCTAAGGGAGAATTACAATGATCTCTGGACACTGTTCATCACCTCAGTCATCATTTAAGCACTGAGGAATTCAGCTATCTCTGAAAAGAATGAAGCTAATCCAAGTACTTCGTAGACCCACAATGAAGGGGCAGCCTCGTGAACTTCTAGGCCTGGCTGGATATCGTAGACTGTGGGTTCCTAAGTTTTCTCTATTTGCTTCCCTACTTTATGAACTTACATTTCAGTCCCCGAGCCCCTTCCCCGGGAAGATAAATGTAAACAGGCCTTTCTAAGGCTAAAACGAGCAGTGAGAACCACCCGCCCTCGGGCACCCGACTCCCCCAAACCTTTCACCTTATTTGTGCAGCAGAGAGTGAGCCAGGCCCTGGGAGCCTCAGGCAGAAACGGCCATAAACCCTGGCCTGTGGCCTCACAGCCTGACTCAGCGCTGGCTCCTCCCTGGCAGCTGCAAATTTGGTAGAAGCAGATTTGACCCCAGGAAATGACGTTTATTTGTAAACTCCTCACACTGTCCAAAGTCTTAACTCTGAATTCACTCAACATTTCTCGGCATGGAGACTAACCCCCTATGAGATCCCTCTGCTTCCACCTCCTGATCTGCTTCTTAAGTGTTGCCCCATCCTTAATCCTGATTTGTTACTGCTCTGCCTGACGAGGGGACCCCCATGACTGTGGGGTGATGACGTCCTATTTCGTGACACCACGTCCTGGTTCATGAGACACCCCTTTAACCAACCCTGATCTACTTTTGTTTGTTGGTGGGCCATACCGTGGAAACCAGACAGGGGATTTTCAAGGTGGTTATGCTGTTACTACCCTAGATGACCTACTGGAAAGTGGAAACGTCCCACCAGCTGAATCAGCCAACAGGCAGAGCTTCACGCCCTCACCTGAGCACACCAGCTCTCAGAAGGACAAACTGGCAGTGTTTATACTGACAGCCAGCGTGCCCTTGGGGGTCGCACACAATTTGGGGATGTTATGGAAACAAAGGGATTTTCTTTCATCTTCTGGGACTCCAATAAAAAATGGGCAGAAAGTAAATGACCTTCTTACTGCTATTCTCTTATCTTATGAAGTTGCTGTCATCGAAATTAGGGTTCCCACTGGAAAGACTGGCCCTGAGTATCAGGGGATGCCCCAGCTGATCTCCGCGCAAAGGCAGCAGCTGAACATCCGTGAAGACTGTGGCACCACGTGGATGAAGTCATTCTGCTTCTGCAAAAAACGGCCCTTTGTTGCCAGACTGTTTTCACCCTGATATCCTTGTAACATGGCAACGATCTGTTCCTGCATCAGAGAAATTAAGATGGATAAACAATGGCTGTGAATTAAGGGAACAGTCAGGGCTGTGGGAAACCCAAGACGGCCTCTTGGTTCTTCCCGGCTCCCTGGCAAACCCCATTTTCAGCTTTTGCATTCCTTCACCCCCATAGTGCATTTAATATGATTCAAATTAAAAATTAGCATTGGTGGAGAGACATCTATAAAATTGTGAAGACACTTTACCATCAGTGTCTGACCTGCCAGGTGCATAACCTGGGAAAACTATTTTTGTTCCCAGAGGCCTCAAACCTCCTCCCTCTGAACCCTTTGAACACCTGCAGCTGGATGCATTCAACTGCCACTCAGGAGGCTTATCAACGTTTTCGTTGTCACTTGTATGGTTTCCTGAAGGGCTGAAGTCTTCCCTTGCTGCAGAGTTGATGCCCTCACGGTGGCAAAGAAACTGTTAGAGGATGTGTCCCTCCGCCACTCGGGGTGGACCTTCCACAGTTTCCGGTGACTGAGGGACCCACTTCACCAGTCAAGTTGTAACTGCGCAGGACCCTATGGGGCCTCCCTGGGGCAGGCCCTT
The DNA here is from genome assembly GCF_028021215.1 of Eschrichtius robustus. Lineage (NCBI taxonomy): Eukaryota > Metazoa > Chordata > Mammalia > Artiodactyla > Eschrichtiidae > Eschrichtius > Eschrichtius robustus. The sequence continues at coordinate 226,042 of NW_027175262.1, forward strand.
CCCCTCTATCCTGTGCCGTAGCTCCTCTCTGAAGTACCTGCATAACAGTATCTGATGCGCATTCTTGAGTTGTTTTACAGATGTGAAAACCCCCACCAAATGGAAGACGTTAGCTACACGGTGACCAGGAGCACGGAGCCCCCAGTCATCCTGGAGCCTCGGGACTGATCATGTTACGCCCTGCGACCTCACCATCCACCTATCAGAGAAGTGTGCGGAAGCTGATCACATACACTGCGACCCCCTTCCCTCACCTGGGCTTTAAAAATGCTTTGCTGCAACCCTTCAGAGAGTTTGAGGTTTGGGGGCGGGGGGCACGAGCCACCCATCTCCTTGCTGGGCCCTGAAATAAACCTCTCTCTGCTCCAAACTCCGACTTTTCAGTTTGTTTGTCTTCACTATGCATCGGGCACAGGAACTTGGGGTCGCTAACAAAATCACAGAAGCCTTAACGAAAACCTTGCAAACTTCTTGGAATTAGTGAAACTGAGCAGGACCCTATGGGGTTCCTGGGCATGACAGCCTTTCTGTGTCCCCCGTTTCTTGACCTTGCCTGATTTCCAAAAAGCAGCTTCAAGCCGTTGTTGATCAGGGGAGGGAGGGGATGCAGAGAGGGGAGGAGCAACCACGAAACCCTAGTGCAGCCTCGGGGCAGGTCCTGGTCCCACCTCGAGGGATGCACAGAACAATACCTTTGAGCTCTTCTGCAGAACCAGAACCCCCAAGAAATGGAAGATGTTCACTGCTTGATGAAGCATTCTTCATTCCAGAGAAGGTCACAGTTTGATAACCTTGAGAAGCAGAGCAGCTCATCAGGAGACCGCCTGAGGCCAGATGAAAGGAATGCAGGCCCTGCACACACCCTGATCCTTACCAGCAACCCCGCCCTTGAACCATTTCTATAAAACTCCTCACCAAATCCGCCTGAGCTGGGACACAAAGTTTTGAGGGGCACAACCCTGCTGTGTCCCCCTTTACCTGGCAAAGCAATAAAGCTCTTCTTTTCTACTTCACCCAAAGCTCTGTCTTTGAGGCTCAATTCAGCACCGGTGCACAGAGGCCGAGTTTTTGGCATCATTATCACTGTCTCTCTCACCCTCAATCATCAGGCAAAGTTGAGAGAACTAAAGGGATCCTCAAATGTCTAAATTTGCCAAACCTACTGGACTCCTCTGGCCTAAGGTCTCACTGACTGTTCATAGGACCCCCTTTGGGAAACACAAATTCACTCCACAGGAGCGAGTCACCGGCAGACCGATGTCTGTTGGTATCCGACCTTCTGCTGATCCCTTGTCCCACGCTAGTGTGATCAGCTACTGTAAGTCTCCAACGTCTTATGCTCAAGCTTCTCGTCAACGCTTTAAAGAAGCTTTCCCAGTCCCAATTCAAAGAATCCTGTTGGTCAGTCTGGAGCCTCATGACCGGGTCTTCTGGAAGCTTCACCAGAGGAAGACAGCCCTCGATGTTGGTGGAAGTGACCTTACTAAGTGCTCCAGTGACACTGCTGCAAAATTAGAAGGTAGTGAGCCTTGGGTACACATCTCACAGCTAAGAAGGTCCCACCTGACATCTGGTCCTGTGCAGACCCTGGGGACCTCAGGATCAAACAGACAAGGAGAAGCGGCGGCTGCCACCCAAGACGCTGGATCGAGGTTTCATACTCTAATTAAAACGCAAAACCTTTTCTTATTCTTTCCTTTACTCTGGCATTGAAACCAAGTCCCCCTTAAACCGAATTTCTCTGCAGACTTTATGATGAACCTCTCTATCCAGAACTTTACTCCTTTTCTTGTCCCACCCCTTGTTCCCCTCAGGATAGAGGAGTATCAAAGAAAAGGGGGGATTGGAACTAAGCAGGGTCCTGTGGGGCCCTTCCAAGTACAAAAACCCCTTTGTGTCCTCCTGTTTCTTGTTTGTAGCAAAAGGCTTTGGTCTCCCAGGCCCTCCCTGAGTTCCAAAGAGCAGGGACAGGCAGTTCCTAATTACGGAAGTGAGGGAATGCAGAAACAGAGGAAAAGCAGTTAAATGAGAAAAGTAATGACAATAGTTCAGGATAAAACAGAGTCATAGCTTCTCCTCAAGGGATGTGCACAACAGTCTGACAGAATTCTTTGTTCTTCAGGAACTAAGCCCTTGCCTGCCTCTTGTTTGTGGAATCTGGACATCCCCCCCTTCTGCTGCTTTAACCTCTGAGTCATAAGCCTCTGCTCAGCCCTGCACATACACGTTAGTCACTAAAGGAATCTTGCCCACAGCTTGGGGTGTATGTGACAGCCCCCTTTCAAAGAAACCCCCATGGTGATAAGGAAGTATGAACAAGAAAAATTAACATTTGTCTTATCTTTCCCTGAAGGAACATCATGACCAGACCAGGTTAATGTCAACCGGAGTCAACTGACCAAGAACAAAGACGTTGGGCTGCAGCCTCTTCTGCTTCCTGACCTCACCTCTGCACGCTTCCCCCTTCCCTGGCATGAAAGAAGCCTGAATTAAGATGGTTCTTTAGGATATTAGTTTGCCATCTCCTCGGTTTGCTGGCTTCTGAATAAAGTCGCTATTCTTCCCCAACACCTTGTCTCTCAACTCACTGGCCTGTCGTGCGAGCTTGGACTCGGTTATAGCTACAGGTGTCACCCTCATCTGTGTCTCCCGGGCTTTGCTAAGGGGGTGGCCTTTTAGACGGCTGGCTCCGTCATCAAAGATTCTGACCCATCCATGATGCTGGAGACCCCTGGTCCTCCCTGAGGCCAGTTTCTCTTCTCTTCCAAATGTCACCGCAAACTACAATTGACCCCTTAGAAATCTCTTATTGAATTCAACTCTTACTGTTACTGAGTCCAGTCTCATACTGCTTACCACACGACAGGCCAACACATCAAGACATGAGGGGCTGGGACAAGGAATGGTGACTTTATTTGGAAAGCCAGCAGATGGAGAAGATGGCAGACTCGTGTCCCAAAGGACCACCTTCCCTGAGTTAGAATTCGGGTTTCTTTTGTACTAAAACGGGAGGCGGGGTGCGGCTGGCTGTTGCAAACTTCTTCCAGACCTTGGAGGGGATGTGAAAATTCTTTGTTCTTGCAGCTGCCTGTGTAGGTCTGGTCACAATGTTTCCATAACCCTCCAACAAGACAAGTGTTATTCTCTGTTCGGCAACTTTTTATCTCTTTATGAATGAAAAATTGTTACGCCTTTAAAGTTCAAGCCTGGGAGGCAGAGCCTTGAGGAAGGCTCAAGGCTCAAATATTATGTATATCTTAGGCTACAGGCAACATTCTTTTATTTTTTTAATTAAAAAAAATTGAAAAAAAAAATTTTTTTGGCCATGCTGCTTGTCTTGAGGGATCTTAGTTCCCCAACCAGGGATTGAACCCATGACCTCGGCAGTCAGGGCGCAGAGTCCTAACCACTGGACCACCAGGGAGTTCCCAAGGCAACATTCACTTAGTGTTTGAGGAGACAGGATGCAGAGCCAGCATGACTAATAACAGGCAACAGAGCACAAACATTAGAGCTAAAGGAATAGATCTGATACGGAGTCAGGTTTGTTCTTCTGTGTTACCTTATGCCAGAACACCTGTGCCTTGTTTTTAACCATTCTCCAGTTATAACTGTACTTGCCCAATTAGACACAAATACCTAAATAAATCTTAGCACTTTTGCATCCCCCACCAACTAAGAGATCCCTCCAGCAGCACTCATATTTGCAAGATATTCAGAATGACTCCTCATTTCAGACTAGGAGATTTCTTACCACATGTGCTAAAAATCTGGCTGACCCCTGGCTTAAACGGGTAAACACAGCCAGCAATGCCTGTGAACAAATCCATGAACAATGTGCCCTAATGGGAACGGTCTGGGTTTATCTCTGTCTGTGATGGTTATCATTCTTCCTGGGTCTTTGGTTGTCCAGATGGCTGGCACACAGCCAGGCAGTGCCTCTTAGGTTACGTAACTGTGCCCTTAGCTTTCCACAAACAAAGACCCCCTCATTGGTGACTCCCCTGGATTCACACTGTAGTTAGGAAGGACCTACCAGGAGGACTTCATGAGTCAGAATTCGTACCTCCCTGGTTAGGAGTAAATGTAAATGAGGATGTGGTCAGAAACCTCTCCTCAATGCTTGAAGATATTGCAGAATCTGTTGTTGGGTCAATAGCTGCCCAACAAGCATCCTTAGACTCTCCGGGCAGTGTCGTTCTTGGTAATAGGACAGCCCCTGATTACCTTCGAGCTGAGCCAGGAGGTGTCTGTGCATGGCCATCACCACCCGCCCACCCAGGTTCCCACTTCTGGGGAGGTTGAAACTCAGTTACATAAGATCACTGAGCAAACCGCGTGGCTTAAAAAGGTGACTTCTTCCATGGGTCTTTGATTTATGTGATTTTGATTCGTTTGGGTCTTAGGGACCAAGCTCCAAAGTGCCCTGCAGACACTGGAAATACTCCTGCTTATAATAATCATAGTAATCTCCCTGGTGTTCCATGTCCTCTCAAAGGCTTTAAATACATGTTCGCAGCTGCTGACCACTGAGCAAATGATCTTCCTAAGACTGGACTATCAAAAAAAGGAACCAAGGGCTTCCCTGGTGGCGCAGTGGTTAAGAATCCGCCTGCCAATGCAGGGGACATGGGTTCGAGCCCTGGTCTGGGAAGATCCCACATGCCGCGGAGCAACTAAGCCCGTGCGCCACAACTACTGAGCCTGCGTGTCTGGAGCCTGTGCTCCGCAACAAGAGAGGCCACGGTAATGAGAGGCCCGCGCACCGCGATGAAGAGTGGCCCCCGCTCACCTCAACTGGAGAAAGCCCTCGCCCAGAAACGAAGACCCAACACAGCCAAAAATAAATAAATAAATTTATTAAAAAAAAAAAAGGAACAAAGAGCATTATTATTATTATTTTAAACTTTGGGTTTATTTATTTATTTATTTATTGTTTATTTATTTTTGGCTGTGTTGGGTCTTCGTTTCTGTGCGAGGGCTTTCTCCAGTTGCGGCGAGCAGGGGCCACTCTTCGTCGCGGTGCTCGGGCCTCTCACTATCGCGGCCTCTCCTGTTGCGGAGCACAGGCTCCAGACGCGCAGGCTCAGTAATTGTGGCTCACGGGCTTAGTTGCTCTGCGGCATGTGGGATCTTCCCGGACCAGGGCTCGAACCCGTGTCCCCTGCATTGGCAGGCAGATTCTCAACCACTGCACCCCCAGGGAAGTCCCAAAGAGCATTATAGACTTAAAAATTGTGAATCTGAAATTGTGACCTGTGAATATGACATGAAGGATCCACAGATACGGCAAGAACTTCAGAGCGGCCGCTGCGAGCGGGGCTTAAATTTTAGTGACGTCTCCCAGTTAAGCTGAGAGTCTGAGCAAAAGGGGGGACTGTTAAAAAGAAACACCAGGCCCCAAATGGAGTCATTTGTGCTAAGCCGCACACCAGCCAACCAAGACTTAACACCCAACCGAATTGCAGTTTCAACCTTCCCCAGGAGAGTAATTTTTAACCAGTCAATTTGGAATTTCCTGGTCAGTCCTAGGAGGAAATATGCTGATAGACCCCTTCCATTCCCCTTAGGGGGGCAACCTTGCCTAAAATAATGCATTCTTTGCTAATAATTTCCTTTTTTTCTGCTCCCTTCCTACCTTTAAAAACCTTTTCTTTCTGCAGCTATAATGGAGTTTCTTTCTGTTGCTGGATGTGATGCTGTCTGATTCATGAATCTCTTAACAAAGCCAATTAGATCCTCAAGTTTACTTTGTTGAATTTTTGTCATTAGCACCTCATTCCAAACACCACACAGACACAAACTGAGGAATATTCTACAAAATAACTGACGGATACTCTTCAAACGTTTTAGGGCAAGGCAAGAGTGAAGACTGTCTTATAGGCTGGAGGGGGCTGGGAGAAGTAACAGCTCAGTGAAACATGGGACCACGGAACAGAAAAAGGATGTTAGTGAAAAAACTGGTGACACTTGAATGAGGTCTTCAGTTTAGTCCATAGCATTGTACCAATGTTAATTTCCTGGTTTTGATCATGGTACCACAGGGAACCTGGCTGAGGAGGTACAGAAGCTCTCTCTGTATACTCTTGCAATTTTTCCATATGTCTGAAATTTCTTGAAAATACAAAGCCAGGAAAAAGTCAATGTTAGGCTTGTTGAAATAAGTAATAAAGAGGTGGGATAAGGAAGGTAGCATTGTGGCTGGAGCCTGGAGCCAGCCTGCCTTGGTGCCAAAGCCTGCTCTGCTACTGTCCAGCTGTGTGACATTGGGCAGTTTACCTAATGTCTCTGTGCCTCCATTTCTTCTTTCCTAAAATGAGGAAAATAACAGCACTTATCTGATCAGGTTGTTATGAGGTTTAAATCCATTAATATATGTGTGAAGCATTTAGAACAGTGCTTGGTACAGACTTACCACTCTTATGATGACCAGAGCTGTAAACAGGGATGGACCCCCCCGAAGGGCAGGTTAGTGTGTCAGACGTCAATCTAGAGCGGTCCTGGGAGGTGATGTGGGAGAGGCAGATGGTGGGGATGACAAGGGAGCTGAGCCGTGTCGGGGAAGAAGTACCTCACGTCCTGGGACAGAAGAGTAAAGGAAATGAGAGGAAATATTCTTGAGGAAACAACGAAGCTAAACTTCCCAGAACTGAAGAAAGATGAAGGGCTTCAGCCCACAAAGAGGCAAGATGAGAAATAACCCACACTTAGATATGCTGCAGTGAAATTTAAGAGTATCAGAGAAAAGTTTCCAAAAAGAGAAAGTTCCACAGAGAAAGAACAGACCACCTACCTGGGAACAAGAATCATATTGATACCAGATTTCTGAGCAAATCATATAAGAAGATACAGGGTGATATTTTAAAGAACTGGGTTTAACCTAGAATTTAATATCCAGCCAAATTGTTATTCAAATGTAAGAATATAATAAAGATATTTCCAGAAAGCCTCAGAATGTGCCCCTCCCAAACACCTACACTGATAACATTTTTGGAGCAAGAACTGAAAAGGAGGAAACACACACCCAGGAAAATCCACGAGTCATAAAGGAAGTGAGGGGGCCAAATGCCTTTGTGAAGCCTTTTCCTATTTTAGGAACAAACCATCACCAACGAAAAGGCAGGAACAAAGGGCAAAAGTGCAGGATGTGGGCTTCCATGGTGGCACAGTGGTTAAGAATCCTCCTGCCAATGCAGGGGACACAGGTTCGAGCCCTAGTCTGGGAAGATCCCACATGCTGCGGAGCAACTAAGCCCGTGCGCCACAACTACTGAGCCTGCGCTCTAGAGCCCGCGAGCTACAACTACTGACCCCGCATGCCACAGCTACTGAAGCCCGCACGCCCAGAGCCCATGCTCTGCAACAAGAGAAGCCACCACAATGAGAAGCCCGCGCACCACAGTGAGGAGTAGCCCCCGCTCGCTGCAACTAGAGAAAGCCTGTGCGCAGCAACGAAGACCCAACGCAGCCAAAAAAAAAAAAAATTTAAAAAAGTGCAGGCTGTGCAGCCATACAAACCCCACATAAAATTCTGGGCGATGCCAGTGTGACAGGAGGGAAGATAAAGGGCCACAGGAAGGGACACCAAAGAGCAAAGGCGCCAGGGGCCTGGACGCTCAGGGCTGGGAGAGGACAGACACAGCCAGACACATGCAGACACATAGCAGGCACAGCCAGAACGTGCGTGTCCGCCACAGCTCTGGGCAAAGTAGCTACTTAGTGAGTATTTGGTGAGTAAATGAATGAATATATCTTCTTATAAAAGTTTTAAGAAGAAAAAAAAAATCCACCAAATCACAATCAACAGAAATGAAAAAAGAAACAAAAAAGTAGAGCAAATAGCAAATATGAAAAATATGACAGAAATAAGTCCTAACAGAAGAATTATTATGTGAATTAAAAGACAGAGATCCAAAAAGGGATACAATTTAAGAAAAGACCCAGAAATACGGAGAAATCTCAGTCTCTGAAATTGGATTTATTTTTCTATTTTATTTTTTGATGTGGACGATTTTTAAAGTCTTTATTGAATTTGTTACAATATTGCTTCTGTTTTATGTTTTTGTTTTTGTTTTTGGCCCCAAGGCATGTGGGATCTTAGCTCCTTGACCAGGGATCCAGTCCACACCCCCTGCATTGGAAGGTGAAGTCTTAACCACTGGACCACCAGGGAAGTCCCTGAAACTGGATTTAGGTGATTCCTTGCCAGAATCATCAGGATCCTCTCTGGGGTGAGATACCATCTCAGGCCTGAAATTAGCTCTGAACCCAGAACCCAAAGATACATAGGCACACAAAGAGACAAGAAAACTTGCTTGGGGATCGGCAGGAAAAACAGATGACGGAAACTCTGGATACTGGAATTTCCAGATAATGAACTAGCTGTGCTTGCTAAGCTCTTGGAGGTGAAAGGTAAACTTAAACATTTTAGCAGGAATGGGAAGCCATAAAAAGTGACATTGCAGATCTGAAAAGGAATTAATTAGAAATCATAGTACTGCAAGATACGGTAACAGAAATTAAGAAGTCAGTGGGCGGTTTACAACATGTGGAGCACACCTGGAGAGAACATGCAGTGAGTCCTGGATCTCTCAAAATACTGCTCCCAGGTGAGGCCAGCGCTGCTGCTCAAGGACCTCACTTGGAGAAGATGGATGAGAAGAAACCATTCAGACAGTGGAGGAAACCACAGACAGCAGGGAGAGATACCGAGGACAGTGAAAAGCTTCAATCTATGTTTAATTGGAGTTCCAGAAGGAGAGGATGTGGAAGATGGGGGAAAATCAATATCTGAAAATACAATGGATGAGAATTTTCTAAAACTGTTGGAAGACATTAACCCACAGGTGTAAGCAACCCGAGAAGTCTCTACCAGAATAAATAAAAATGAATCCACACCTCTACACATCACAGTAAATCTGTAGCAAACAAAAGGTGTAAACAAAATCATAAACAGCCTGATAAAAACCCAGATTTCCTAATAAGGAGTAACAGCTCGTTGGTAGCTGACTTCATAGTAACCGCAGAAGCAGAAAACGGTGGGTTGGTATCTTCAGCGCTGACCTAAAATTCTTTACCGAGTGAAAACACTCTTCGAGAATGAGGTGAAATAAAGGTTTTTTTTGGAAAACAAAAACTGATGGGCTTTGGCCACCAGTAAGCCCCCACTAAAGGGAGCTCTTCACGCTGAAGAAAACGACCTGGATGGACTGGGCCTGAAGGAAGGGGTGAGAAGCTGCGAAACCTGTGTGTGGTCAGTGTCAGTAAGTAGTAGTTGCACCAAACAATGACAACATCTTGATTTGTCAGAAAATGAAAAAGTAAAGAGCATGGCAACAACGGCATAATCAGGAGGGAGGTAAGGCCCTCGTGTCGTTGGGCAGGTAAAAGCACCTGAGGGTCTCAGAGTGATGTCATAATTTATTAAAATAAATTATGTAAAATAATAGGAAAGGAGCGTTGAGTATCCACACTTTCAGATGAAATTATAAAACAATAAACATCAGCCAAAGTAGAGATATTACTGGAATTAGTAAGAGAGTCTGGCGAAGTTGCTGGATGCAAAGTTCATATCCAAACACTGGTTGTATTTCTTTAGCCAGCAAATGGCCATCAAGCATAAGGAAAGGTGTCAAACTTCTTCGGTGGGTGCATTGCAGAAGTGGCCCCTAGTCTCCAGCCCACCCCCCTCACCCCAACAACGGTCCTGGATGCAGGGGCTGGGAGCCACTCTGGCCATTTTTGCAAACAGCCTTCTACACTTGTCTGGTTAATGAATGGAGGAAGTGACACGACCAGTTCCCAGACTGGACTCCAGAGCCCCTCACACACCTCTGCTCTCTGTGGGGACCCTGCCGTGGCCCTAAGAACGAGCCCAGCCTGACATCCCGGAAGATGAGGGCTCCCATAGGAGAGCTGGCATTGTCCCCTCAACCCACAGCTGACAGCAGAAAATGATGAGCCCGGCCAAGGCCAACCGAGGTGGTCCAGGTCAGCCGAAGCTCCTAGACTCTTGGGCAAAAGCAAATGCTTATTGGTATATACCACTGAGGTTTTGTGGTTTGTCATTATGCAACCTTATTGTGGCAATAGATAACTGCTCCCATCTAATTGAAACCACAAAGAGACAGCATTACACAACCCCCGGAGCGGCTACCCTTGGGGTCAGGGGCCCTCTCAGCAGCAGCGTCCCTCGTAGCCACCAGCGGCAAGCGACACTGCCCATGGACGGGAGAGCAGATAAGCTGTGGTACAGTTATACAGTGGACACAACACAAATCAGAGTGAGTGAACTACAGCTGCAACCTCGGCGAGGCTCATGAACGTAATGCTGAGTGAAGGACTATGGGCACCAAAGAAGACAGCATCGTTTCATTTACATGAGTTCAAAACAGGCAGAAGTAAACCATAGTGTTCAGATTCAACCTCCACTCAGGTTCAGTTTAACCCACACTTGGGGGTTAAACCTCGTATGAAAAGCAAGAATGTACACAGCATAATGACCCAGAGAGTGGTGACCCTCCTGGGGCAGGCATGGCGGTTACCGGCAGGGTGGCAGCAGTGCGCTACTTGTGACTTGGTAGTTTTGTAGGCATTTGCATTTTAGCAATTTGCTAGGCAGAACGTTCATGTGTCATGCATTTTGCCGTGTATTTGTGAAATTTCACAATAAGGAAAGGTTAAAAGTATATGCACCTAACAACAGACCGAACGCATCAGGCACCAACAAATGGAAACGCTGGGAGCAGTGGGTTTGTTAGTAACTGTGTTTCTGAAGTCATCAAAATTCTGCCAGGAAAAGGCCTGGGTAGCATGTGAAGGCAAGGCTAGGGTCTCCCGTGGGTGGGGGATGAGCTGCGGGCCAGCAGGCGACCGCCTGGAAGGACGCATTGCTTAGGAGAGGCTGGGTTAGGCTGTGGAACGGACAACCCCAAATCCCTACGTCCTGATCTGGCTACACCTCCAGGAGGGGCACGGGGGCTCTGCTTCCCTCGGTCAGGCAGGGACCAGGGGAGGTGCCACCTGCAGGTTGGAGGCGCAGGAAGGCCACTCGGGGACGCACACCCTGGCTGCGCTTGGACTGGGCCGCACTGAGGAGCCCCACGTTCACACCTGGTCAGGACGACCTGGGGGCGCTCCTTCCTGTGTGCAAAATACACTCTCCCCCGGGGGACCATCCCAAAGTCTCCTCCAGCCCCTCGAAGATCAAAAGGGATGCAAAGGAGGCCTAGCCACGCCTCCTGGCAAGCAGCATGGCTAAAGGCCAAATCACAGACCCCCAAACCCGCAGTGTCAACTGAGGAGCAGAAAGGCAGTGGACACGGCCGTGGGGTCCCGAAGTCCCTCCGGATGGCTGTGCTGAGGACCCCGGCCCGGGGTGGATGCATTCCTGGACTAGACTGGCGGGGTCACACCACCTGCCCGTCCCATGGCCTTCGGCGGCCCCCTCCGCCGGCCCAGCGTCCTCGGGGTGCTGAGGTGGGCACTGGAGACCCCAAAGCTTTCTCATCCCCTTCTCGCCCACAGAGAGTCGGGGTCCCAGGGTTATTTTAAGTCTTGAGCCAGCACAGTCTCTTCGGGTCCAGGCTGATGTTTTTTGGGGGGACAGTTATCACTCTTTCATATATGTAATCGACTTTTCAAACTTTGACTTCATTTCAGTCAGGTTCAGATGTCAAAGTCACGCCTGGAGCTCCTTTTCCCACAGTTCTCGTTTCTGCTGCTTTTCTTTGCATTTTCACCCCCTACCCCTCCCGCCCACCTTCCCCCTGCCTAAGGCAGGTAACCGGGCGTGTCAGGCTGAGGAGGACGAGCTGCCCCCTGACTCGAGTATAACTCGAGAGTGTTGTAATTGTATCTTTTACTGCTTCCGGTTGAGAAGCTATCACTCTTCTAACCCCCCAAGTCCCTGCCCTGGACTTTCTCTATTTCCGTTCGTTCCTGCCCACGCGCCAGCCCTTCTCTCTGAGCCCAGAGGCCAAAACACGCAGCCAACAGTGAACAGCATGCGATGGGCCCTTGGCAGCCAGCACCCGGGGGTTCTAGGGCTGCAAGGTTCTAGGTTCTTGGTCCGCCTTCCAAATATCACAGGGAGCCAGCTGACCCTCCATTTCCTCACTGTATACTTAGAAGAGACTTGTTATAAGGAGGGGGACCAGGGGAGCCGCGGGGCAGCCAGGCTGAGGCCAGGCCCCGGTCGGAAGGAGCTTCTCCCCTCTCCCATCTTCTCCTCCTACTCAGCCCTCGGAGGGGTTGGACAGACGGCCCACACTGTGGAGGGGTTCTGCTTTACTCACCCCACCTTTCAAAGTGCAGCTCATCCAGAAAGACCCCCGAGACACGCCAGGATAACCTCTGACCCAGCGTCTGGGCCCTGCGCCCCAGTCGGGCTGACGCAGAAAATTCACACCACGCTTCTCCACGTGGCTTGGCTCTTTCCCGCCTCGGGAACACGGCTTTTCGTTGCGGCCTCCCGGCCCGAGGCCGCGTTTACGGCGCTTCGCCGCGGCGGTCAGGGCGAGCTGCACGGTGCTCTGACGACAAGTCATCTCGGATCTTAACGGCGGCCAAGAAAGCTCTGCTCCTGCTGCCACCTGACGTGGGCTGGCGGCCGTGAGCGGCGGGTCCCCCTCACCCCCGGGGCCCAGGGTGAAGCTCCCATCGCGGGCTTCGTGACCGCCACGGGGATGTGGGGAGTCCGCGTGATGCCCGCGAGTGACCCCGCACCTGCGCCCGCGTCCCAGGTGCTGCGGGACTCGGGTGGGGGAGGGGTGGGGGGGGGTGGGGTGTTGGCGGGCTTCTGGAGGAGGCGATTCGGCTCCGGGCTCCGCGCACTGGGAATGAGGGTGTGAGGGGCAGAGCCTCCCCCGAAACTCCCGGAAGACGGCGTCCCCGCCGGCCCTGCCTCCGGCTGCGCTCGCGTCTGTCCTGATTGTCTGCAGTCCCGGCGCAGCTGGTCTGTGAGCGCGGGCTCCCTGCCCGCTGTCGCCTCCGCCGTGTACCAGCTGCGGCTGGGTGCTGCAGCCTCACCACCACGCCGAGGGGCTGGACCTCACGCGTCCAGGAGAGGGGACCTCCTCGAGGACAGTGTGTCAGAGTGCCTGTGGCCAAGACGGATGCTGTGTGCTCCTGATTTCCCTGTGAAGCAAAACTGTTTATTCTCTACTCCATTTTGGGCAGTAAGAGGCCCTGTAGAGACTTGCTTTTTCCTTAAAATGTTAATTCATGAAACTCCAGAGGCTAGGCTTAACAAAAGGAAGAGATATCTTTCTACATCCTAGACATGTTCAAAAATCTGGCTTTATACCGTGTTAATCTGAGCAGGTTCACAGGAGTATGGATCTTATTTCCCTGTGTAGTTAGAAAGTTAGGTGGCCCTAACTGTTGCAGCTTGTTCCGGTCCCTCTGATTATTGGTCCTTGGAAATTCATTCGGAAAAGTCGTGTAAAACCCCTAAAACTTTGCAGAGGAATGGCACCTTCCAAGGGGATCGGACAGTGTGGGCCAGCTGTACCATCCCTTCCCGCCTCCACCACCTCGCCTGCCGCGCAGGGACCCAGAACAGACTCCGAGAGACCCTGCCCCGCCTGAGAAAGGACCTCAGATTTGGGGAGCTGGTGGAGGGGGCTGTCCACAAGGTGACATGTCCCTGCTGGGGCCTACCGTTGCAAGCAGAAGGGGTCAGGCCCTCTTTTCTCTTGCCCACGGATCACCAGGGCATGAGCATAGTAGAGTGTGAGCTGCAAACCCAATTTAAGATATTCCAGCAGCCACGTTAAGAAAGAAAAAAACACGTGAGATTTATTTTAAGGATCTATTTTCTTTGAACCGATATATAGAAAATATCATAACAACATATAATTAATGAAAGGTATTATTTAAAAATAAATAAATAAATAAATAAATTTATTTATTTTTGGCTGCGTTGGGTCCTCGTTGCGGCACGCGGGCTTTCTCTAGTTGCGGCGAGCGGGGGCTACTCTTCGTTGCGGTGCGCAGGCTTCTCATTGCGGTGGCTTCTCTTGTTGTGGACTAGACGCACAGGCTTCAGTAGTTGTGGCTCGTGGGCCCAGTAGTTGTGGCTCGCGGGCTCTAGAGCGCAGGCTCAGTAGCTGTGGCGCACGGGCTAGGTTGCTCCGCGGCATGTGGGATCTTCCCGGACCAGGGCTCGAACCCGTGTCCCCTGCATTGGCAGGCGGATTCTTAACCACTGTGCCACCGGGGAAGCCCCATGAAAGATATTATTGATGAAATATTTTATATCTTAACAAAAATTCTTTTTTTCTCACCAAGCTTTCAAAGTCTGATATGAGACTTACGCACACAGCTTTTCTCCGCTGGAACTCGCCACGTCCCCGGGCCTGGTGGCCGCTATGGAGCAGAGCCATCCTGGAGGCTGTTGGAGGAGTGGCAGCTGGCGGGGAGGCCCCCCAGGTGGGGCAGCAGGAGGGGGGCACCCAGTTCATTCCCCCAGCCTGACAAGGAGGAGGGCACAGGGGACGCGGAAGCTCCAGGAGAAAAGGCAGCCACCCTGCCCTGGGTGGGGGACGGCAGAGCAGGAGGGGCTGGAGGGAGCCCGATGGACGTCGGCATGGAGGGGGCTGCGGGAGAGGCGGGTCAGGGGCCAGGCCTACTATGCGCGTTACTTCCTTGTGACCGGGAAGCAGCACAGCGGCCATTGCCCCTGAGTCACTGGACCGGCCTCACCGCAAGACACACACCGCTCTCTGCTCCGATGGCACCATCTTGCCGTGGGGGTGGACAGAGTCAGTAAGAGGAAAGCGTGTAATTCAGGAAGGCTCTGGGCAGTGGAGGCATTGCCCCTTCCCGAGGCCCCTCCATGCTGCCCCTTAAGCTCCTTGGTCAGAATGTCAAATGGGGGGGGGGGGAACAGGAGGGAGGAAGGAACGACGGGGCTTCGCAAATATGCAGGCCCTGGGCTCCCAGCTGCCGCCAGACGCCCTGGACCCCGGGGTCTCCCACCACAGCTGCCTCCTCAGGTCACGCGGGGCCCAGTGTCCCCGCTCCCGGGAGCCCTTGGGAGACCATGGGAGGCTCCTTTGGGGCAGGCCACCCAGGCTGCTGGGTGCTGACCTGCAACCAGGAAGGACCCAAACCAGCCTGGAGCAGGGACTCAGGGCCAGGAAGGCCAGTGCCTTTCCGAGGGGAGGGCGGTGCAGTGAGGGGTGGGCTGTGGGCCAGGACTCACTCTGGGGGCTGGGGTGTGCAGGTTGAGTGAGGGTCTGGGAGGGGCCCTGCGTGGGGACAGCGGGGCTGCAGCAGGCTTGGGCCTGAGACTCCCAGGCTGGGCAAGGGTCCCGGGGCCCGACCACACCCCTAAGTAGGGAGGTGGGGTGGCCGAGACAGGGCCTGGCTCGGGTGTGAAGGGAAGCACAATTCATTACTCCAAATGTGCCTCTTTGCCATATTGATTATTTTAAGCTGGCTATTTTTAAGCAGTAGGACACTGGGAGGAGCTCTGAAGCTGAGTAGAAGTCAGCCTTTTGAGAGACATTTACATGTACAAGGGAGACCTCCGTGTAAGGGTGTCTCCTCTTGTATGGGGATGAGGGGGACGACCACATTTCTAGCAACTCTTGTGGATGGAGAAGCTCTGCAGGAAACCTTACCCTTACTTGTGTGCTTTTCCTTGTCACCTCCCGGAGGGGCCTCTCTTCCCCACCCCCAACACCTTCTGTCTTAGCTGGAGGTGGCATTTAAGGTGGTGGCTTCAGCATTTCGGGGAGTCACTCAGTTTTCCTGGGTCTCTCCCATGTACACAGGAGGTATGCGTGTTATTAAACTTTTATTTGTTTTTCTCCTGTTAAACTGTCTTTTTATTACAGTGGGGTCTCAACCAAGAACCTGGGAGGGTAGAAGGAAAGTCTTCTGCCCCTTCCAGCCTCTGGGATGGGAAGCTCCCTCCAAGCCCTCAGCCTTCCTCCCACTCACGCCGGTGTAACCTGACACTCAGTGGTTCTCATCCCGCCTCCTAGGACCAGCCCATCCCCAATTCCCCAACTTCCAGGAAAAGGAAACTTCAGTGAAATCGAAACCACTGGGGAAAGGGAGGGCCCTTGAGAGAGTCCAGGCACCTGGACCACAGCTGCCTCATCCCCACCATGAGCCGCACATCCCAACCCCTCTTCAACGGTGCCCACAGCGGGGTCCTCCCAAGCTATGAGATGCTCAAGGAGGAGCAAGAGGTGGCCGTGCTGGGGGCTCCCCAGAGCCAGGCCCCCGTGACCACCACGGTGATCAACATCCGCAGCGAGACCTCGGTGCCCGACCACATCGTCTGGTCCCTGTTCAACACGATCTTCATGAACTGGTGCTGCCTGGGCTTCGTGGCATTCGCCTACTCCGTGAAGGTGGGTGGGCGCCTGGGGTGTTCTCCAAGGAAGTGTGTGTGAGCCTGGAGAGGCCCCCCTGCCTGGCCGGCACGTGGGGTGTGGAGAGCCCTTGTGTGTATTGTTCTGTGTGTGTGTGTGTGGCTTGGGGGATCATTCCCAATGAGAGTTCACGGCGGAGCTGCAGGGGCGCACATGGGGATGGGAGCTATGTCTCCACCACCCCAGGAAGTTCTCCTTCCCAGCCTTGTGAGAGAAGCTACATCCTTCACACTTCGGATTCAGACCTCGAGTCTGGTCCAGAAAAGAAAAAGTTACTGAAAGGGCACTGACCCCTGGTGGGGTGAGTGGCCAGCAAAGGGGCCAGAGCCGAGGGAGGGTGAGCCCTGGGGCCTCCTGGAGAGGCTGAGAGTCTGTGAGGAAGCAGATCGAGGCCCCAGAAGGGGAGGGGGGCCCACCGGGCACTGTCCTGCTTAGGCTCCAGGGAACGGGCAGGGGTGGGTCCCCATCTGTGTGAATGGGCCCTGGGGGAGCAGCAGGGGAGGGCCTGAGTCACAGCACCTGGCTGTCACCTGGCCCGGCTCCAGGTCCCCCTCACCGTCTCTTCTCGCCCAGTCTAGGGACCGGAAGATGGTGGGCGACGTCATTGGGGCCCAGAGCTATGCCTCCACTGCCAAGTGCCTGAACATCTGGGCCCTGGTCCTGGGCCTCCTTCTGACGATCGTCTTCATCATTATTTTCGCCACTGGCTCCCTGATGATTTTTCAAGCAGTTTCCCAGCTCATAAAGGACCATGGCGGCTACTAGTAGCTGCCGGCAGCCTGAGGCAGTCACCCCTCTTCACTGCAGTTTATACACGCGTCTGCCCACAGTTGAATAAAATAAAGCATTTGTATGTGAGGGTGCTGTGTTTTGACCTGGGGAGGGGGCCCCGTTGAGAGTCCCAGCCTGCCCCTGAGACTGAGCCCACCGCCCCCTGTCCCATCTGCTCTGCTGCTCTGAGGGGGACCTGACAAGTCCTCAGGCCTTGCCTGTTTTTGGCCTCAAGCTGGGGCAGCAGCAATTGGACAGGGGTTTGGGGTGGTGGCTTCCTCTGGGGAAGGGTCATGCTGGGTCCAGAGCACCCTTGGCCCTGTTGACAAAATACAAAACAAAACAAACAAAAATGCTCCGAAGCCCGCAAATAAGAAAAGAGTTTATTTGGAGTTTTAGGATTTGCAATCGGAGAAGTGCAGATTCCAGTAGCAGGTCAAACGTGCTGGGAGGAAAGTACAAGTGCTGGGGGGTTCTAAACACAACAAAGACATTCCAGAGAAGTTACAGGGGTTGTTTTACAAAGCGGGATCAGTGCTAGCAGGCATTGGGTCACATGTCGCCAGCTGATTGGCTGCTAAACTGAGGTTTCCAGGGAGTAAAGACAACAGGTTCCAGGTGGTCCCAGGGCCGCCAGGACGTGTGCAAATTCCAGGTCCGCAGTGGCTCCCCTGCTCCCTTTCAGACCCTTTGACACGTGCCTCCGCTTTGCTGTTCGTAGGACCCCGTCAGCTCAGGAAGGCTACAAGAGTGCACGGGCCACCGCTGCAGAGACAGCCCCCAGGAGGAGGAGAAACCCCTGCCCTGCCCTGGAAATCAGACCCCATCCCTGGTTCTGTCAGGCCTCCAGATGTGTGGGCACTTGGGGTGCCCCAGGGCAGACCCTGCCCACAACCAGCTGGGCAGGTGCGGTGTGAGGTGGGGTGGCCCTAGCCTCCCCTTCGTCCCCTGACACCCGACCCCAGCTGTGGATCCCCTCCTGACCCGCACCCACGCCCCTTTATCTGTCCCCAGCTGCAGTCCCCTGGCTCCAGGAGATGGCCGAGGGGCTGGGGTCCCAGGGTGGCCATGAGGGAGCCCCTCTCCCCCGGGGTCTGTCACACGTGAGCAGGGAGGGGACAGCCCCAAGGAAGTCCTGGAGGAGGGGAGGCTGGCAGACCTACCCCTCTGGATTGGGAAAGACTGACTCCAAGGTGAGGAGGGGCCAGCAGCCAGTAAAGCCCTGGAGTCAGGCAGGGGGCGCTGCCCAGCGACTCAGACCCCTGCTGGGTGGGCTGGGCAGGTGGAAGCTTCCCGGACCAGCAGCGCTCAGGAAGGGGGCCAGGGGCGAGGCCAGGAGAGATGTTCGTCCCCACCAGGAGCACATCTGTCCTGCTCTGCCCTCACTCCCTCAGGACCGAACCCGGGCAGGGCATCTTCAGGAATCCTAACGTCAGACTTCCTCCAGGCCAGACTCCAGGCAAAGCGATAACAGAGACTTCCCTGCTGAGGGCTACTGGGAGAAAGGACCAGAAACACCTCTCACCCTTGCTGCCGGCCCACCTGTGCGGCCCTGCCCAGGGCTCTGACGTCCCAGTTCTGTGTCTTCCCACTGTGTCCTCCCAGCTCTGGTCTCCCCGGTCTTTGTCCTCCCAGATCACACCCTCCCAGGTCTGTGTCCTCCCAGGTCTGTGTCCTCCCAGCTCTGCATCCTCTCAGCTCCCTGGACGCTCTCCGCCCAGCCCAGGTCACCCACCCCAACCAGCACCGCCCACCCACAGGTGACCCAGGACACTGTGGCCGCCCACATCGGAACCAGAGCTGGGGTGGCCCCGAGGACTAGGCTGCTCATGACCCAGCAGTCCATGCCCAGGACCTTCGAAGGACCCTCAGTTCCCCTGCTTGATGCCTCGGGCCTCCTGTGAATTTTCGGAAGCTCCAGACCACGGGATCTTGGCTGCCTGCACCAGCTGGTCTCCCACCTAGCACGACCCTCACCCCGAATCCGTGAAGAGTGACGGGGTTACACTCAGTGCCACCACCCTTCGTGACCGCTGTCCGCCCGACAGGGGAACGTGGGACGCGCCTAGTCGGCCAGCCGGGGTCGGGGGTGTGGGGGGTTGGGGTCACACATCTGTCCCCCCGCCCCCTGCCTGGGAGAGTGTCCTTCCTGGACTCAGAGAGGCAGGTCCGCCAGCCTCCCCTCCTCCGGGACCCAGCTTCCCTGGGGCCGAGCCTGCCGAGCTCACATGTGGGACCCAAGAGAGAGCGGACGACCTCGTCTGAGTCACCGTCCTCCAGGGAGGACCCCAACCTACATAGCCCCCGAGGTAGGGCCTTGTGAGGGTTTGGTGTCTATAGTCCTAGGTGCCAGGACAGAAGGAAATCCACCGTGAAGAGTGCTGTGAAATTCAATGAGAGCCGGACAGGACTGGACCTCAGCCCAGTGAGGGAGCCCAGAAGAGCCTGGATCCCCGAGGGGCCTGTGGGGAAGGGGTCACTGCCCCAGCACCAGCCTCGGGCTGCCTGGACTCCTCCAGCCTCTCCTGGGTGACGCACAGCACACCTGGGATACTGTGCAGGGCGCGGTGGGTCAGCCGGCGGGGTGCGTCCCCCGCGCCCTCTCCCTCTGGGGCTCAGAGACAGGAATACCTGCCTGCCTGGGGTGTCTCTCCCTGCGTTGGGCTGAGGCGGGTCCCCACCTCCCTGTGTGCAGCCCAGGCTCAGGTCCCCAGTGTCTGTGAGACGCTGCCACCCAGCAGGGCGGCCACGTTTGCGTGGGAGGGAGTGGTCTTTCCTCTGGGGGTTTCTGTCGACCGGGGCGGGGTCACCAGCTCTGCTCTGGGCTTCTGCTGTCAGCCCACAGCGGAGCGCTCTGTGCTTCCCCGAGGCCACCGGGGACTCACAGCAGTGTCCCCTCCCCGGGGACATCACAGCACCTTCACAGATGAGTGCACTTTATTGAATTCAGCTGTCGACAGCTCTGTCTCCATAAACTGCTGTATAAAGGGGTGGGGGGAGGGGGCGGGCCCAAAGCCCCAGGTGCAGGGCCGGCCGTGGACGGTGGAGGAACTGGGTTGCCTCCGTGTCCAGCGGCTAGTAGCCTCCATTATTCGCCATCTGTAAAGCCATCTGGTAGGCTTTCAGGTAAACAAACACCAGAAGAACGATCAATCCAATAGTCAGAAAGATGCCCAGGACCAGGGCCCAGATGTTCAGGCACTTGGAGGTGGAGGCATAGCTCTGGGCCCCAATGACGTCGCCCACCATCTTCCGGTCCCTAGACTGGGGGAGAAGAGACGGTGAGGGGGACCTGGAGCTGGGCCAGGTGACAGCCAGGTGCTGTGACTCAGGCCCTCCCCTGCTGCTCCCCCAGGGCCCATTCACCCAGATGGGGACCCACCCCTGCCCGTTCCCTGGAGCCCAAGCAGGACAGTGCCCGGTGGGCCCCCCTCCCCTTCTGGGGCCTCGATCTGCTTCCTCACAGACTCTCAGCCTCTCCAGGAGGCCCCAGGGCTCACCCTCCCTCGGCTCTGGCCCCTTTGCTGGCCACTCACCCCACCAGGGGTCAGTGCCCTTTCAGTAACTTTTTCTTTTCTGGACCAGACTCGAGGTCTGAATCCGAAGTGTGAAGGATGTAGCTTCTCTCACAAGGCTGGGAAGGAGAACTTCCTGGGGTGGTGGAGACATAGCCCCCATCCCCATGTGCGCCCCTGCAGCTTTGCCGTGAACTCCCATTGGGAATGATCCCCCAAGCCACACACACACACACACACACACACACACACAGAACAATACACACAAGGGCTCTCCACACCCCACGTGCCGGCCAGGCAGGGGGGCCTCTCCAGGCTCACACACACTTCCTTGGAGAACACCCCAGGCGCCCACCCACCTTCACGGAGTAGGCGAATGCCACGAAGCCCAGGCAGCACCAGTTCATGAAGATCGTGTTGAACAGGGACCAGACGATGTGGTCGGGCACCGAGGTCTCGCTGCGGATGTTGATCACCGTGGTGGTCACGGGGGCCTGGCTCTGGGGAGCCCCCAGCACGGCCACCTCGTGCTCCTCCTTGATCATCTCATAGCTTGGGAGGACCCCGCTGTGGGCACCGTTGAAGAAGGGTTGGGATGTGCGGCTCATGGTGGGGATGAGGCAGCTGTGGTCCAGGTGCCTGGACTCTCTCAGGGGCCCTCCCTTTCCCCAGTGGTTTCGATTTCACTGAAGTTTCCTTTTCCTGGAAGTTGGGGAATTGGGGATGGGCTGGTCCTAGGAGGCGGGATGAGAACCACTGAGTGTCAGGTTACACCGGCGTGAGTGGGAGGAAGGCTGAGGGCTTGGAGGGAGCTTCCCATCCCAGAGGCTGGAAGGGGCAGAAGACTTTCCTTCTACCCTCCCAGGTTCTTGGTTGAGACCCCACTGTAATAAAAAGACAGTTTAACAGGAGAAAAACAAATAAAAGTTTAATAACACGCATACCTCCTGTGTACATGGGAGAGACCCAGGAAAACTGAGTGACTCCCCGAAATGCTGAAGCCACCACCTTAAATGCCACCTCCAGCTAAGACAGAAGGTGTTGGGGGTGGGGAAGAGAGGCCCCTCCGGGAGGTGACAAGGAAAAGCACACAAGTAAGGGTAAGGTTTCCTGCAGAGCTTCTCCATCCACAAGAGTTGCTAGAAATGTGGTCGTCCCCCTCATCCCCATACAAGAGGAGACACCCTTACACGGAGGTCTCCCTTGTACATGTAAATGTCTCTCAAAAGGCTGACTTCTACTCAGCTTCAGAGCTCCTCCCAGTGTCCTACTGCTTAAAAATAGCCAGCTTAAAATAATCAATATGGCAAAGAGGCACATTTGGAGTAATGAATTGTGCTTCCCTTCACACCCGAGCCAGGCCCTGTCTCGGCCACCCCACCTCCCTACTTAGGGGTGTGGTCGGGCCCCGGGACCCTTGCCCAGCCTGGGAGTCTCAGGCCCAAGCCTGCTGCAGCCCCGCTGTCCCCACGCAGGGCCCCTCCCAGACCCTCACTCAACCTGCACACCCCAGCCCCCAGAGTGAGTCCTGGCCCACAGCCCACCCCTCACTGCACCGCCCTCCCCTCGGAAAGGCACTGGCCTTCCTGGCCCTGAGTCCCTGCTCCAGGCTGGTTTGGGTCCTTCCTGGTTGCAAGTCAGCACCCAGCAGCCTGGGTGGCCTGCCCCAAAGGAGCCTCCCATGGTCTCCCAAGGGCTCCCGGGAGCGGGGACACTGGGCCCCGCGTGACCTGAGGAGGCAGCTGTGGTGGGAGACCCCGGGGTCCAGGGCGTCTGGCGGCAGCTGGGAGCCCAGGGCCTGCATATTTGCGAAGCCCCGTCGTTCCTTCCTCCCTCCCGCCCCCCTCCTTCTCACAGGACTTGGGGTGCTCCGGGGTGGAGCTGGGGTGTTGGCAGGACGGCTCCTGGGCTGTCGGGCCGGTGCCCGCTTCTCAGGGGCAGGGTCAGCTCAGCTCCGTGGCCAGGACTCCGCTCTCTTCAGACTGCCTGAAAAGAGCCGGTTATTTACCAGCAAAATGGATTTATTTAGGAATAGCGGATAGTTGTAATTCAGGACAAGTAAGCTACAGCAGAAACTATAAGCATATTTGGGAAACAAGGAGGGGAATGTTACCTCATAGAGAAAATGGAGGCCTGTCGGAGGGACTGCTTTGAAGGAAAAGTCCACTGGAGAAAAGTGGCGAATAGGGTGGTTATGGTTCCCATGGTCTGAGTTGCAACGGTTCACATTGGCTGGGACTGCTGGGGGGAAGAACTTTCCCTCTACTCTTTTAGGTTCTTCTGGCTGGTCTAAGAATTAAGCTGACATGAGACATTAACAGGGGAAAAATCACACAAATGTTTAATAACATGTATACGTGGAGAGACCCGGGAGAACTGAATCACCACCAAAAAGGCCAAAACCCTCGCCTTAAATACCATCTTCAGCTAAAGACAAGGGGAGATGTTGAGGTAGGGGTTTGGGACTTGAAACGGGAGGAAGGCAGTTGACCTGAAGATAGAAAAGCAAATGTTTGGTAAATGAATGTTTGTTGGGCCAGCAGGAACTTTGGGACACAGAGTGGACTCTGGTCTCTAACAAGTTTTTATCTAAATTATTTTAGGCAGTTATGAAGGGTAACAATAAAAACTTCCTGAGTCTTCTGTTGTTTTTTTTTTTGTTTGTTTGTTTTTTACAAATAGTCAGCCTAAATTAATCCTTATGCCGAAGAGACACATTTTGAGATGGCAGATTTTGCTCCCCCACAGCTGGTACTATTTTGCTGTGGAAGCAGCCAGAACTCCAGGTGTTGGGCACAGGCTTCTAATCATGTTTTCATTGACCCAGGGGGAAAAAAGCTCTCCCTATGGAGGCAAACCTGGAGCCATGGGTGCCTCCTAGAAGTTTCTGATTAAGGTGCTATGGAAGCTTGATGGGGTGACCAACAAGAGGCTTTTGATCTGTTCTGTAGAGAAAATGGAATGGCAAATACAGCGAGAGCACACTGCCCTTTTACCCTCCCGCTGTCAAATCAAAGACTTGCCCAAGCACAGACACTGCTGCCAAAACGTCCACATGTGAAGGAGCAGCTGGGGTGCACTCGTGAGCTGTAGCACCTGTAGACCCACGGGTCGGTATAAAGGCGTTGGCACCATTTAATCAAGACTAACTCAAGGTACGGTTGTGTCAAAAAGCTGATAAAAAGCCCGATTTACATTGGTTGCCCCTCAGTGTGTCTTACAGTATATATCTTGTTTTTCCAACCCAGGGTTGGGTTAAATTGAAGCAAGGAATGGGGTGTGGAATTAATTAAGGAAACTGAGCTAAAGTTGGAGTCAGGACAGGCCTGCAGAGGACGCTTTCACGCCCTCAATACATGTCAACTACTCCAAACAGGAAGAAACGTCCCCCTGCACGCCCCCCACAGGAAGGCATCTCTACTGACCATCCGGCAGGAGGAAGGAAACTTCTCTCCTCCCACGGCAGCCCAGCCAATCAGAGACTCCAGCGGCCCAGCCCACGGGAAGCCTCCTTACTCCGGACCCCCGGCTCCTCCAATGGGCTCTGGTTATCACAGCCCCGCCCAGCTCCCCCTTTTGCCCATAAAAGCAAGATCCCCCTCCTTGTTCTCTGGATTTCTCTGTGTTGGGTCTTCATTGCTGCTCACGGGCATTCTGTAGTTGCCGTGATCGGGAGCTACTCTTCCTTGCCATGTGCGGGCTTCTCATTGTGGTGGCTTCTTTTGTTGCGGAGCACAAGCTCTAGGCGCGCGGGCTTCAGTAGTTGTGGCTTGCGGGCTCTAGAGCACAGTCTCAGTAGCTGTGGCGCACGGGCTTAGTTGCTCCGCAACATGTGGGATCTTCCCGGACTAGGGCTCGAACCCGTGTCCCCCGCATTGGCAGGCGGATTCTTAACCACTGCGCCACCAGGGAAGCCCCGTGTTCTTGCTTTTCACGTTTTAATCTACTGCTGCATTTTATCCTCCATTTTTAACCGTGGTTTTAGCTTGCTGTGGTGCAATAATTTCCCCTACAGACACCTGGGCAGCACTGGGCCGGGACACAGGGGCTTACTCCCGGCTCAGGGCGGTGGGTCCGCGTCTGGGCTTCACCCCAGGGCTGGAGCTTCTTCCTGCAGCCAGCGCGCAGTGTGCAAACACATTTCAAGACACTGCTAGCTTCGCATTTGTTGATGTTGATTTTCCATTGGCCCAAAAATGTCCCCCAGTCAGGCCCAGAGTCAGGGGGAGCCACGGACGTTCCACGTCCATGCCGGAATGCATTGCTGCTGGCTCCACCCAAACCTCTGTCTTGGTGGGTCTGACACAACCCTCTTATGGTGGGCAGTTCTGCCATGAGGTCACCGAGTGGCCGTGTCCATCTTTAAACACAAGATAGGAAAGACCGCCTTCCCCAGATCACTCTCCACACCCCCCAGCCCTGGGCCCCGCTGACGTACATCTGGCACAGCAGCTGCACTTGGACTCCCACGGCTTGGACTGCCGCAGCCCAGAGTCCCCGCCAGGTCCCTCTGGGTCTGGGGCCAGACAGGTGAACGAAATGGAGGTTTGGTGGGGGTGGCACCCCTGCACCCTTTAGGCTTTGAGGTGGCTCTCCCAGGATGGGATATCGGTTTTGATTTTCCTCCCTGCTGGGCTGGGCGCTGGGGAGCAATTCCAGAGTCCCCACCAGCCAGCCCCACGACCGTGGCTCTTAGGCAGAAGCCACTGACCCCGTGTGAGGACATGCCGAGCACCACTCCCTTCCATCCCCGTTCCACCCCCGGGCAGGCAATGCCTGCTGGGCGGGGCCGGGCACCCATTGCCCAGGGGCCCCACTGAGAGCTGGACTTGGGCCAGGCCTCCATGTGCCCTCACACAGTTAACAACACTCTGCCATTTTGTTGTCTGTCATTCTTTTGTCATTTTGTCATTCTTTACCCTCATTTTATTGTTTTTACACTTTTTAGCTGGCATTTATCTTCACTGATACATGCAAATTTTAGCTGTTCAGTTTTGAAAGCTGGATGCACCCATGTAGCTCACACACTTACCATGATGTAGAACATTCCAGAGCTGCAGCCGGCTCCTATCAATGTGCGAGGGTTGGCCTTTCGAGTACCAGGAATTTGTCTTCCAGTTGTGAGGAGCTACACAGAAAATGGTGGGGTAGGGAATTCCAGAAGCCCATCCCTCCACAAGAGCAGGGAAAAAACTTGCAAAAATTATCAGAAGCAACATTTTCAGACTCTGGAAAGTAGTAAAAAGCTTGCAGAAATCAGAGGGGTGCTTAGTCAAGAAGAAAATAGTGGAATTTCAGTACAGAGCTTTGCGGCACTTTAAATACCTTGGTTCCATCCCTCACGTCCAAGCTCGGCGGCAGCCTTGCAGACAGCAGCCGGTAATCTTTCTCAAATGCTCCCGAAAGTCTGAAGAGGAGGGAGCACTTCTTAACTCATTCTGTGAGGTCAGCGTCATCCAGACACCAGAGTCAGACAGAGACACTACCAGCAAAGATAAGCATGGACGATTATCCCGTATGAATATAGATGAAGAATCCTCAGTACATTCTAGCAAACTGAATCCAGCAGCACGCTATATACCATGACTATTACCGGCTGGGGCCAAAACCGAACTCAGGTTGGGCTACTCATCATTCAGAAGTCAACGTTCAAGAGACAAGTGTTGGTGGGAAAAAAAAGATGCTTTATTCAGGAAGCCAGCAACCTGGCGAGATGTCAGACTAGTGTCTCCCCAAACCATCTCCGAGCTGCTGATCAGGGGCAAGGGTTTTAAAGTTAAGCTCCAGGGCGTGCAGGTGGGGGCTCTGTGCTGCTCAGCAGAGTTGGCTCTGACAGGCGTCCTGAAACTGGTCGTGCGGTGGCCTGGTCAGCATCGTCTTGATTATTTTAAGTGAAGTTAATCTTCAGCTCCAGGGTCGGTTTGCTCCCATTTTCCCGAGGCCAGTTTTTGGAATTGTGCCAGATGGGGCAGCTTACGTCATGCCTACAGTCTGGTCATCTTTCAGTCAGCTTTTTCCTTCTGGTGGAAGTTTTTGTATCTGCAAAACAACTAAGCAATGTGCATCAGACACTGTTATCTATGTCCTTCAGGTGGAACTAAAGATACTGTAACTGATATATGGCTGATTCACTGTTTAAATTACCAGTTCTCCCGGCCCAACTGCTATTTTTGTCACTACATATTAACATCTTTTCAATCATTAATTCTTGAACCAGGCTTTTGTGACTTGGGGGGGTGGGGGCCCTAGGAGACTAAAGCCTTTTTTTTTTTACAAACAAGAAACAGGGGACATGGAGGAGCCTTTGTACCTGGGAGGGCCCTGCAGGGTCCTGCTGGATTTCATGACCAAGAGTGATTTATCCCAGAAATGCAAGCATAGTTTAAGAATAAAAGTCAATTAATTAAGTCAAAGTAATTAATACACGGTATTAGTAGAATGAAGAAAAAACATCATGTGATTATCACAATTGCTGCAGACAAACCATCTGACAAAAATCCAACAACATTTCATCATAAAAGCATTCAAAAAAAACACTTCCTCAGCCTGATAAAGGACGTCTATGGAAAAGGGACAGCTCACATCATACTTAAAGGTGAAAGACTGAAAGCTTCCCCCTGAGATCAGGAACAAGATGAAGCTGTCTGCTTGAATCCAGCATCATGCTGAAGGTTCTAATGAAGGCAATGAGACAGAAAATGAAAGGGGGGGTGGTGGGATCCAGACTGGAAAGGAAGTGCCTTGGAAATGTCTCTATATGCAGATGACATGACTTTGTGTTTATAAAATCTTATGGAAACCACACACACACAAAAACTATTAAAGAGATTACCAAAGTTTCAGGTGACAAAATCAACATACAATAATCACTAGCAATGATCAACCCAATAATATAATTAAGAAAACAATTCCGTTTATAATAGTACTTTAGGGTTCGATCCCTGGTCGGGGAAGATCCCACATGCTGCGGAGAAACTAAGCCTGTGAGCCACAGCTACTGAGCCCGCGCGCCTATAGCCCGTGCTCCACAACAAGAGAAGCCACCGCAATGAGAAGCCCGTGTACCGCAATGAAGAGTAGCCCCCGCTCGCCGCAACTAGAGAAAACCCACACACAGCAACGAAGACCCAACACAACCAAAAATAAATAAATAAAAATAAAATTTCAAAAAAGGATAATAGTATTTGAAAAATACTTAGTAAGAAGTTTAACCAAGCAGGTGCAAGACTTGTATGCCGAAAACTACAAGCATTGCTGAAAGGAATTAAAGAAACCTAAATAAATGAAAAGACATCTGTGCTCACAGACCTGAACTCTTAGGCAATACTTCACAAACTGACCTTCAGTTTCAATACAATCACTATCAAAACTCCCACAGTTTTTTTTGTTTGTTTTATTTTTGTTTTTTTTCCAGAAATGGACAGGCTGATCCTAAAATCCATATGGAATCATCGGGCCAAAACAATCTTGAAAAAGAATAACAAAGTTAGGGGCTCACGCGTCCTGATTTCAAAACTTACAACAAAGCTACCGTCATCAAGGCATTGTGTTCCTGGCATGAGACAGACACGTGGACCATGGAACGGAAGCTAGAGTCCAGTAATAAACCTGGGCCTCAGTGGTCAAGTGACACAACAAGGGTGCCGAGACCTTTCACAAATGGTGCAGAGACAACTGGATGTCCACGTGGAAAGGGAAGAAGTTGGACCCTTACCTTACAGATTATACAAAAATTAACTCAAAACGACAGGCAGGGACCTGGGACCCTTTGCTGCAGGGCTTACACCTGGACGAAGCCCTCCTAGAGCAACAGATACAAAGAGATGATAGGGGACTAAAAGTAACTGTGTGCGTGAGCAGTTGGGGCAAATTATGGACGACAAGATACAAAAACGGCGAAAACCCAACTGCCACTGCAAAAGCAGCGCCCTGTGCGTGATCCCTGTACACAGCACCACCAAGGGGGCGGGCAGACCACCTAAGCCATCCCTCCAGCCCAACCCACCGAACTGTCCCCATCCTCACACCGTTTAAGGGACCAGCTCGCCCCCCTCGGGAGCGAACAAGGGCACCTGTTACTTGTTTTCGCTCCCCCCTGCTGTAGCACAAGTCCCAATAACACCTTGCCTGGATTCCTCATCTGGCCTCTCGTCAATTTCTATTGATTAAAGAGTTCAAGAACCTGAGTCGGTAGGACCGACTATATTAGGACAGTAGGACCTAATATAGAAGCTGAAACTACAAAACTGTTAGAAGGAAATAACAGGTGTAAATCTTTGTGACCTTGGATCAGGCAATGGTTTCTTAAATACAATACAAGCAAGAGCAACAACAGCAACACCCCACACAGATAAATTGCAGTTTTGCCAAGTTAAAAATGTTTGTGCCTCAAAGGAAACTCTCAAGAAAGTGAAAAGGTAACCTAAAGAACAGGAGAGAATTTTGCAATTCATATATCTGACAGGGGACTAGTATTCAGAATATAAAGAACTATATTAATTCAACAACAGCAAGACCAACAGGCCAATGAGTCAATGGGTAAAGGGTTTGAGCAGACATTATCCAAAGACACGTGACTGGCCGGTGCACACAAGAGGCGCTCAGCGTCAACCGTGATCAAGGAAATGCACATAAAACACAACCAAGGGAATAGGTACAATGGTTTTCAAGGTGAAAACAACTGTGCGCGAGGATAAGGAGGGGTTAAAACTCTCCTACAAAGCTGGCAGGAATATGGAGTGATGCAAACCTGCTATGGAAACCAGTCTGGGGGCCCTAAAAGGTGAACATTGAATTATGATACGAGCCACACCTAGCTGCATACCGCAGAGAACTAAAAATGTGTGTTTACACAAAAACTTGCACACAAATGTTTCTAAGCATTATTCATGATTGCCATAAAACTGGAAATCGCCCAATGTCCATAAACTGATGAAGAGATAAACAAAATATGGTATACTCTCACAGTACCACATTAATCAGCCATAAAAAGGACTGTAGTTCTGACACAAGCTACAACGTGGATGAACCTTCAAAACATTATGCTCGGTGAAATAAGACAGAAACAAAAGGCACATAATTTATATGAAATACCCAGAACAGGGAAATCCATGCAGAGAGAAAGCAGACTGGTGGTTGAAGAAACTCGGTGGGCAGGATTAGGGAAGCCGACCTTCCCCTAAGAGTGGGGGTTGTCGGAACTGGGTAGGGGTGGTGGTTGCAGCGTCTCCCCAAGAATGTACTGAAAGCCGCTGACTTGTACACTTTCAGTGGGTAAAATGACAACGTTTGTGTTCTGCAAATTTCAGGTGATTAACAAATTAAATCATATGACTTATAAATAATTAGAGTATACCGAAACAAAGTCGTCATTACCCGAAACACATCACCTGGCAATTATTTCCCTACATGTCACTGTTACCTCTGCACTGGAGGTCATTTTTGTCTACTTGATCCGCCACCTGATGAAAGGCTGCCCGAGGCTGAGCTACTGCCCCTCGCTTGCCAGGAACAGGGGCACCTGCTATGGTGGGAATGCCCGCGGGGGGAGCGTCAGCCCTGATGCCGGCGAGGGCGGCGGGCTCATCAGGTCCTGGAGCGGGCAGCAGTCCACTCGGGCCTGTGGGTCGTGCGTCCCGCTCGGGCCGACCTCACCCCAAACCAGGAGCCAGGGCAGCCCTCTGATGGCCCGCGTGCGCACGTCGGCCCCTGCCGTCTGGACAGGCTGCCGGCTCAGTGTGGGCCCAGCAGGAAAGCAGACTGCATGAGCTATCGCCACAGGGAGGGTTGAACAGGAGGACTGGGGCACACAGGGCACCTGTTCAAGGGGAACCCAGAGGCGGCAGGTGCAGCAGCTGCCCCTCTGAGGGGCCCAGGGTGGGGGCAGAATTGGCCAGAACCTGGAAACTGGAGGAGGCCCAGGGCTAGAGACCAGACTGCCGGGTGTTGGGGCCACTGGGGGCACGTGGAGGCTGGTCTGGGAGCCTTGACCCAACAGGCCCCACCAGGGAGAAGGCCTTGCTCCTAACAGGACAGGACAGGCCTGGCCATCAGCTCCCACGGCCTCCGGCTCGCAGGTGAGGACCCAGGCGACCAGGAGAACACCCTGCCCCGTGGTCTGAAGAGAGCGGAGTCCTGGCCACGGAGCTGAGCTGACCCTGCCCCTGACAAGCGGGCACCGGCCCGACAGCCCAGGAGCCATCCTGCCAACACCCCAGCTCCACCCCGGAGCACCCCAGGTCCTGTGAGAAGTGGGGGCAGGAGGGAGGAAGGAACGACGGGGCTTCGCAAATATGCAGGCCCTGGGCTCCCAGCTGCCGCCAGACGCCCTGGACCCCGGGGTCTCCCACCACAGCTGCCTCCTCAGGTCACGCGGGGCCCAGTGTCCCCGCTCCCGGGAGCCCTTGGGAGACCATGGGAGGCTCCTTTGGGGCAGGCCACCCAGGCTGCTGGGTGCTGACCTGCAACCAGGAAGGACCCAAACCAGCCTGGAGCAGGGACTCAGGGCCAGGAAGGCCAGTGCCTTTCCGAGGGGAGGGCGGTGCAGTGAGGGGTGGGCTGTGGGCCAGGGCTCGCTCTGGGGGCTGGGGTGTGGCGGCTGAGTGAGGGTCTGGGAGGGGCCCTGCGTGGGGACAGCGGGGCTGCAGCAGGCTTGGGCCTGAGACCCCCAGGCTGGGGAAGGGTCCCGGGGCCCGACCACATCCCTAAGTAGGGAGGTGGGGTGGCTGAGACAGGGCCTGAAGCCCCCTCCAGACCCTCAGCCTTCTTCCCACCCACCCACCCTGGTGTAACTTGACTGGCAGAATTTTGTCCCACTTCCTTGGACCAGCCCACCTCCACTTCTCAAAAGGCCAGGAAAAGGAAACAGAGAAATCGAAACTACTGAGAAAGGGAGGGCCCCTGAGTGTGTCGCTGCATCTGGCCCACAGCTGCTCCGGCTCTGCCTCAGGAAACATACTTGTCAATCCTTGTCCTCTGCCATCAGCACTTGGCTCCCCCAGCACCAGAGATGATCAAGGAGGAGCACGAGGTGGCCGTGCTGGGGGCTCCCCAGAGCCAGGCCCCCATGACCACCACGGTGATCAACATCCCCAGGGAGACCTCGGTGCCCGACCACATCGTCTGGTCCCTGTTCAACACGATCTTCATGAACTGGTGCTGCCTGGGCTTCGTGGCATTTGCCTACTCCGTGAAGGTGGGTGGGCGCCTGGGGTGTTCTCCAAGGAAGTGTGTGTGAGCCTGGAGAGGCCCCCCTGCCTGGCCGGCACGTGGGGTGTGGAGAGCCCTTGTGTGTATTGTTCTGTGTGTGTGTGTGTGTGTGTGTGTGTGGGTGTGTGTGGCTGGGGGGATCATTCCCAATGAGAGTTCACGGCAAAGCTGCAGGGGCGCACATGGGGATGGGGGCTATGTCTCCACCACCCCAGGAAGTTCTCCTTCCCAGCCTTGTGAGAGAAGCTACACCCTTCACACTTCGGATTCAGACCTCGAGTCTGGTCCAGAAAAGAAAAAGCTACTGAAAGGACACTGACCCCTGGTGGGGTGAGTGGCCAGCAAAGGGGCCAGAGCCGAGGGAGGGTGAGCCCTGGGGCCTCCTGGAGAGGCTGAGAGTCTGTGAGGAAGCAGATCGAGGCCCCAGAAGGGGAGGGGGGCCCACCGGGCACTGTCCTGCTTGGGCTCCAGGGAACGGGCAGGGGTGGGTCCCCATCTGGGTGAATGGGCCCTGGGGGAGCAGCAGGGGAGGGTCTGAGTCACAGCACCTGGCTGTCACCTGGCCCAGCTCCAGGTCCCCCTCACCGTCTCTTCTCCTCCAGTCTAGGGACCGGAAGATGGTGGGCGACGTCATTGGGGCCCAGAGCTATGCCTCCACCGCCAAGTGCCTGAACATCTGGGCCCTGGTCCTGGGCATCTTTCTGACTATTGGATCGATCGTTCTTCTGGTGTTGGTTTACCTGAAAGCCTACCAGATGGCTTTACAGATGGCGAATAATGGAGGCTACTAGCCGCTGGACACGGAGGCAACCCAGTTCCCCCACCGTCCACGGCCAGCCCTGCACCTGGGGCTCTGGGCCCGCCCCCTCCCCCCACCCCTTTATACAGCAGTTTATGGAGACAGAGCTGTCGACAGCTGAATTCAATAAAGTGCACTCATCTGTGAAGGTGCTGTGATGTCCCCGGGGAGGGGACACTGCTGTGAGTCCCCGGTGGCCTCGGGGAAGCACAGAGCGCTCCGCTGTGGGCTGACAGCAGAAGCCCAGAGCAGAGCTGGTGACCCCGCCCCGGTCGACAGAAACCCCCAGAGGAAAGACCACTCCCTCCCACGCAAACGTGGCCGCCCTGCTGGGTGGCAGCCTCTCACAGACACTGGGGACCTGAGCCTGGGCTGCACACAGGGAGGTGGGGACCCGCCTCAGCCCAACGCAGGGAGAGACACCCCAGGCAGGCAGGTATTCCTGTCTCTGAGCCCCAGAGGGAGAGGGCGCGGGGGACGCACCCCGCCGGCTGACCCACCGCGCCCTGCACAGTATCCCAGGTGTGCTGTGCGTCACCCAGGAGAGGCTGGAGGAGTCCAGGCAGCCCGAGGCTGGTGCTGGGGCAGTGACCCCTTCCCCACAGGCCCCTC
Source organism: Eschrichtius robustus (assembly GCF_028021215.1). Taxonomy (NCBI): domain Eukaryota; kingdom Metazoa; phylum Chordata; class Mammalia; order Artiodactyla; family Eschrichtiidae; genus Eschrichtius; species Eschrichtius robustus. The sequence goes on from NW_027175262.1 coordinate 259,338, forward strand.
GGGGATCCAGGCTCTTCTGGGCTCCCTCACTGGGCTGAGGTCCAGTCCTGTCCGGCTCTCATTGAATTTCACAGCACTCTTCACGGTGGATTTCCTTCCGTCCTGGCACCTAGGACTATAGACACCAAACCCTCACAAGGCCCTACCTCGGGGGCTATGTAGGTTGGGGTCCTCCCTGGAGGACGGTGACTCAGACGAGGTCGCCCGCTCTCTCTTGGGTCCCACATGTGAGCTCGGCAGGCTCGGCCCCAGGGAAGCTGGGTCCCGGAGGAGGGGAGGCTGGCGGACCTGCCTCTCTGAGTCCAGGAAGGACACTCTCCCAGGCAGGGGGCGGGGGGACAGATGTGTGACCCCAACCCCCCACACCCCCGACCCCGGCTGGCCGACTAGGCGCGTCCCACGTTCCCCTGTCGGGCGGACAACGGTCACGAAGGGTGGTGGCACTGAGTGTAACCCCGTCACTCTTCACGGATTCGGGGTGAGGGTCGTGCTACGTGGGAGACCAGCTGGTGCAGGCAGCCAAGATCCCGTGGTCTGGAGCTTCCGAAAATTCACAGGAGGCCCGAGGCATCAAGCAGGGGAACTGAGGGTCCTTCGAAGGTCCTGGGCATGGACTGCTGGGTCATGAGCAGCCTAGTCCTCGGGGCCACCCCAGCTCTGGTTCCGATGTGGGTGGCCACAGTGTCCTGGGTCACCTGTGGGTGGGCGGTGCTGGTTGGGGTGGGTGACCTGGGCTGGGCGGAGAGCGTCCAGGGAGCTGAGAGGATGCAGAGCTGGGAGGACACAGACCTGGGAGGACACAGACCTGGGAGGGTGTGATCTGGGAGGACAAAGACCGGGGAGACCAGAGCTGGGAGGACACAGTGGGAAGACACAGAACTGGGACGTCAGAGCCCTGGGCAGGGCCGCACAGGTGGGCCGGCAGCAAGGGTGAGAGGTGTTTCTGGTCCTTTCTCCCAGTAGCCCTCAGCAGAGAAGTCTCTGTTATCGCTTTGCCTGGAGTCTGGCCTGGAGGAAGTCTGACGTTAGGATTCCTGAAGATGCCCTGCCCGGGTTCGGTCCTGAGGGAGTGAGGGCAGAGCAGGACAGATGTGCTCCTGGTGGGGACGAACATCTCTCCTGGCCTCGCCCCTGGCCCCCTTCCTGAGCGCTGCTGGTCCGGGAAGCTTCCACCTGCCCAGCCCACCCAGCAGGGGTCTGAGTCGCTGGGCAGCGCCCCCTGCCTGACTCCAGGGCTTTACTGGCTGCTGGCCCCTCCTCACCTTGGAGTCAGTCTTTCCCAATCCAGAGGGGTAGGTCTGCCAGCCTCCCCTCCTCCAGGACTTCCTTGGGGCTGTCCCCTCCCTGCTCACGTGTGACAGACCCCGGGGGAGAGGGGCTCCCTCATGGCCACCCTGGGACCCCAGCCCCTCGGCCATCTCCTGGAGCCAGGGGACTGCAGCTGGGGACAGATAAAGGGGCGTGGGTGCGGGTCAGGAGGGGATCCACAGCTGGGGTCGGGTGTCAGGGGACGAAGGGGAGGCTAGGGCCACCCCACCTCACACCGCACCTGCCCAGCTGGTTGTGGGCAGGGTCTGCCCTGGGGCACCCCAAGTGCCCACACATCTGGAGGCCTGACAGAACCAGGGATGGGGTCTGATTTCCAGGGCAGGGCAGGGGTTTCTCCTCCTCCTGGGGGCTGTCTCTGCAGCGGTGGCCCGTGCACTCTTGTAGCCTTCCTGAGCTGACGGGGTCCTACGAACAGCAAAGCGGAGGCACGTGTCAAAGGGTCTGAAAGGGAGCAGGGGAGCCACTGCGGACCTGGAATTTGCACACGTCCTGGCGGCCCTGGGACCACCTGGAACCTGTTGTCTTTACTCCCTGGAAACCTCAGTTTAGCAGCCAATCAGCTGGCGACATGTGACCCAATGCCTGCTAGCACTGATCCCGCTTTGTAAAACAACCCCTGTAACTTCTCTGGAATGTCTTTGTTGTGTTTAGAACCCCCCAGCACTTGTACTTTCCTCCCAGCACGTTTGACCTGCTACTGGAATCTGCACTTCTCCGATTGCAAATCCTAAAACTCCAAATAAACTCTTTTCTTATTTGCGGGCTTCGGAGCATTTTTGTTTGTTTTGTTTTGTATTTTGTCAACAGGGCCAAGGGTGCTCTGGACCCAGCATGACCCTTCCCCAGAGGAAGCCACCACCCCAAACCCCTGTCCAATTGCTGCTGCCCCAGCTTGAGGCCAAAAACAGGCAAGGCCTGAGGACTTGTCAGGTCCCCCTCAGAGCAGCAGAGCAGATGGGACAGGGGGCGGTGGGCTCAGTCTCAGGGGCAGGCTGGGACTCTCAACGGGGCCCCCTCCCCAGGTCAAAACACAGCACCCTCACATACAAATGCTTTATTTTATTCAACTGTGGGCAGACGCGTGTATAAACTGCAGTGAAGAGGGGTGACTGCCTCAGGCTGCCGGCAGCTACTAGTAGCCGCCATAGTCCTTTATGAGCTGGGAAACTGCTTGAAAAATCATCAGGGAGCCAGTGGCGAAAATACTGATGCAGACGATCGTCAGAAGGAGGCCCAGGACCAGGGCGCAGTTCCCTTGAATCTGCGTCTACGTCCTCGTGGGAACTGTAAGTGCAGTGCCCGGTTTCCCATCCGCGTGGGGCCCCCAGGCTGCAGTCCTCGTGTGTGAAGTTCTGCTGGTAGAATCCTCGACGAGTCCCCGGACCCCACATTAGGAACTGTTGGCGTTTACCAGCTGGAGTCGGACTGGGTCTGATTGAAAAACTGAACAGGGTTTGGAAATGAACTAGGTCCAATTTAAGCTGGACTGGGTCCGGTGCAGGTCCTAGGGCGAGTAAAATCCTAAGCAAAGGCTAACTGCGAATGCGAAATTTGCAAGTTAAAAAAAAAGGCGCAAAAATTGGTAGTGCAGGTGGAGCATTTAAGGGCTGTTAGACCACTTGTCTCCTAACCCAAGGACTCCCATGTTAGGATATGTTGATCGTGAAACGGGTTATATTGACTCCAGGTCACCCACCAACCTCAAGAAAATTTCCGAGCAGCGAGGTGCACCGTGAACCACACACAATCTGCATCGTGGAGGCACATCCCTTTGAGGTTTTAGTTTGGCTCAGAGAGAACCTAAGGCTTAGCTAGAAGAAAGGAACTTGCCACCTGCCGGCAAAGCCGTTTATTGTATATCTAAGAACTGTTGTCCCAGAAGCTGTAGATATCACAAAAATGGGACATGTCTTACTAAAACAGCCTAGAATTACAATGGGCATTTATGAGGACTATTCCAATTAGATAAAATCATTTAAGAGGTGTACTTGAAAGCACAGTTTCCCAAATCAAAGAGAGCAAATGGGATACCTGTTTTTATTGGTATGTGGAAGCTTCCAAAAGCCTTCAAAATTCCAAAGTACCTTCCTTAAAAAATTATTTGCAAAAAGCTAATGAAAATTTAAAGACACAGGTCATAATCAAAAGTCCACCAAAGCATTAACGTTACAGCTATTACAGCTCCAAGACCAGACACCTAGGGGCCCAGGGAGTGAGGTGTCAGTTGTAGTGAACTGTGGCAACGGAAAAGAGATTGGCCTCAAAGGGGATTTTTCAACATCAACTCGAATGCCCTCCTATCTATCCCCAAAGGAGGCCCCATCTAGGCCCCTCCCAGAACTGATGGGACTCTGAGGGGTCTCGGGTAAACTGCTACACTATTCCCTTAAACAGCCAAGGAACCTAACATTAAAATTAATGCAGAACTGGAGCCTGCACAGGGGATCCTGGGAAAGCTGACAGAAGCCAGAGAAAGGTGAGGGTTCTTGGCAGAGTCAGCTCTCCTGTGTCTTTGTCTTTATTGCCTGGTCGAGAGAGGAAAACAAAATTTCATGGTGCTCCTTCCTTTCCAAACCAGACCTACGGATTACGGATCCTTTCTCTCCCAAGGACTGCTGTTGTCTTTTTGCTTGTCGCATTTTGTGTCTTAGGAGGGTGGCTTGGCTTTCTGCCTGCCTGGGACATGCAGGTTGTCAGCTCTTTTTTTTGGCTGTCTTTGAGAGTGACTCTGGATCTTGGGAAGGTAGTAACCTTTACACCTTCTTTGAGGATGCCTCTTGGGTCCATGGGGTTGTTTGATATTGCCAGAAATGTTTACTGCTTGTCCTGGCTGAGACCTGACAAGATATTTAAAAGGATACTCTAGTGTCGATGAAAAATTAATCAGTCAGACTAAGAAAGAAATGGAAAGTCTTATTTGAGCCACATTTGAGGCTTATAACCTGGGAAGGACGTCTCAGAAAGCACAGAGAACTGTTCTGCCCATTAGAAGTCCAGGCACTGTTACATAAGTTTTTTGAGGCAAGAGGGCTGTACATTAAATGATGTATTATCGACAGTTTACACGATCCAGAGCTAAGCGACATCGTGGCCCCTTACAAGGTCAGGAGGGAACGTTGTCTTTAAGGAGCTGTCTTGCCGATGGGTGAATGTTGCTCTTTATGGTTGAACCAATGTTTCTGCCGATGGGGGAGGTTGGTTGATGCGTAATGTCGATACACAATGCACGGTGCGGGGAGAGAGGAGGCCAAAGGGCAGAGAACATTTTTTATGTTTAAATTTTTCTTGTCTTGCCATAAAATATGAATTTAACTTCACACTAGGATCACAAATTTGGCTGTATTGGAAGCTGATATTCAAAGCTTGATAGAAATTGTTTTAGGCCTCCTCCCCTAAGCTAAATCTACCAAGAGGAAGGGAAAAACCTCCTAAAGCTCTCGTAAAAGGATTTATGAGTGGATCAACCTATGGTGTCATTTAAGTTGCAACCCAGTTCTTTGAGGAATTAAAAACAAGTGTCCTTATCTTACAGATCTTTGGAAAACCAGAAATGTGGCTCCAGACACAGTTCAAAGTTCACCTGTTTCTTAAAAATTTGGAATCTGCAGTTGTGACCTGTGAACATCACGGGAAGGACCTTCAGAGTGGCAGCTGGGAGAGGTGCTAGTGTCTTAAATGTCGATGACGTCTCCCAGTTAAGCTGAGAGTCTGAGAAAAGGGGGGACTGTTAAGAAGAAACAACAGGCCCCAAATGGAGTCATAGGTGTTAAGCCCCACACCAGCCAACCAAGACTTAACACCCAACCTAATTGCAGTTTCAACCTTCCCCAGGAGAGTAACCTTTAACCAGTCAACCTGGAATTTCCTGGTCAGTATTAGGAGGAAACCCCAATAAGATCCTTTCCCTCCCCCATAGGTGAATTATCTAAGCCTGAAATCTAAATTATCTAAGCCTTTTTTTAAAAAATAGATTTATTTATTTATTTATTTATTTTGGCTGTGTTGGGTCTTTCTTGCTGTGCGCGGGCTTTCTCTAGTTGTGGCGAGCAGGGGCTACTCTTCGTTGCTGTGTGGGGGCTTCTCATTGTGGTGGCTTCTCTTGTTGTGGAGCACGGGCTCTAGGCGCACAGGCTTCAGTAGTTGTGGCACGTGGGCTCAGTAGTTGTGGCTCACGGGCTCTAGAGCGCAGGCTCAGTGGTTGTGGCGCACGGGCTTAGCTGCTCCGCGGCATGTGGGTTCTTCCCGGGCCAGGGCTCGAACCCGTGTCCCCTGCATTAGCAGGCGGATCCTTAACCACTGCGCCGCCAGGGAAGCCCTAAGCCTTTTTTTTGTTTATGACTTCCTTGTCTTGCCTTTAAAATCTTTTCCCTTTTTGTAGTCTGTCGATGGAAAAAAAAGCACACCGTGAAGAGTTGCGAGTGAAGTTGTATTTGGGGCAAAATGAGGACTGCAGACCGGGAGACAGCATCCCAGACAGCTCTGAGAAACTGCTCCAAAGAGGTAGTGGGGAAGGTCAGTGTTATATGTGATTTTACTGAAGGGGGGTGGGGGGGACGTGCAGTCAAGCATGCATTCTGGCAGAGGCTTGTTGCTGGTCACGAGGAGCAGATGTCACCGTCAATGACTTTAGTGCTTTTCTAGATACGAGGAGATGCAAGAATTGGGCTCATAAATTCTGCTGAACGTATCTAACTATCTGAAGACCTGTTCTGCCAGTTTTTCCCAGAGCACAGAGGGCCTCATTACTGATCTCCACCCTGAACTCCTTTCAGGGTGTGTTGAATGAAGGTCAGCGTCTGCAGTGGCTCGTGATTTAATCCTCGTAGAGGCAGATGGCAAGCGCCGATTTGTGGTTGGCAAGCCCACCGGAGCTCCTTTCTACTTGTTGGATGGGATACTACCCCTTTCGTGAATCATTCAGTAAAGACAATTAGATCTTCAAATTTACGCCGTTGAATTTTTTGGTATTTAATAGGTTTCCTGGACCCAATTTCAATGTGTGCGTATGTGGAGGGGGAGGGGGCTTCCTGCAAGGTGTCTGAGAATTCTACTCAGTTCAGTTGAATTCTGACACTGTTTGCCCAGACACGGCTCCAGATCCCACAGGCTAGGGTCTCAGCTCCACAGGACAGCCCCCCGGCCTCTTGAGACACCAGCTTATCCCCTGTGCTTCTGACCCGGGCTGTAAATCAGAGGGGCCCACGATTCCCTCCTTGGATTCAATTAATTTGCCACAGAAGCTCGCAGAACTCAGAGAAACATTTTACTTATTTATTATAAAGAATATGACTCAGGAACAGCCAGAGGGAAGAGACACACAGGGCAATTATGGGGGACGGGGCCCAGAGCTTCCCTGCCCTCTCCGGGAATCTCCATGTGTTCACCGATCTGGAAGCTCTTGGAACCCTGTCCTTCTGGGGGTTTTGGAGACTTCATTACATAGGCATATTGATTCAATCATAGATTATTAGCAATTGACTCAACCTCCAGCCCCTCTCCTCTCCCTGGAGGCCTGAGAACTGGGACTGAGAATTCCCACTGGGACTGAGAATTCCCAGCCACTAAACACATGGTTGGTTCCCCTGAGAAGCGCTCATCCTCAGGTGGGGTCCAAAAGTCACCTCACTACATGAGAGGATACCTTTGTCACTCTCATCACTTAGGAAATTGTAAGAGTTTTAGGAGCTCTTTGCAAGAAACAGGAAGAAGGTCGAATACATATTTCTTAATATAAATCACAATAACTCAACAGGCAAAGTATCCCTTGGCTGCCCTTTCACGCAGGGCACATGGGGCTAAGGAATCAGGGGGCTCCAGGCCCTAATCAGACTCTGAGTGGGGCCCGGCCCCGTCCAGGCATTTCCCACCCTTGGGGTGGAACGGGAATGGAAGCAAGTGGTGCTCGGCACATCCTCACGTGGGGTCAGTGGCTTCTGGGTAGGAGCCATGGTCATGGGGCTGGCTGGTGGGGACACTGGAATTGCTCCCCAGTGCCCACCCCAGCAGGGAGGAAAATCAAAACCAATAAGTAAGTCCCCTACATAAGAATCTTCAAGTTGCGAACTTAAAATGATGCGAAGGTGTGTTCGCATATCCAGTCACGTAAGTTAGTTCACGTGTCTGGTGTACATTGTCATGTGCGTGCATCCTCTACAAGTGGTTGTGCTTTTGTGTACTTTACCGTACAGGACTGTTGCTGTGCATCACGAGGAGCTTACTAACAAAGACCTGATGGAATTGGAGGCCTAGAGAAAGGACGAAGAGAGACGAGAGGAAGAAGAAGTAACTGAAGAACAGAAGAGATTCACAGCGCAGGAAGTGGCAAGGGGATTTTCTTTATTTGAGGAGGCACTGTTAGTTTTTGAGGCACAGGACCCGAACGTAGAGCAGTACATGAAGGTTTCAGTAGCCGTTCAGAATGCAATCCAGTGCTACCATGTCACCTATGATAAGAAAAAAAGAGCTACTACCCAGACATCACTGGATCGTTTTTTCAACAGGGTAGATAGAGTTGAATCCAGCAAGGAACCAGAACCTGTGCCATCAACGTCAGGCGTGAGCAACATTGCAGCGTGCCCTCCGTCTCCTATGGCTGACGATCCTTCAGCTCTACCGTCTCCCACCTCCTCTCCCTCCTCCAGTCAGTAACTTCTCCTGCCTGTTCCCTCGATGCCAGCCCCTGTATGCCAGCTGTTGTGCTGTACTACCGTACTTTTCAAGGTACTGTACTGTAAGATTAAAAATCTTTAAGAATGTTTAAAAAAATCTTTCCTTTATTTTTTGTGTTTGTTTTTAATGTATTATTTGTGTGAAAAGTATTATAAACCTATTACAGTACAGTACTATATTGCTGATTGTGTTAGTTGGGTACCTAGGCTAACTTTGTTGGACTTAGCAAAAATTGGACTTACGAACACACTCTTGGAACAGAACTCGTTCGTGTGTAAGGGACTCACTGTATCCCAGACTGGGAGTGAAGCAGAAATTAAGCCACCTCAAAGCCTAAAGGGTGCAGGGGTGTCACCCCCACCAAACCTCCATTTCGTTCACCTGTCTGGCCCCAGACCCAGAGGGGCCTGGCGGGGACTCTGGGCCTCAGCAGACCAAGCCATGGGAGTCCAAGTGCAGCTGCTGTGCCAGACATACGTCAGCGGGGCCCGGGGCTGGGGGGTGCGGAGAGTGATCTGGGGAAGGCGGCCTTGCCTATCCTGTCTCTAAAGTTGGACACGGCCACCCGGCGACCTCGTGGCAGATCTGCCAGCCGTAGGAGGGTTGTATCAGACCCACCAAAACAGAGGTTTGTGTGTAAAACAAAGACTGTCCACCACTCAACGCTACACGGATCAGGTTGTCAGCCGCTGCAGTTGCTGCCCAACAGGGCGTCCTGAAGGGAGTTCGGGACAAAGATCTGGACGAGGCTCCTTGGATGCAGAGAAATCTCTGGAAAAAATTTTAATGAACCCAATTTCTTGTATCTTCCTGAAACCGTGCACCTCAGATTGGGACTTGAACCCACGGTCTCTTAATTAGAATCACTCACCTGGTGTCTGGACTCACTGAGGCTCAGCACAGAAGGAATTCAGTGAGAGGCAAAGTGATAGACTTATTAGTATAGGACGCTTGTGAGGGATACAGGCGGGCAGGCGAGGGGGTTCTGCCCCAAGAATTAAGCAGGCTACATTTTTATAACCAAAGGGAAGCGGGGAGGGGGGAAGACCGCCTTCTTCCTCATTCTTTTTTTTTTTTTTTAAGTTTTTTTGATGTGGACCATTTTAAAATTTATTTTTGGCTGTGTTGGGCCTTCGTTTCTGTGCGAGGGCTTTCTCTAGTTGCGGCAAGCGGGGGCCACTCTTCATCACGGTGCGCGGGCCTCTCACTGTCGCGGCTTCTCTTGTTGCGGAGCACAGGCTTCAGACGCGCAGGCTCAGTAGTTGTGGCTCACGGGCCCAGTTGCTCCGCGGCACGTGGGATCTTCCCAGACCAGGGCTCGAACCCGTGTTCCCTGCATTGGCAGGCAGACTCTCAACCACTGCGCCACCAGGGAAGCCCCTTCCTCATTCTTTGAGTAGACATCACTAGCTCTCCTTCGTATCAGGCAGGAGAGTGTTCGACCCTATGAGGTCAAACTACGACTGTCATAGCGCTCATTCAAATCAGCAGAAGGGTGGTAACGTATACTAAAATATGTTGAATCATCTCAGGTTTCTGTATAATGAAGGTCTCCTACTTTGGAATGTCACCTTTCCCTTAAATTCCTGTCCTTGGACCTAAGGATCATTATCTTGCTGAACTCGACCAGCAAAATGCAGGCCTCATTCTTTCACTTAACGACCTGGGGCATATCTCATACTTCTATTTATGGCTTTATAGTTAAGCAAGACTGCTTTGTTCCATTAAGTTCCAATAGCTTTCTTGAGTGATCACTAACTTACAGTGGTCTCCCAAAGTTCCCTAGGTTTCCCTCTCTGTCTGTAATTCCCTAGTGGGACTTCTACAACTACCTGTGTAACTATCCTACTCTATCCCTATCATTCCCATACATGGAAAAGCCCTAAAAGCATTAACTGAGATATCTGATCCTCGTGACTAGCAGGAACTTTTACTGAGATGCGTGCTTCACTGCATTTCCTAGCTAAAATCATGTGCATACTGGCTTCTCCCCTACCTCGTAGTTTCTCAGAGCTACTTGAGAGGCTGTTTGCCAGTCTATAGTCCTCAGTAAGGTCCCTGAATAAAACTCAACTCATAGCTCTTACGTTGTACATTTTTCTTTCAGTCAACAGTTTGGGTGACCACGAAGGGACCCAGAGCAGACGTCTCTCCTTGCCTGAACTCCAAGAGGATTGCCAGCCTTGGTACTAGCGAGGGCCCCTTGTGCCCATCCACCTCCTTGGCGAGTCAGAGGAATGGATAAGTTTCTCCTGAGTCTCAGGTCTCCCATCCTGGTTGGCAATCCTGAGTTTTACAATATTTGGTGGTTATTAAACTCCTCGTTATAAGGAGTAGTTCTTTCTTTGAACTTAAGTTCAAGAAGAGGTACCTGGATTCCCCAGTTGAAAGACATTGAAAAGGTTTAGACTGGGTGATTAGGTAGGAGGCTGGCCTTGTGTCTTTCCTTGAATTGGCTACTTTAACAAAGTTTGTCTGAATAAAAGTGACGATATCACATGAGAGCTTTCAGCTCCAAAGATAAGGGACCCAGCTTCTCTCAGCCAGCTATGGCTTTGTTTTCTCAGGCAACTGAGAAACTTATCGGAGTGGTGGAGCCGAATCTTCATACCATGCAGTGGTCCCAAAGGGACAGCCTCTCATTAAGCAAAAAAGCAAACAAAAACAAAAACAAAGAAAACTCACAAGTCTGAAGATGCGCACAAAAGGATTGGCCATCTGGTGCTCAGGTTTTAGACTACTAGAGAGAGAGACCAAGACGCGTGAGAGAGCTAAATGACTCTGTGGTTAACACCTGAAGGAGTTAAGCTCACAAACAGCACACCAGCCCACACAGAGTTTTTAATAGCAATTTTATCTCAACTGACCATGAAATGGCAAACACAGCCTTCAGAACAGAAGAAAAAGGCGTGCCAAATAACCTCCAACTAACCCCCAAGCTGGGTTTATGTACTTTTGGGACTTATACTTGCAAGCACGTATTTAATTGGGAACTACGAAAATCTCTCCCTGAAATGGCCAAGATGGAGCTCTTTCAACATTCCAAAACTGTTTTTCGCATAAGCAGTTAGAGAAAGCTGGCTTGATAAAATATCTTTTCGGAAGTCTGACCCTAAGGGAACAAAAGTCCTCCTAGAAGAAGCTTGCATTTCTCTTCCTGTGTCTTTGAGATATACATGTCCTACCGGGTCAGGGAACACTTATCTAGGCCATCTCCAGTTCCTGATACGAAGGGAAAAAAGGGGGAAGGGAAGAAACCTTTTTAAAAACTCAAGCAAGTAGACTTATAGTCTATTTCAACTGTTATTTATAAACTAGTGAGTTTTCTATTTTAATACCTGATTCATGACTGTTTTAAAATGAAAATGATGAGATCTCTGTCTATCTGAATGTATGTACATTATAAATGTTTCTACCTCCAGGCGGTATTTTCAAATTTAATTGGTAAATGAGCTCTATTTAATTGACTTAAAGGAAGTTAAGTGCTCACATAAATTCTCAGAAATATAATAGAAACTAACCCAAATGGATCACATGTTATGTGATCAGGGAAGTATCCAGTATTAAATTAATATTCAGTATTAAGTTTTGTTTGTTTGGTTTAATTAATACAGACATGCCTTTAGAGTCATCAACACTGAGTATACTACTTTTATTGTACCTAGATTTACTAAGAGTCGGATAAGTTTATGTTACATCTGTTACAAAATTTGTCAGCAAGAAAAATAGCTTCAGATGATGGCTGACTTGTTCTCATGTCTCATGAAGTTTTCATGGGTAATCTAAACATAGTTGTTGGGAACAAGTGAATTAAAGAGATATAAACGGGGTAAGAGCTTTCAGGTAAACCTTTTAAGAATAATTATGTTTTATGATATGTCTACTTACCATATTTTTGATAACTTGAAACTTGAGAGTTTTGCTAAATAAAGTTACATGATGAAAATTTATTGAATGTCTATATTATTTCCAAATAAGATAAAATACTGAAACATTAATTACAAAACATAGGCTTCCTTTTACAGAAAAATTAAAGATATTAGTAAATATGCTTGGTGCCATACTGAGGCATATTCTATAAGAAAGCACACATTTTTTGAAATTATAAATAATATTTATAAATTTGCCAATTTACAGAGTGCTAAGGTAAAAGACAGTTCATAATTGCTTACTTCTTAGTTTTCACTAGAAATTAAGGTTTTTAAAGGTTAAGGATTCTAATTAAAATATATAATTAAACTACTAAAAATTTATGAGGAAAACATCTTTGTATGCAAGGAAAAAGAAAGTGTAAGTAATGGAAATGCATTTGGTCAAGGGAAAAGAAAGTAATTTTGTTCTAAAGAGAGGTTAAAAGAGAGAGAGAAAAAAGGGGAAAGCATAGGACAAAATCTGAAGGTAAAAAATTTCCGATAACTTTCAGATCATACCACTGAACTGGGTAAGAAATGACAGAATTCTAATGAAAAACCTGATGGCTTCATAAAACTGTTAACAGAGGATCAAGATTAAGAGGAATTAGTACATAGGGTTGAATGATAACTTTTATGACTTTCTGCCTGAAATATTACTGGTTTTTTTTTTTTTAATTGGAGTATAATTGCTTTACAATGGTGTGTTAGTTTCTGCTTTATAACAAAGTGAATCAGTTATACATATACATATGTTCCCATATCTCTTCCCTCTTGCATCTCCCTCCCTCCCACCCTCCCTATCCCACCCCTCTAGGTGGTCACAAAGCACAGAGCTGATCTCCCTGTGCTATGTGGTTGCTTCCCACTAGCTATCTATTTTACGTTTGGTAGTGTATATATGTCCATGCCACTCTCTCACTTTGTCCCAGCTTACCCTTCCCCCTCCTTATATCCTCAAGTCCATTCTCTAGTAGGTCTGTGTCTTTATTCCCGTCTTGCCACTAGGTTCTTCATGACCTTTTTTTTTTTTTTTTCCCTTAGATTCCATATATATGTGTTAGCATACTGTATTTGTTTTTCTCTTTCTGACTTACTTCACTCTGTATGACAGACTCTAACTCCATCCACCTCACTACAAATAACTCCATTTTGTTTCTTTTTATGGCTGAGTAATATTCCATTGTATATATGTGCCACATCTTCTTTATCCATTCATCCGATGATGGACACTTAGGTTGCTTCCATGTCCTGGCTATTGTAAATAGAGCTGCAATGAACATTTTGGTACATGACTCTTTTTGAATTATGGTTTTCTCAGGGTATATGCCCAGTAGTGGGATTGCTGGGTCGTATGGTAGTTCTATTTATAGTTTTTTAAGGAGCCTCCATACTGTTCTCCATAGTGGCTGTATCAATTTACATTCCCACCAACAGTGCAAGAGGGTTCCCTTTCCTCCACACCCTCTCCAGCATTTATTGTTTCTAGATTTTTTGATGATGGCCATTCTGACCAGTGTGAGATGATATCTCATTGTAGTTTTGATTTGCATTTCTCTAATGATTAATGATGTTGAGCATTCTATTTTTTTTTTTTTTTTTAAAGATGAAACCCTTTTATAGGAACATACTTGCAAAAGCATCAGAGTACACACAGAACTGTCTGTAAATGACAAAAGACTTAAAAATGACCACAGTTAAAAATTTGATGAAAGTTCATAACAATGCAGTTGACAAGAAAATTAGTTATTTCTGAGATATACATTTTAAGGTAATAACTAGGATTATGACTTATAACATTATACCAGAACATATAAGATTTTTAGAAATTTCATGTAATGTCTGAAACATTTATATTAACATACTTCCATACAAATAACCCAATGAAAGTTTAGTATTAGTTGTTTTGTTTGTTTGTTTTTTTATACTGCAGGTTCTTATTAGGCATCAATTTTATACACATCAGTGTATACATGTCAATCCCAATCGCCCAATTCAGCACAACACCATCCCCACCCCACCGCAGTTTTCCCCCCTTGGTGTCCATATGTCCGTTCTCTACATCTGTGTCTCAACCCCTGCCCTGCAAACTGGCTCGTCTGTACCATTTTTCTAGGTTCCACATGCATGCGTTAATATACGGTATTTGTTTTTCTCTTTCTGACTTACTTCACTCTGTATGACAGTCTCTAGATCCATCCACGTCTCAACAAATGACTCAATTTCGTTCCTTTTTATGGCTGAGTAATATTCCATTGTATATATGTACCAAATCTTCTTTATCCATTCGTCTGTTGATGGGCATTTAGGTTGCTTCCATGACCTGGCTATTGTAAATAGTGTTGCAATGAACATTCGGGTGCATGTGTCTTTTTGAATTACGGTTTTCTCTGGGTATATGCCCAGTAGTGGGATTGCTGGGTCATATGGTAATTCTATTTTTAGTTTTTTAAGGAACCTCCATATTGTTCTCCATAGTGGCTGTATCAATTTACATTCCCACCAACAGTGCAAGAGGGTTCCCTTTTCTCCACACCCTCTCCAGCATTTGTTGTTTGTAGATTTTCTGATGATGCCCATTCTAACTGGTGTGAGGTGATACCTCACTGTAGTTTTGATTTGCATTTCTCTAATAATTAGTGATGTTGAGCATCTTTTCATGTGCTTCGTGGCTGTCTGTATGTTTTCTTTGGAGAAATGTCTATTTAGGTCTTCTGCCCATTTTTGGATTGGGGTGTTTGTTTCTTTAATATTGAGCTGAATGAGCTGTTTATATATTTTGGAGATTAATCCTTTGTCCGTTGATGCGTTTGCAAATATTTTCTCCCATTCTGAGGGTTGTCTTTTCGTCTTGTTTATGGTTTCCTTTGCTGTGCAAAAGCTTTGAAGTTTCATTAGGTCCCATTTGTTTATTTTTGTTTTTATTTCCATTACTCTAGGAGGTGGATCAAAAAAGATCTTGCTGTGATTTATGTCAAAGAGTGTTCTTCCTATGTTTTCCTCTAAGAGTTTTATAGTGTCCGGTCTTACATTTAGGTCTCGAATCCATTTTGAGTTTATTTTTGTGTATGGTGTTAGGGAGTATTCTAATTTCATTCTTTTACATGTAGCTGTCCAGTTTTCCCAGCACCACTTATTGAAGAGACTGTCTTTTCTCCATTGTATATCTTTGCCTCCTTTGTCATAGATTAGTTGACCATAGGTGCGTGGGTTTATCTCTGGGCTTTCTATCTTGTTCCATTGATCTATGTTTCTGTTTTTGTGCCAGTACGGTATTGTCTTGATTACTGTAGCTTTGTAGTATAGTCTGAAGTCAGGGAGTCTGATTCCTCCAGCTCCCTTTTTTTTCCCTCAAGACTGCTTTGGCTTTTCGGGGTCTTTTGTGTCCCCATACAAATTTTAAGATGATTTGTTCTAGTTCCGTAAAAAATGCCATTGGTAATTTGATAGGGATCGCATTGAATCTGTAGATTGCTTTGGGTAGTATAGTCATTTTCACAATGTTGATTCTTCCAATCCAAGAACATGGTATATCTCTCCATCTGTTGGTATCATCTTTAATTTCTTTCATCAGTGTCTTATAGTTTTCTGCATACAGGTCTTTTGTCTCCCTAGGTAGGTTTATTCCTAGGTATTTTATTCTTTTTGTTGCAATGGTAAATGGGAGTGTTTCCATAATTTCTCTTTCAGGTTTTTCATCATTAGTGTATAGGAATGCAAGAGATTTCTGTGCATTAATTTTGTATCCTGCAACTTTACCATATTCGTTAATTAGCTCTAGCAGTTTTCTGGTGGCAGTTTTAGGATTCTCTATGTATAATATCATGTCATCCGCAAACAGTGACAGTTTTACTTCTTCTTTTCCAATTTGTATTCCTTTTATTTCTTTTTCTTCTCTGATTGCCGTGGCTAAGACTTCCAGAACTATGTTGAATAATAGTGGTGAGAGTGGACATCCTTGTCTCGTTCCTGATCTTAGAGGAAATGCTTTCAGTTTTCCACCATTGAGAATGATGTTTGCTGTGGGTTTGTCATATATGGCCTTTATTATGTTGAGGTAGGTTCCCTCTATGCCCACTTTCTGGAGAGTTTTTATCATAAATGGGTGTTGAATTTTGTCAAAAGCTTTTTCTGCATCTATTGAGATGACCATATGGTTTTTCTTCTTCAATTTGTTAATATGGTGTATCACATTGATTGATTTGCGTATATTGAAGAATCCTTGCATCCCTGGGATAAATCCCACTTGGTCGTGGTGTATGATCCTTTTAATGTGTTGTTGGATTCTGTTTGCTAGTATTTTGTTGAGGATTTTTGCATCTATATTCATCAGTGATATCGGTCTGTAATTTTCTTTCTTTGTAGTGTCTTTGTCTGGTTTTGGTATCAGGGTGATGGTGGCCTCATAGAATGAGTTTGGGAGTGTGCCTTCCTCTGCAATTTTTTGGAAGAGTTTGAGAAGGATAGGTGTTAGCTCTTCTCTAAATGTTTGATAGAATTCACCTGTGAAGCCATCTGGTCCTGGACTTTCGTTTGTTGGAAGATTTTTAATCACAGTTTCAATTTCATTGCTTGTGATTGGCCTGTTCATATTTTCTGTTTCTTCCTCGTTCAGTCTTGGAAGGTTATACCTTTCTAAGAATTTGTCCATTTCTTCCAGGTTGTCCATTTTATTGGCATAGAGTTGCTTGTAGTAGTCTCCTAGGATGCTTTGTATTTCTGCAGTGTCTGTTGTAACTTCTCCTTTTTCATTTCTGATTTTATTGATTTGAGTCCTCTCCCTCTTTTTCTTGATGAGTCTGGCTAATGGCTTATCAATTTTGTTTATCTTCTCAAAGAACCAGCTTTTAGTTTTATTGATCTTTGCTATTGTTTTCTTTGTTTCTATTTCATTTATTTCTGCTCTGATCTTTATGATTTCTTTCCTTCTGCTAACTTTGGGTTTTGTTTGTTCTTCTTTCTCTAGTTTCTTTAGGTGTAAAGTTAGATTGTTTACTTGAGATTTTTCTTGTTTCTTTAGGTAGGCTTGTATAGCTATCAACTTCCCTCTTAGAACTGCTTTTGCTGCATCCCATAGGTTTTGGGTTGTCGTGTTTTTATTGTCATTTGTCTCTAGGTATTTTTTGATTTCTTCTTTGATTTCTTCAGTGATGTCTTGGTTATTTAGTAACGTATTGTTTAGCCTCCATGTGTTTGTCTTTTTTACGTTTTTTTCCCTGTAATTCATTTCTAATCTCATAGCATTGTGGTCAGAAAAGATGCTTGATATGATTTCAATTTTCTTAAATTTACTGAGGCTTGATTTGTGACCCAAGATGTGATCTATCCTGGAGAATGTTCCGTGCGCACTTGAGAAGAACGTGTAATCTGCTGTTTTTGGATGGAATGTCCTATAAATATCAATTAAATCTATCTGGTCTATTGTGTCATGTAAAGCTTCTGTTTCCTTATTTATTTTCATTTTGGATGATCCGTCCATTGGTGTAAGTTAGGTGTTAAAGTCCCCCACTATGATTGTGTTACTGTCAATTTCCTCTTTTATGGCTGTTAGCAGTTGCCTTAGGTATTGAGGTGCTCCTATGTTGGGTGCATATATATTTATAATTGTTATATCTTCTTCTTGGATTGATCCCTTGATCATTATGTAGTGTCCTTCTTTGTCTCTTGTAACATTCTTTACTTTAAAGTCTATTTTATCTGATATGAGTATAGCTACTCCAGCTTTCTTTTGATTTCCATTTTCATGGAATATCTTTTTCCATCCCCTCACTTTCAGTCTGTATGTGTCCGTAGGTCTAAAGTGGGTCTCTTGTAGACAGCATATATATGGGTCTTGTTTTTGTATCCATTCAGCAAGCCTGTGTCTTTTGGTTGGAGCATTTAATCCATTCACGTTTAAGGTAATTATCGATATGTATGTTCCTATGACCATTTTCTTAATTGTTTTGGGTTTGTTTTTGTAGGTCCTTTTCTTCTCTTGTGTTTCCCACTTAGAGAAGTTCCTTTAGCATTTGTTGTAGAGCTGGTTTGGTGGTGCTGAACTCTCTTAGCTTTTGCTTGTCTGTAAAGCTTTTGATTTCTCCATCAAATCTAAATGAGATCCTTGCCGGGCAGAGTAATCTTGGTTGTAGGTTCTTCCCTTTCATCACTTTAAGTATATCATGCCACTCCCTTCTGGCTTGTAGAGTTTCTGCTGAGAAATCAGCTGTTAACCTTATGGGAGTTCCCTTGTATGTTATTTGTCGTTTTTCCCTTGCTGCTTTCAATAATTTTTCTTTGTCTTTAATTTTTGCCATTTTGATTACTATGTGTCTCGGCGTGTTTCTCCTTGGGTTTATCCTGTATGGGACTCTCTGCGCTTCCTGGACTTGGGTGGCTATTTCCTTTCCCGTGTTAGGGAAGTTTTCGACTATGATCTCTTCAAATATTTTCTCTGGCCCTTTCTCTCTCTCTTCTCCTTCTGGGACCCCTATAATGCAAATGTTGTTGCGTTTAACGTTGTCCCAGAGGTCTCTTAGGCTGTCTTCATTTCTTTTCATTCTTTTTTCTTTAGTCTGTTCCGCAGCAGTGAATTCCACCATTCTGTCTTCCAGGTCACTTATCCGTTCTTCTGCCTCAGTTATTCTGCTATTGATTCCTTCTAGTGTAGTTCTCATTTCAGTTATTGTATTGGTCATCTCTGTTTGTTTGTTCTTTAATTCTTCTAGGTCTTTGTTAATCATTTCTTGCATCTTCTCAATCTTTGCCTCCATTCTTATTCCGAGGTCCTGGATCATCTTCACTATCATTATTCTGAATTCTTTTTCTGGAAGGTTGCCTATCTCCACTTCATTTAGTTGTTTTTCTGGGTTTTTTTCTTGTTCCTTCATCTGATATATAGCCCTCTGCCTGTTCATCTTGTCTATCTTTCTGTAACTGTGGGTTTTGGTCCACAGGCTGCAGGATGGTAGTTTTTCTTGCTTCTGCTGTCTGCCCTCTGGTGGTTGAGGCTATCTAAGAGGCTTGATGGGAGGCTCTGGTGGTGGGTAGAGCTGACTGTTGCTGTGGCGGACAGAGCTCCGTAACACTTTAATCCACTTGACTGTTGATGGGTGGGGCTGGGTTCCCTCCCTGTTGGTTGTTTTGCCTGAGGCAACCCAACACTGGAGCCTACCTGGGCTCTTCGGTGGGGTTAATGGCAGACTCTGGGAGGGCTCACGCCAAGGAGCACTTCCCAGAACCTCCGCTGCCAGTGTCCTTGTCCCCACAGTGAAACAGAGCCACCTCCCGCCTCTGCAGGAGACCCCCCAACACCAGCAGGTAGGTCTGGTTCAGTCTCCCCCAGGGTCACTGCTCCTTCCCCTGGGTCCCGATGCGCACACTACTTTGTGTGTGCCCTCCAAGAGTGGGGTCTCTGTTTCCCCCAGTCCTGTCAAAGTCCTGCAATCAATTCCCACTAGGCTTCAAAGTCTGATTCTCTAGGAATTCCTCCTCCCGTTGCCGGACCCCCAGGTTGGGAAGCCTGACGTGGGGCTCAGAAGCTTCACTCCAGTGGGTGGACTTCTGTGGTATAAGTGTTCGCCAGTCTGTGAGTCACCCACCCAGCAGTTATGGGATTTGATTTTACTCTGATTGCGCCCCTCCTACCGTCTCACTGTGGCTTCTCCTCTGTCCTTGGACGTGGGGTATCCTCCTTGGTGAGTTCCAGTGTCTTCCTGTCGATGATTGTCCAGCAGCCAGTTGTGATTCTGGTGCTCTCGCAAGAGGGAGTGAGAGCACGTCTTTCTACTCCGCCATCTTGGTTAATCCTCTGATGTTGAGCATTCTTTCATGTGTCTGTTGGCAATCTGTATATCTTCTTTGGAGAAATGTCTATTTAGGTCTTCTGCCCATTTTTGGATTGGGTTGTTTGTTTTTTTGTTATTGAGCTGCATGAGCTGCTTGTAAATTTTGGAGATTAATCCTTTGTCAGTTGCTTCATTTGCAAATATTTTCTCCCATTCTGAGGGTTGTCTTTTGGTCTTGTTTATGGTTTCCTTTGCTGTGCAAAAGCTTTTAAGTTTCATTAGGTCCCATTTGTTTATTTTTGTTTTTATTTCCATTTCTCTAGGAGCTGGGTCAAAAAGGATCTTGCTGTGATTTATGTCATAGAGTGTTCTGTCTATGTTTTCCTCTAAGAGTTTGATAGTGTCTGGCCTTACATTTAGGTCTTTAATCCATTTTGAGTTTATTTTTGTGTATGGTGTTAGGGAGTGTTCTAATTTCATACTTGTACATGTACCTGTCCAGTTTTCCCAGCACCACTTATTGAAGAGGCTGTCTTTTCTCCACGGTATATGCTTGCCTCCTTTATCAAAGATAAGTTGACCATATGTGCGTGGGTTTATCTCTGGGCTTTCTATCCTGTTCCATTGATATTACTGGTTTTTAATCTTTGTTTTCCAGATCTAAGGAAACCTTTCTCCTTAAGGTTACTACGACTTATGGCAATTTGGTAAATTATACCTTTGTAAGCAGAATTGAATCATTTATCTTTTCTCTCTACCTGATCCCTCCAGAGTTTGGAAACTCCTAGTGAGTATTCTTATTTTCATGGCAATATAGTTATTTGTATAAGTTCAGTAAGAATATGTTCTCCTTATAACAAGACACAATTGGGAACACTGGTTGTATTAACCTGGCTTTGAAATGTCATATTTGACAATATGCACAGAATCAGATATGACCAGACAGCTTTAAAGAACTAAGGTGAACTTCATGGAGCCTGAAGTCCCTTGGAAAAACAACCTGGTACCTTGTTTACAGGGTTCCTAGCAGCCTTATCAGGTGAATAAGGAAGGCCACCTCCTGGCAGGTACAGGAATCTCAAGATATTTTGGGCGACCTTGAGAAGAGAAGAATCTAACCCAATCTGTATGTATTACAGGCAGAATCTGATGGCAACTGTTTGGTGTGATTTTCCTGGCCTTGAGAGGACTTTTAAAGTTCAGTCTGAGATTCCTTATAAAAAGTTCCAGCAGGGACGTCCCTGCTGGCACGGTGGTTAAGAATCCACCTGCCAATGCAGGGGACACGGGTTCGATCCTTGGTCCGGGAAGATCCCACATGCTGCGGAGCAACTAAGCCCGTGGGCCACAACTACTGAGCCCACGTGCCACAACTACAGAAGCCTGTTCTCTGCAACAAGAGAAGCCACCGCAATGAGAAGCCCATGCACCGCAACGAAGAGTAGCCCCTGCTTGCCACAACTAGAGAAAGCCTGCACACAGCAACGAAGACCCAACGCAGCCAAAAATAAATAAAAAATTAAAAAAAAAGAAGTTCCAGCAAGGCCAATTTAAAAGAGCCTATGTGATCAATTACACTTATGTAAATAATCAGGTCATGTTTATTGAAACCAGGCTTATTTTGTAAACAAATTAGTCTTAATTTGGCTATATTTTGTAGAAATGAGGGTAATTTTAGAGAGAAAAAAATTATGTTTCAGTGGATATTAAGTTCTAGTGTTGTTAGTTGTCTTTGAGGTTTTGTATTTACTGCCTGAGACTCACTGCCTCGATGGCTCCGTGTTACTGTGTTGCATTACCATAAGGTTTAATTAAATTGTTAAAAGGACATTCTAAGCTTGTTTCTGAAGCTTATCACAGTAATCTATCTTTGGATGAACATCAGATGCCCCATGACCTGCAACCAGGAGATTATACATACTGGAAAAGACATAATTTAAAGGATTCTCTCCAACCCAGGTAGAAGGACCCTCATCGGGTGCTCCTTTTTTTTTTTAAAATAAATGTTAGGTTAGTGCTTTTTTTTTTTTTTAAATAATTTATTTTTTAATTTATTTTTGGCTGTGTTGGGTCTTCGTTTCTGTGCGAGGGCTTTCTCTAGTTGCGGCGAGCGGGGGCCACTCTTCATCGCGGTGCGCGGGCCTCTCACTGTCACGGCCTCTCTTGTTGCGGAGCACAGGCTCCAGACGCGCAGGCTCAGTAGTTGTGGCTCATGGGCCCAGCTGCTCCGCGGCATGTGGGATCTTCCCAGACCAGGGCTCGAACCCGTGTCCCCTGCATTGGCAGGCGGATTCTCAACCACTGCGCCACCAGGGAAGCCCCGGGTGCCCTTAACTAGCTCACACACAGCAAAACTGAAGGGAATTCGTTCTTGGATTCATATTTCCCATTTACAAAGGGCCCTTGCACCAGACTGACTGGTCTATAGAGGACTGCTGATCTCAAACTCACCTTAAAACGATGCTCAGTCAGAAGAGAAACCGTGCCCACGCGGGGACGAGAAGATGACGTCAGAAGTAGACAGCTGGCCCAAGATGCCAGACCTGACCCGTATGATCATTTATAGTGTTTTCTTAACTTCTTGAACTTTTGCATATGAATCCAATGTTTTTCTATCATGGGCACAATCCTATGCAGAGTTCTAAAATCAATCCAGTTGTTGGGTTGATGGTCAATTAACTACATTCAGTACATCTGGTTATCTTGGTGGATTTCTCCCAAGGCTCTGACTGCATGGTCCTTAGGAGATTTATTCTAGAAGAAAAAAATTATAGTTCTGTTCAGGCCACTATCGATATTACTAGGTGGGATCCCCTCACTTGGCTAATTAATCATACTTGCTCTGACCCTGGCCAGAAATATGAATTTTCTTTAAAAGTTACTCAAGTTCAATCAGAGCAATGAGCTAAATTTCAGTCAAAAACCATAATCACCTGCTTATTAGGAGGGACCCTCCCTCAGTTATGGGGTAGATTTACCAGGTTACAGTCATTTAAGTTTAAGGGTCCCCTTATGCTGGGAACAATTAAGTCATATACTGAGGATAATCAGCCTAATAACACTAGGAAATTGGGCTGACTGTCTTATGAACAATGCCAATATATCATTACCCCTAAAGATAGCGATTGGTTCAGAACAAACTGTCAGCCGACTGGGAGTATACTCGGCCACACCTAATGGAAATTCTTGGCCTAACTTCTTACTTACGACTTGATTAATGCTACTAGCTATAGTACTTGTTTTCTGCCTGTTCTACAAGATTGTTGTTTCTTGTGTTGACCAATGTGTAAGTGAGCTTCCAACAAAAATAATAACTGGGCTTCCCTGGTGGCGCAGTGGTTGAGAGTCTGCCTGCCAATGCAGGGGACACGGGTTCGAGCCCTGGTCTGGGAGGATCCCACATGCCGCGGAGCAACTAAGCCCGTGAGCCACAATTACTGACCCTGCGCGTCTGGAGCCTGTGCTCTGCAACAAGAGAGGCTGTGACAGTGAGAGGCCCGCGCACCGCGATGAAGAGTGGCCCCTGCTTGCCGCAACTGGAGAGAGCCCTCGCACAGAAATGAAGACCCAACACAGCCATAAATAAATAAATAAATAAAAGAAATTAAAAAAAAAAAAAATTGAAAATTGTGTAAAAAAGAAAAAATAATAACTAAGCAACTTGAAATGGTCGACCAAATATATAGTTCTATATGAAGTTACAACGATCGTAATAGTGTAACTCTAGATATGGGAAGAAGTAACATGGGAGAGTCACTTTCTGGACTGTAGCAGACTAGAGTGACAGGGGGTCCAGAGGCTTCACGGCCACCTCTGGCAGGGCCTGGTCCAGCAATAGCACATGGAGCCCTCTGGGCACCATGGAGCAGATGGTCACGACATGCCTCCCAAACCTTGGTGAAATTTATGACCAAAAGGGGCAAATTGTAAAACAAGTACTGTTGCCTGCCATCCAGTTCTACGAGGATCAGGCCATTAGCCGCTGTAGTCTCTGACCGACAGTGTACCCTGAGGGCAGTTCAGGACGAAGGACAGGACGAAGGACAGGACGAAGGACAGGACGAAGGACAGGACAAGGCTCTCTGTGCTCTGGAAAACCAGGCCCCTTAGAGTAATCTCAAGAAGAAATTGTTTTTTTTAAGACTTTTTTTTGATGTGGACCATTTTTTTTAAAATTAATTAATTAATTAATTTATCCTTGGCTGTGTTGGGTCTTCGCTTCTGTGCCAGGGCCTTCTCCAGCTGCGGCGAGCGGGGGCCACTCCTCATCGCGGTGCGCGGACCTCTCACCATCGCGGCCCCTCCCGCTGCGGAGCACAGGCTCCAGACGCGCAGGCTCAGCAACTGTGGCTCACGGGCCCAGCCGCTCTAGCGGCATGTGGGATCCTCCCAGACCAGGGCCCGAACCCGCGTCCCCCGCATTGGCAGGCGGACTCCCAACCACTGCGCCGCCAGGGAAGCCCCAATGTGGACCATTTTTAAAGTCTTTATTGAATTTGTTATAATATTGCTTCTGTTTTATGTTTTGGTTTTTTTGGCCCCGAGGCATGTGGGATCTCAGCTCCCCGACCAGGGATCAAACCCGCGCCCCCCTGCATTGGAAGGTGAAGTCTTAACCACTGGACTGCCAGGGAAGTCCCAAGAAGAAATTTTAATGAGCCCAGTTTCTTGCATTTTCTCATCTAGAAGAGCACTAAAATCATTAACTGAGATGTCTGATCCTCGTGACTACCAGGAACCTTTTACCGAGATGTGTGCTTCACTGCACACATTTCCTAGCTAAAATCATACGTACACTGGCTTCTCCCCTACCTCTTTGGAGCAGTTCTGTTACCGAGTCCAGAGTCCAAGCTCGTACTGCTCCCGCACGACAGGCCAATGAGTCAAGAGACAAGGTGATGGGGGAGAAATAGTGACTTTATTCAGAGGCCAGCAAACCAAGAAGATGGTTCCTAAAGAACCATCTTAATTCGGGGTAGAATTTGGTCTTCTTTTGTGCGAAGGGAAAAGGGGAAGCAGGAAGATTTGAGATTAGAGGGTGAAGGCAGATTGCAGACTTCTCGGAGCCACCTGGCCTTCAAGGAAGCATAGCATTTCTTTGTTCTTCTGCTTGCTCACACAGGCTGGATCACAAGGCTCCTGCAAATCTTCAAGTTCTTAGCAGTTATTTTTACTTTACACCCTTATCTCTGCTTATTTGCAAGGTTTCCAGGCTGAAAGCGAACTTATCTACAACAAGTAATGGCCATAAGTAACCCAGGACCATGGGATGGGAACGTTCTTCAGGGAACTTAATGGGCTATTTGGGAACAAACAACAGTTCTCTACTGTTTAACTCTTGGCGTGTGGGGACGAAAGTGATGGACTACATGGGCCGAAGAATGGGGGGGGAGGTGGTGCCAGTTCTGTTCTTCCTGTTACAGTTTCTCAGAGGTACCAAGAGGCTGCTTCCCAGGCTACAGTCCTCAGTAACACCGTTAGTAAAACTCACCTCACAGTTCTTGCATTGTGTGTTTGTCTTTCAGTTGACAGTTTAGTCCAGCAGCAATGCATTCAAGGATGGACGTGGAACATTCCAGGTCAAACAAGCAGGTTGTCCTGACCCTGTGTCATCCACCACTGCTTCCCAAGGCCTGTCTCTCTGCTCACACCTGGGGCTGCAGGGGGATCCCCTTGGGACCAGATGATGGGGAAGGAAGAATTCCCAGCCCGGTTCTCCATTGGTCAGTTCAGTGTGAGGGAGACGGCTGGCCGCAGGATGGGGCCTGCACTCCAGCCCACTCAGGGGTGGCCTGAACACCGGGGTGAGGGGCAGAGCTGCAAGCAAGTTACTTTCATTGGACCCTTGTCGCCAGAGGGGAAGCATGTGCCTGGGCGTGGTTGCCAGCACCGCTCCCAGACCTCAGCTGCACCCCTCAGGAACTCGGAGCGCTGACCCTGCACAGAAGTCCACATCGTATGTCATCCCCAGTGATGGGAACACAGGCTCAGGTCTGCCAGTCACGTCCCACGCCTTACCACCCCACTGGACCAAGCAGAGGGTAGGCACCCCTCCTGCCTCCAGTTAGCCCTCAGGTCAAAGGCCGTTATGAGGTGCCGTGCGGCTGTGGGTAGAATACGTGGGTCCAGGGCCCCAGGGCAGGACTGGGCAGCTCTGCCTCTCGTCACTTCCTGTGCCACTGGTGCCTTCATGCTCTCCAGCCCTGCTGCTCTGGGCTCTGTGGGTTCAGAAGTTCTGTTTCCCAAAGCTTCCTTCAGGTGACACAAAAAGGTGCCGTTGATCTAAGATCTCTGGATGCCCCTTTGTTTCTCATGCCTGGGTCACAGGCAGGGCCACTTGACTCTGGTCCGCAGGAGGAGGGAGGGGCGCTCCACACTGGGTCCCCTCTTGCCCAACGTTACGGTAAATGGCCACACGCAGCACTCTTGCCCCGATGCGGTCACGGTGACCACGGCCTAGGTCTCTCGGAGAAGGGGCCACAACGCACAGTAATCCACTGGGCCTAGCAGAGCTGGCAGCTGAGGGTGAGTAGAATGCCGCCCTGCTTCGGGCATCTCTCAGGTGTCCTCCAAGCTCCAGAGCTCCTGAGGTCTCAGCTCAGGTCTTCGCTGGGCCTTACTGCAGCTCAGCTTCTACTGCCCCCATCCTGTTACTCTTCCTCCCTTCTTCAGGGCTTGACACAAAGAGCCTCCCTATTCAGTGTCCCTCTCAGAGTCCAGGAGCGTGGCCTGGAGTAACCCTGCAGGGCCTCCTGAGCCACTGCAGCGACTCTGGGTCTGGCGTGAGGTGGGGGCCCTCGGGGGGAGCAGGGGGCACAACTTGTTTTCTGTTGTAACAGGATCACTCCGGCTGGAGCAGTGAGAAGGCCGAGGAGGGGGCCACGCTAACCCAGGAGAAGGTGAGGGTGGCTTGGCCTCAGAGGTCACAGTGGGGGTGAGATTCTGCACATTCTGGAAGGCGGGACCAAATGGATCCTGTGTGAGGGGCAGAGGGCGCGGGCGTAAGCCAAGGCTCTTGGCCTGAGCAGTCGGATGGGTGGAGTGGCCACCACCTGTGCCCGCAGAGACCGGACAGAGGGTGCAGTGGACTGAATGCTTGTCTCCCCCCCATTTCCTATTGAAATTCTAAAGTGACGGTATTAGGAGGTGGTCAGGTCATGAGGGTGGACCCCTCATGGTAGGATTAGTGCTCTTATAAAAGGGACCCCATAGAGCTCCCCAGCTCCTTCCACCAGTGAGGAGCCCTGAGAAGTCGGCCCTCTGCAACCAGGAAGCGGGTCTCACCAGAACCCATCCACGCTGGCACCCTGATCTCAGACCTTCAGCCTCCAGAAATGTGAGAAATAAATTTCTATTATTTATGAGCCACTAGTCCAGGTACTTTGCTATGGGAGTCCCAATTCAGACAGAAGGTTTGGGAGAGCCTGAGGTCTCCTGTTGAGGAGTTAGGCTGGAGATCCCGGGAGCCCTCCTCCGCGGACACGGCAGTCTGGCCCTTTGACATAAATGTGACTGATGGGCACATAGATGGCATTTTTAGCCGAGGCTGCTGGGCCCTCTGGAGGGAGATGAGACCAGGGTGCAGACATAAGCTCAGCCCCGCCCTTCCTGCCCCGCAGCTCTGGATTCAGGAGGGAGAAGCAACCAGCCAAGCAGCCTGAGAAGCAGCTGCCAGCTTGTGAGGGAGGAGGGCGGTCCCCAGAGCAGGCCCCGGAGAGCTCGCTGTAGCACCGGCACAGTAACGTCCGGGTCCCAGCTGGTCCCCTAACAGCCACCCCCCGGCTCTCTCCCTTCCCCGCTGTTCTCTCCTGAGCACCCGGCAGGGTGGGCACCGGTGACCAGGTGATGCGGACAGTTCTGGGGACAGAGGAGCTGTGGTTTCAGCAGCCCTGGTCCCGAGGAGCCCCGCCTAGCCCTGCCCTCAAGCCGAGGCAGCGGCCCACCCACCACGGCCCTGAGCTGGTGCGTCCCCCTGCTTTCGTCCGCGGGGGCGGGGGCTCTGGGGGGCGACCGCGGCCACCGCACGGGCCCCCGGCCTCTACGGGGCAGTGCTTCTCCGCGGGGGCGGGGCTTTCTGTGGGGGAGGGGGACTCAGCGGGGGGTGGGGGTTGGGGGGCTGGCGGGGGTGGGCTCGCGCAGGCGGGGCGGCGGGGCGGATCGCTCAGCTCCGGGCTGTCATTTGTCGTTAAATTTAGCGGCGGGCCGGTCAGCCGGGCGGCGGCGGGGGCTATAAGCGGCCGGGGCGCCCACCCTCGAAGCAGGAGTCCGAGCGAGGAGACGGCGCTGGAACCCATGGACACGTCGTATCCCCGCGAGGACCCCCGGGCCCCGACGCCCCGCAAGGCCGACGGCACCGCCCACACGGCCCTCACGCTGGGGGCGCCGCGACCCCCACCTCGAGACCACTTGATCTGGTCGGTGTTCAGCACCCTCTACCTGAACCCGTGCTGCCTCGGCTTCCTGGCGCTGGCCTACTCCATCAAGGTGGGCCTTGGGGCGCTTCGAGGGGGCCCAAGAGCGTTTCATGGGGGCTGCTTATCAAGTTGGGGTGCAGGAGTCTCCACGGGGCCGTCCGTCAGCCTGACGGTGGTGGGAACCCCCTCCCTCATGAGGGCTGCTTCTCCACTGAGGCTGGCGTGCCGTTCATAAAAACGAACGGGGGGGTCTAGTTTGTCCCAAAGAGCCCAGGGTCAATGGGCCCTTACCCAAGGGGGTCTCTTCCATCAAACGCTCTCAGCACCGCTGAGGACCCCCTACCCTCGGAGGTCCTTGGAGGCTGATGCTGGCCTGGGAGGGCCACTGGGTCCATAGCTGGAGTGGGAGGTTGCAGGGTCTCCTTTCAGCCCCACCTTAGGCTGAGCCCCTCATGACCCAAGGCCCCCTGGTCGGGCCAAGCCCATGTGCCCAGCTGGGGACGGTGAAGGGAGTGGGTGGAGCCCAGGCAATATCCCCTCAGGCCACACCCCTCCATCCAGATTTTGGGTCCAGCTCGGGTCCTCCAAGGTGTGGACCCAGCGGCTGCCTGGGACTGGGTGGCAGGCCCCACCCAGGCCCCAAGCACATGTAGAGAGCTGGCCCTGCTGCTGGTCCGCAGGCCCGAGACCAGAAGGTGACTGGAGATCTGGAAGCAGCCCGGCGGCTCGGCTCCAAAGCCAAGTGCTACAACATCCTGGCCGCGGTGTGGGCTCTGGTGCCGCCTCTGCTGCTGCTGGCGCTGGTGGTGACCGGCGCCCTGCACCTGTCCCGGCTGGCCAAGGGCTCCGCCGCCTTCTTCAGCACCAAGTTCGACGACTCAGACTATGACTGACAGGCTGGGCCCTGTCCCCCCCCTGACCCAGGGACCCCAACCCCGGGGGCTCCACCCTCATCACCCGGAACCCTGACTTGCCTACGGGCCTGAGGCCCACCCTCCAGCCCCGGCCTGGGCACCTAACACTGACCCTGAAGATCCTCCACGGGGACCCCAGGGCCTTACCCTCACCTCGATGCCCCCAGGCCAGCTCCTCCCTCCCCAGTCACCAGGCTCAGCCTCAGTTTCACAATTAAAAGCGCCTGGCTCCAGAAAGTGCCTTCCAGGACTGTTCCTGGCTGGGGTGGGGGAGGACATCTTCCCGAGGGGAGCTACCCTAGGGACCACTGCAGCCAAATCCCCCTGGACTGCCCCCAGCATCCATGGTGGACGCCCCGCCCTGTCGGCTTGGTGCCCCGACTGTCCCCTTTGCTCAGGCACTGGGCAGCCTGCGGCTTCTGGGTGGAGGGGCCCGAGTATTTTAGAATGAAGTTTGGGAAGTCGGGCTTTGATCTCTGCCGCTCTGTGGTTTAGCGGCCTGTCTTTCAGAATGCGTGTGGTGCGTCTCCGCGTCCACGTGTCTGCCCATCCCCGGGTCAGCGTGTGTGCACACGTGTTAAGCGGAGTCCCTGGCCGGTGATACGTGCCCTTGTTCTGCACGTTCCTGTCCGTGGCTGGGCCTGTGCTGATCTCCTTCTTTGGGTCACTCTGTTCCTGTGACCCTGCGTCCCTTTAATTCTGATCAATCTCTGTCCCAGCAGTGGGTTTCCTCCTTCCTGGATCGGTGGGGCTGGACACAGACACACAAGCACACAGACACGGTCACACCATCATCCGTGCACACGTCCATCACACCCACGTGCACAGGAGCACCCTCCGCACACGCACGATCGTACAGAGAGGGAGACGTGGGGGGGGGGGGCCGAGGGCATTTTCCGAGCGCCTCGCGTCAGTTTACCTCCCTTATGTAACCCCCCAGCAGCCCCGGCAGAGCCTGGCAGAGCGGGGGCTGCCAGAGACACACGCACGCCCTGTGTGGCTGGGGGTGGGGCCCCTGGGCCTTGCTGTGGCCGGGCCGATGACAGGGCAGGCTAATTGCAGGGGCCTTAACCACAGGGTGGCTCAGGGCTCCGAGTACCCCCCCGTGGTCCCTTCCCTCCCTTTGCCTGCCCACCCTGCCTGGGCTGGGGGCGTGGGTCTCTGTCTAGCTGCTGTACTTGGAGCCCCCAGAGTGGCCCCCCTCCTGTGACAGCCAGCGGTTGGTCCAGCTGTCTCCAAAGCGTGCCCGCAGAAATGAGTGCCGGCTGCAGGCTGGCGGTGCCCCAGCCCCGTGCTGAGTGTGCGCTGCTCTGAGCCAGCCCCTGAGGCAGAGGTGGTGCTGGCCGGGGCCTGGCCTGGAGATGCAGCACCGCCCCTTCCTGGGCACTGGTTCTACAGTGGACTAAGGGCAAGGCCAGCGCTCGGACTACCATGGAGACGGCGTTCCAACACTGAGCTCCAGGTTTGGCCCAGGAAGGGACCAACCCATGCTGGACACAGAGGCTGGGAGCAGGGGTCAGCCTGTGTGTAGCCGGGTACGTGTCTCCAAGCAGGGGATGGTCTTCTGGTCTCCACATTTGGTGAGGGGAGCAGACATTGTCCAGCCCGTGCCCAGTTGCTGAGGACAGAGAATATGCAGTCAAGCCAGGCACAGAGGAAGGTCACCAGCAACCCTTCCAGCCCGTCTCCTGGGCAGGTTGAAGGACCCTGGTCAGGTTCAGGCAATTGGCTGTCATGGGCCGGACCAGCCAGGCCAGCACACACATGCTGCCACCCTGTCACGGCCCCTTCGAGGGTTGCCCCTCCACAGGCACAGGTGGGTGTGCACACGCGCACACACACACACACACGGCACACACACGCGGCAGGTATCACGCTACGTCAGTCCTGTGGGTGAAGGGCCACCTACTACCCCCACCTGATGCCTGTGCCCACGTCTGGCTCCAGGGCTGCAAAGGCAAGTGTCTGCTTCATGGGGACAGCCCCTGGCCACCATGCTCTGCTTCAGCAGACCTGCCTGGGCCTTTGCGGCACTGCCACCGGTTGAGCGAGAGCCTGTGGGCCCCTGGGGGAGCCCCACCAAGTCGCTGGATCCATTCTGAGGCCACAGGCCCTCAGGGAGCTGGTCTGCAGCTCGGCCACACTCCCTGCAGCCACCCCCCTCCCTCTCTCCCTCACGGGGCTTCAGTCCATCACAGTTTGCCTGCCTGGTGTCCGCTTCTTGGAGAACTCGGGCTAACTCTCCACTGAGAACAGAGAGCAGCGGTTTGCAGATGAAGGAGGGGCGCAGACGTGACGGACCCGCTTACTTGCTCTACACGAGCACGTGACTGCTTCCCAGCCACGTGGAAGGGAAACTTGATCCTTTACGAAATCCTCACGTTCAGGAGGGAGCTCGTCAGCTCCTCACAGCAGACAAAGCTTGCCCGTTCCTCAGGCAGATCTGGTGCAGCAGGCTTGGCCCTCGCCAGGACTTCCATGGCAGACACCATCTCGCCCCACCCTGGGGAAACCCAAGTCTGCTGTGCCAACTGAGGGGCTGAAGCCCAGGAGGACACAGTGGGCAGAGCCTCGGCTGAGGGCAGCCTGCCCAGGACAAGTGGGCCCAGGGCCATGGCCTTGAACTCACGCACACTTGGCCCCAGTCCTTCTGGCCGGTCAGAGGAAATGCAGGGTCTTGCCCCACACCCCACTCCCCTCCCTTCCTGGCTGCGGAAAGGCATGTGACAGAGACCATCCAACTTGACTGAAGTGGCCCAGAGGCCAGAGGAGCCAAGGACTGAGGATGCTGAGTGCTCACAACAGCCCAAGAGCACCTGGACCCAGCCATACCTGATGCTCCCTTGTGTGACACAGAAGGTTCCTTTGTGGTGAAGCTGCGACTCGGTGTCCCAAGTAATCCCACAGGAGACCTGAGCCTCCCCCACGCCCCTCATCCTGCCGTGCTCCCCATCAAGGCCGGCATCTGCCTCTGTCTTCTCCGCAGAACCGTTGGCCATTCCCCCACCTCACCCTGTGGGGTCCTATGGAAGGGGCACTGAGGGAGGGCGGGAGCAGACATGCTGTGTGAGGGTGCAGGAAAGCTGCCCATCCAGGGGGGGTTAGGCTGGGGAGGGGCTCAGGCTAGAGGCAGAGTCTTGAACTTAGGCCACAGAATCCAGACTTTCCTTGGAACCCGTGAGCCTGGCTGCCATGTGGAGGAGGGTGGGAGGGGGCGGCAGGCTGGGAG
Organism: Eschrichtius robustus; assembly: GCF_028021215.1. NCBI lineage: Eukaryota > Metazoa > Chordata > Mammalia > Artiodactyla > Eschrichtiidae > Eschrichtius > Eschrichtius robustus. The sequence goes on from NW_027175262.1 coordinate 291,570, forward strand.
GGCGTTGAGGAGGGGTGGGTGCAGCCTTTGGGGGCACCTGCAGAGGGAGTGGCCAGGGGGGAGGACCTGAGAGACATCCCTGAAGCCAAGAGCCCTGGTCGTTTTGGGGGAGGGGGCAGGACTGGGCCAGGGTGGGGGGGACTCGGCGGGGCTGGAGGGCCCAAGGATGTCCTAGAGCGGGTCCTGTGGGCTCTGCGCAGATGTTTAATGTCTTCAAAAAATCTTCCCAGGAAACTCTTGGAGCAGAACTTGCTGCCCCTGCTTCCTACAGGTGTGACCTTTGTATCCGGCCAGCTGAGCAGGGAAAGGAGACCTTGTGTCCTGCAGGGAGAGGAGGCATTGTGGGCTGAGGGCACACACTGGGGGCTACCTTGGGGGTCACGTGCCCTGGACCCCTGGGTGGGTCTGGGAGTGGCGGCCTACCTGGGGACAGGGGGAGCCGAACCTGTGATGGCCACAGCTTAGCCTCCAGCCGGGGGGCCCAGGGCCCTGCCCGGGCAGTGACCTCAACTGTCACAGAGCCCTCGGAGAAGGAAAAGTCAAGCTTGCTCCCCTGGTAGGAGATGCCAGAGACGCACACTCCGGAGACCCCCGCGGGACACATGGGGTCGAAGGTCAAACCGGCCTCGGTGATCCTGCGGCGAGGGGAAGGTTCTGTGAGGAGGGGGCTGGCGGCAGGCGGTTGCCCTCTGCCTGCCACTGCACTCACCTGAACCCCGTGACCCCAAAGAGCACCGCCTGCAGGAAGCCCCCCATGCCTGTCAGGAAGTTCACGGCACCCGACCTGTCTGCATTCTCCGTCCACACCTGCAGGGGGCAAGGCAGTCAGTGCAGGAGGTGGGCGTGGTCGGCGTGTAGGTCGAGGCTCTGGCCAGGCTGACCTTGAAGGGCTCCGTGACGTTGGCGAAGCTCCTCTCCAGGAGGTCCCACGCCCGCCCGGGGTCCTTCAGCTCCATCCAGCCCACTGCAAACATGCTCTGGGGACAGAGGTCAGAGGTCACGCTGGGGTGAGGCCCACTGCGTGGGGAAGGAAGACTGAGGCCAGTGGGACAGGGCCGGGGCTGCCGTGAGGACCACCACCCCACACCCTGCAGTTTCCTTACCCAAGTCATGGCAGGGCCGTGGGGGGACGTCACAGCCTCATACATCTCCAGGTTTTGCCTGCGAACTTCAGGACTCAGGGGGAAGGGGATGGGGTACCCCAGGAGCACAACATCTGCCTGCTTCACCTCCTCTCCTGGGGGTGAGGGGGGCGGTGCTGCTGATGGGGTAAGGTGGGGAGGGCGGGGACTGCTCTGTTGGAAAGGGGGCGTCCAGGGCGGACACGAGGTCCTGTGGGAGGGGAGAAGGGCCCTGAAGGAGCTCCAAGCCCACTCACCAGGCTGGTACCCATCAAACTCAGGGTGGAAGTTCAGTTTCGGGTCAAAGGGCACCTTGATCTTATCAGCCACCACCAGCCACTGGTTGGGGACGGGCTGACCCAGGTCCTGCGCCAGGGCAGCAGCAAAGCGCAGGCTAGGAGTAGAGATGGGGAGAGGTGGGCTGCAGCCCCCAGCACTCCTGGCTGGCCCCCTGCATGGTGGAGGTGGGGCGGGTTCTTGGGTCTGACCTGTTCTGGACCAGGACGTTGGTGTACACGGAGTTGTTGACCCCAGAATGGTATTCGTCAGGGGGCATGACTCCTGGGCACATAAACGTACAAGGTGATATTTAGTGCAGGGTCTTAGGGACCTGCCCCTGATGCCGGTCGCCAGTGGGGGCCTGGCAGCATCAGGTGCTGGTGATCACACGCTGAACGGAGGACCATCCACCTGCCCCTCCACTTGTGACCATCCGCTCCCCCTGCCCCTTCCCCGTCATCCACACTCCTCCCACCATGGCCACGCTCTCACCCTTCAGGTGGAACTTCTCCTCCTCAGGGCTCCACTCCACACGGCTGCACCAAAACTCAGCCACGGCACGGACCACATCCCAGCCCCCAGCCTCTCGGAAGAGCTGCAAGTCCTGAAGAGCAGGAGGTGGTGCGTCAGAGGCCGTGGCACCTGTGGTTCTAGTTCCCACTGGTCACTGCATTTCTTGCCAACGCCCACCCTTCTGAGTGCCCAGAAATGAAGGCCTGGCTCTGAGACGCTCCACAGGACCGGCCCAGACAGGAAGTCACGGCAGCGTGGAGGGCGTGGCCTCGCTAGGTGGGGGGTCACACGTGGCGGCACAGTGACACCTCACCTGGGTGGCGTGGTAGTACAGACGGAAGGCCAGCACCACGGCCCCGTTGATGTGGATCTCCTGGGTCCCATAAATGGCCTCAGGGCAGACCTCCAGGCCGGAACCCGCGCTCTCCCAGGCAAACTTGGCTCCCTGGGGGGTTTGGAGGGGATGGAGTAGACTTGACTCCGCTCTCGGGGGGCCGGGGGTAGCCCGCCTCGGTTCTCGACGCTCTCAGCCTTCAGCCATGGAGGGCAGACAGAGGCGGGGGCACCAGTTGTCCCGGGTGCCCTCGTGGGGGCCTGCAGGCTCTGAGTGCCCTCTGTGTGGCCTCATCGTGGGCCAGGTGGTTTCTGCCCCGTTTCCACTGTGTACTTGCCCTGGGGCAGGGCAGTGAGGGGACCCCCTGCTGGGTCCCGGTCAGGCTGTTGTTCCCACATGTACGGGACAGGCTGGGGGATGCCACAGAGCCTCTCTAGGAATCCAGGACATTCCAGCCCCACCCACAGAGGGGGCTGGGGGGTAGTATGGGACATCAGCCCTTTGGGGGGCCCCGTAGGGTAGGTGCTCGGTCCCCCTCACCTGGTAGCCTAGGTTCTGGGCGTTGTACAGGGCCCCGCTGAGCGTCCGGATGCGGTACTGCAGGAGAGCCCTGGCAGCCTCGGGGTGCAACATCAGGACGCTGGGGAACATCCAGAGGTCCTGTGAGCACAGCCGAAGAGCCCCCTTGTCTGGCGCTCTCACTCCTCTCTCCCCACGGGCCACACCCAGCTCCCTCCTCTACTGCCCCATCTGGGTCTGTCCTGGGCCCTCTGCCTGCCAACCCCACAGTCCCATCCCCAGCCCAGACGCTCCTCAGGCCTGGTCCCCGGTGGGCATCTGCGTCTGCCCAGGGCTCAGGCCAGAGTCTGGGCGTGGGCAGCCTGGGGGGGGGCCCTGCTCTGTTGCTCACTAGCTGCCCGACCCAGAGCGAGCAACTCAGCCTCTCTGAGCCTCTCCTGTAAAGGGAGCGCAGCACCAGCTTCTCCCGCATCAGGAAAAGTGCAGCAGCGCCCCGGACCCTCCCGAGCCCAGCGGTCAGCCGGTCCTGGCTTCCTCGCCTTCCTCCACCCTCGCTCCACTCAGCAGCCACAGGGTCTGCCCAGAGCCCACGGCTGCCCGTGTCCTTCCCCAGTTAAAGTCTTCACAGCCTCCTCAGCACCCCCTACAACCGCTCTTCCCGCAGCGGTGAGGGCAGCCCCTCGCCCGGGACAGATGCCCTGCACCTGCTCAGTTCTGGGCCTCGGAACCTTCTGGTCCCCTTGCCTGAATCACATCACTCGTTTTCACCAAATGCCTACACAGCCTTCAGCCGAGACACTACTTCCTCCAGGAAGCCTTCCGTCTGCCACGGTCCCTGTGCTTCCCCAACCACAGCCCCATCCCACGCAGGGCAGAGGCAGCAGCTCTGTGTACAGCCGGCTCTGCAGCAGGTGTGCGTTAAGGGTGGATGGTGCACACCTGGTCCCAGAAGACGTGGCCCCAGTAGCATTCCTCACGGCTCCCGTTGGAGAGGCCCCCTGGGCTGAGGCCGTGGCAGACGTATTCTGGGGCCCCGGGCTGGGGGAGGGCACTGAGCAGGTAGTAGAGAGCTCCACGCAGGGCCTGGCGCAGACGCAGGGGCCCCTCCACATCCAGGCCACAGCCTGCCCAGAGCTGGGCCCAGGCCTGCGCGTGGGCCGCGTAGAGAGTGCGCCTGGCCTGCAGCTGCAGGGCGTCGGCGAGGCAGGCCTGGGCTTCGGCCTGGCTGCCACCCACCACCGTCAGGAACTCCCACGTCCCATCCTCCTCCCCTTCCCCAAGGGTCAAGGCTGGGGGCACGGGCGTCCACAGCATGTGCACCTCCTGCTGTGCCCCCCCAGGCTGCTCGGGGGTGAGTGTGTGGCCGTACAGGTACCTGCAACAGGACGGCTGTGTCTCAGGGACGGGCTCCCTCCTCGGGCCACCCAGCCGGCCCCCCGCCCCCTCCTCACCGGGCTCCCTGGAAGTCAGGACCCAGATGCAGGTCCAGGTCCGGGCTCTCTGGGGAGAAGGCTGACTGCAGCAGCACAGTGATGGGCCAGCTCCCTGTGGCCAAGCGGGTGATGGACACACTGCAGGCCAGGACATGAGGCAGCGTGCGGTGGGCATAGATGCGCTGGGAGGCCCGGAAGCTGGGGCCCTCCAGGGTGTGCAGAAAGGAGCCTGGCGGGTGGGGGGGGGGGGAAGACAGGGCAATTCGCACACCCCACTCGGGGCGCCGAGGACGGTTCCAAAGCTGCCGGCCTTTCTGGGCGGGGAGTGGAGTCACCTCCAAGCCCCAGATGCCCTGTCTGGGAAGCGACAGCTGCAGAGGGGCCGCCAGCTCCTGCAAGTCCAGGAGGCCCGTCTGGCTGAAGGCCTCACAAAGTGGCCTCTCAGGGCTTCCTTTCCTTTGGGAGTCGGCATCCTCCGGATGAGACCTCTGTCGGGTCTCCCACTCACTTGGAACGATGGCGGAGGGCAGGGGGAGGTCAGGCAGTGGCTACCTGTGTTAGTGTCCAGGACGAAGGTGTTGGTCAGCTGCTCTCCCGATCCTGCAGGGGCCTCCAGCTGGACATTGAGGGGACTGGGCAGAATGGCCCGGTGCGTATCCCCCCGAGCCCCATTGTACACGCCGCTCACATGCAGTGTCTCACGGTACACGCGTGTGCCCAAGTAGGCATTGGTCACGGTGGCCAAGAGCCGGGGGTCACCGGGCAGAGAACGGGCAGTGAATCTGGTGGCGTCCTTGCCAGCATCCTCCATGGGAAGGTTGGCTCGGCGGAGGGGCCTGCAAAGGGGGGAGTCAGAGGCCCCCACCATTGGCTGGGCCTCCCTTTTCTGTAAACCCAAAGCTCGCCTTGGAACCTGGCTAATGCCCCCACGGGTGGAGGGACGGGCGTGACCCACCTGGGCAGCCCCGATTGTCCAGAATCCCCACTCTCAAGCCGCCCCAGGAAACACCCTCAACCCTCAGAGACCCTCGCCCCCAATACTGATCTCCAGGGACACAGCAGAGGCCCCGGACTCCCACCTTAGGGCCTCAATCCCTTCCAGCTCCCTCCGAGCGCACCGCCTCGAAGCCGTCGGGCTGGCGGGAAGGGAGGAGGCCTCAGCCGGCGGGCCTCACCCTCCAGGAGGCTGGCTGGGTACCGGGGGGTGGGGTGCCGGCAGCAGCCGGGAGTTGGGGGGCAGGCGGGCCGTCGGCCGCGTCCCTGGGGCTCGCCGCAGCCCAGCCGCGTCCCAGCCGCGTCCCTGGGCTCCAGCGGGTGGGCGCCGGACCGGAGGGAGAAGTAGCCAGCGGCGGCCTTGTCACCGGAAGGCCCCGCGGTCCCCGCCCCAGGGCGCGCAGGGCGGGCCGGATGGGACGTCCCCACACCCGGGGCGGGCGGGCCGGGTGGGCCGGGCCGCCTCGACCAGTCGTGCCTGCGCGGCCGCGGGGAGCCCAGCTCCAACTCTGCCTTGGGTCTGATCCAAGGGTGGATATGAGAGGGACGGGGTTTCGGCTTAGGGGTCCCCTCTCTTGTCGCCGGGTCCTGCCTCTCTCCCTCAACCCCCGTCCCTCCAGGAGAGGTGAGGCAGGTCCCCCTCCTGGAGCCCCGCCTTCCTTTGTCCCCGCCCCACTTTCTGGCTCTCCCCAGCCTCCTCTCTCAGCCTGTCTACCCGCTTGCCTCCTGCCCCGCTGGAGGCTCCAGGCCCTGGCCCCAGGGCCGAATGACTGTGCCCTGACCACTCGCCCAGCCAGAGACACTCAGATTGAACGTGTCCCTGAAACCTGCTCTTGCCGTGGCCTGCCCAGCACAGGCCATGGTGACTTCACCCATCCCGTTGCTCAGGCCCGCTGTCCCCACACCTGCATCCACCGGCGCGTCCCCCTTCCAGGGCGTGCCCGCTCTCACCGTCCACCCTCAGTCCAGGCCGTCCTCCTGGGTTAGGGCCGTGCTTGCTCTGGCCCCACAGCCCTGGTCAGCAGAGCCAGAGCCACGTCCACCCCAGGAGTGGTCAAGTGCTCAAAGCCTGTAGTGGTGCCCACCTCACCGGCGGGACAAGCCACCCAGGGCCCCCTCCCCACCCTCAGCACCCACCCCCCCATCCCGCTGCGGCCACCCTGGCTTCCTTGCTGCTTCTGCACCATTCCAAGCACGCTCCCTGTTATGGATTGAATGTGATCCCCCCAAACCCATCCGTTGAATTCTAATCCCCAGTGTGATGGTATTTGGAGGTGGGGCCTTTGGGACATAATTAGGTCAAGAGCTGTCAAGAACGGGATTACTGCCCTTATAAGAAGAGGCCCGAGAGCTCGCCCTCTTTCTACCCTGTGGGGACACAGCCAGAAGACAGCCATCTGCAGGGAGAGGGTCCTCACCAGACACCAGATTGACTGGCATCTTAAGCTTGGACATCCCAGCCTCCAGAACCGTGAGAAATACACTTACGCTGTCGACAAGCCACCCGGCGTGTGGTATTTTGTTATAGCAGCGCGAGCCAACCAAGACAGGCCCCTTTGTGGCCTTTACACTTGCTATCCCACTGCCTTTTCTTCAGGACATCCTTAGGGTTGATCCCTCCCTTCCTTCCGTTTTCAAATGCCTCGTCCACAACCAGATTTTCCCAGACTACTTACATGTAAGAGGAAACCACTGGCTCCATCCCCCCAGCCCCCTGCTTTCCCTTCCTCCTAGGATGCCAGCTCCAGGAGGGCAGGGATTTTTTGTCTGTTCTGTGGAATGAATAACTGGATTTGAGAATGGATTATGGAAGGGAATTTGGGGAAGTGAAGGGGCTGACTGGGGTCCCAGAAGCTGGCCAAGTCCAGCAGGGTTGAGCAGAGAAGACTTCAGGATTCGGGGGCTGTCAGTCGCCGGCCCTGCCCATCGAGGCCAAGCCTCACGTCAGAGCTTCCGGCCTCAGGCTGTTCCCCTGAGCTCACCCGGGAAACGGGGGCTACAACCCTGTCCCACTGAGATGGGCTGGGGACCAAAGGAAAGGGTACGAGCACCTGTTAGGATGCCCAGCTCAGCGCAACAGAAACCAACAAAAACGAATCCCAGGGAGAATTTATCATCAGTGCACGGGGCGCTGCCCCCGACCTGTGCCATCACAGCTGCCATCCGGAGCGGGGGCTCCATGCCCACTCTCTTCCGGCCTGTTTCTGAAGTCCTCAGACGGCGAGTGGACACCTCTGGGCTCAGGCCACACAGCCTCAGGGATGGCGTCACTCCTACTGCTGAGACCCAAATTCCTGAGGACGGACGGTGACCTACCTACCTTCAGCCAAGGGGCAGCCCCTGCTTGATCCCCTACGGCTGGAGCCGAGTAGTGGGCTATGGGTGCCCATACTGTGCGTGGGCACAGGATCAGCAGATGGGCCATCCTGCACCAGGTGAAGGCCCTCGATTCCTGGGGGCGCCCGGCATCACCCTTGCTGCTGAGGGGCGCCTGCAGCGGGAGGGCTGGAGGCTCCCAGGAGAGGAACGTGGGTGGGGCAGCAGTGGGGTTAGGGGAGGGGAGCCCCTCCTCCTGGTGGGGAGGACGGAGACATACCTGTCCCCAGGGTGTGGGGAGGTCTCGGGGGCTGTCCAGGAGCAGGCAAGGGGCCGTGTCTGTCTGGGTCTCCCACCTGCCTGTCCAGGGCCCCTCAGGCTCAAAAGAGTTGCCCACAGCAGAGAGCGCCACCCTCTCGCCCTCGGAGTGGGGAGGGCTACTCCGCAGGGCTGACTAGAGCCCTCCCCCAGGGCCTCGGGGGCACTGCCGAGCCCTTTGTGAGGCTGCGGGTCACTGTCCAACGCTGGGTGGGTGGTGGCCAGTCCCGCCTTTGCTGTCCCCATGGCCCGCAGCTCCTGCAGCGACTGCTCGCTCAGCTCCACGGAGGTTAGACTGTAGCCGTGCGCAGAGGACGGGAGTGGCGTTGGTGGGGCAGGAGGCCAGGGCTCGGGGAGGCAGTGATGGGGAGCTGCTGGCCTGGGTTATGCCAAAGGCACACAGTGACGGGAGGTGGCCACTAAGGGGGGCTGTCAGAGGCTGGGGGAGAGGGTAGGGACTAGGGGCCCAGAGCCTTCACGGGAGTGAAAGCGTGTCGGTCCAGACTGTGGCCACGCGCACCAGACACTAGATGGACATTCGGTCTGGCGGAGTGGTTGAAGCCCAGGGCTGGGGCCAGGGATTTAGGGGGTGGGTCTCCAGGGGCTGAGTGTCAGCGGGGTCCCTCAGGAGGGCCCTGGGCGGGACTCCTCTGTGAGGTCTGGGGGAAGCCCCTGGCGCCCACCCCGAGCCAGGGTGGAGAGGCTGTGTTCCTGCACCCTTCCCGGCGCTGCCCCCACCTGAGGCTTTGCAGGCGGCACCCTGGGAGCTGCAGGACGGCACACAAGTAGGTCGCCATAGGCCCCGACAGCTGGCAGCCACTGAGGTCCAGGGTAGTCAGCGTTGGCCAAACACGTACTGGGAGCCTCCTGGAGGCCCAGCTGCTGCACCCTGGCAGGCAGTGTTGACCGTAGGAGCTGCTATGGGAGACCCCGTCCCCGCCTTGGTCCCTTCCAGGCCGGCCCTCACCTGAGTGTCTGCAGCACCCTGGGGCCAGGCCAGGCCCTCACTCACCGCATGCAGGCCAGCCTCGCTGAGCCAGCTGTGGAAGAGGCCCAGCTCTGTCAGGGCCTCAGAGAGGTCTCTGCAGACCAAGTCGGGCAGTTTGCAGCGGGACAGCCTGTGGTCAGGAAGTACATGGGTCCCCAGCTGTGCAAGCTGCCCACTCCCTGGGGGCTGAGGTTCACTTTGCAGACGTGCTGGCTCCACACCTGCCTCCCTGGGCCCCACAGAGCTTTTCCTGCCCTTTGTCACCACGTGTGTCCCTGCTGGGCTGCACTCCCCTCTTCTCTCAGGACATTCTCCACGAGCATTTGGATGAGCCGATAAGAGACCTTATTCTTAATATGTCTAACTCCATATAATTACCCACCAAGTGCAGGTGGGCTGAGCTTATTTAGTTAGCCAGTCCCTAACAGTCGGGCATTATGAATAACGCTGCGATGAACACCTTTATGCATTTAGTTGGGCAGTAGAATTGATGGGCCAAGTGAGCTGATCACTGTTTTGGCTCCTGATGTTTATGCCAAGTTAAGTTACCATGTCCCCACTGACACGTGACTGTACCTATTTCACCATGCCCCATCGGTACTAGTTCCTACACTCTTTCTTACTTTCTGCTTACTTGGTGGTAGTGAACAGTAATTGGAAAGATTATGTACTGAGAACTGCCTCATTAATTCTCACAACAACCTTCTGAGCTGGAAGCTACAGGCTCCATTTCCCAGGGGACGAAACTGAAGCTCAGACAGGCCTGTCAAGGGCACAGAGGCAGGCAGACTGGCCTCAGAGCCCGCACCCTGAACACCTCCCATATCTGCTTGTAAGAATCCAGAGGGACCACCCAGCAGTTTACAATAGCACTTAGCAGCCTTCCTTGGGAAGGAAAATACAGTCTGGCCTTCTTTATCCCCCCCCCAGAATGCTCAGCTGTACTCTGCTTCCCACTCAGACTGGCGCCAAGCCCTCTGTCCTAACTAGCACCTAAGCTGGTACTGGAGCCCTGCCCCCATCCCCTCTTCCCTCCTCTGTCCTGTGTGGGTAGAGCCTGTCGACCCCAGCAAGGGACACCAGAGGCCACAGTTTCTCAGCCTGTCCCCTCAGCCATCCCCAGACAGGGCCACACCTCTGTCCCTGCCCAGGGTGTCCTGCTCTGCGTCCCTTCCAGGGGAAGGGCTGGGGGCATGTTCACTCGCGTCAGGGTGTTCAGACCACACTGTCTGTCGGTCCACTCGCAGAGTGGATGCAGTGGGGAGTCCGGGGGTTTTCTCATGGTGGTTCGAGAGCTACTAAGAGAGAAAGGAAAGTGAAGGCCCCAGCCCCTCCCAATCCCTCACTCCCGCAAAGGACTCCTTCCTATGGTCCCGAGGTATCGGAGCTGCCTCTGCCCTCACCCTCAAGCTGCGCCAGGACCCTTCTCCCTCTTCATCCCAAGCCCAGAGTGAAACCACTCAACTGTGACCACAAGCACCTCCCCACTGAAGCTGTCTATGTGAGTCCCATGGAGGCATGTCACCTGCACACACCAGGTGGGCCTGTCCTTGCACCTGCGGTGGGTAGCCCCAGCCCCAGCCCCTGTCAACGTCCTGACATTCGTTCTCCCAACAGATGCTGAGCACCTGAGTCAGGTGCTGGGTTGGAATTAACTCCACAGAAACAACGGCACGAGCTTTGACCCTGGAGGAGCAGAGGGTCTGGTGGAGGAGACGGGCACGGGCAGATGTCACGGCATACGGTGGTCAGTGGGGCATTTCTGAGGCCAAAATGGTCTCAGGCCAGCTGGGATGGTTTGGAGAGGCTTTGAGGATAGGCAGTGAACAGTATTCTGGGTGGAGGGCACAGTAGCAAGCAAAGGCTCAGGGCACAGAGGGCGTGGTGTACGCCAGAACTTATTAGGAGGAAGCATCGTGGTGGGTGGGGGGAGCGCTGGGTGGGTTGCCTCGGACGTGGGTGCTGAGGTGCGTGGCATGGTGAGGACACCCTGGGAGCTGCCTTGCAAGGAGGTGGGAAAAACCAGCCTGAAGTCGTGCCTCTCCTCTGGGGAGCAGGCGTCAGGTCTGGACACGCTCCCCAGGCCCAGATGGACACTTCAGTGCATAAGATGCACACATGCCGCACACAGAGGGCCTGCCAGAGAGGGCCGCCCTGCTCTGGGGACTCACGAGCTGCCTCCCAGGCGGCCCTGCAGCCGCTTCATCAGGCTCTTCTTCTTCTTCTCCTGTGCAGTGGCCAGTCTGCAGCTAACCAGCTGCAACGCCTGCCCCGCCGGGCAGCACCGCGCGCAGTAGCTCAGGACGGCCAGGTCCGTTCTGCTGAAGTGCACTCACTCCAGGGCCAGCTCGGGGAGGCCGCGCAGGGCCTGGTGCACAAGGGCGTCCTCCTGCGTCTCGTACAGGCAGTGCAGTAGCTCCAGCAGGTCTTTGAGCTCCTCGCCCTCCTCCTCCTCTGACTCCCCAGCGCCCCGGAGCGCTTGGGTCCCCTCCGTCCCCTCTGGCGCCGCCCTAGGGCAGCCCTGGCCCTGATCCTGCACCCACCTCGGGACATCCTGCTTCCCGCGCTCTGAAACCGCGCAGCCGAAGTGGTGCTCCATGTCGCGCATCCTCTCTGCGTTCAGTGGCCCGAAAAGGAAGCGCGCAGTGAGCGCGAGGCGGCCACGCAGCTCCGGGGCCCCCCGCAGAAGTGCCCCCGCGCCGCGAGCAGGTGTCTGGGGAGCCCCTTCGTCCTCCAGCAGGTAGGACAGCGCGGCTAAGAATTCCTGGAAGGTCTGGTCGATGAACCGGTGGGTGACCTCGGTTTCCAGCACGCCTGGCACATCTCCTTCTTGCGGAGAAACTGCGTCTGGACTCTGGAGCCGCAAAGCTCCAGTCGTTCCAGGTCCTTCTCAGAGAACTGCGCCCTGCCCCCTGCCCCCGAGGACGCCTTCGCAGGCCAGGCGGCACAGCTTGCGCAGCTCTTCCTGCAGGCGGGGTGGGTCGGCCGCGGGCGCCGAGCTCAGGACGCTGCCGATGAAAAGCAGGTACACGGACGTGGTGGTCTTGGAGGTGCGCGACAGGTCAGGACCTGGAGCAGCTAGCGCAGAACGGGCACACGACCCAGCACACAGCGAAGCACAGCGAGAACAGCGTCTCATTCTCCTTCACGAAGCGGGAGGCACGCTCCGCCCTCCACTCGTCCTGGAAGAACTTGTAGAAGTACTTCTTGTCCTTGTCGGAGGGGCCGCGCACCTCGGCGCGCTGCGGGGAGCACAGGCGGCTCTGCAGCCTCCCGGGGGCGGCGGCGCGCGCGGCCACCAGCACGCGGGTCGTGGGCAGCAGCGCCTTGCCCAGCAGGCCGCCCAGCACCCGCGCGCCGCTCGCGGCCTCGAGGGGGCCTGTGCAGGGCGCGGCCTTGGCGGGCCCTGGCGCCGGCAGTTCGTCCACGCCGTCCAGAATGAACAGCGGCCGCTCGGACTGCGCTAGCATCTGCCGCCCCGGCGCGTTGCGGTCGGGGTACTGGTCTAGGATCAGGTCGGCCGGGCTGCACGTGCCCGGTCGCTCCAGCACCTCGCGGCAACACACGAAGAAGGCGAAGTCCACCTGGCCGTGGCACAGCTTGCCCGCCGCCCAGTCGTACAGGATTTTCCTGGCCGCCGTGGTCTTGCCGACGCCCGCCGGGCCCTGCAGCACCGCGGTCGGCGGTCTCTGGCCCTCCCCGTCGCGGCCGAGCAGGCGGTTGCAGGTGCGGGTGTCGGAGCGCCGAGCGCGTCCGGCTCCGGCTCCTCCGCGGGCCCCAGGGCCTCGTGCTCCGGGGCAGCGCTTTCGGGCGCGAGGAGCAGTTTGGTGAAGCGCTCGCTGACCTTCGCGGAGCGGGCGTCCCTCTCCCTCACCCTGGCGTGCTGCCGCAGCACGTGCTCTCGCTATTTCTGCTTGTGCTCTGGGGGCAGGGAAGGGCCGCACACAGGAGAGGGGAACAGGGGGTCGAGGAGGAGGCGGGCTGTGTCAGCCGACTCTCAGGCGCCTGTTGCCCTCCCCGCCGGGCTCAGACCTCAGTTTCCCCTGTTGCGCCGCAGTCCCCCTCCCATCCGCGCTCCTCCCTGGGACCAGCTGTCAGGAACCTCCGAGTGGCTTCGAGGACACTCGTACTCCAAACCCAGGGCTCAAGGCCCGGACAGCTCGGGCCCGCGCCTCCCACCGAGAGAGACCTACCGGACACGGAGGGCAGCGCCGAGGAGCTGGGGCCGAGCCCTGGAAGGGAGAACTGCGGTGAGGCCCCGCCGACTGTGCGGGGCGGGGAGGGGCGCAATCCGGGGTCGGGGCCGCCCGCAGGATCGGAGCCCCGGGGCCCGCGAATTTGTGGATGAAGCGCGCCCAGGCCGGAAGAGCTCCGGGGCTTTTCTGGGGAAGCGGAAGGATGGAGGCCTGTGGCCGGGACTCTGCCCAGGCGGGAGGGAACGGAGGGCGGGCACCCTGGCGAGCCCCACCCCGCGCTCGCTCCGCTGCCGCTGCTCCTGGGGCCGCGCCGCCGCAGCGCGCCCGCCCGCTTCAGGGTCTTTCGCGCCGCCTCCAGCGCGCGCTCCGGCCCGTGGAAGTGGATCAGGTGCTCCGCGAGGTCCACGGCGCCCGCGCCCTCCAGCCGCCCCCACGGTCTGCGGCGGCGTCCCGCAGCTTGTGGCGGAAGCGCCTCCACCGCTCCTGGCTTAGGTCTTCGAGCGCAGCCAGGAGCAGCTCCCGGGCGGCGGCAGCGCGGGGCTCCATGCTGAGGGCGGGCGCACGGGGTTAGCACGCGTGCCGTGCCCCGGTGACCCCGGCCCCTCCCCGCCGCTCCGGACCCCAGCCCCGGGCGCCCACGAGCGGTAGGGACTTAGACACGGCCCCCATCTATCCAGGTGGCTCCAGGCCAACGCTCGATAGCGCGCTACCGGGAGGGTCGTCCTCTCCTGCCAGAACCCCTACCGAGGACTTCGCTCCAAGGCGTTCCGAAGCTTTGGGCGGGCACTGGCCGCCGCTGACCCCAGAGTTAGGGGGTGCCTTCCTGCTCCGCACCTCCCTTTCTGCTTATTCTTTCCACGCATGCAGGTCAAACGTCCAAGATAAGATGTCTCCCAGGGCCTGTGCTCTCCCCTTTCCTCCTCTTCCCTCCTTTCCCTCCGTTCTCTTCCCCAGGAGCCCGGAGCAGTTGGCCTCAGCAGGGAGCTGGCCTCACCGCCTGGTCCGGGCTGTGTTCCGGAATTCCCCAGGACATCCGTGCTCACTGCACCCTTTGGTGAGGCCCAGCCTGAGGGCCTTGCACCAGAGGCTGAGACTGAACCCCTGGTGGGGGGACAGACACCACAGATGCCCTCTGCGGGGCTGGAGTCCCTAGAATACCGAGCCTGGGGGACAGCGGGGGAAGGATGTGTGAAGGACACGGGGTGTGAAGCCCCAGGAAGTCAGCAGGGTGAGGTGGAGGACCCAGAGGGCTGAGACCAGCTGATTCCCAGTGACCACTCTGAAAGCCAGCGCCCACCTGGAGCAGGAGCCTCTGGCCCGTCTACAGAGTCTGGCCCCAAGGTCTAGCCCTCAGGGGCAGAGGTGGGGATCAGAGAGGTGACCCCTCCCTAGCCTAACTGAGTCATATGCTAGGGGGATTGTCCAGCCCCGTCCATGCCCCAGACCCAGGTGCTCTAGCTCGGCCAACACCGAGATGTCTGTCTGACAGCTACCAAGCTCCCAAACTCAGGCACTGTGGCACCTTCGCACGACCAGTGTTTAAAAGCTCTGCTCAGTGACCTTTGGTTTTCTACTGTTCCTTTATTCAGTTCACGTTCTCTGAGAACCCATGGGGTGTGGCAGCGAGGCATGGTTGTGAGAGCTAACTGCAGAGCAAGGTGGGCTGTATGGAGGAGGTGGCTGGCTCAGAACAAGACCTTAAACTTTAGGGCCTCAAGATTGGTTAAATTCTGAAGGCAGAGGTGAGCGAGGGCTTCCTAGGTAGAGGGGGCAAAGGAGGGACATGCACAGTGTCATTGGGGAAAGGAAGGCTGTCACCTGGGAGCCAGGAGAAAATGGGACAGGGAAGAGATCTGTGGCCTCCCAAACCTGGCTTAAGCAGGTTGATGGGAAGAGCTTTGGACATGAGGAGTGGGTGTGACTGATGGGTGACCACGTGGGACCCCGTGAATGTGGGTTTCTACTGACAGTGTCTGCCTGTGCGAAACGTGGGTGTGTGTGTACGTCTGTGTCTGTTGGTGTGACCACCCTAATACTGTGTTTGTGTAAATGTGTCTATGGTAGGCTATATAATAGTCCCCAAAGATATCAGCTCCTAGTTCCTGGAACCCGTGAATGTTCCCTCAGATGTCAAAAGGGGCTTTGCAGGTGCGGTTAAATTCAGGATCTTGAGATGGGGAGATTATCCTGCATAGTTATTATTGAATGTCATCACAAGTGTCATAGGATGGAAACAGAGGGCGCTTTGGCACACAGGCAGAGGGCAATGTGACACTGAGGCAAGAGGCCAGGCTGCTGGCTTTGAGGATAGAGGAAGGGGCCATGAGGCAAGGAACACAGCCCTAGAAGCTGGAGATTCAGCTGGAGAAGGAAGACAGTCTCCCCTGGGGCCTCCAGAGGGAGAGCGGCCGAGCCACCACCCGGACCTCAGCCCAGTGAAGCTGGCTTTGGACTTCTGCCCTCCGCGACTGTACGAGAATAAACGTGTGTTGTTTGCAGCCACCGAGTTTGTAGTAATGGCTAAGCAGCCACAGGAAATGAACACAGTGTGTCTCTGAGTGTGCGTTTCTGTGAGAGCGTGTCTGCAAGAACGGGGGCTGCGGCATCATCACTGCCTTTCCGGCCCCACAGGTCACTCAAAGAGAAATGTGGAAAGAAGCCAGAGAGAAAACTACCCCCACCTTACCAGCAGCAACAAGGATAAGGATTACATGAGACTTCCCTTCAGAAACCATGCAAGCAAGAGCATGGAATGAAATATTTAAACTGATGAAAGAAAAAATCCACCAATTTAGAATTCTTTACCCAGTGAGATTATACTACAGATGTGAAGGAGAAATAAAGACTTTCTCATACAAACAAAAATTGAAGGAATTTCTCACCAGTAGAGCAGTCCTGCAAGAAAAGTTAAGAGAAGTTCTTCAAAGAGAAGGGAAATGACACAGGTCAAAATTCAGATCTACATAAAGAAATAAAGAACATCGGTGAAGAAATAAATGAAGGTAAAATAAAATCTTTTATTTTTCTTATACTTAGCTAATCTATCAGTTTGCTCGAAATAATGATAGCAATACATTAGACGAGGGTAGACTGTGGAAAAGGGAAACATATGGTGACAATGTTACAAGGGATGGGAAGGAAGAACTGGGGGTACTCTGTTATAAGGTACTTGCACTACCTGCGAAGGGATATACTATCATTTGAAAATGGATTTAGATTAATTGTAAAGGTAGATTGCAAACTCTAGGGAAACCACTAAAGCATTTAAAGAAGTATAATTGATATGTTAAGAGAGGAGAGAAATCAGAAGCATATAAAATACTCAAACTCAGAGAAGGTAGAAAAAGAGTGGAAGACAAAAGGAAACAAAGACAAAAGCATCAAATAGAAAACAGTAATAAATATGGTAAATATTAATCCAACTATATCAATAATCAGTTTAAATGTAAATGATCTACATACACCAGTGAAAGAAAGAGACTATATCAGAGTGGATAAAAAAATGACCCAACTATATGTTGTCCACAAGGAACCCACATTAAATATAAAGACACAGATGTGTTAAAAGTAAAGGAATTAAGAAAGATATACCATGTTAACACAAATCAAAGAAAACTGGATGGATGAAGATGAACAGAAGACATAAACTTCCAGTTATAAGGTAAATGAGTATTAGGGATGCAATGTACTGCATGATGACTATGGCCAACACTGCCGTGCAGCATACGTGAAATGATACATGGCCAACACTGCTGTATGTTATATATGAAAGTTGTTAGAGTAAATCGTAAGAGTTCTCATCACGGGAGAAAAAAGAGTAATTTTTCTTTTTCTTTTCTTTCTTCCCTTTTTTTTGGTTTTTATATGAGATGATGTATGTTAGCTAAACTTACTGTGGTAATCATTTCGCAAAATATGTAAATCAAATTATTATGCTGTACACCTTAAACTTATACAGGGTTGTATGTAAATTATATCTCAATTAAACTGGAAAAAAACTGGAGTAGGTTTAGTAATTTCATACATAATGATGAAAGAATTAATTCTCCAAGAAGATGTAACCATCCTTAAAGTGTATGTGCCTAACAATAGAGAGTCAAATGCATGAGGAAGAAACTGATAGAATTGCTAGGAGAAATAGATGAATCCACCATTATATTTTGAAACTTCAACAGCCTTCTACCAGTAATTGACAGATCTAGCAGGCAGTAAATAGGTAAGGACATAGCTGAACTCGATAACACCATCAATCAACTGGATATAATTATATCTATTGACTACTTCATCCAACAACAGCAGAATACACAGAATTCCTCTCAGGCTCATATGGAACATTCACCAAGAAAGACCACATTCTGGGCCTTAAAACACATCTTAACAAATTTAAAAGAGCAGAAATCATACAATGTCTGTTCTCAAGCCACAGTGGAATTAAACCAGAAATCAATAACAGAAAGATAGCTAGAAAATTCCAAACTATTTTGAGATTAAACAGCATACTTGCAAATAACACAATGGACAAAGAAGAAATCTCAAGAGAAATTTTAAAATATTTTTAACAAAATGAAATTGAAAATACTACTTATCAACATTTGTGGGATTCATCTAAAGCAGTGCTTAGAGGGAAATGTATAGCATTGAATGCACATATTAGAAAAGAAGAATGATCTAAGATCAACATTATAAACTTTTACCTTAAGAAACTAGAAAAAGAAAAGCAAATTAGATCCAAGTAAGCAGAAAAAGGAAATAATGAAAATTAGAGCAGAAATCAATGAAACTGAAAGCAGGAAGTTGAGAGAAAATCAAAGAATGAAAAACTAGTTATTTGAAATGATCAATAATATTAATAAGCCTCTAGCCAGGCTAACCAAGAAAAAAAGAGGTAAGGTACAAATTACTGATATCAGAGATGAAAAAGGGGCCATCTCATGGAAATTATAAGGACAATAAAGGAATATTATGCACAACTCAATGTGCACAAATTTGATAACCTAGATAAAATGGATCAATTCTTTGCAACACCCAATCTACCAAAACTCACACAAGGAGAAGTAGATAACATGAATATGCCAATATCTATTAAATATATTGAATCACCAATTAATAACCTTCCAAAACAGAAAATACCAGGCCCAGATGGGTTCACTGGTCAATTCTACTAAACATTTTAAGAAATGAAAACAGTTCTCTACAATCTCTTCCAGAAAATTAAGGCAGAGGGAACACTTCCTAACTCATACTATGAAGCCACATTTCCTTAATACCGAAACTAGACAAAGACATTATAAGAAAGGAAAATAATAAATCAATATCTCTCATGGATAGGTGCAAAACTCTTCAACAAAATATTAGCAGATTGAATCCAACATGTGTAAAATGAATTATACACCACAACCAAGTGAGATTTATCCCAGGTAAGCAAGGCTGGTTTAATATTAAAAAAAAAAATCGATCAGTGTAATCCATCTATCAACGGGCTAAGGAAGAAAAATCACATCATCATATCAATAAACACACACACACACAAAAGCGCACTTGACAAACCCAACACCCATTCGTGATAAAAACTCTCAGGAAACAAGAATAGAGGGGAACTTTTTCAGCTTAAGAAACGATATCTACAAAAAAACCTACTGCTAACATCACATTTACCAGTGAGAAACTAGATGCTTTTCCTCTAAGATCAGGAACAAGACAAGGATATTCCTTTTCACCACTTACAGTCAACAAAGGAAATCTTAGCCTATGCAAGAAGACCAAAAAAGTAAAGTATATACAGATTGGGAAGGGAAAAATAAACTCTTTTTTTTCACACAAGATTGTCTATCTAGAAAATTCCAAAGACTCCTGGAAGTAATAAGTAGTTATAGCAAGGTTACAGGATACAAAGTTAATATACAAATTCACTTGCTTTTCTATATGCCAGCAATGAACAATTGAAATTTTAAAACATACATAATTTACATTAGCTCCAAAGAAAGTGAACCACATAGGCATAGATCTAGCAAAGTATGTGCAACATCTATATGGGGAAAACTACAAAGCTCTGATGAAAGAAATCAAGGATCTAGATCAATGGAGAGATATTTCATGTTCCATGGATGGGAAGACTCAATATTATTAAAGTATCAGTTCTCCCCAGATTGGACTATAGATTCAGTGCAGTCCCAATCAATATCCAGGCAAGTTATTTTGTGGATGTTTACAAGCTGATGCTGAAGTTTTCACGCAGAGGCAATAGGCCCAGGATAGCCAACATGATGGTGAATGAGAACGTCGTCGGGAGACTGACACCACCCGCTTTCGGGACTTTCTGTGAAGCTACAGTGACCAGGACTGTGCGGTGCTGGCAGCAGACTAGATGAACACATCGGTGGAACAGAATAGAGAGCCCAGACGTAGACCCACGCAGATGCAGCCAAGTCAACCTTGACGAAGGAGCAAAGGCAATACGGTGGAGAAAGGAGAGTCTTTTTCAACAAATGGTACTGAAACAACTGGACATCCCCGGGGAAAAACTAATCTGGACGGAGACTTTACACCTTTCACAAAAATTACCTTGAAATGGATCATATACCTAAATGTGAAATGCAAAATAATACAACTTTTAGAAGAAAATCTAGTGACCTTGGCTTTTTTGGCAATGATGTTTTAGACACAACACCAAAGGTATGATTCATGAAACAAATTGATACATCTGACGCAATTAAAATTAAAAACTTCTGCTCTGCAAAAGACACTGTTAGAGAATGAAAAGACAAGCCAAAGACTGGGAGAAATTAAAAAATATATAGATATTTACTTATTCATTTGGCTGCACTGGTTCTTAGTTGCAGTACCTGGGATCTTTGTTGCCGCGTGTGGGATCTTTAGTTGCAGCATGCAGGATCTAGTTCTCTGACCAGGGATTGAACCCCGGCCCCCTGCATTGGGAGCACGGAGTCTTATCCACTGGACCACCAGGGAAATCCCCTGGGAGAAAATTTTGCAAAAGACATATCTGATAAAGGACTGTTTTCCAAAATATACAGTGCTTTCCAGACTCAACAATAAGAAAACAAACGGCCTGCTTAAAAAACGGTCAAATGATCTGGACACCTCACCTCCCCAAAGAAGCTATTTAGGTGGCAAATATCGTATGGAAAGATGCGCAGCATCATATGTCACCAGGGAAATGCAAATTAAAACAGCGGGATACCAGTACATACCTGTTGGAATGGCGAAGATCCAGAACACCGCCAACACCAAATGCTGGCGAGGATGTGGAGTAACAGGAGCTCTCCTCACTGCTGGAGGGAACGCAAAATGCAACAGCCACTGTGCGAGACAGCTTGGCGGTTTCTAACAGAGCTAAACACAGGCTTACCAGACAATCCGGCAATAGCACTCCTAGATGTTTACCCAAGTAAGCAGAAAACGTGCATGCACACAAAAACCTGGACACAGATATTTATAGCAGCTCTGTTCATACCTGCTAAAACTTGGAGACAGATGTTTTCAAGAGGTGAGTGGATAAACCCGTTCTGCTGCATCCATGTAATGGAGTGTTTAATCAGTGATGAGAGGAAACGAGCTATCGAGCCAGGAAAAGACATGCACGAACCGTGAATGCATAAGCTCGGGGAAAGCAGTCAGTCTGAAAAGGCTATCTACTGTATGAGGCCAACTCGCTGACAGTGTGGAAAAGGCAGAGAGTGAAAAGATCAGTGGTTGCCAGGGGTTGGGGGAGGGAGGGGTGAACAGGTGGAGCTCAGGGCTTGTTTATGGCAGTGAAACCGCTCTGTGTGATGCTATAATGGTGGACGCGTGACATTATGCATTTGTCCAAAACCACAGAATGTACAACACCAAGAGTGAATCCCAGCGTATGGATTTTACTTAAGAATAATGTATCAATATTGGTTCGTCAGTTGTAACACATGCACCACACTAATGCAGTGTTAGTAATAGGGGAAATTGGAGGGTATAACAACTCTCTGTACTTTCTGGGAAATCTTTCTGTAAACTTAAAACTGCTCCAAAAAATAAAGTCTATTAAAAGAAAAAAACAACATAAGAAATTCCCTGGAGGTCCAGTGGTTAGGACTCCGAGCTTTCACTCCCAGGGCCGGGGTTCGGTCCCTGGATGGGGAACTAAGATCCCACAAACGTCGCGGCTCAGCTAAAACAAACAAACAAACAAACACAAACTCATAATGTGGTACCACTTCACACCTGGGAGGATGGCTGTAATAAAAGCGATGGACAGTAGCAAGTGTTGGCGAGGATGTGGAGAAACGAGAACTCTCCTCCCCCGCTCGTGGGAAGGAACGTGGTGCAGCCACCTTGGGAACCACTGCGGCAGCGCCTCAAAATGTTACACGTGGCGCCACGTACGACCCAGTAATCAACTCTGAGCTATCTACCTGCCCCAGGGAAACGAAGACACAACATCCACACAAGAACTCCTACACTAATATGTGTAGCAGCCTCATTCCTAATAGCCCCAAAGTGCAAACAACCCAGATGTCAATGGATGAATGGCAAAACACCGTGTGGTTTAACCACGCGACAGAATATTATTCAGCCAAAAAAGGAATGCAGCTCTGATCCATGTCACAATATGGAAGAACCCTGAAAACCTTATGCCCAGTGAAGAAAGCCAGACCCACGAGGACAGATATTGCACAATTCCATTCATGTGAAACGTCCAGAACAGGCAAATCCACAGAGGTAGAAAGTGGATTAGAGGTTGCTGGGGCTGGGAGGGAGAGGAATGGGGGTGACTGCTAATGGGTAGGGGCCTTCTTTTTGGAACAATGGAATGTTCTAGATTTGACTGTGGTGATGGCCGAACAACTCTGTGGCTGTACCCAGAAGCACTGAATTACACACTTTAAATGGGTGAATCTTATGGCATGTGAATCATATCTCACTAAAGACGTTTCAGAAACATTAATTCCAGTTTTTGACTCGGAGAGGGAGTCTTGCAGGCGGCCTTAACCTGGCGAACGCACCTGTGCCGGGCGAGCTGGCTTCTGTCCACGCACCTGGTTCCCACAGCCCTGGGCGAGTGGCATGGCCAGCTCAGCGGCTGTGATGGACCCTGACTGCGGCGTACACAAGACAGAAACAGCCCGGGCCTGAGCAGCGGCAGGGCCCACAGGGAAGCTGTGGGGGGCCAGGGACCCAGCTCCCAGTGTGGGGGACTGCCCCCCCTCCCGTATTAGCCTGGGGGACCTGGTCACCACCAGCCAGGGCTGAAGGCATGCCCCTCCCTCAAGGGCATGGCCAGGATGTGCACATGTCACTCCCACCCGCCCTCTGGGCCAGAAATTACTCATGGGGCCACCCTCAGCTGTAGGGAGTCTGGGTCACGTGTCCAGCCTAAAGTCCATCACCAAAGGCTGTTCTCCCGAGACGTGTGGCTCCGACCCCCCCCAGTGCCCTTGACCTTGAGAGTATTCCAGGGACCAGCGTGACTCAAGTCTGGCGAATTGGCATCAAAATCCAGCAGCTGGTGGCGCTGGTGCTGCTGTTGCCTGGATCAGGGGTGGGATGATTCCAGTTCAAGGTGCAGCAGACCATCACACTTAGGTCCCAAGTCCCCACGGGTCCCCAGCAGAGCCCACCGGAAGCTGGACAGCCTCCCGGCTCAGGTCCACAGCCACATGCAGAAACCATCAGGTTGGTGCTGGGATCCCCCGACACAGTGTCACTCTGGGCTTCAGCTCCTCCGAGGGCCGGTACGAGGGTTTGCCCACATCACTCTTTAGGAGTTTCCCCCTCTGCCCAAAGTGCCATGCTCAGGGCAGCAGCTGAAAATTCCCTCTCCCCTCTTCCTCTGTGTCCCCCACAACCCCACTGTCCGCAGCCCCCGGGCAGCACACTCGCTGCCACCACTCCCTCAGTCCTTCCTCCTCCCCGCGGCCCCCCAGCTCTCTGACACCCACGTCACTCCTCCTGCCCGGCCCCTCTCTCCTTTGATGACTTTTCCCTTGAGGGGCAGCACCAAAGCCCCCGCCTCACCACACATTTATAACCCCTCTCAGCTCTCCTCCCAACTCGATTGTCCCCAGAGCCTCCAGGGGTTGCAGATGAACCAGGGGTGGGAGGCCCGGCCAGCTGTCGACCCACGACCCATGCCGCCCTTCTCCCTTACCCTCGTGGGTTACTTACGTGCCGTCCTATAAAGTTTGGTTGCCCAGGAGGCGACCACGGGACACGGTCCTGGCCAGCGAGAGGGAAGAGGAAGCTGCTGGGTGAGTGACGGGAGCCAAGTGCTGCTGGTGGGCAGTGCGGACAGGCTGGCACGGCCTTTGGCTCTCGGGCCCCCACCCCGTGTCCTGCGCGGATGCGGGCACAGCGCCTGGAGGTGCGGGAGTGATGTGCCTGCGAGGATGGGAACCGCTCCCTGAGGCCAGCGGAGCGGGAGGAGGGAAGGAGCCCGACTCGGGGACGCCCTGCTCGGAGCCTGCCTCCCGAGCCCTTGCTGGGTGAGAAGTCCTCCCCTGTGGGTCTCTGTCCCACGTGGCCCCAGGCAGTCGAAACTGATGCCCCGAGACCCGTCTCTGAGGCAACTGCTGCTCTCAGACTCCTTTCTGACTCCTGTGTCCCCAGCAAGGCCCTTTGCCGCTCTGTCTCCCATAAAGAGCAGGACCAGCCCCCTGAGCCCTGGTGTCCACCGTTCCCCCGGGAATGCCCTCCTCTTTCTCCCCGTAGAGCCAGACAGGGGGCTTCTGCCCCGGGAGCCTGCTGGCCAAATGCTCCACCTTGGGAACCTAGGCTACCCAGAGGGTTGGCAAAGCAGCCAGAGAGAGAAAGGCTTACACGGGTCTTTAAAATAAGACGAACGAATATTATTCACCCTTCAAAAGGAAGGGAATTCATGCTACAACGTGGATGAACCTTGAGGACTTCAGGCTCAGTTGAATAAGCCAGTCACAGGAGGACAAATGCTGTCTGATTCCACTCCCAGGAGGTCGCTGGAGGAGTCACATCCACAGAGACAGAAAGTAGACGGTGGGGATCAGGGGCTGGGGGAGGGGAGGGGGTGAGCGTTTCATGGCGGCAGCGTTTTGGTTTGGGAGGATGAACAAGTTCTGGAGGTGGATGGTGGTGATGGTCGCAGAACAACGCGAATGTGCTTCACGCCCCTGAGCTGTGCACTTAGACATGGCTTAAGACGGTAGATTTTATGTATGTTTTACTACATTAAAAAAAAAAGACAAAGAAAGTCTTGTACCAATAATCTGACTAACGATTAGCTCCAGTGTTCTCCCCAGACAGTTTGGAAACCAGGCCTCTGTTTCACCAGGAAGGGCTGCTAGCAGGACCTTGGGACTAGCGGTCCCACCCGGGAGAACCGGGCCCGTAACGTCTTATCAGGCTTATGGGGCATCGACCCTTGCCACCTTCGGAGAACAGGGGTTGCTGGGTGTCCACCCCATGCCCAGCTCCCTCTAGAACTCGGGCTTGTAAGAGCCCTGAAATACCCTCAACACTGAGCAGCATTGTCTTGCTGGCAGCCAGTGGGCTGCCTCCCACCAACCATGGTGTCCGAATCTTTGGCCACAGCACCATCTGTGAGGAGGGAAGGGCAGCCCCTTCTCTTGACGGACCCCCAGGTCCTGCTGGTCTCTTCTCGGGGGAGGTCTTGCTCCTTGTGCCTCTATAGGTGGGGCTTAGTGGAGAGTCATGGGTGGGGCTCCCCTTCAAAAGGTGGCCTGGACCCACAGATTCATCAGATGGCTGAGGGGCACCATCACCTTCACAGGAGGCTTAGGGCCAAGAGGACAGGACAGCTGGCGAGTGCACTGAGCCAGGCGGCTCCGGACACACGGCTGCACTAAGCTCTTCTTTTGGGGGAGGGGTGCGGCTGAGAGCCCCTGTTGTCCTGCGGGGCTGCGGGCTCTCCTGGCTGCTGAGGCCATCGGGAGGGACTAGACTCCGGGAAGCACCTGGGGCACTTGGGGAGCCCCTCCCAGGACCTGGCTCCAGTCCCAGATTAGTGAAGGGCCTTTGTCCCTGATCTTGTGTCCCAGCAGGCCCCAAAGCCCCGCCCCAGCCCATGGATTACACTCTGCCTGCTGCCCACTGGCTCACCCCTCGTCTGGTGCACCCGCCCGCGGGCTCCTCCTCTCCTGGGACAAGACCCACAGTGCAGCTCTTGCGTGCACACACAGTGGACGCAGCACATCACTTCCGCCCTCCTCTGCTCAAATGTCACCCCCAGAGGCCTCCGACCACCTGCCCAAGACAGCCTCCCTCCACTCTCCTCCTCTCACCCATGACCTGGTGTCCTGAGGGGCCAAGTCTGGGGGTCTGCGGGGTCCAATGCACAACCTAACTCCTAGCTCTGCAACTCACTGGCCACTGTGTGGCCCTAGACACTTCCCTGGGACCAATTTTCTTCATCTGCTTCATCTGAACTTCTTAGGATTGTGAGCTTAAAGGGAGGTAATACAAGTAAAAATAGTTTAAAGCCCCTAGCTCACACCACATACAAGAATAACTCAAAACGGACCAAAGACCTAAATTTAAGAGCTGAAACTATAAAACTCTTAGGAAAAAGCATAGGGGTAAATCTTCATGATCTTGGATTTGGCAATGAATTCTTAGATAATGATACCAAAAGCATGAGCAACAAAAGAAAAACATTTTTGACTTCATCAAAATTAAAAACTTTTGTGCATCAAAGGACACTATCAAGAGAGTGAAAAGACGACCCACAGAATGGGAGAAAATATTTGCAAATCATGTATCTGATAAGAGATCAATACCTAGAATATATAAAGAGCTCCTATGGCTCTTTAAATAAAAAAACAAAAAACCCAGTTAAAAATTGGGCAAGGATTTGAACAGACATTTCTCCAAAGAAGACGTACAAAAGACCAATAAGCACATGAAAAGATGCCCCAAATCATTAGTCATTGGAAAAATGCAGTTGAAATCCACAATGAGATACCACTTCACGTCCACTAGGATGACTTTTAGTTTAAAAAAAAGAAAATGAGAAGATACCCCAAGTGTTTGGTGAGGATGTGGGGAAATTGGAATCCATGTGCTTTGCTAGTGGGAATGTAAAATAGTGCAGCCACTGTGGAAAATAGTTTGGTTGTTTCTCCGAAGACCAAAAAGAATCGAAAACAGGGACTCAAACGGATACTTTTACACTAACGTTCATAACAGCATTATTCGCAGTCGCCAAAAGGTGGAAACAAACCAGGTGTCCATCAATAGATGAACAGATAAACGAAGTGTGGTGTGTTCGTACAATGGAATATTATTCAGCCACAAAACGGAATGACATTCTGACACAGGCTACAACAAGGATAAACCTTGAAAGTATGCGCAGTGAAATAAGCCAGCCACAAAAGGACACATACTGTATGATTCCACTTACATGAAATAAATGGAATAGGCAAATTCATAGAGACAGAAAGTAGAGAAGTTACCGGGACCTGGTGGGGGGCGGGAACGGGCGCGGGTGGTTGCTTAGCGGATACAGGCTGTTCTAGGCGTGAGGAAATGGTTTTGGAAACAGTGGTGGCTGTTACACAGTGTTGTGAATGTGAGGCCACTGAATCGTACACATCAAAATGGTTACAGTGAAACATTTTACTCCATGTGTGCTTTACCGCAGTAAACAAAACCGCCTGTCCCACAGCCCCGAGCCCTCGGTGCTGAGTGACAGGAACAAAATCTCCTGCCTGGAAGGAGGTTGCACCCGTGTTGGCGAGACAGACAACAAGCAGGGTAGATCAGTAAACCACACACGCGTTAAACGGTGCCAAGGGCGGAGCAGAACAGAGAGCGGCGGCAGGCAGCGGGAGCCCAGGCGGACGCGGGGCAGTGAGACGCAGAGGGCGGCCTGCGAGCGCCGAGGAGCGCGGCGCCCGGGGCGTCCCGGACCCGGCGCAGCTGTGCCGAGGTCTGCAGGAGCCGCCCGCTCAGGCCACGGGAGGCCGAGGGGGCTGTGAGGGTGTGGGAGGGGGTCTGGGCCCTGCTGCCAGAGGAAGGAGCTGAGACCAGGGGGAGGGGTTGCTGGCTAGTCCGGGGGCGCCGGGAGGGAGGGGAGTCACGGTCTGCGTATGTGTGGAAGACGGTTCCAACATAGCTGATAGATTGGCAGGGAGGAGGGCTGGGGCAAGGGGAGGGTGAAGGCGGGGAGGCCCCTACAGCCCCCAAGTGCCCCCCGCCTTGCTCTCTGCCCCCTCCTCCAGTTCACTCCCCCGGACTCCGCCCACCAGGACCGCATCCTACAGCCTTCCGAAGTCCCTTGCCCCTTGTGTCCACCAGCTCACACGCCGCGGCCGCCGCTGTGGTCACTGTGAACACCCTGGACCTCCCCTCTCCATGGGTCTCACTTGGATAAAGTCTAACTGACCCCGTCTGACCCGGGCCACTGAGCGCGGCTGGGGACAGACTCTGGACGGACTCACCGAGCACCCACCAGCCGTGAGGGCCGGACGTCCACTGCCCCTTGGCTCCCGAGGCCGCGTCCCGCTCTGTACCCACTGTCCTCAGCCCCCCATGCCACCACGGGGTGCCGTGGTGCTCTGGGCCCCGCCCTCTCCCTGCCTCCTTTTCGTGTGCCTGTTGGCATCTGTATGTCTTCTTTGGGAAAATGTTTATTCAGCGCCTCTGCCCATTTTTAATTGGATTCTTCGTTTTTTCACTGTGGTGTTGTATGAGTTCTTTACACATTTTGGATATTAACCCCTTATCAGATATATGATTTGCAAATATTTTCTTTCATTCAGTAGGCTGTCTTTTCATTTTATTGATAGTTCCCTCTGCTGGGCGAAAGCTTTTTAGTTTGACGTGGTCCCACTTGTTTATTTTTGCTTTTGTTGCCTTTGCTTTTGGTGTCAACCCCAAAAAATCATTACCAGACTGATGTCAAGGAACTTACTGTAGCCTCTGTTTTCTTCTAGGGGTTTTATGGCTTCAGGTCTTAGGTTCATGTCTTCAATTCATTCTGAGTTACTTTTTGTGAACGCTGTAAGACAGTGGTCCAGTTTGTCATTCTTTTGCATGTATCTGTCCAGTTTTCCCAACACCTTTCATTGAAGAGGCTGTCTCCATTGTGTATTCTTGGCTCTTTTATCACAAATTAATTGACCATTTATTTATGTGTGGGTTTGTTTCTGGGCTTTCTATTCTGTCTCATTGAAAATAGGGTAATCAAAAGTTTTGATTACTATAGCTTTGTAATACAGTTTAAAATCTGAAAGAAGTGATGTCTCCAGCTTTGTTCTTCTTTTTCAAGATTGCTTTGGCTCTTCAAGGTCTTTGGTGGTTCCATACTAATTTTAGGATTGTTTGTTCTATTTCTGTGAAAAATGTCATTGGAAATTTGATAGGGATTGCATTGACTCTGTAGATTGCTTTGGGTAATATATTTTAACAAAATTAACCCTTCTCATCCATGAGCACGGAATACCTTTCCATTAACTTGTGTCCTCTTCAATTTCTTTCATCACTGTCTTTCAGCGTAAAGATATTTCACGTCCTTGGTTAAATGTATTCCTAGGTATTTTATTCTTTTTAAAATTAGTTCGCTAATATTTTTGAGGATTTTTATATCTATGTTCATCCTTTTTCATTCTCGAAATTGGTTATTTGTATCCTTTCTTTTTTTTTTTGAACAGTTATACCTGGAGTGTGTCAATTAATTATTTTAAAGAAAAGAACTTTTTTTTTTTTCAATTTTTGGCTTTGTTAATCCTTTCTATTGTATATGTATTTTCTATTTTTATTAATTTTTGCTCTCATATTTATTATTTTATTACTCCTGCTTTCCTGGAATTTAATTTGCTGCTTTTTCACCTAAATTCTTGAGAATGCCTGGATCATTTGTTTTCAGGTTTTCTTCTTTTGTAATGTGTATATTTAAAACCATAAATTTCGCTCAAGGCATGAGTTTAACTGTATACTACAAGTTTTTATATGCTGTATTATTGTTATTTTTCATCTTAAAATGTGTTTTTTCACATAGTCTTTTTTTTTTTTTTTTTCTTACACAACCCTTTAACATGTAGAAAAACCATTCTTTACTCACTGCCATGCAAAAACAAGACATGGGCTGGATTTGACTCACAGGCCACAGTTTGCCAACCCCTGAGACAGTATGTAGTTTTTTGAGCCTGGGTTCTTTCACTCAGCACAATGCATGTGAGATGCAACCATGTGGTTGTGTCTTGGTAGTTTGTTCCTTTTCACTGTTGAGTAGTATCTCATTGTGTGGATTTTATATGATGCTTTTTAACTTGGTTTGTTCATTTAATAACCATTATGTTTTGGATCTCTTTTCGTGCTAGTGTGTATAAATATATCTCATTCTTTTTACCTTCATCATAGTTGCCCGTGGTACAGATGTACAAGTGCTTTAACCAGGGCCCTATGAATAAACATTGGATTAGTCCCATTTCCCCTACTATAAAGAGTGCTGTAGGAAGCAACCTGATGCATGAAAATTGTTACGTGCAGATCAGGAAGTTATGCACCTCACTTCCACTCAGAATCACGTAGCCAATCCTAACAGCAGGAAGGAGTGGGAAACGTAGTCTAGCCGGGTGCCGGGAAGACAGGAACGGGGAATCTGGAGCACGACCAGCAGTCTTGGCTGTGCTACTCGTCCGTGTGTCCTGCTGAGCTTTCTATTGTCACGTGCATGGCTTATACATAATTATACATAAATATACATACACCCTCATGTATATGTTATATATGAATTATATATCTATTTTATATAAAATTATATATAAACATATGTATATAAACATATATAAACATACACACACACTCCCCCATGGGAAACTACTTTATAACCTAGAATACAGTGCTTATTTGCAGTTTCTTTTGCCTTTATTCTTACAGACTCCACTCATTTTTTTTTTAATATTTATTTATTGTTTGCTGTGTCTGGTCTTGGTTGCGGCGTGAGGGCTCCTCATTGCGGCGCGCCGGCTTCTCTCTAGTTGTGGCGCCCAGGCTCAGCAGTGGCGGCACGTGGGCTTAGTTGCCAAGCGCCATGTGGGATCTTTGTTCCCCAACCAGGGATCGAATCCGCATCACCTGCATTGGAAGGTGGATTCGTAACCACTGGACCACCAGGGAAGTCCCAGACTCCACTCATTTCTGAAGTTACTTAAGTCACCATCTTTTCCCCACTCCTTTTCCTGAGATTCTTTCATACATTATGTAATATGGTTAGATTCTTTCATGACATATACTGCATTAGTCCTTGGATCCCCTGACATCCCAAGTGGTAGTTTTAGTTTGCAGACATTAGCGTTCACTCTTCGTGCTGTAAAGTTCTATGAATTTTGACAGGTGCATAATGTTCTATATCTACCTGGTGCCCAGATCCTGGTTTCTAGTGCCATTCACCAATAAAAGCTACCAGGGTTCCTTGGCTTATTCTAGCACTGGGGCAGAAAATATACAAGGTGAGTCTGGAGCATTTTACAGTGCCAGTAAGTAAGAAAGTGTTCAAAACAAATTTAAAAAAAAAAACCCCAAAACTCCACAATGAAAAGGGTATGCCAAAGGGACACAGAAGCCAAAAGAAAGAACTCCCAACACCAAATCTGGAAACATTTGAGCAACAAAATGAAGTAGTATTGATTATAATCCAAGGCATAAGACAAACACCCATGAGTCCATACTGATATGTCTGTGCCCTTGATAGTCTGTGCCCTTGACATGATGTGACGAGAAGGGTGCTTTACCGCTGTGGTCGTCCTCCCAAACCCCATAACCCCAGAGAATCCTGAGAAAAACAGGAGACAAGTTCCAATAGAGGGGTACCCTATGACATACCTGAACAGTTCTCTTCAAAACTGTCCAGGTCATCAAAGACAAGGAAAGCCTGCGAAACTGTCATAGCCCAGAGGAGCCTAAGCAGATGTGACCGAGTGACTGTCACGTGGGGCCCTGGATAGGGTCCTGGAATAGGAAAAGGACATCAGAGGGAAACTGAGGAAATATGAATAAAGTATGGACTTTATTTACTTAATAATGATGTATCAATATTGGTTCATTGATTGTGACAAGCGTAGCATACAGTTGTATTAGTCAGCGTTCTCCAGAGAAACAGAACTAACAGGATATAGATATGGATAGAGATTGATTATAAGGAATTGGCTCACATGATTATGGAGGCTGAGAAGTCCTGAGAGCTGCAGCTGGAGAGCTGGACTCAGGACACCTGACTGTTAGCTCCGTCCTGAGAGCCAGCAGGCTTGAAACCCTACAAGAGCTGATGTTTCCGTTGAGTCCGAAGGTAAGAAAAGACTGATGTCCCAGACGAAGCAGTTGGGCAGGAGTCGTCCCTCTCACTCATGGGAGGGGCAACTCTGTTCTCTTCAGCCCTCCGATTGGGCGAGGCTCACCCTCAGTTTGGAGGGCAACCTGCTTTACCCAGTCCGCCAAATGTTCATCTCCCCCAGAAACACCGTCACAGGTACACCCAGAACAATGTTTGATCAAATATTGGGCGTCATGGCCTAGCCAAGCTGACACATAAAATTAACCATCACACCAAGAGAACTGTGAAAATGCCCTATCGACTGGCACCAGTGTTTCTCTGTGAGCACGTCCCGTATGAAGAGGGTAGAAGCTGAGTTTCAGAGGAGGGGCATGCAAAGCAGGGAAGGGGGAGGAAGGGGGCAGCCCGCCTCTCACAGAATCTCTACCCACGAGCTTCAGTTTCTGCAAAACCTAAGAAGTACTTAGTGGACGTGTGTTTTTGTAGATTAAAGGAGGGGGCTGAGTTTTGCAACCTGGATGAGATTTTAATTTTTTGGAAAGTGCTCATTTAGTTTTGAATGAAGTTATGAAGCATAAAGTTTTTATATGACATGAAAATGGTTCTCAAACTTGATCGTGCATCAGAATTCCCTGGGTGGGGGAACTTCTTATAACAGATGACTGGGACCACCCTGGAGTTGCTGATTTCTAACAAGTTCCCAGGTGAGGCTGCTGCTGCTGGTCTAGAGACCACACTTTGAGAACCTGCGTTTTATGTGGTGAAAATAGATTTCTAATGCGATAAAAATAAGATGCGAATGTTTGCATTTGTGTGCATTTTTTCTGGGTCCTCGATGCTAAAAATGCCTGCTGCAGAGGGCTGTGCCACACGGTCAGTGCCTTTCTTCAAGAGCTTCTGTGGTTCCGAGTGTGGACACAGGGTGGTGCCACGTGCCCACAGTGTCCACCCCAGACCTTCCAGGTGGCTTCGCAGCTTTGCAGGGGAGGGTGTGCACGGTGGCTGGTCTACACCCCCATCCCCGCCTCTCCCCACCCATGGGCAGCAGGGACAGGTCTAGGGTCTAGATCTAGATCACAGCTGGGTCCATGGATATGTGCTGAGGATGAACGGGGGACACTTCTGCCCACCAGAGCCCTGGGGAGCTCTTGCGAACCCTAACCTGTCCAGGACAGGCCAGAATGGGCCTGGCTGGCCCCAAGCCCTGTTCCCTCTCCATGGCTCAGTTTGTCCAGCTGTTACAGGGGCCCTCGTCCCCACCCTGCACCCCCAGGGCCTTTCACTACCTTGTTCAATGTGACCGCCACTTGGCCACCACCGCTTTCTCCATGGGGCACGTCGTTTTCTTTCCAGGAAAAGGCAGACCCCAGCGGAGAAGGCTGGTCCAGTACACAGGGCTGCACTCTGTGGGGGGTCAGCACGGCCGTGGGCATGAGGGAGAGGCTGGGCCAGGCTTCCCACCCCTGGCAGCCTGGGTGTGGGTGCAGGCAGCAGGGATCTGCAGAGTTTGGTTCTGGGGACTAAAAACCCGGCTGGGGTGTGGCCTGAAGCTGACTGCCATGGGTGGTAGGAGCCCCAGAGGCTGCATGGATGGGAGGCGAGCAGGGCAGGTTTGTGCTTGGAAAGGTTGGTGGGAGGTGGACGTGAAGGGGCTGGAGCTGGCGTGGCTAGGCTGAGCACAGGCCTGCGAAGTCTCTCTCCCCTGGAGGGCGGCCCCTAGCTCCCGGTCCTGGTCCTCACTCGGGCCTCACCCATCAGCCCTGCGCTGGCCAGCGACTTGCTTGCTAGACTGGGGCTGACGCCCCGGAGCACAGCGGGCACTCTGCTGCCCGCCCCCCGCCCCCTGCCTACACACCCACCCCACTCAAGCCGGGATGGGTGGAGGAGGCCTCCCTCAGAGCCAGGCCTGCGCGAGGGGGCGGGAGGGCTTATCTGTGAAAGAAGAAACTCCGCGGGCCGGGTGACTGACCCGCTCATCCACAGCCTTATCCCCAACTGGACCCCAAAGCTCTAATCAAAGGTTCAGGCGGAAGGTATTATTCGAGAGGAGGGGGAGAGCCCCCCACAGCCTGGGGCTGGCAACGAGGCCCAGCGTGGCTGGAACTAACATTCAGGACACACTCCCACCTCCGGCCTCCCAGGACTTGGCTCCTTCCTGGGAAATCAAGTCACAGGACGACAGTCAGGCTGGGGCCCTGGAAGCGGGGCTGGGAGCCCAGAAGCGAGTCCCGCCTTTAGAACGAGTGTGGCTTCTTGGGAAGAGCAAGGTAAGACGATGTCCCTTGCGGAACGTAGTCACATCGCCGATTCGCCGGCAGACCGACTAGGGTGTGATCATCCTTCGTGAGGATGGAGACTGTGGCCGAGTCTGGGGGCTTCGGACTGATGTGGTCGTCGTGTCCTGCTGCCGCCTGGCTCCTGGGCTCGGCCCGACGCTGCTGTGGTCTGGAGACAGCTGAGGAGCACGCTCCGGGAAGTGGCCTTCATCACTCTCACCGGTAACCTTAGTCATTCTGATGGCGGAGTGTGATCCCGCAGTTTCCCGTCGTGTCTGATTCAACCCTGCACTCCTCCAACGTAACCCCATGCCTGGCATAGAGCCAAGGCTCCACCCAGCCCCCTAGCTGCCCACCTGCCCATCCATCCATCCAACACTGACTGAAAACCTGCCCTAGGCCCCAAAGACTCCGTGGTGAACACACCAGTCCCTGACCCTGTGGGGCTGACACAACAGCTAAAACAAGACACGTCTGAGGAGATGTCATTTGATCAGGGCCTGCATGACCTGAAAACACATGAAAACATGAGGGAAGGGCTCCCAGGCTAAGGCACCAGCATCGGGTGGAGAGGGGCCACAGCAGGGATTGGGCCTGGAGGCTGCTGGTCTGAGGCCCCTTCTCTCCCAGTTCCAAGCAGGTCTCCTTCTGCCAAGCCCTGTGACAGGAGGGGACAGCTGCGGCTGCCTCCTTGAGCTATAAAAAGCCCCAACAAGCAAGCGAGCAGAGGCCACGCCAAGCGCACACTGGAACTTCACTGGGCTAGGGAGGAGCTCGGCCCCGCCAGCATGCTGAGGTTGGCCCCTGCCGTCAGGCTGCTGAAAGCACCCCTGGGGGGCTGGGTGGCCCCCAAGGCACGCATCTCTGCCAAGCCGGCCAGAACACCCACTTCTCCAATGGTAGGTCCCACCAAGGCAGTGGGGCATGGGGGTGCGGGGGTGGGGGGGTGGCCTGACCCGGGCAGGGGTAGTGGGCAGTCCTGAGATGTTCTCAGGATGAGGTGGGTTTGGGGCAGGACACAGAGGGGAGAGGGGTGTCCTCTCAGGCCTGCTTGTAGAGGGGATCCTGGTGCTGGGTCTCAGTCCCTTGGCTGGAACAGTGTCCCAAGTCCAATAAAGGGGTCCCTCCAGCCATCGCCTGCAGGCCAGACTCCCAAGGCAGCCTGCAGAGTCAGCTGGGGGGGTGGGAGGCTCTCTGTTCTCAGGCCCCTACTTGCCGTCTGGCAAACAGTGGTGCTGACGGCTGGGCTTGGAGGGCGCTCAGTGCATCTCGTTTACCACCCGTTAAAGGGGAAGAGTGGGCTGCTTTGAGGGTCCGTGAGAGTACAGGTGAAAATGCAAACCTGTGACCCTGGAGCTCCAGGAGAGTCAACAACTCTCTCTATTTTAAGCATAAACCAACCAAGGTCTAGAAGGTCATCTCCCAAGGTCATAAGACTAGGACCGAACACAGCCTACTGTCCCTGTTCTGGCAACGTCGCTCTGAAACCTCTGGGAGTGAAAGTCAAAGGGAAGGATTGGGCTCCAACCTGGCGTCTGATTCACTTGGGGGAGGGGTGGGGCGACTGGTCCAGGCTGTTTCAGGAAGAAACAATGCAGGTGAAATATAGCTGGCGCTTCAGAGCCTGGCTCTGAGGGTGCAGCCACTGAGAAAGAACGCAGGGTGCCAGGTGGGATGGCCTCTGAATACATGCATGCACGTGTGCTCGTATGCGCGTGAGTGAGCGCGCACACACACGGAATCCCACCCAGGCTTTCAAACAGGACCGCCACTCAGAGAAAGGGCCCTGGACTTGTTCCAAGCAACTTAACACACGCCTGACACGCAGTCCGCAGGTGACCAGAAGGGAGGGTGCACGTAATGCCTGGTGGGAAGGAGTTCAAGGTCCAGGCACAGGCCAGGCTCTTGGGCAGGGGGTGGGGCTTTGATGAGAGGCCCCACCTACAGACTGGAGCCCAACAGGCTGTCCTCCCTCATGACCGCAGGGGTCACTGCTCACACCTCGCAGGCCTCTCCACCTGACACCCGGTAAGTCTGTCTGGGGCAGACGGTGTGAACACGGCTGGGCCGAGGGTCCAACGGGTGCCAAGGGGGCAGGGCAGCCTGTCTAGCTCTCCACGCTGCTCTGGTTAGGCCCCAGGTTCAGAGGCAGGCAGCCTGGGCCTAGTGGACTCCTGTGCGTTTTCTCAACCCAGGAGCAGGCCATCGGGCTCTCTGTGTTGTTCCTCGGCTTCCTGATTCCTGCAGGCTGGGTCCTGTACCACCTGGAGAGCTACAAGAAGAGCTCCATAGCATGAAGGCTCCACAGTCACGGCTCCAGGCACAGACTGGAAGATCGGATTAAACCCATCCTTCCTCCTAACGTTGCCTTGGTGATTCTTTGTGTATGTGCATCTCCACCCCGCACCGCCCGCCCCGACGCCCGGCACCCGGCTGTCTGAGGGCTGGTTCCTGTCAGCGCCCGGGCACTCAGGCCACAGAAGCTGCCAGCTAGGTGGCAACGGGGTAGACACCTGTCAGAAGGAATAGACACCACGTCTCTCTGAGACAAGACAAGAAAGGCAGGACTCGCTTCCTCGGCCGCCGTGCCCACCGCCCTCCGCCCTCCGCTCTGGCTCTGCCCTGTGCCCTGTGTGGGCAGGGATGCCCCTTCCTCAGAATAGAGGGTGAGGAAAACCAAGGCCAAATCCCCACCAAGCCCTCCCTAGGTTCCACCTCCTGCTTTTTCATCACTTTAGGCATAGGCTTGACCTGGGCGCTAAGCCTAAGGAGACAGAACCACGAAAAGGACAGAGCAAGGCATTAGTTATAGAAACATTCTCAAACCACGTTGGAAAACACGTTCACACAGGTGATGTAATGGAGGCCAACCCTGGAGTGGGCCCCCTGCACACTAGGGCTGCCCCTTCTGACTCCGGGGGCGGGGGGCCCACACTCCTGCTACCTCGTCACTGAGCCCGGCGGCTCCTCCCCACTGCAGGCTACGGAGACACCCACAAAGGAGGCGTCTGCCTGTGGCTGGGCGCCCCCATCGATGACAGTCCTCTGTGACAGTCTTCACAGCACGAACAACAGTCCCTACTCCAAACTGAATCCCACCCCCCACCCCCCCCAATTAAACGCAGGTCTTCTCAGCTGCCAGTTTTACCAGCCGTGAAACACCTCCCCACAGACAGGGCAGCGCAGGGCAGGGGAGACTAGGTGAGGATGTCGTGGGCCTGATGCTCCACCAGCATCTCCATGCTCTTCACGTCGGTGCACCAGAACTCCAGGCGGTCCTTCATCCCCTTGATCTGAGGGCAAACCAGGACACACGTGTCTTAAGGCCCTTGGGAATCACAGCACCTGACGGGGCAGTCCTAAATTTCCAGCTAATCCTTTAGGGCAGCATTAATAAAAAGGACATCAGAGCTGGGAAAGCGGGGTGTGTGAGATGGGATCATCCCAGCCAATTCTTATCAGAAGGACATGAGGAAAAACTTGCATGAAAGAAAACAGGCAAGAATAGAGGAAGTCCAGAGGATTAAATTTCCAGCAAATATAAATAAGATGGATATGAGCTCAGATCACGGAACCAGGAAAGTACTTGATCGGAGCACCAATTTAAAGATTAAAAGCCATCACCAGCACGACCAGCACTGCTGTCACAATATGCTTTAAACGCAGGGTTCAAATCTCAAGCTTGCACTGAATTAGGTTCTTTGAAAAGCCCTTATAGTCCCTAGAGCAGTAATTCATTCTCTGAAATCTCTTGTCTAATGATGCTTTCTTCCTAAATGGCTTCCATCCAGATGAAACTAAGGCAGCACAGATACAACCCAAAACACCCACGAAGTTGAACCATGTATTTCAAGCACATCACCTGCTGCAAATCCAGCACGCGGGGCTGCACCCAGGTCATGTGAACGCGCTTATCCACCTCGTCAATACTGCCTCTCACCAGCCCCACCGAGAGGGCCTTCATCACCAGCAGCTCCACCTGTGCAGAGGGGGGATCGTGTAAGACACCCTGGTGCCAGCACGCGCGCGCCTGTGGACCCCGCCAGCCGTGAAACGCAAGGGGAACAAGGGGCAGTTTCTGTCTGCGGTCTGAGTCTGGGGGCAGCAGGCTCACACAGGAGTCCTGACTGCCCCCGAGGAGCAGCTTTGCTGCTGCGACATCCCGAGTCTAAGAACTTTATACCTCATTCACGGTGATTTTCGCACTCTTGGCAATTTCTTCAAAAGTGAGTTGTCTATGATTGGCAGGTCGTGTGAAAGTCATCTGAAAAAAAGTTTTGTTTATTAACTATTTTTCCATAAAAAGATTGTCAGAGAACTGATTGATAAGGATATGTCTGTCAACACTTGCTCTGAAAATACAGATCTTATCAGTACCACACATACTAAAATTTTCTTAATATTAGTCATGTATCTTATCTCACTAAGCTTTCAATTCCTAGATAAGAAGGTGAAATACGCTTTATGGTAGTTTGCTACAATAGTCACTATTCGTTTCCCGAACAAGTACTTGAGGCTGCCATGTGCCAGGGCTGTACCTAGAGCTGAGGATTCCGTGGGGAACTAGAAACACAAGGTCCCTTTTCTCAAGAAGCTTAAATTCTAGTGTGGGAAACCGGATGAGCATGCAGACAAAGAACGGCAAGCGCAATGAGGGGGCAGCTCCCGCAGCGCAGGTGGTCGGGGGATACCTCTCTGAGGCGGCGTCATCTAAGCTGAGAGCCAAACACAAACTAAAAAAGCAAGTTGGGGCAGAGGAAGAGGAAAGGTGCTGGAGAGGGTGCGGGCCAGGAGAGCTAGCGGCCCAGCTCCGGCTGCGCCCGAGGGCCTGGAAGTGGGCGGGGCCTCGCTTACCTCCATGAGACACAGCAACTGGATTTTCCTCAGAAGCTGGGCCTCGCTGGCTGCTAAATCAGGCTGCAAAGTGAAACGGTACCAGTTACCTGACCTGGCTTTGAAATTCTTTCTACAGCCGTCAACTGAACAAAAAGAAACTGGGCAGGTCCAAACACTTTAGCTCACTGAGGCTCATTATTCGCTTCAAGTGATGTGAACTTCACTTTTCTCAGGAAATCATTAGAAGAAGGCCTTCTTCTAATGGTTAGTTGAAGGCCTAAGGATTTTCCAAGACAAGGAGTTTACAGGGTAAGACTTGTGCTGCTGTCACAAACACCAGGGAGCGGGCCCACGGGGTGTATGTGGGCGTTGCAAGAGGACTCTCGCGCAAGGAAAGGCAGGGAGGGCACAGCCAATGCCCGAGCGGGTCTGGGTGCAGTGCCTGCTCAGCCAGCTTGGGGTCAATGGGGCCGCCGAGGAACACACTGCTGAAGTTCCGGACACTCGTT
This sequence comes from Eschrichtius robustus, assembly GCF_028021215.1. Lineage (NCBI taxonomy): Eukaryota > Metazoa > Chordata > Mammalia > Artiodactyla > Eschrichtiidae > Eschrichtius > Eschrichtius robustus. Next base: position 330,460 of record NW_027175262.1, read on the forward strand.
CTGAACTGAAAGCGCAAGTTAGTAATCCGTCACGAAAAGCGGCATTGTCATGAGAACCACAATGCACCTCTGCACAACCTGTACAACCTCCTTGCAGCTGGGTCTAAAGGTTACTTGCTGAGCACAGAGCCAAACCGTGGAGAGCGGCTTCCCTGATTCAATGTTTAGTAGCTCAGACCCCGACACGGGCAGCCCTGACAGCGGCACCTCTGCTACAGCCGTGGATGAGTCAAGCGCTTCAGAAAGGGCCCCTCCCCCGGCACGAGCTCTTGCTGTCTGGCCAGACACCGCTGGCAAGCACCTCCCCAAGTTCCCACTCCTCCTGACATCTCCGTGCCAGCCGTCTTTCTTTCTGAGTGGCACACCTTCCCGAGACGCCGACACACAGGCCTCGTTAGGCTGGCTGCATCTGCTTTCTGCCTCTTCACAGCCCATTGTTATCTACTCTGTGCCCTTATGTGTCAGTCCTACAAGTTCATCTTGAACTTTGAGAAGATGGAAAGTTCCAGAAAAGTATAAAGACTATAACACAACCACAATTCCTATCACCACTAACATTTTAGTAATTATTTGCTTCTAATAATTTCATTTAAAAAGAGTAACCTTCCTGTTAAACTTCAAATCCTTGTCAAGTGCTCTCCTCACTGAGTCCCACTCAACGCAGGCTCCTTCCCCCATGCAGACCCCTCTCCCCCCGCTCCCCGCCCCACGATCTCCCCGTTCCCGTCACTCACTCGCTCTAGCCCCACGTGCCCTATCTCACTTTGCCGACACGCTGAAAGCTTCCTCTCCCTCTGCTAAACACGCCCTTCCATACTCGTCACTAGCTACTTCCCACTCATTCCTAAGGTCACACACAGAGCAGTCCTGCTCTGGGGAAGCTTCCGGTGACACCCCCTCCACCCAACACAGGCGAAGCTCTCTCTGCTTGTGGCCCTGAGCACGGCCACAGCAACCGAGGCCACAGCAACCGAGGCCACAGCAACCGAGCTACCACAGTAACCGAGGCCACAGTAACCGAGCTACCACAGCAGCTCATCAGCGACCGAGCCACCTGCTCGATGAGAGCAAAGTGGCGGGTAGAGGGAAGGCGCTCAACAGACGGCAGACACACGAGCTCCACGCGGGGGCTCTGCCAGCCCCGCCGGTGGCTGACCTGCTGGCCCCAGGCGGTCTTCAGAGTCTGGAATCGCTCTACGTTGCCGCTGTTAAAGGCATAGAGGGTGTCAATCAGCCACTTCCGGTCAGTGTTCCTCAGCGACTCCAGCACGGGGTGCATGAGCTGTGAGGACGGAGACGGTCAGCTGACAGAAAGTCACGGTCTCCCCCGTGTTAAGGAATCTGTACCCCAGGTCCACATACCAGCTCTCCGAAGTTGAAGACCCCCTCGCCAAGGAGTCCCGCCAGGCCCAGCGTGAAAGCTCTCTCCTGCTGCTCAGACACTGCGGCGACAACACGGCTCCAGTTACACGCCAGCCACGAGACTCAGTCCTGTCTGGCTTTAGAAATCTCACAGAAAATGTAAAGAAACTGTTCTGTGTGATGGTTGTATGACAAAGCCCTAAGATTAGGCATCTCTTTTAAAGTACTGGATTGACTTAGTTATACCTGGAACCATATAAATGGCTTTTGTGGGAAAGGCATTCATTGCTTATTTTTACCGAACTATACACGAACCTACTGACATTTTCAGCCTGTCTACTGCCTGGCAGGGGGGGCTCCTCATCCCCCTGGCCTGCCGCGGGAAGCAGCACCACTTCTTATTTATCTCCGAGCCACCACATTTAGCCTCTTTTGACTAGAATTCTGTTCCCTTATTCTCTTGACACATTAGTTGCTTTTTCCAATATATTTTGTTCCCTTATACTCTTGACCACATTTGTTGCTTTTTCTAATATATTTTCCTTGAGATGCAGCAATTAAAACTGCACTAACAATTTTAGGAGTTGCTGGTCCCCTTAGCTTCAACAGTATACTGTGAAAAACATCTAAAATATGCTGAAATTGGCTAAATTTCTTTTCTAAACACATATTCCTTGCACTTTTCCCAAAAGTCACTGCTCACTTTTCTTTCCACCCTCAAACCCTTGAAAATTCCATAATTTACTCCCCTGGGTCCAGCATTTCAGTTTTTACGACAAGAGTCCCAGGTTCAGGGATCTCACCGGGCCCTCCGTCCTGCGAGGGCTTAAGGCACCCACATCACTGTCCTGCTCACAGAGGCCTCTGACTCAGAGAACAGAGGGACCTGGAGAAGGGGCAGTAAAGGGGCTACGAGGCGCGAGCCTCATTTTCACCTGAATTAAACGCTGAAGACAAATACAATGCAGAAACGAAGCTTAAACAACTCTTCCCACCACATGGACTTTCTTCTAAAAGGAATGAACACATCTGAATAATTCCTGAGATCGGCTGCCTCAGGCATGTCACAGCTGCTATGTCGTGTGAGTGAGCTCCTCGTGTGACACGGACTTTTTGGCCACGTTACCTGGCAGATCCTTGATGTCAACACAGCCCAGAAACCGCAGCGCATCTTTGTAGTAGGATGCGTGGTTTCCGATTGTTTGATAGTATTTACTGGAGAGGTCGTAGAAACGACTGTGAACAGATGTCACCCCAGGGAGGTTATTGAGCATTTCTTCAACATCTTCAATTGTTTCCTACACACAGGAAGTGAGATTGCCTTTCTTTGTAACTTGAAACATTTTTCAAGTAACATATGACAAGATGAAAAGCAAAAGCCACAAATGACTGATAAATTTGACTACGTTAAAATGGAAAACTTCAGTTCATCCAAAACACAGATAAAAGAACAAAGACAAGCTATAGACTATGAAAAGATATTTAAAGCACATGCAACCCATAGGGTAAGATGACCAAGGCTAAGTAAAAAACTCTTAAAAATCAAGAGAAGATAAGCAACACAGAAAAATGGGCAAAAGAAAAGATAAAACAGGCAATTTATAGAAGTGGAGACATGAGCAGAGTGGTCAATAAACCACCAGTAATCAAGAAATGTAAAGTACACTTTCAGTGAGATACCATCTCATCTCAACACATCAGTACGAACTGAGCAGCCTGAAAATATCAAGCGTTGAAGGTGTGGAGCTTCGGGAGTGCCTGTATGACGCACTGACCACATAAGTTGGCCTGCTATCCATATTCACACCTATCCCCAAAATTACACTAAAATGAAAGTAAGAAAGGCATAAACACAGACGGGAATCTTCAACAATGATAATTAGGAAGCAGAGAGGGCTGGGTCAATGGTGAACGGCAAGAACCCACGTGCTGTGGACCACTGGAGGCCGTGTGGGCTCCTGCTGGATGGGCGTGCTGTGGTCACACAGGGGAGAGCTCTGTTTAAGGGCAACAGGCATCGTGTCAACAACTTATTCTTAAGTGGTTTTGAAAAGAAAAAAAAAAACCACACACACACAGAACGACAAGGCAAAGTGGTGAAATGTCAACAATGGGAGTCTGAGGTAAGGGTAGAGGAGAGTTCTTTTGCTATTTTTGCAACTTTCTGGTAATCTAAAATTATTTAAAAATAAATAGTTAAACAAGAAAAATAGGATTTTTGCCCCCTACAACTTTAAACAACGATAAACCTGTACTGCGGCAATCTCACCTTTGTAACTTGTAGGTCCCCGATATTTAATTTTAGAGCTCCAATTGCGGTTTTACACAGGATCACTGCCTCATCGCTACTTTTCACCTAAAGAATCAGAAACAAGGGAGCCTCAGAACTGTGGGCAGTAGACTAACAAGGAAGGTATCTGAACACTGATTTAACCTGCAGGACTACAGACACACTGGTCTCTAGAGTTGTGACAGTGAGCACAGACACAAACTATAAGTCAAACATATTTTAAAAGATCTGGCTCAAACTTCACATTTACCTTCTCACGAGTCTTTTCCAGAAAAGTAAGAGCCACATTAGGATCTAGAAAAGAGAGAACAAAGTCAGAAGAACCACCAACAGAGTATCTTTACAGATTAGTTTCTACCAACCAGGACATTTTTAGGTGGGATAATCTTTAGGTTTAGACCATAAAATACAAAACTTAGAATTTTACGTTTTCTACTGAAATGCAAAAGTTCAAATAACTTATACTTCAAGATCATTTAAATTACCATTAGGATCTGTTCCTTTATGAAACAAAGTGAGACTCACCAGTCATCTGTCTAACTACATGAAGAATGATTTCTACCAGGGACAAAGGATTCACCCTGAAATAAAAACCACATCTTTGAGTGTCAACAAATATCAACGTATCCATTTTCAAACACAAAAACTGACAAAAGAGTTTTACCTGTGTTCAAATTCACTGATGAAGTTTTCATAAAGCTGTGGAACCAAAACATGGAGAGTAGTTACAGGACGTCTTTCACTCGGCAAAAGCAGAACTTCAGACACTACCATGATGCCCATCGCGCAGTAGGCACTGCATAAATGTTTGCTGAATGACGGAAGACCCATATTGGGGCTTATTAAGTTCACATAAACGATCACCAATAAATTACTGAAGAAAGCTACGGGTTTTTTTTTTGGCTTTGGGAATTAGAACCCTGCCCTGTGAGAATCTCCTGAAGACCAACTTCTCTATTCGTCCTCCAAAGTACGCTGAGTAAAACAGACTATCAGTTTGAAAGGTTCACGAACCTGACAGAGGTTAGAAGGTTGCAGGCTAATTACGTCCCATTATCAAATATCTTAGCCATGCAGCAAACATTTGAGCACTTACTCAGACCCTTTGCTAGGCACTACAGACACAGAATGTATAAGACAAAAGCTGAGCTTTTAAGGAGCTTCTGGCCTAGTAAAGAGAGACTTGCAAACAAATAAGTGACAACACTGTGAGTTAAAAAGCAAGGAAAAAAGCACATAGCTGGATCAGCCAATGAGAGAGGTTGCAAATATTCTGCTATGAGTAGAAAGTGACTTAAAGACAAGAAGCCAAAGAAGAGAGATGAACAATTATGAATTATCCATAACTATGATACAGAACCTTAGGGAACAAATATTAAGACAGCTCTAATTTATCATTTTCCCACATATTCCAAAAGACAGCATGCCCAGCAAAATCTCCAGGCTTACAGATGATTACAAGTTGCTTTGAGCAGTACAATGTCAAACTGGTAGATACAAACCACAAGAAAATCTTAGAAGCCCAGATGGTAGAATAACAAAGTGGTAAGCTTCACTGTGAGCACATATAAAGTAATGTATTCAGGGCAAGTAATTCAAACTATCATTATGAACTAGCTTGCAGTTCCAATGCATGAATCAGTTCCTCTGATTCATCCAGATTCCGAGAGAAAGACAACACGGAGAGATGTCAGGAAAGACTTCGAAGAGTAGGCTACCAGTGAACAAATCTGGGGTGGGGGTGGGTTTGTCAGGAGATCTGGGAAAGGCTGGGGCAGAGAGTGTATTTTTCTGTTGACAAAATTCTAGAAGTGCTCTATTACAGAGGCAGCATGATACTAAGCAGCATTCCCCCTCCAGGCCTCCTGTCCCCCAGGGAAGCACATCTTCCACACTGCCCAGGACGAAGTGTTCGGGCAAACAAGCAGTCAGTGGGGGAGAGGGAAGAGGAGTGATGGCAGTTATAACAGTTGTCCACCTTCCCTGTGGTCCAGTGGTTGAGACTCCGCGTTCCCAATGCACGGGGCCCGGGTTTGAACCCTGGTCAGGGAACTAGATCCCGAATGCCGCAGCTAAGAGCCCGCATGCTGCAACTAGATCTCGCACGTGGCAACGAAGATCCCTCGTGCCCCAACTAAAACCCAGCGCAGCCAAATAAATTAAAAAAAAAAAAATCTATAAACAATAAGATACAGGGGCATGGTAAGAGAGAGCATTTTAGGTTGGGATTTCAGAAGAAGCCAGAATGTCTGTGTTTGAATCCTCTTCTGTCACTTATTAGCTGTGATCTATGGCAAGTCACTTAATCTCTTGGTGTCTGCCTCTACATCAAAAAAAAAATAGGACAGAAATAGGACAGCAGTAGTACTTATCTCCCAACGTTGTTACAAGGAGTGAATGAGTAAATGTGTAAAGCACTCAGAACAAACGGCACCTGACAAAAAGAGGTGGCTGAATAAGCTTATTGTTATATATATTATTATTGTAAAGCCCACCTATTAAAAAGTACTTGAACGCATTTATATACTCTGACCTAGCATGGCAAATCATTTACCTTAATGAGACCATCTCCTTGGGCAAAGCATGGGTCCTGCACAAAATCAAGCACCTGAAGTGTCAGCTGATGCCACAACCTGAAAAACACAAGGCTCTTAAGACCTATAACCTAGCATCAGTCACAGACATCTTCACCCTTGATGGTCCTATCAAATGACAAATACTAACTAGTCTCTACTGTGTAATACAAGAATGCTAAAGCAGATGCTTTTTAAAGCTGAGTTCTTTCCCTGGCTCTGCTACTCAATGGTTATGTCACCTTGAGATCACTTAACCTCTCTAAGACTCAGTTTCCTCAGCTATAAGTGGAGAACACCTTTCCAGACTACCTCAAAGGGTTATTGAGAGGCTTGACTGGAAACAAGAACTCTGGGATCATACATACCTAATTTGAAATCCTGGCTCTTCTACCTATTAGTTGAGTATCTCAGGGAAGGAGCTTAAACTGAGCTTCAGCTTCCTCATCTTTAAACAGGATGAAGGACTGAATGAGCTAATACAGAAAGCCTCTAGAACAATGACATAGCACATTTGAAACCAAAGGCTAATTTCTAAGAGTGCAAATAAAATGCTCTGAAAAATACAAAGTACTACACACGCAATTATTTGCCAAAAACTAAGAATTTTCTCTCAAAAACTGCTAATAGCAGAAGGCTGCTGAACATCATGAAAACACATACTGAATATCCATGTGAGAAGCACTATGCTAAAGGCTAGGGCTCTTAACAGGGAGGTATTACAAGAGGTGTATTTTTCCATGGAACATCACTAAACCAATGCCAGCAACTCATTCTATTCATTTAAAAAGAGGTTATTGCTTAGCAACTGAGAATTTAATTGTTCTGAAATTCACCCTGTTTCTAAGCAAAACCAAACTCTGAGATCTCTCTAGGGGCACAAAGCCCAACATGAAATGCAATAAAAAGTATGGGCCATGGGGGAGGGGAGAAGTGGTTGCACCCCACCGTGTAACCAGAGGCAGAATCAACAGGGGAAAAAACCCACAAAACTGCACTGGCCTCTGGTTTATCTGTTCCCGACTGCCGAGAAAGATAACTGTAGGTACAGTGCCACTATGACAAAGCTAAGTACAAGACACCGGTATCTGTTATACAAAATGTATGGCAGTCTGACCCCGAAAGGGTGTTTTGCTTGTTTGACTGGAATCAAGAGCTAAAATCACAGCCCCGAACCGTTTTCGTAAGACCAGAAGGAAGGGGAGTTTCGAAGCCTCAGTCACAGCCCCTCGGTCTGGAAGGCAGTGAACCCTAGATCCCAAAACCCAGCCTACGGCTCTCCTCCTCGGTCCTTGCGGGATGTCACCCCTCTCCCTCGTCGGCCCTGCCTTCCGGGTTCCTCAGCGCACCTCCTCGGTCTAGCCTGTCCCCACTCTCTCCACACGGGTCTGAGCGCCCTCAGTCCATCAAGGTCCCGGGCCCCCCCCCCCGCCCCGTCCCCACTCCGTGTCGCTCTCCTATCCCAGGACGCCCGGGTCCCCTTGGCTCGGCGCTCACTTCTTCGTGTAGAGCTCCTCCAGACGGTGCCACACGGCGGCCTGGCCGGGCCCGGAGCTCTGGCTCTGCTGTAAGAAGCCGGGTACGTCCTTCATGACGGGAGAAAGACCCCGGGACAGCGGTACTGCGGAGACGGCCGGGCCGCGGAGTAGGGCTGCCAGAAGTGCTCACTCACTTCCGGCGCCGCGTCGCGCGGGGCAGGCCGGGAACGCCATACGCGACGTGGGGCGCCCGCTGGTTGTCATGGTAACCGCGCCTATTTCCTTCGGGCAGAGTTCTCCTCAGGGTTTGTACCGGAATCCCCTGGCAGCTGGCCGTGCTACTGTGGCGTTGAAGAGTACGGGCGCCTGGGTCGAACCAGCCATCGACTGGCTGTGTGGCCTCGGCCTTTGTGACCCAATGTTCCCGATTCAAGTGGGATGATAACAATACTACCTTCCTAGTAGTGGCTTGCGAGGACTAAGTGTAAATATGATGCCTGTCCATAGAAAGCACTCCCGAAGTGTTAGTTACCATCGCCATCTCAACTGAAAAAAGGCGGGAGCGAGGGTAGAGAAATGCAGGTTCCTGGTTTGGTCTTGGGTACCAGAGGAGGGAGATCATCAGACTAGGAAAGCGGCCCCACCTTGCGTCCACCTCTACCTGGGCTGCCGGGGCCGGGAAAGAGAGCGCGAGGCTGTGGTAAGGGCTTGCGGGGGCGGGGCGAGGGTGCACCGAGAGGGGCGGGGCGCGCTGGGGGGCGGGGAAAGAGGGCGCAAGGGTGTGGTAAGGACGCGCTGGGGCGGGGCGAGGGTGCCCCGAGAGGGGCGGGGCGCGCTGGGGGGGCGGGGAAAGAGAGCGCAAGGGTGTGGTAAGGGCTTGCGGGGGCGGGGCGAGGGTGCACCGAGAGGGGCGGGGCGCGCTGGGGGGCGGGGAAAGAGCGCAAGGGTGTGGTAAGGGCTTGCGGGGGCGGGGCGAGGGTGCACGGAGAGGGGCGGGGCGCGCTGGAGGCGGGGAAAGAGAGCGCGAGGGTGTGATAAGGGCTTGCAGGGGCGGGACTTTCGGGTGCGGGGCGCGCTCGGGGGCGGAGCGCGCACGTGACCCCTGGGCACCTGACGCTGCGGGCTGCGGAGGAACATGGCGTTGTGGACTTGTTCAGTTGTTCCCGCCCTCAGGCTTTGGGGCCTGGGAGGTGCGCGGCCCTGGACCCGCCGGCCTCGGTTTGTTCCGGGTGGCGGCGGCGGGGGTGGCGGGCGGGGCCCAGGGCGGAGACTGACCCCCTCAGGCGAGCGGGGGAGTCAGGCTTCCCCCTGCGTGGTCGGCGGGACGATTGGAGGACCTGAAAATGGCAAGTCCCTGCTCACGCGGCTCTGAAGGGTGTTCCGGAGACACCCATGGCATTGGTTTCTCGTTTCTTCCCGGGGTATTTTGGGCGTGTATAAGCAACATTACTTGTTCATTCTTGACATCCCGCCCCCTTTTTAGTTAGATTCTATTCTGTACCTGTCCTTTTTTACTTAACATGTCTTGGAGTTACTTCCATTCTAAACATAAATGTTTTCTGAGTCTTTTATACTAATCTGTAGAATTCCATTATATGGATGTTTCATACTTTAACCAGTCTCTTGTTGAAATAGGTTCTAATCTTTAGTTATTACAGATAATGCTGTGTTGAATAACCTTGTTTGTACCTCACTTTTTGGATAAATTTCTAGTAGTGGAACTCCTGCGTCTACTTTTTATTGCCCCACATAAAGGTCGTGCAGTTAATACTCCCACCAGCGTATGTTCATACCCCTACACAGGTTCATACACAATAATTGCACATTTTGAGTCCTTGTCTAGGAACTGAACCTACAAGTGGAAAAATCTTAAGGCCCATAGTTGCTAATCAGAGTAGTTAGGAAACTAACTTAAATGCCCACTAATGGTCAAGTGTTTACGTAAATAACGGTACGTTCATTTAATGCCTTCTTACACAACTACCAAAAATATCGAAGAGTTTAATAAAGAAATACCAAGGAGGAGTCTTTCTTTCATCCAAGAAACTTTTAATTGGACTCATTATCTACCAGACTGTTCTAGATGCGAGGATGGAGCAGGGGTCAGACAAACTGTTGCCTCCATGGAGCTTATTCCAGTTTCAGAATCTGCAGGCAGTTGTGTGGGTGGGGCATGGCTAAATAGTGACCCGGTCTACCAGGTGCTGATCAGGAGACCGCCATCATTCAGTAAATCCGGCTCCCACTCCTCCCACCCCGCTGCCCCCGCCATCAAGCAGAAGGCTTGAGGGTGCCTGTGCGGAGCAGTCCGTTTGCATAGGCTGTCTACACGTTGGAATTTGTGCCTTTCCAGTTTGTATTTTAGGGCTCTTATAAGAAATTGTCCTTTGTTTCCCTTTCCTAGTTAGCATCCATGCATGCCCCTCAGAGTACCCCTACTCCCAGTAGATCTCATTCCATGTAGCATATACTTTAAGTCATTCAGTATATTCTAGACATTCGGTAAAATTCTGCCATGTGTTTTTCAGTGACAGACCTTTTACTTATGTAGATGAGAAATACCCATCAAGTACCCTGAGTAATACCTTGCACCCAAGTAGGCACTCAACAATGGTAATGACTTCTACAACATGGGTATTTTTTCAACACCAGCAAGCAGCTCTCCACTTTTCCACAGACACCGACCGGGTGTCAAATTTAACTGAATTCTGGCTCTGTCAGCCTGGAGATAGCACCAGCTTCCACAGGTTAAGGGCTCAGTCCCACAAGACTGACACCACTTCAGCTGCCAATGCAGGTTCACCTGTCCTTCTGACGAACTGACTGCAAATCGGAGGTTCCCACGACCCCCTCCTCTGGCTGGATTCACTTGCTAGAGTGGCTCACAGAATTCAGGAAACCAGTTTACTTACTAGATCGCGGGTTTATTATAAGGGATATTAAAGGATATGAATGAACAGCCAGATGAAGAGACATGTATATAGGGCGAGGTTTGGAAGGGTTCTCAATACAGGAGCTTCTGTCCCTGTGGAGTTCAGGGCCTGGCACCTGGAAGTTTTCTGGTTCACCGACCTGGCAGCTCTCTGAACCCCCTCCTTTTGGGTTTCCATGGAGGCTCCAACCCTCTAATTGTGGTCGGTTCCCCTGGCAACAATATCCCCATCCTTAGGGGGTTTCCAATAGTCACCTCATTAACATAAACTCAGTGTAGGTGTAAGAGGCTTGTTATGAATAACAAGACACCCATTTCACCTTCACGGCTCTGAAGTGATTTTAGGAACTGAGGCCAAAAGACCAAATATTGTAACAAAAGATGCTCCCATTGCTCTTAGGAAATTCAGAGGGTTCTGGGACAGAGACCAAAATATATATTTATTATAACTCACAGTATCGCAACTTCCCTCTCATTCCTTTTGTATTTCTCATAATAATTTGCATTTAGGAGGAGCTCAGTAAATGTTTGGGTGAGGACCTTAGGTGAATAGATGTTGTTGATGCTGTGTGCAGGGGGGCATTTAATAGCTGTAGTTGGAACCAGAACCTTCTCTTTCCTTCCTAACCGTCTGACTGGTTTTCATTGGAAAACCCCCTTTGGAGATTTCATTGACTTGCACTCAGAAGAGCTGCCTTGACAGGTGCTTTTATGCAAGTCTTTGATGCAGCAGAACTTTCTTCAGAATCTAGGGGCATCTCTGCAAGAGCCTGGGGAGGAGTGGGGAAGCATTGTTTTCCCTGCTGCACGTATTTCCTGTACTTGCTCCTGGGAGGTTTACAGCTATGGATTTTTTTTCAGAAGACTGTAGGAATCGTCTCTGGCTCCCTTGCTTTTAGCTTCAGCAGCTGAGGCTCAGGGTGCTTGAGTGACTTGATGAGACAGGCGGTGAGCTAGGGCTCTGACGCTCCTTTTGGTGCCCTCGGCCCTGCCTTCCCTCGCCACGTTCGTCTTTCTCATTACACACCTTTCTGAGGTCTGTTCTTTGGAAAAGCAAGATGATGCTTTGTGTGTCTGGAGAGGCACCACAAATGGACTGAGTGACCAGCAAGCCCCTGAGTGGCGCTGTCATTTACCCCAGAGTGGAGTGTGGGAGTGCAGGAAGGGAAGGGGTGACAGGCACCCGAAAGGGAGGAGGGGGAGCCAGTACTGTCACCTCTCAGGGGCGGGCGAAGTGACTTCTCACTGGGTTCAGCAGTGGCTTCGTGAAGGAGGTGGCCTTGACTCTGGGAGACTGTGGACATGCTGAGGTGGAAAAAGGCCTTTTCAGGCAAAGGAGCTGGGTTTAGGGTGTACACAAGAACCAGGAAAGGAGGGGTCTGTGAGAGGGGGTAGCGGGGTTGAGGCCATCACTGGGGCGGGGTGTGTTGTGCTAAGATGTTAGGGCGCTCTGGGGGGCAGAGGGCGTCCGGGAAAGCCTCACCAGCAGTGTGTAAGCAGGTGGGTCTGTGCAGATTTTGCAGGAACAAGAGAAAAACCAAAGACAGAGCAAACAAGGGAGTGAGTTGGCGTCACACTCCTGGAAGATAAGCTCTGGATTGTCCTGACCTGTATCTAAAGATGTGCTTTTAGGGTGCGTATTTCTTGCTTGTATCACAAATGAGTAAAAGAAATACTCTGTTTCCTGTTTTTATGTCTGTATTCACTTCAGATTTATCAATCATTTGGGGAGGGTTGTCATTTCAGTTTGTTTAATCTCTTTTCCTGTCAGGGTGGAGGGGTCTACACCGAGGGCGATGTCCTGGAGGCGGGTCATCAGGCCCTCCTCCTGGAGGACGGGTGTGGTAGCTGCCAGCCCTTGGGGTGTGAGGAAGGTGCCCTGTGTGGTGGGGCTGGCCGTCTTGAACTCTGGGCGAGCTGCCAGAATGATACCAGGAGGTGATGAAGTTGTACAGCTCAGGCAGCTGCCAGATGAGGGCCCCGAGAGCAGATCAGTAAACCCAGAAGGCCTTCAGGCCCACACTCGGCTCTAGCCTGCGCGCCCCCAGTGGCTGCCGACTTGCTTCAGTGGGACGTTTTTCAGGTGCCGCTCCAGGCTCTATGCTGGCTGTGTTGCCCTTGTCTTCTTCCTGGTGCTTTCCTGCGTTTGGAGTCACTTACCGAGTCCTGATGCCTCTCCGAAGCCTGCGATTTGTTTATTGTGTGTCTTGCTCTCTTTTCTTGTGGAAGACCATCTCATACTCCTAACAGTTAAACTTGTTGTGAGTGTCTCAGCTCCTGGTTTCTGGAGATGACCTGAGAAGCCTTCTAGAGTTTTGCAGGGAGACCCCCGAGGCCCAGTATGCCCACTGCCTTGCCTGGGTTATGTGATTTGTCTGGCTGCCATGTAATATGAACAGCCTCCTGAATAGCTGCGAACGTTGAAGTCTCTGCAGCAGTTTGAATCCCTCACTGTTAGGATATGAATGTTCGTTTTTGGAATGGTCTCTTGAACCCACTTATCATCCTGGTAATATTTTGTGTAAAGTCGGAGACGTTTAACTTTCTTTAAATGTCACTGAGTATTTGTCACATCCCAGGTATGTTAGGGCGTATGGCTCTGCAGAGAGTGTCCCCCGAGACCCCGGCTCCAGCTTGAGCCTTCAGCACTAGCCTTCGATAACAGGAACTGTGAAATGATACTTTCCTTATTTGCACAGTTCCCGCTAACCTGAAATACGTCTTGATTTCTGAGTTTGTATTTTATCCATGATAAGAAAGGTGGTGGTTTGGGGGCAGCAGGGAAGTGTGTGGTCATTCTCAGTGGCGGGGCTGCGGGAGGGGAGACACCGCTTGCTAGCATGGACTGGGTTCTCATCGGTTACCTGGCTGCTGTCCTTTTCCTGTCAGTATTGCAGGTGCAGGAAGGCCCATATCTTTTTCTGCCGGTGCCTCAAGTGTCTCTGGAAGTGGAGGCCACAGTCCGAAGTTTCTCCTGCAGGACGTTGCTGAGCTGATTAAAACCGGAGCCTGCCAGAGGGTGGTGGTCATGGTGGGGGCCGGCATCAGCACACCCAGCGGCGTCCCGGACTTCAGGTGCCCGTGCAGTCCCCGTGCCCCTCCCTGGCTGCCTGGGGCTCACTCCACTTCCCGGCTCTCTCCTGAAGGGCTCAGAGCCTCTTGCTTCTCTCTGCAGATCTCCAGGGACCGGCTACTACAGCAACCTCCAGCAGTACAAGATCCCCTACCCCGAGGCCATTTTTGAGCTCTCATTTTTCTTTCGCGATCCCAAGCCGTTTTTCACTTTTGCCAAGGAGCTGTACCCTGGGAACTATAGGCCTAATGCCACTCACTACTTCCTGCGACTGCTCCATGACAAGGGGCTGCTTCTGCGGCTGTACACACAGAACATCGACGGGCTTGAGAGAGGTGAGACCTCCGTCCCGTCTCACATCTTCTCGCTCTTGCAGGGAAGGCTCACGTGCCTGTTTCTAGGTAGGGCTGAGGCCTAGTGCTTATTCCCCATCCTTGTGACTGATCTTGAGCCAAAGAGTTTTGCCTTTGTCCCCCCAAAAAACTGTCCTCTGTGTGTTTAAGTATCACTGTTGGGACCTCATTGTGGACCCATTTTCCGGGCTGTGAGTTTGGGATAGAACTAAAGTTGACATTGGGAGCTTCTGATCCGATGATTTCTTTTCTCTTTATATGTATATATTTTCAAATGTTGATTTATTTATTTATTTGGCTGCATCAGGTCTTAGTTGCGGCACGCAGGATCTTTGTTGCGGTGCGTGGGCTTCTCTCTAGTTGTGGCGCACGGGCTCCAGAGCACGTGGCCTCAGTAGTTGCGCTACACAGGCTCTCTAGTCGTGGCACGTGGGCTTAGTTGCCCCGCGGCATGTGGGATATTCGGTCCCCGACCAGGGATCAAACAACCCACGTCCTCTGCATTGGAAGGCGGATTCTTAACCACTGGACCACAAGTGAAGTCCCCTGATGATTTCTTTTTTAAAGTTTTCATTACGGGATTTTCTGAGCACACAAAAGTGAAGAGAAGAATGCAATGAATCCTCATGTTCTCGTCACCTCGTCCTGGCTGGTCCTGTTTAATCTGTGTCCTACCGCCACCTTCTCTCTCACCCCCAGCTATTATGAAGCAGATCCCTCTCGTCATAAATGTAATACATAAATCCAGCAATGGATATCTTTAGAAGAGAAAGACTTTTAAAACACAACCATGATATCATTATCACACAAAGAAATCACTAATAATTCCTTAAGATCATCAAACTCAGTGTGTGGTGATTTCTTGACTGTCTCGGTGGTGGCCACAACCAGTGATTCATGGGTCATACTGTCATACTGACCTCTGGCCGTGCACCCTAGAGAAGCAGTTGCTGGGGCCTCTTCTTACGTGCAGTGACGCTGACAGGCAGCTCTCAGCAAGCCAGCAGCAGCTCAGCCAGGCTGTGGATGTGTTGTGATTTGAAAAATGGAGTTCTCTCGACTCCAGGAAAATGTTTCTTTGCTAGAAGGACTCTACAGCTTGGAACCACATAGGCAGCAGCGAATACCCCGTGGGGACAATCTCTCTCCTGGAGTTGCAGCAAGGCGGGCCTTGTGGGAAGGCGGGAGTGTGTGGCTGTGAGCCTCGGCGTATGTACAGTGAGGACAGTGGGAAACCACTGCAGCTAGGACCAGGTCTGTGTACCCACAGCCTTCCAAAGCTGGTGGTGATAACAAAAACTTCATGATAAGTTACCTTTTGCCTGTTTTTCTACAGGTTTTTGGACATGTATTTATAGTGTTTTCTCACTTTTACTCGGTGTGTGTAGCATAGAAAATGTCTTTCTTAGTATTGGGTGTAATTTTATCTGGACTTAATCAAATGCTTTTTCCACTGTGTTTTCACAGGCTTTGTTTTACCTGTGATTCGGCTCCATGTTGGAGCCTCACCCCTGAGCTTATTCTGATCAGTGGGGTGTCGTTTGTAGGTGACAGGGGCGGGGACATCGGGCTTTCAAGTCACACCAAGGGCTGTGACTCCTGGAGGGCCTGCTGAGCCCAGAGGTTACACTAAGGGGCTTGCGCCCAAGCTGGGGGCAGCAGCACTTAGCTTTGGTTTGAATTTCAGCGTCTGGCATCCCTGCCTCAAAGCTCGTTGAAGCTCACGGATCCTTTGCCTCTGCCACCTGCACCGTCTGCCGAAGACCCTTCCCAGGGGAGGACTTTTGGGTGAGTTGTCACACTGACAGTTCTGTCCCTTCTGCCTTTCTCACTGGGAGTAAGCTGGAGAAGTGGTGTTTCATAAGCATCATGTCGGTAGGACAACAGAACAGTAATACTATGAAAATGTTTTCATTTTTAAATTAGAAAAGTAATATGTACTTGTAAAAAATTAAGGCAATACGAACAACAAGGGTTTACCGTAGCATAGGGAACGTACATTCAATAGCTTTAATAACCTATAAGGGAAAAGAATAAAAAAAGAATATGTATACATACATATATATATATACATGTATAACCGAATCACTTTGCTGTACACCTGAAACTAACACAATATTGTAAACCAACTGTACTTCAATTTTTTAAAAATGTGCAAGTCCTAACTCCCAGTACCTGTAAATATAAACTTATTGGGCCATAGGATCTTTGCAGATTTAAAAAAAAAATAAGGCAATAGAGAAATATGTAGGGAAAAATGAATCTGCCTTCATCCAGTTCCTGTAGCCCGCTTTTAACAGTTTGGTGTATGATGTTCCAGGCCTTAAAAAACGAAAAATATGTATATACAAACGTACATGCACATTTCTGGGTACTTACACCCACACACAGTTACAATTTTTTTTCATTAATGGGATCATTAAGATTAATATTGTGCAACATGCTTTGTCACTGAGCAAAATTTCATGGATATTTTGTGTCAATAACTACAGCTCTACTTACTGTTTTTAGTAACTATAGAGCATTCCATTTAGCAATTCACCTGTTGTGGGATGTTTTATGATGTTTGTGATTTTTTACTATTAAAAATAATACAGTAACGATACCCGTGTTTACACCTCTGTGTACTTCTGGGAATATTTGGGAATAGAATGGTTTTTTTTTTTTTAAATTTTATTGAAGTATAGTTGCTTTACAATGTTGTGTTTAATTTCTGCTGTACAGCAGAGTGACCAGTTATACATATATATATTCTTTTTCATATTCTTTTCCATTATGGTTTATCACAGGATATTGAATATAGTTCCCTGTGCTATACTGTAGGCCCTTGTAGTTTATCCATCCTATATATAATAGTTTGCATTTGCTAATCCCACACTCCCAATCCATCCCTCCCACACCTCCCTACCCCTTGGCAACCACAAGTCTGTTCTCTATGTCTGTGAGTCTGTTTCTGTTTCGTAGATATGTTCATTTGTGTGGTATTTTAGAGTCCACGTATAAGTGATATCCTATGATATTTGTCTTTCTCTTTCTGACTTACTTTGCTTAGTATGATCATCTCTAGGTCTATCCATGTGGCTGCAAATGGCATTATTTCAGTCTTTTAAATGGCTGAGTAACATTCCACTGTATATATCTATATACACCACATCTTCTTTATCCTAGAATGGGTTTTTTTTAAACATTTTTATTTTATTTTATTTATTTATTTTTAAAAATTATTTATTTATTTATTTATTTGGCTGCGTCGGGTCTTAGCTGTGGCACGCGGGCTCTTTATTGTGGCATGGGAGCGTCTCTCTAGTTGTGGTATGTGGGCTCTAGAGTGCGCGGGCTCAGTAGTTGTGGCACGCAGGCATGTGGGATCTTAGTTCCCCAAACAGGGATCAAACCCACATCCCCTGCATTGGAAGGTGGATTGTTTTTGGTGGGGGCATATAGTTGTTTTACAATGTTGTGTTAGTTTCTACTGTACAGCAAAGTGGACTTCCCTGTGCTATACAGCAGGTTCTCGTTAGTTATCTATTTTATCCACATCAGTGTATACATGTCAATCCCAGTCTCCCAATTCATCCCACCACCACCACCACCTCTGCCTTGGTGTCCATACGTTTGTTCTCTACGTCTGTGTCTCTATTTCTGCCTTGCAAACTGGTTCATCTGTACCATTTTTCTAGGTTCCACATATGTGCGTTAACATACGATATTTGTTTTTCTTTTTCTGACTTACTTCACTCTGTATGACAGTCTCTAAGTCCATCCACATCTCTACAAATGACCCAATTTCGTTCCTTTTTACGGCTGAGTAATATTGCATTGTATATATGTACCACATCTTCTTTATCCATTTGTCTGTTGATGGACATTTAGGTTGCTTCCATGTCCTGGCTATTGTAAATAGTGCTGCAGTGAACATTGGGGTACACATATTTTTTTGAATTATGGTTTTCTCTGGGTATATGCCCAGTAGTGGGATTGCTGGGTCATATGGTAGTTCTATTTTTAGTTTTTTAAGGAACCTCCGTACTGTTCTCCATAGTGGCTGTATCAATTTACATTCCCACCAACAGTGCAAGAGGGTTCCCTTTTCTCCACACCTTCTCCATCATTTATTGTTTGTAGATTTTTTGATGATGGCTATTCTGACTGGTGTGAGGTGATACCTCCTTGTAGTTCTGATTTGCGTTTCTCTCATAATTAGTGATGTTGAGCATCTTTTCATGTGCCTCTTGGCCATCTGTATGTCTTCTTTGGAGAAATATATATTTAGGTCAGGTCTTCCGCCCATTTTTGGATTGGGTTGTTTGTTTTTTTGATATTGAGTTGCATGAGCTCTTTGTATATTTTGGAGATTAATCCTTTGTCTGTTGATTTGTTTGCAAATATTCTCTCCCATTCTGAGGCTTGTCTTTTGGTCTTGTTTATGGTTTCCTTTGCTGTGCAAAAGCTTTTAAGTTTCATTAGGTCCCATTTGTTTATTTTTGTTTTTGTTTCCATTATTCTAGGAGGTGGGTCAAAAAAGATCTTGCTGTGATTTATGTCAAAGAGTGTTCTGCCTATGTTTTCCGCTAAGAGTTTTATAGTGTCCAGTCTTACATTTAGGTCTTTAATCCATTTTGAGTTTATTTTTGTGTATGGTGTTAGGGAGTGTTCTAATTTCATTCTTTTACATGTAGCTGTCCAGTTTTCCCAGCACTACTTATTGAAGAGACTGTCTTTTCTCCGTTGTATATTCTTGTGGAAGGTGGATTCTTAACCACTGGACCACTGGGGAAGTCCCTAGAATGGGTTTGTTTTTTTTTTTTTTTAAATTTATTTATGGCTGTGTTGGGTCTTCGCCTCTGTGCGAGGGCTCTCTCCAGCCACGGCAAGCGGGGGCCACTCTTCATTGTGGTGCGCGGGACTCTCATTATCGCGGCCTCCCTTGTTGCGGAGCACAGGCTCCAGACGCGCAGGGTCAGTAGTTGTGGCTCGCGGGCCCCGTTGCTCTGCGGCATGTGGGATCCTCCCAGACTAGGGCTCGAACCCGTGTCCCCTGCATTGGCAGGCAGACTCTCAACCGCTGCGCCACCAGGGAAGCCCTAGAATGGGTTTTTTAAAGTAGAGTAAGATAGAGTGGAAAATCTTAAATAAAGATGAAATTCTGAAATATCGACGTGGCAGAGGATCCTGTCTTTTATTTTTTATTGAGGTGAAATTCACATAACATAAAATTTTCCATTTTAAAGTGTACAGTTTATTGGTATTTAGTACATTCACTGTGTTGTGCAACTGCCACCTCTATCTAATTCCAAAATATTTTCGTCACCCCAAAGGAAAACCCTGTATCCACTAATCAGTCAACCCTATTCCCTTCCTGCCCCCAACCCTTAGCAACCACTGATTTTAAAAAAAATTCTATTGGAGTGTAGTTGATTTACAGTGTTGTGTTAGTTTCAGGTGTACAGCAAAGTGATTCAGTTATACATATACATATATTCATTCTTTTTCAGATTCTTTCCCCATATAGGTTATTACAGAATATTGAGTAGAGTTCCCTGTGCTATACAGTAGGTCCTTGTTGGTATATAGTAGTGTGTGTATGTTAATCCCAGGCTCCTAATTTATCCCTCCCTACCATGTTTCCCCTTTGGTAACCATAAGTTTGTTTTTGAAATCTGTGAGTCTGTTTCTGTTTTGTAAATAAGTTCGTTTGTATCATTAAAAAAAAATTAGATTCCACATATGAGTGATATCATATATATGTCTTCCTCTGTCTGACTTCCTTCACTTAGTATGGTAATCTCTAGGTCCATCCATGTTGCTGCAAATGGCATTATTTTGTTATTTTTTATGGCTGAGTAATATTCCATTGTGTATATGTACCACATCTTCTTTATCCATTCCCCTGCTGATGGACATTTAGGTTGGCAATCACGGATCTTTTTGTTGTCTCCATAGTTTTGCCCTTTCCAGAATGTCACAGAGCTGGAATCATACAATATGCAGCCTTTTCTCACTGGCTTCTTTCACTTAACATTATGTATTTAAGGTTCCTCCATGTCTTTTCATGGCCTGATAAGCACTTTTTTTTTTATTTTTTTTAGGCTAATATTCCATTTGCTGGATGTAACACAGTTTGTTTATCCATTCACCTACTAAAGGACATCTTGATTGCTTCCAAGTTTTGGCAATTACGAATAAAGTTGCTATAAACATCCATGTGCAGGTTTTTATGTGGACATAAGTTCTCAGTTCCTTTGGGTAAATACCAAGGAGCGTGATTGCTGAATCCTATGGTAAGGCTATGTTTAGTTTGTTCTTCCAGAGTGGCTGCCCCCTTTTGCATTCCCAGCAGCAGTGAATGTGAGTTCCTGTTGCTCCACATCCTCATAAGCACTTGGTGTTGTCAGTGTTCTGATTTTGGCCGTTCTTAATAGGTGTGGAGTGGAATATCATTGTTTAATTTGCAATTTCCTAGTGACATATGATGTTGAACTTGTTACATATGCTCATTTACCATCTGTATATCTTCTTTGGTGAGGTCTTGGGCTCATTTTTTAACTGGGTTGCCCATTTTCTTATTGTTGAATTTTAAGAATTCTTTGTGCATTTTGGATAACCCTTCTTTATGAGATGTGTCTTTTGCATATTTTCTCCCAGTCTGTGACTTGTCATCTCATCCTCTTGACATTGTCTTTCACAGGGGAGAAGTTTTTAATTTTAATGAAGCCTGACTTACCATATTTATCTTTCATCGATCATCTTTTTCCAGATTGTGTTGGCTATTCTGAGTCTTTTGCTTTCCATGTCAGCTTTAGAATCAGTCTGTTGCTATCTATTCTCTGCATATTTTAAAAAACTTTTCTCTTTGGAGTTTTGCACTTTACTATGGTATGTCTCCATATGGATTTCCTTTTATTTATTCTGCTTAAAAATTGTTTTTCTTTCATCGATCATCTTCTTCCAGATTGTGTTGGCTATTCTGAGTCTTTTGCTTTCCATATCAACTTTAGAATCAGTCTGTTGCTATCTATTCTCTGCATATTTTAAAAAACTTTTCTCTTTGGGGTTTTGCACTTTACTATGGTATGTCTCCATATGGATTTCCTTTTATTTATTCTGCTTAAAAATTGTAGAGCTTTCTGAATCTGAGGTTTGATATCTTTCATTTTTGCTGAAAAATCCTCAGTCATGATCCCTTCAGACAGTGACTGCCCCACCGTGTCCTGTCCTCTCTCTGTGGACCTTGGGTTAAACATCTCTGAGACTGGTTCGCACTGTCCGCAGCCCTTGGCGGCTCTTCTCTGCATCCCATCTTGCTCCTCTTTGTGCTGCATTCTGAGTTTTTCTCCTGATCTACTTTCCAGTTTATCGATATTCTATTCTGTCATAGAGGATAAAGCCCTTCCACTGAGCTTTAATTTTCGATACTCTACTTTTTATTACTGGAAGTTCTATCTGGTTCTTTTTCAAATCCACGACATTATTTTGTATAGCTTTCTATCTCCAATAGATATTTCAAGCCTGTCTTTTAAAAAATTTACACATACTAGAGTTTTTAATCTGTATCTGCTAATATCTGAAGTCCTTGACTAGTCCATTTCTTTTGTCTGTTGTTTCTGCTGGTCCTTACTGGGTTCAGCCTGCAAAAACAAATCCCAGTAGCTGTAAAGGTTTATCTTAGAAGCCAGGTGTCTTTTTCCTTAGTTTCCTCCTCTAATGTCTAGCCCAAGCATGAATCCAAGTGTAGCAGGGTATAATAATAGCTTACCTCTGCTTCACCTTGGCCTGCAAGGAGGAGGTCTGTGGAAAATGTTGTGACTCATAACTCCAGCCAGTGAGTTGAAGCCGACCTGAACGTCTTCAGGGCTAAGGTGGTGATGTCAGGATCACTTCAGCTAAAATCAGGGACAAATTTATACCGTCATTTTCGTTGAATAATGCCTGTTGTAGGCCAAATGCCTACAGAGTACTTCTGAGGACTATATAATCAGTACAGTTGACTTTGAACACGGGTTTGAACTGTGTGGGTCCACTCACATGTGGATTTTTTTTCAATAAATGTGTACTCCAGGACTACTTGATCCGTGGTTGGTTGAATCACAGATGCGGAACCACAGATACCGAGGAACCATCTGAACGCAGGGCTGACTCTAAGTTCTGTATAGATTTTCAGTTGTGCGGAGGGTTGGTGCCCCTGACCCCTGTGTTCCAAGGTCAGCTGTGTTTCCTCAGCACCTGCATATCTCTGATAAGCACCCCAGGTGCAGAGCGTAGTGTTCAATGTGTTGGATGTCGTATGGTGTCCGGGATCTGCTTTCGAATACTGCAACCTCCCCAAATTCTGGGGTGCTATGTGAAACTGGCGGAGTGTCAATAATTGCTGAAGCTGGGTTCATTATATACAGGGGGCTTCACTGTACTACTGTCTCGGCTGTGGAATGTGTGACAGTTTCTCAATAAGAAGTTGTTTTTGCCTTTTCCTTTTGAAGTGTGTTGTGACAGCTTCCTTGGGCCCACTTTCTCTCTGTGTCACCCCAGGCCGACGTGATGGTGGACAGGGTCCCACGCTGCCCGGTCTGCGCTGGCGTCGGGAAGCCCGACGTCGTGTTCTTTGGCGAGACGCTGCCCCACAGGTTCCTGCTGCATCTGGCTGACTTCCCCACGGCAGACCTGCTGCTCATCCTTGGGACCTCTCTGGAGGTTTGTCAGCAGGCCTTGTGGCGCACAGACGAGGGGAGGAGGCTGGCGGGGCGAGGCAGAGGCGGTGGGGCTGGTGGGACAGACGCTCTGGGGCCACACCTTTGGAAGATGGGTGGATTCAGCATGCGAGGAGGCAGAGGTGTTCCAGGCCTAGCGTGGGGAGCAGGGAAACGCTCAGCGTTGGGCTGTCCAGAGGGCAGGCGGGCACGGTGCGCAAGGGGAGGTGTCCAGAGGGCAGGCGGGCACGCTGCGCAAGGGGAGGTGTGCAGAGGGCAGGCGGGCACGGTGCGCAAGGGGAGGTGTCCAGAGGGCAGGCGGGCACGGTGCGCAAGGGGAGGTGTGCAGAGGGCAGGCGGGCACGGTGCGCAAGGGGAAGGCGTGTGGGAGACGTGAGGCGGGAGCAGGTCTCCCAGGTCGTATCACCGAGACCGACCTTGTGTAGAAGCAGTGAAACCAGGGATGTAGCTGGTCGTCCTCGGGGTCAGAGAGACCTGGGGACGGGCTGAAGTGAGCAGACGTCCAGGAGGCTGAGCAGTCAGACTGCGGGGCCGCGAGAGGCGGCAGGGAGGGAACGGCTGGACTCGGGGGCTGGCGTCACTTTGCGGACCGAAGAGAGAGGCGTCTGCCTCTTCGTGGGGTCAGGGCCTTTGCTGGGGAGGAGGAATCTGGATCAGGGATGCGGAGTTCAGTCCTGCACACGTGTGGTTGAGGTGCCTGGGAGATGTGTCTGGATTTGCAGCTCAGGAGACTTCTAAAGGACGTGATGAGACCCTGAAAGGGGCTGTGCCTGATTGGATGCAGGCACCAAGGGGCAGCGGGGCCAGAAAGACCTGTGCCTGGGGCCCCAGCCAGTCAGGGGCCCAGAGCTGTGTGTGTGTTTTTTCAGTGAACCTGCCTGCTGTGTGCCAGGCCCTGCTGCAGTGTGTGTGTGAGGAACCCCTCAGTGGTGGTCCCTCTGTGAGGCGCCGGGCCCTTGCTCTCAGGGAGCGAGACCAGATAGACGAGCTGTCATGTCACTGGTGAGTGTGGATGAGGAGGGCAGGGAAGATGGTGTGCGTGAACTTTAGCAGGGAGGCCCACAGGATCCAGGAGATGTCGGAAGAGAAAGGGGGCGTGGATGAGAGGGAGGCTGGGGTCGGGGGGAACAAGGGCATCGAGACCCAGCGGTGGGAGCGCTACTGAAGAAATGACACGGATGCTGGGTTTTCTCCGTATCCGAGGTCTCACTGTCAGTCTGTGCTGTCCCTCCAGGGCTGCAGGGGCTGTGGCAGAGCGGTCCTGAGGGCTGGGGAGGGCGGGCGCTGCGCTCCTCACGTTTGGGCAATTTTTCAGGTGGAACCTTTCGCCAGCTTGTCTGAGGCCGTGCGGAGCTCGGTGCCCCGATTGCTCATCAACCGGGACTTGGTGGGGTCCTTGGCTAGGCATCCTCGGGGCAGGGATGTGGTCCAGCTGGGGGACGTGGTTCACGGTGTGAAGAGGCTGGTGGAGCTTCTGGGCTGGACGGAGGAGATGCGGGACCTCATCCAGCGGGAAACTGGAAAGGTAGGGGCCGCTGAGAGTCACGGGAGGGGCCATCTCTTCTGCTCTGGGGTCTGGCGTCAACCTGGAGTGGCGCCCTCTTTGGCTAAAACAGTAACAGTAATAGGTAATATTGCTGTTAACCCTGTACCAGGCACTGTTTGGCGCCACCTGTGTGCTTATGAATCGGGTGCTGTGGTTCTTAATACCTCTGTTTAGAGATGAAGAAACTGATGCTTCGTGCCTGCTGAGGGGCAGAGTGGAGATGAGGGTCCAGGCAGACAGGGCTGTCGTTCTGCAGTCGTCACACTTCAGCTGTCTTCGTACCCTAAACTAAAGGAGACTCCAGGATAAGATGTGATTCTGAAGTTCTCTGAACCTGTGTGGGATGATGCTTTTAGGAGATAATCGGCGTGAGAGGAGTTGACGTATCATCTGCTGAGTGTAGAAAGTCAGAGAGCCTTGCTCTCTCTAGATGTCAAGCCTCCTATAAACAAGTGAAGTTACAGAAAATACAGTTTCCCACGAGAATCAGTTAGCATGTGTAGCCTTGATGTGAGGGGTTATTTTCTACAGGGGGCAGCATTAAGCATTTGAAGTCCAGCTGTCTCAGAGGATTATTTATGATTACAGCCAGGTATAACACTGCTGAAAGTGGACTTCACCAGAATGCTGTAATTCATGTTCTTGCTGTCTTGGGAAACCTCTCCACCCTTTGGCCGTGACTGCTTCAGGACTCAGGGCCATGAGTCAGCCCTTTCCTCTCACCTCCACTGGCAAAAGCCCCCAGCCTCTGGCTACAGCCTGATTTCTTACCAATCTGAACCAAAGCAAGAAGAATATGAGGCTTTTTAAAGATATAAGACTTTGCAGTTATATTGTTTTCATGATATTAGACGTCATTGCCTTTGAATCCAGAGTTTGGCTCTTAGGGATAAGATGTAGGACGGTGCTGTTTCTCATCTCATTATATGGAGGAAATAAAGACCATCAAATGTTAAAGTCACGTTGCTGGGTCACTTAGTGGAAGCAGAGTCCGGCTAACACGGATGCTTACACTTTACACCTCGAGAGGAACCGTAGCCCATGCCTTGCTCACAGGGGAGTAGAGATCTTGGTCAGATCCGCCTGGCAGCTTACACAGGAGCCTTTCTGTGGCTGACTTCCTGCTTCCATATAACAGCAAGACAAAAAGTCAAGTAGCCTCTGTGGACTTTTGGAATTATAGTCCTATAGGATTTGACCTGTGCTATTTTCTAGTTCCATAGAAATTTGTGTAAAGTTATGATTTTAGGGGTTTACTTATTTTAAAAGAGTTGCTGTCCAAGAATAAACAGTAAGGGATGAGCTGAAGTCTGGGTTGGATTACTCTCCCAAGCAGTGAGTGTGCTTGAGTACATCTGGACTGGTCACTTGAGCGAGGCCCTCCATTTAGCCACCCAGTTTTGCCCAGCCCTGCTGGCGTCGTCTTAACTTGGCTGAACAGCAGCATTTGCAGACAGAAAAAGCTTCCGTTTTAGGAAATAATTCAATTCCAGGCCCTGAGATGTGCCCAGGTATGTTTTCAGATAACCAGTTTCCTCTCTCCTTTGTGTTCCAGACTGATGGTTGGGACAAATTAGGAGAGTGAGGGCTGCTCCTCACACCAGAAATGGCTATACGGGAGTCACTGCCCGTTTCTGATGAGCCCTCTGCCTGAAGAACAGCTCGGGCACGTTTACAAATTTTGGCTGAACCAGGACATGCGACCTGAGGCTGCCCCTGGAGTGTTTTCCCAGGTCATGAGAGTCTGTGCACTCAGGGCCACCCCAGCCACAGATGTGCAGGAGCTGCCTGGCCTGACTTTTTGCTGAAGCTCTTAATGCCACAAGCGTTCTTCTGATGGTGAACCTCTTGAACTCAGACAACCTGGAACCCCAGACTGGACTCCATCTGAAGGCCAGGTTCAGCATCTGTCCACTTGGGTCGAGCAGCCCCAGTCACACCCCAAGTGTGGGCCTGGGTCCCAGGTAATGCACTAGGGTTTTCTAGCATGTTGGCCTCTTTAGTAGGTTTATTTTGAGAGATTGTCCTTCATTTCTGGCATGAAGTAAACTGTAATAGAGAAACTGGGCATCCCTTCATTTTTGTCTCCTAAAAGGGAAGATGAACGTGGAAAGGGGAGCTTGGGAGTCTGTGGGTGTCTTTCCTCTACTGAAACAACCCGAGGACTGAGAACATTTGTCCCTGATTCATCTCGGAGATGGGCATAGTGCCCTCTTCCAGCTCAGGTCCACGGGACCTTCAAAGCACCCAGCACCCCTCATGAAGGTCATCCCGTCCTGTTCACTCAACCCCGATGCTTTTCACATCAACCCCTAGAAACTCCTCATCTGTTCCAGACCATTCCAGCAGCTTCCTGTCTCTACTCTCCCCCACGAGGCCTTCTTCCAGCAATGCTGCTAGAATTAACCTCTAAGACAGAAGGCATTACTCATTTGGCAACCTTGCCTGGCTCCCTGACCTGTGCTCAGGCCACACTGCTGTTTGGGCAGAGCACAGTGTGATCTTCCTGCTTTTGTACAGGCCTCTTCTGGGGTTGCCCCAAGGCCCGGCCCCTGACCCCAGTGCCCCCTCCTTCCTGGCGTCTTGTCTTCCCCACTGGGCCCCTGGGCTGGAGCAGATTTCACTGACAGACCCCTCAGGAGACCTGGTGGCCTCACTCTTCAAGAACAAGACACGCGTGGTCATCTCGGAAAAGTGCTGGATTGTAAGAAAAACACAATTCTATTTCTACTTAACGTGCCTTTACTTGGTATCTTGCACATATGTTCACACACAAACGTTCTTGCCTGGAACTCTTTATTCCAGAATAATGTTTCCGTGAAGCTCTGTGGTGCATGATAGAAATCTAGACTTACGGTTCAGGAGAGACATTTTCCTTCACGTATTTATGGTTGAAACCAGTGGGAAGGATCGAGACTCAACTGTCACAACCAGAGAACTTGGGCACTGAGCCAGGACCGAGAATGCAAGAGGCTACCAGCCCTGCACTCAGTGGGGACAAAAACAGCAGATCATACCTTGGAAGTGTGTTTCTGGCATTAGCATATAAAGTTCCAGCAGGTTCTTTCCCCTGTGAAATGTGGTGCTTGCCCAGCACCAGCTCTGGGCCTGCACGCCAGCTGTGGATGTGCTGCGTCTGCCTGCGCCCACACTCAGCCCCCGCCCTCCCAAACCCATGTACATTTTGCCTTCAGTTAAGCCCTGCCCTCAGGCACACATAAAAGAAACCACTTCATTTGCGGAAACCAAGGCTGAGTTCCCAGAGTTTGTAGGACAAGACCCTCGCAGCCCTAAAGAGAAGAAAATGGACCAAAGGCAAATCACGAATAGAACTCTGGGAGTAAAGAGAAAAGGGTCTCCAAGTTGGAGGGAGGGATGTGGCTTCTCCAGGTCCTGGCCCCAAGGACTTCTCTGGAAGCAGCACCAGTTCTGAAGGGCAGCAGAAGAGCAGCCGTTCTCAGTCAGGGTCCGAGTCAGGGTCCGAGGAGAGCTGTGCCTCCATGGTCTCGCACATGGCGTCCTGCAGGGATGTGAGCTGACCCCGGGGACTCATCCCCATGGGCTGGATGACTCTGTGCCTGCGGGGAAAAGACGTGCTAGGGACGGGGAGGGGCCTGGCGGGTGGGGCAGGGGTCCTGCTCACCCCTGGCTGCGACCTTCTGTTCCACCAAGCTGCTCCTGTTTACTGGGGAAGCCTGGGTGGGAACTGTTTCAGTCAGGCCTAAATCCTAACCGCTACCGAAGCTCTGAGACCTTAGGCAGTGTCTTAATTTCTCTGGACCTCAGTTTTCATCAACTGTAAAAATAGACGTAATACTGATCTCAGTCCTAACCCCTGGCTAGAGACTTTCCTCCAAGACAGGTGATTTCAAACATGAGTAACGCAGCCCTGCCAGAACCTAAACCCCACTCTGGTCCCACTTCCTGCGGCTCGCAAGACAGGACGTGGGCCCTCCTCCTTCGTCCCGGCGCTGGGCCCCCGCTGCCAGGCCACGTACCTGGAGAGCCTGTCAAACATGGTCACCAGCTTCATGGCCTCGTGTTCCTTCTGTTCCTCCGTCATGCCCTCCGTGGGGTCGGGTGGCTTCTCCTCTACCCTCCCCGTCACGGGGTTTATGCTGTTTCACAAGAGAGGCCGCAAGGGAACGCATTAGAGACTTTCCAGGACAAAAGAGCGCTGTGTGGGGTGAGAGAAGTTCCTTATCTTCCTGCTTGGGCTTGCAATGGCAGGAAACCCATTTTCCTGGGTGCGGGGAAGGCGAGGCACCTGCAGAAGAGCCCTCCCTCCTGGAGCAGCAGGTAACCAGCTCCTGCCATCTGGACCACCTGGTCCCCCGCGCCGCTCGGCCCCCTTCAGCCCGTGTTCGCAACAAAACACCCTGATGTCAGAATACGTGTCACTTGGGAACAGCAGCCTGATTCTGTAAGGTCTCACCTGCTGGTCACCTGTCCTGCCCACCCTACGGGCCCAGATGGCTGTGGGAATAGGAACGGGGGCCGAGTGAGGGCAGCCCGAGGATGCGGGGGGCACACACCTGGACTTGGCTTCCTTGTACTCGTCTGTGTCCGTGTCCTCGTCCTCCGAGTACTGGCCCTCAGGCCGGCCCCCTGCCATGAGGCCCCTAGCCGCCAGGAGGCCGGCAGCATTCCCGTAGCCTGTGTACTTGATGAATCGGGGCACTGAAGGGCAGGACAGAGGTCAGCGTGCAAACGTGGCTGGGGGGGGCTGGGGAGGGGCGGGCGAGGGGCCGCCCCCCGACTCACCGCTCTCAGAACACAAGACAAACAGGAACTCGGCGGCCACCCTCTTCACGTCGGTGTCCAGGTGCGTCATGAGGCGAACCAGCTTGTTCCGCAACAGCTCCCCCACCTCGGGCCGGGTCCTCACGTCCCGCAGCGGGGGCAGCACCTGGGGAGGTAGTCGTCCCTGAGCCCGGGCCTGGAACCACCAGGCTCTCTGACCAGGGCCTGGCCGCGGCCCCTCCGCCCCGTACCTGGGCCTTCAGGAACTTCCTGGCGGGGCGGTGCACGCGGGCACACTCCGTCAGCACGCTCAGCGCGGGGGCCACGCTCTCCTTCAGCCTGTGCGTCTGCAGAGGAGCCTCCGTCACTGGGCTGTGCCCATCTGACTCGAGGCCAGGGGAGCTAGGCACGTGCGCCACACGGTCCTGGCAGGAGGCGTTCGGGGCGAGGCCCGGCCACAGGGGCCCCAGCTGAGGGGCTAAGGGAGGGCAGTGTGTGTGTGAGCTTCGAAAAGCACAGGCGTGGACCCCAACTCGGGGCCATTCGCATGCCCTGCAACTTGAGGCCAATCACTCAACTGCTTTGAGCCTAACTTCCCTCCCTTTACACCAGAATGGTGGGGAAAACAAGAGTGTTTCAAGCTGTTAGCAGACCAGCAGCACACAAGCCAGCTCCCAGCGCACGCAGGCAGCGTGGATTCCCCGGGGCTCTACCGAATCCTAGTCTGCCACACTCTTTAGCCCACATGGTATGTCTGCAAACTCCAGAGGGACGGGTTAGAGCGCTGGCTGCTCAGTGCCCTGTGGTGCAGCCGCAGGAATCAGGCAGCCTCTGGCTGGAAGGTCCCGCGGGTCCCCTTAGGGACGCCAAGGCACAGCGGATGTGCGTGACCAAGGGCTGCTCGCGCTCAGGGGCACTTCGAGTCTAGGGTCACAAGCAGGGACTACGGGTGGGCGGGCTTCTCAGGACCACTCGAAGACCCACAAAGAGATCTGAAAAATGAGTACTTGGCTAGACTCTAGAAACTCGTTTCCACGTACTTCTCAGGGAGGAGGCTCCGGCCTCCCGCGTGGCCGCACCACGGAGGACCTGGAGCGTCCCCCGCCTCACACTGGGGAGCTGCTCTCCACTTCCCAGCGTGGACTACGAAAACCAGCGACCACAGCTGCTCGGGAAGGCCTGGACCACAGCCACAGCAGGTCCCCCTGCCCACCTGGTGCAGACGCTTCTCCAGGAAGCTCAGCAGAACGCCAATCACATCCATGTTCACTCCCAGGAACTCCAAAGAGCCTTCGTGGGGTTCCAGGGTGAGAAGAACGTCCAGACATTTGAGGGGCAAGTTCCCCAGGAGGTTCACTGTGTGCCTGGAGACAGATGAAAGGGGCACTTGGTAAATCCAATCCCCTAGCACAGGTACAACCCTTGCCACCGCCTGCTGGCGCCAGGATGATATGAACCAGCGTCAGGGGCCTCAGCAACAGCACCAGGTACCAGAGCTGAGGGGGGCACTCCCTGCAAACGCCCAACCTACCACACATCTGGGTCGAAGCAACGTAGTCAAAAATCAGAACCTGCCTACGCACAGGTCAGCAAGAATGGAAGTGAATAAGCACGCTGCCTTACAGATGCCATGCCGTCCGTGACGCTACCCAAAGCCCACTGGCACGTTCCTGTCCCCGGACTCACAGCTCTTCTCCTAGCCGTGTACCATAAGTGCCGGAGCTTCCCGGAAACACACTGGCGTCTGTCTCACCCAGATGAAAGAAGACTCTCTAGAGCTAGGAACCACCAGGTAGACCTGCGAGCAGAACGCCCCCCACACCACAGGCACCACCCTCACCCGTGGAACTCCTCTGTGCGGTCTCCAGCAGCAGCAACCATCACGCAGTGCCGCAGAAGGGTCCCCAGGTGCCGGTAAAGGGCAGTGTCTTCCTGACCAAAGAGAAAGGGATTCCTGTGAGAGCGAGCCCCACTCGCCCCCACCGCTGCCAGCTGAGATTCTCCCGTCTGGCCCACTGCAAGACCACGTGCACTAACTACACACCTCCTCTCCTGCACCCCTGGGTGCCTGTCCTCTCCCACGCGACCTTACGAGCACTCTCCTGACTAAGAACGTTGACGGATCCCCTGGAGCTGCTCTGCGCTTTAGGCCGATGCTCTCAGACGCATGGTGATGAATCTCTCACAGCCTCCCCGCACCAAACAGCCCTCCTGCCAAGCTGCAAGAGCCAGTTATGCTCTCCAACTCCCTGAGAAAACTTCCTTGAGGGCCCTGTCCCGGATGGGCATCTCCCTGCCTTCTCTCGACAGGCTAAGAGATCCTCCTGGTCTGATGTGGAGAAATTTGAAGGGACCTGGCAAAGCAGCACGTCCAAGAAACCTCCAAGCTGTTCTACCCCGCCCACAGGCTGCATCAGTCCTCACCTCATCCACTTCCCTCTTGATGGAGTCGAAGGTGATGTTGAAGAGCACTTTGAGGATCTCCATGGCGCGCTCAGTCTCCTGGGGAGGCAGGAGCTCAGGGGGCCTCTCTCCAGGGGTCATTCCCAGTGTCAGCTCCAGCGCTTCGGTCAGCAGGTGCACTCCCTGCAGCTCCTGAAACAGCTGCTGGCGCACGTCGGCGCGAAGTGCCGTTAGCAAGAAGAGGAGGCGCAAGTCGAAGAACTGGACGTCGTGCGGGAAGCTGCGCTGGCGGTACAGTCGCACTCGCTCTGCGAGCCTCACCACGAGCCCCGCCTCTGCCGCCAGCACCTGTGCCACGGGGCTGCTTAACACGAGGTTGCACAGGCATTTAAGGGACTCAAGCACAACATCCATGTCCAGGGGTTCGGGGACCGAGCCCGGGGAGGCGGAGATGCCAGCGTAGCAGGCCAGTGCCTGCAGGCTCCGGCGGCTGGTGAACGAGTCCAGGCAGCTGCGGTCCCTAGACAGGATGCGGACGCTCTGCAGCCAGATGGTGCGGCGGGAAGGTGGCAGGCCCGGCTCCAGGGCCGAAACCAGCAGCTCCGCCAGTCTCTGCGGGCAGGGAGAAGAGCGGTTCCACCAGGCTCCTCTACCTGGGCCACCCGTCCCTGCGCCTCTACCCTTCGGTGAGCACCCACCTTCCTGTCCTCCTGTTGGGCATCATCAAACGTGAAGCTCTGGCAGTTCTGCAAAGAGACCCAGAGGCTCGGAAGGCGCAGGCCCACCGCGGCAGAACCCGGGCTCCGTGGATAGGGACCTGAGGCCGCAGGCACCGCTCGGAACAGATGGCGCCCCAGCCCCACACACCAGCCCCCCAGCAGCTCCTCAGAGACTCGGCGCTCCTCCCCGCCGCGCTCCCTTCCACCCTCAGCCCCTCGCCACGCTCGCCACTCACGCCCCCGCCGCCGGCCACGCGTGCGGACCCCACCCGGCCCCACCTCCTCCCTGCACGTCCCGCGTCCACAACTCCCGCTCACCTCCTGGTTGTATGCGCGCAGAGCCTCCATAACTACGTCCTCCTCCCCCGTCTCCACGGCATCCGCAACCGCCCGGGGCTCCATGGCGGCCCCGGGAATGCGGGAGGCACCTCGCTTCTCGGTTCCGGGCCCGCGTCTACCCGCCCCGCCCAGGCTCGGCGCACGGGGGTGGCCGCGACCGCGCTTGCGCGGCACCGCGGGGCGGGGCCTGGGAGGCGCGCGGGGGAGGCCGGGACCGGCTGTGAGCGCCGTACTCTGGGCTGCGCGCGCCTTAAAGTGGCGAGCCCTGGAACAGCCCCCTAGGACTCGAAGGCTTTGGCGCCAAGTGAGCTTGGGTTTCAAGATCCGACTCGGTGATCGTCCGACCTCTGGGCCCGAATCGCCCCTGAACCGAGCGGTGAGCTTCGCTTCTCGGGCCGGAATTCCCTGTAGGAGAGGACCTCAGCCCCCCACCACTCCATCACACGAACACCCAACACACCTCTTGATGCACAGAACGAATGAGATGTCCAGGAGAAAGACGAGGTGGAAAGGATTTTGCAACCCCGGGACCACTTGGTTTCTAAACAGGCGTTTGAGTGCCTACTGCATGCGAGGAGCCGGGATGCGGGTGAGCAGGACCCAAAGGTCCCTGCCTTCGTGCAGCTTATGTGCCAGAGGTGAAGACCAAGAAAAACGGGCAAACGAGACGACTTTAGGCGTAGTGCTGTGATCGAATAAGAAAAGGGGCTTGATGGACTGCAGGGAGACCTGAAGAAGTGCCATTTTTGCTGAGACCGGTTGGTAAGAAGTGAACCAGGAAAGGATCTGAAAGAAGGTCATGGAAGGCAGAAGGAGTGGCCAGTGCAAAGGTGGGAATGGCCGTGGTGGGAGATGGAAACGTCATTGTTGTGGCCGAGAGAAGGGGAGAGTGGGGAGGGGAGGTCAGGATGAAGGCAAAGCCTGGTCATGTGCGGTGACTTCCTTGCTGTTTAAGCAGGCACACCTGCTGGTCTGGCCTGGACTCAGTTTACTACTTGAAAAGCAGAGATGATAAAAGTTCCCATTTCAGTGGATCGTCAGGAGGACTAAATGACACACAGCAAATGCTCCATTACGTTGGGTGCTAACTTACAGTCCATCCACTGGGCAAGAAGGCTTTGTTGAGCATCTACTTTGTGTCAGGCCCCTCGTCAGTGCCCGGGTGCAAAGTCAAGAAGCACTGGCTCCTACCGTCCCCACTCCCCTTACGCTCCCACTCCTCTTCCTGGTTTCTTGTTCTCTTCGGAGTGCTTCACCCCTGCGACTTCTGCACTGCTCGCTCGTTCCAGGCACTTTCTAGGCACTGATCTCCACTTTGTCCCGCCGGCAGTAACTGGAGCCGGCCTTCGCACCGAGTCTGCCTCTTAGCCGCACCGCAGCCGGGGCGGGCCGGGGCGGGCCTCAGGACCCGGGCAGGGTCGCGGCGAGGAGCTTCTCTCGCCTGGGAAAGGGCCCGTGAGCTCTTCACAGTTAGGACCGGAAGCCGCCTTATGCGGGAATGGCTGCGGGAGTGTTTGTCGGCACCCTAATTGCCACTAAAGACACTAACCGCCCAGGGGGTCTCAAGAGCAAAGGGCTCGCCCCACCCCCAAGCCAAGCTGTGAAAGAAACGTCAGGTCCTTTCCTTCCCACTGCCGCACGCCCGCGGCCTGGACCTCGGCCGGAAGTCGGAGGGCCTGAGGCAGAAGGGGCGGGACCGGAAGCC
The DNA here is from genome assembly GCF_028021215.1 of Eschrichtius robustus. Taxonomy (NCBI): domain Eukaryota; kingdom Metazoa; phylum Chordata; class Mammalia; order Artiodactyla; family Eschrichtiidae; genus Eschrichtius; species Eschrichtius robustus. The sequence continues at coordinate 364,681 of NW_027175262.1, forward strand.
ACTTCCGGCGAGTGTGCTGACGTGTCAGAGGAGGTTGTGGCCGAGCCGGCGACGGACCGCCGGGTCGGAGCTGGACGGGATGGCGGACTGGGCTCGGGGTGAGCGCGGGAGAGCCGAGGCGGATGGCGGCGGGGCCCGCCGGACCCGACGCCGCTGCCCGCAGGAGCCGCCTTTGCCTGCCCCCGCCCCGCTGGGTGGCCTCGTCGGGGAGACCCTGCGGGCGGGCGGAGACAGGGCGGGGCGGCGGAGGAGTCCCTGGGGCCCTGTGGGCGCTGCTGCCCAGCTGCTCCGTGAAGCTGCGGGGTCCGGAGGCCCGCAGTCCCCACCCCTGCGAGATGGTTCTGTCCGGGACCTCGGCCGGGCCGCCTGGTCGACGGGTCCCGGAGGCTAGCCCCCTCGGAGTGGGGGCTGCGCGTGATGAGAGGGCCCGAGCAGGCCGCGTAGGGACTCGGGCTCGGGGTGCCCTACTTGCCCCCTGGGAGCCCCTCTTCTCATCTGCCAAGTGGAATGCTGATGCTTGTTTCGCTGGGCTGTTGTGACCTTTAAGGAATGAATGGATACAAGGGGTTGGTAGGACACCAACGCCTCTAATTTTGGGGTCTGTACACATTCGTGGTTCTTAGGGCTGTGCTCCTATTAGATAAGTCTCATTGAGGCATCTGGGCCAAGGCAAACGTGCACTCTGAACTTTGGGGGAGGCAGTTGTCACCCACCTGATAGGTTGGTAATTTTAGATCACCAGGCCCAGCCCCTGTCGTGGGCCAGGTCTCAGCAAACACCATGCTCTGGGTGTCATACAAGGCCCTGTGTGGGGTGCAGAAGTGAGCAGACCTAGGCCCTGCTCTTGGGATCAGTCTCAAGCTTTGTTACTAAGGCTTTCCTAAGGCTTTACCAGAGTTCACTGGTTTTCTCTGAGAACAGGTTCTGTGTATGTCGCTGGTGGCATCCATGGAGGGATGGTGCGGGTTCTGTCACGGAATGTCAGAAAGTGCTGGTTGGACTGAGCCCTTTGGAGGTGCCCACGCGTCCCAGCCCGGATGCGCACGCAGGACTTGTGCTCACGCACACTTGTTTCTACAGCCTGTCTTGTGTGCGGAGTCCACGTGCTGGATGCTGGGTTAGGGTGGGACCTGCTCAACAGACTCAGGAGGGCCCAGTACCTCCGGACACCCGACTGGGCCAGATGGGATTGGAGCGTGAGCCCTGAGGCCACAAAGGGCTGAGGTACAGGCGTCCAGGGGATGCTCACCTCTGTCTTTTCTTGCAGCTCAGAGCCCCGGCGCTGTGGAGGAGGTTCTAGACCGGGATAACAAGCGGATGGCTGACAGCTTGGCCTCCAAGGTCACCAGGCTCAAATCGGTCAGTGGTGGTCCTCTCCTTTTGCCTGCACCTAGCGTCCTGGAGGGGGTGTCAGAGGGAGGGTGAAGACCTGGAAGGGTTTCAGGTAGTTCCGTCGTCCTTGTCCCGTCTGTGGCACACTCACCTGTGTGAGGCCCAGGTGGCATTTGGATCTCCTGATCTCTGCTGGTCTTGCTGGGGGTCAGGTGCTGTACACTGTGTTTGCCCTGGCCTGACCCTGCCTCTTCTGTGTTCTGACCAGCTGGCTCTGGACATTGATAGGGACGTGGAAGACCAGAACCAGTACCTGGACGGCATGGTAAGGGTCTGTGGTTTGCGAGTGTCACGGTCGCCTCTGCTTCCCACCACCTGCTGTGCGGGCCCCCACCTGTGTGTGTGTTGTGCAGTCGCCGCCCCTGTGAGATGATGATGGGATTCCTTCCTCAGGACACGGACTTCACGAGTGTGACGGGCCTCCTCACGGGGAGCGTGAAGCGCTTTTCCACAATGGCGCGGTCTGGGCGAGACAACCGGAAGCTTCTGTGTGGTATGGCCATGGGCCTGATTGTGGTCTTCTTCATCCTCTCCTACCTGCTGTCGAGGGCAAGGACGTGAGCCAGTGGGAGCTGGCTTCTGCCGGTGCCTCGGGCAAGCACGGTCCGCCTCTGCCTGGCGTCCTGGGCCAGAGGACTTAACGACAGAATACTCCTTTGAAACGATGATTGTGGCTTAGGAATCTTGTTCCTGTGTGGCTGGGAGCCTCTGACCCAGTGAGCTTGTGTTAGCTGGTCCCGTGTGTGCAAGGGGCCCATCTTCATGGGGTAGCCAAGGCCCACTTCCTCTGCCACCTTGGGTGCTAGAAGCCCCAGCAGAGTCAGTTCCAAGCAGAGCAGCTGGGAATCCTGGACACGGCCACCTGTGAGCAGCAGCTCTTACCCGGCCCTCGAGTTTCTGAACATCTCAAGGCTCTCCTACGCTGTTCTTGTCTGGATAAGGCCACGTCTGGTATTTGAGATGCCTGGAGCTGACACAGGAAGGGGGTGTGGCGGTGAACCTCAGATCATCGCTGTCACCTTCAACCGAGTGTTCTCAACCCAGAGATGGCAGTTGCTCCTGCCCAGAGCTGCTGGGCATCCGCGGACCAGTGAGAGTCAAGGGTCCTGCCGAGAGGCCTCTTCCTGCCTTCCAGTCCCACAGCTGAAGCCCGACCCTCAGGGAAGGGCAGGGGTTGTGGATGGAGGAGGGAACTGCAGCCTTCGCTGAAAGCATGGGGCTCGCATTCTGGTGATCTCCCAGCCATGTATCCAGGTGCAGAAAGTGATATTTTCTCACGATTCAAGATCTATCCAGCACCAGAGATCTATTTGCAGGAGACCAGATCTCTAGAAACAAGTCCATCTGGCATTTCAGAGTCAGGCAGGGTGTGAGGAGGGACTTTTGTGGGTATAGACAGGAGGCTTCCAAGTAAGGACTCTTCATAGGATCTGTAGGTCAGTTTCTGAGGGTCAGCGGGCAGTTTCCACCAAGCCCGGCCCTTCCACTGCGGTGTCTGCCCACCTCTCCCTGGGCCCTCAGCGCCCACTTGGTCAGTCCCCTGCTCACTCGAACCACGAACTGAACCACAGGCCCAGCCAGACCAGTGGCTTCTTACCCCACTGAGACCCCAGTATCCTTGTCATCACAAAAAACACTTGTAAAAAACGAATCATCGGCCGTGTGTCCTTCCCTGCCCTTGTTCCGACCTTCTGGTTTCCTGGTCGGCCCCGCTCACTCCCTGAGGACCATTGGCCCCCTGTCCCCCTCCCCGCACGCTCCTGCCGTGCGTGACCGCACGGCAGCCACAGCCCGGGGCCGATCGGCTCCTGCCGCCCCACGTTGCTGGTCTCGGGCCCTGGGCGCCTCGCCTCTGGTACTGCGGCTCCGGCTCCTCGTCCCCTTGCTCTCCACCCAGCAGGCCCGGCTGCTCCTCGCACGCTTGCCCGGGTGCCGTCTCCCTGCTGCTGTGCCTGTGACCTGAGCGCGCTGTCTCCCCCCGGTGTGTGCTTGTGTCTCCCCCGGTGAGACTGCCTTACTTGTCTCCGAGTCTCGGGCTTGGCTGTTTCCCTCTTCTCCTGGACGTTCCTTCACGGGCCTCTGTGGTCTTGCCTTGACGCCCCCTGTCCTGTGTACTGAGGCTTTGGCTTCTCCTGCTCATCTCACATGGAACCTTGTCACGGGGACTTGTCCTCTGGTCACCGAGCTCAATAGCTGCTGCCTGTGCAGCGTCTCCATCTGGTCGCCGCAGGCCCTGCAGATACACCCAGGCCTGAGCTCCGTGGCCCCCACCTTTTCTGGGCCTGCTAACCTTGCTTCCTGAGAACGTGGCTCGGCCATGGCAACCATCCCCCCCCCCCCCCAGGTGCTTTTATGTGGCGTGCCCCCTCGTCTTGCCGAGGCAGACCAGGAATTCAGAGTTTGCATTCAGGGTGGCACGCTGGTTGCTGTGTTCTCTCCTCAGGTCTCTGTCTGTGCCTCCCCGCTTCTCCACCTCCACGGCTCTTTGCAGCCCTTCCAGCTATGTGGGGGTCTGGGTTTTAGTTTCTTTCTGGTTTACTTTCTTGCTTCTTACTCTCATCGTGTTAGATGAATTCCTGAAGGGAGCATGGCAGCCCTGCTGCCGCCGTGTCAGCAGGGTTTCCTGTGGGGCCTTCACGCTCCTGCTCAGCCCTGTACACTGAGCACCTAATCCTGTGGGTAAGTGGGGTTTGCCGATGCTGATCCCGGAGACCATAAAACAGAAGGACTTGGAGCCTCCCTCTGTGCCAGGTGAGGATGAACTGCCAGGCTCTATCCCATAATTCAAGGACAAGACATTTAGCAATAAAAATTTGGAATAAACAGCTTCGTGATGAAGTAAACACATAGCCTTTGGTGTTTTCATTTCCTTGGGGGCTTCAGATAGTTTTGTCTGGAACTGACTCTGGTTCGTAAACTGGCCGTGGGCACCGATGGTCTCGACTCTGCTTCTTTCCTTCTCCTGGGTCCCTTCTCCCCTCCTCACTCATCCCCTCAGGCGGGCAGACATGAGCTTGCCACTTCCTGCCGCTGGACCTTCCTTTGTGCAAGTTTCTGTGACTCAGATGGGGAAGATGATAGCATTACCTCATCAGGATTAAAGGAATAAACGTGAGGTATTTAGAATAAGTAGCCTGACACGGTCACAGCTGAGTGAGGGTCAGCAGCTGTACTGTGCTTTGTACAGCTGCAGCCCGCAGTCCCACGGGGTGACAGGGCTGCCTGCCCAGGGCTAGGGTGAAGGTTAGACTTCATTCCTCAAGGCTGGCCTTGGACTCCAGGGCACCCTCTGGAAATGCGCCTCTTCATCCCAGCTCAGACACCCCCTTCCCTGCCCAGATCTTATGCTTCCCGTATTACCTTTGATGTTTAACAGATCACCTTCAAATGTAGTCACTTAAAGTTGCAGTAATAGTTTACGCCTCATGGTTACTGATGGAACTTGAGACGGGCACGGCGGAGACAGTTGTCTCTGCTCTAGGATGTTAAGGCCTCCTTTCGGAGACGAGAGGCTGGCGCTGCCACCTGCAGAAGGCTCACACGCGTCTGTAGGTCGTCGCTGGTGTGAGCTGAGGGCCCAGCGGGCTTCACCGTGTCGCCGTGTGCTGAGCTTCCTTACAACATGGTGGCTCGTGTGAAGGCGAGCAAAGAGAGGAGGGACATCCAGGCAGAAGCTGTTTTCTTTGTATGTTGCACGCCCTGGCTTCAGAAGTCACGTAGCATCACTTTATTCAGGACGGCCACAGGCTCTACTCTAGATTCCAGGGCAGGGACACAGACCCCATCTCAGCAGGGGAGAGTCAGTCACACAAGGAGAGGGCCACATGGGAGGGGACGAATGCAGGGGTGACCGTCTTTGGAGGCTGCAACAAAACGCGGAGGGCAGCGCTCAAGGCAGAACCAGAAGGGCAGGCATAGCAGCGTCTGGTGCTCCTGAGCCCTCCTCTCTGCTCAGACCCCAGGCCCTGGAAGCTAAGGTGGGACCCGACATGGGCTGGCATGATCGCCTATGGGGGCCCCTTTCTGGAAAATCTTAATCCTCCCTCAAGGCAAACCATTGCTAACGGAATCCGTGATTTATTGTATATCTGGGCACAGCAGGAAACACGTTTAGCAAATGCGAAAGCATAGAAAAAATAGCTGGTCACAATTGTCCAAGCAAGCATGCTCTGCCCTGCAGGGCCAGGCCGGCTGCAGCCCAGCTGGTAGAGGAGCCGCCCAAAGCCCTCAGCTCAGGGAATCTGTTGTTGGGGGCACGTGATGTGCAGAGGCTTGGCGTGACGGGTGGGGCGGAGCCAGGGCTATTCCACGTCCACCACCAGGGGTGTCATGTAGTCAGAATGTTTGATGCCAAAGGTGACGATGGGGGCGCAGGGCTTGGTCACTGTCACCTGGGAGAGGAGAGGCTGTGAGGAGTCGGCACCCCTGCCCCCACCCCGCAGGCTCTGCCCTCACTGGGGCCGGGGCTGCTGTACCCCCTAAGCCCCGGGCCACGGTGACCAGCAGGAGGTCCACACTGCCAGGCTTGGCCACGGAGCCTGGCATGTGGTGGCACTCAGCAGCACTCGCCGTCACCAGTGTCTGGGGAGCCCGCCGACTGGGCAAGGCTGGTGCGGAATGCACAGTGTTCTGGTGCTGCCTGGCCCCCGCGACCCTTGCAGGCTTACAGGCCCGCCCCTGCCTGACCCCTGCAGCCGTGTCGTGTCACCCCGCCCGTCCCCACCCCACCCCTCCGGGCCGTGCTCTTGCCAGACCTTCTCAGGGCTGTGGGCTCCTGGTCCTGGCTTGAGGGTCTTGTCCCCCGGGGGCTCCACTCGGGCAGCCATGGTGTACTGTGGAGCCTTGAACTTAGTCAGCTGGACATTGGTCTGGCGGTAGGCTGCGGGACCTGGGGTCTGGGAGGTGAAAGAGGCTCAGACAGGCTCGGCCTGCCAGGGCGTGCGACCCCAGAGTGCCGGCAGGGGCCGGCATCAGACAGTGGGTTTCAGGCCCCAAGTCACTGTGTGTCTGTGTGTCAGGGGACTCTTCTGTCTCCAAACGATGGCCACACCATGTGACAGTACCCCAGTGCTGTGGGGCCCTTCTCTATGTGGGATGTCACCTTCCCTTCAGCCTCGCCGTGGCAATGACACCCCAGTCTGTGCCAGCCCCAGACTTGTCCCTTCCATGAGTGTGAGAGAGGACTCTTCCCAGTTGGGGACTCAAGGACCTTGGGCTGGTGAGGTCAGCGGTGCTGTGATGCCACCTTGCCAGTCTCCCCAGGCTCCCCAAGCCCCCGGGTACACAAGCACCTCAGGGCCTTTGCACTGGCTGTTTCTGCAGCCAGAACCCTCCTCCCCAAAATACGTCACAGCTTATTTTTCTCCTCTCCTCAGCTTCCTCCTGCATGCCACCCCATCTCAGACTGCCCCTCGCCCTTCAAGCAGCACCCCACACAGCCGTCCCTGTCCGCCTCTCCTCAGCACCATCAGTCTCCATGCCGAGGCTCGGCCTCTGCGTCCTCGTCCACTGTCTGCCCCTCCTCACCTCTGGGATGTAGGCCAGTGGCGGGGGGGACAGACGTGTGGCAGGCTCCGAGAGGATGAAGGAGCTGAGGGGCTTCGGGAGGATGGGGGTCAGGCTGGTGGGTCCTAGGTTCTGGGGGAAGGGGCCCGATGGGCCATCTCTCTAGGGGCTAAGCAGTGCTCTGCCCCAGCCGGGCGACCCTTGCCTTGTACAGGTCGTCGCTGAAGCTGCCCAGCTTGCTGCGGCCCTTGATGGAGAAGGCGGGCTGGGAGGCCTTGCCGACAGTGTGAGGCCCCATCACCACGGGCAGCATGTAGGCAGCGGGGCCTGTGGGGGGCACACGCACCGAGTCTCAGGCTGGACGGAATCCTGTGCCCAGAGTCTCCACCCCCATCAGGCCAGCCCCCCTCACCCGCCCTGCCCGGGATCCTCGACCCGGTCAGCCACGGGCCATCGGGGCTGCGGCGGACCTGGGGTGCTGTCCACTCGGAAGGTCTTGGTTCGGGCAGAAATGGAGTGGCTGGGCGCCAAGTCGAACACATGCTTGGTAGATTTCTCTGGAAAGTAGTCGCCTGGGGTTGGGGGGAGGAATGGTGTGGGTGCTGGGAGCAGACCATCCAACAGATCCAAACAGATGCCCGGCCCTGCTCAGGCAGTTCTAGGAAGACCCCCGACGTTGCAGGCGTGGGGCCTCTGGGCCCCAGTGAGTGGCGACCGGGATTGCGCAGGGGTGTCCACGATGGAAATGCTGGCTGCAGGTGTGGGGGGAGGCAGGGGCTGCTTTGAGAAGGAGGGCAAGTCTGACTTGGGCCTGGTGCGGTGACTTCGGCCAAGGAAGGCCCAGGTCAGAGTAGGGCACTAGGGTCTCAGAGGCTGCACTGGAGTCACAGCTCCACCTCCAGGCCTGATGGTACCCCTTCATGAGGAGAAAGGTGGGTCAGGAGGGTGAGGACGGCTGTACCCCTCACACCCTGGCCCCGCCAGGCCTGCAGTGGCCACCAGCAGGGTTGGGCGGGGCTGCGGCAGGGCCAGAGTCCCTCACCAGGGCCGGGGGTCAGCGTGGTCTTAGTGCAGTAGCGCCCCAGGATGGAGTAGGCGGGGCCGAGGTCCTTGCCAGTCCTCAGTATCTTGGGGTTCACGCTGTAGCGGGGCCCCGGGGAGCAGTTCTCTGCCAGGAGCATGGGGGCCCCATGGAAGCTGTAGGCCGGTGCACGCAGCTTGTTGGGCGTGTGCTTCACAAAGCCTGTGGGGCAGGGGCTCTGAGCAGCTTGGAGCCAGACCCTGCCCTTCTCCCCCCGACCCCCCATTGACCCCAGAGGGGTTGATGGGCTGGGAGTCAGGGATGAGCCCTGGCCGTCCCCGGGCCCACCCCAGACCTGGCTCCTGCCCCCGCACTGCCCCCTCCCAGGCTCCCAAGCGCTTACCTGTGGTGGGTGGAATCAGGTACTTGGGTCCAGGGCTGCTGTAGAGGGCCATGATGGGTCCCCGGGGGCGATGGGGCCTCCAGGTGCCCACCCATACCTCCTGCGCCATGACTGGCTCTGTCCATGGATGGGAGGGTGACCAGGTGCCAGGAGGCCTGGGCCCTCCACCCCCAGCACTGCCTTTGCCCCCACTGAGGGGCAGAACTGCAGGCCGCAGCCTCCTCAGTGGGGTCTCGAGCTGAGGCCCAGACTTAAGAGCAGCGGGAGATTCTGCCGCACCAACCCGCCGAGCGGAGGAGCATCAGAGCCTGTGGGCAAGCCCGTGAGAGCGTCTCCTTCAGCGCTCATGGACCACCCGCAGCGGCTCTAAGGGGGTCTGCGCAGGTTCTTCCTGCTCAGAGGACCCTGGGCATGACTGGGCGAGGAGCAGCGGGCAAAGGTGGGCAGCTTCTTGGATGAGACTGTGCCGTGGGGTGGGGAGGGGTCCGCTCTGGAGGGGCCCTCACCTCCTTAGTCCAGGAGCACTGCTCAGAGCAACTTACGGACCGAGCCTTCTCAGAGGCGATCCCGGCGCACCGGCCACGGTGCCAGGGAGTTCCAGAAAAGGAGCATGGAGAGGAAGGCCTCTCCCTCTCTCTCCTCTCCCCCTGGGGGCTTCGAGAATTGGGGAAGGGTCCCGGCCCCTGAGCTCTAGAATGTGGCTCTGTGGGGCGGTGGGTTCTAGATCACTGTCTGTGTGATGGAGACAATGACCTAAGCCCGTGGGACCCACCCTCCCCACCGTGCCTGGCTCGGGATCTGGGACTTTGCTCCTCGTTGCAGGGTGCAGGCCAGAGGTGCAGAGGGCAGGAAGGGGACAACCAGGTCCTGGGCTAGGACAGTGAGGCCATGGGGCCCAGAGCCAGAGTGGCCAAGGAGTAAGGTCCTTAGGGGCAGGGCTGAACCTCCTCAGTCCTGCCCCCGGGGAAGGACTGAGCTGGCGAAACTGAGGCACAAGAAGGTTCTGGCTGTTGGGGATCACGGGATCCAGGGAGCAGTAGGGTCTGCCCTGGTTTGGGGTGGGGGCAGCAGTTGGCATCGGAAGCTGCTGCTCTCCTGAGGGACCTTTCCCTGACCCTGCTCTCCCTCCTGCGCCATGCTGGCTGTGCCCACCCGTGGGACCCTGAGTGTCCTCATTAGCATGTTCTTCTTGGGGCTCCGGCTGGGGCTCCGTCTCTTTCCTTGGGTGACTTCTCAATCCCCTGGACCCGTGTCATGTGTATATTGTGCACATTTATTGTCTCAAAATGATAACCTTCAGATGCAGAGCACCCGCACCCAGCCTCTTCCCCCAGCCCTGGCCACTTCCTCTCTCTGGGGGCTCTTTGCCCCTCCCCGCTCTGAGCCCCTGCCCCCAACCTCTGCCTCCGCAGGCCTTCTTGTGTCCTGATGCCTCCCTGCATCCACATGTCTTGCCTACCTGTCTGTCTTGCTTTGTCCACCTGCCTACAAGGGCGTCTGCCTGGATTTCCGTTGGTGGGTCTGCCCTCTATGTGGGGTTACTTATACATGTGTGCTCCGCTCACATGACCCTATGTGTGCACCTGTAGTTGTGTGCCTGAGGGTGGGGAGAGACAGGAGCCAGAGCCTGAGCTGCAGGGGGCTTTATTGACTGGATGGCTTGAGGATAGATTCATGCATAGGGAAGTGGTAGGGGTGTCGTCGTCATGGTTGCTTGTGCGGCTGGTCCTACGGCTGCTTGGAGCCACATCTGGGGTCCACTAGGCATCGTCCTGACTGCCCAGGGCTTGCCCCTGGAAGGCAGACACGTGTGGGCCAAGAGGCCTGGGGTTCCCGTGCCCGGTGATCAGTAACTAGAGAGCCACAGCTCCATCAGGCAAGCAGGCCCAGGCCAGCCTCTGGGGGGATGGTGGGCTCTGGCACATTGCCGCCAGGCCCCTCCCAGCAGCTGGGGAAGCGGGGTGTGCGCATGTGTGTTTGCATTTGTGTGTGTGTCAGGTGTGAGCGTGTGCGGATGCATGTATGTGCATGTAGGGGGCGGCTGAGGGCTGCTCTGCAGGCAGTGAGGTCTGGGATGCCCACGCCTGCTGGCTGAGGCAGGTCAGGGTGTCTGTGGGGTGCTGGGGTACGGGGTTGCTGCACTGGGTGGGTGATGAGGGGCTATGGCATTTGGTGGAGGGCCTGAGGGGTAGGACTGTGGGTGCTGCTAGGGCTGCAGGCCTTTAGGGAATGGGGTGCCCCCCTGGCCACGGTACCAGCAGCTTGACCAGCTCCGCCTTGTGCATGGGCTGCAGGCCATCTATGCAGGACTTGAGCTCGGTCACCGCTGCCTTGGCATCTGCACTGACGTCGTACTTGCCCAGGGGCCCCTCATAGAGCTCCTCTGCGGACCCCACCAGCAGCGTTTGCAGGAAGTCGATGAAAGACTCGTTGTGGTCCTCCCCCATGGCCAGCCCTGCGTTGGGGTGAGATGAGGCCAGGCCAGGGCTCCACCCGCAGACCTCCCACCTCTAACCGCAGCCGCCTCAAGACTTTCCCCATCAATGTCCACCTCACCTGCCCCAGATCTTCCTCCAAAACACCCCCCCAGCTCCACCTGCCCGCAGACCCCTCCCGTCACCCTAGCGTCAGCTGCCTCTTTCCGCCCTGGGTTCCCTAGCGTCACTGAGGAAGGAAAGCCAAGCCTCTGACTCAGTGGGAATTTCCCCTCCGTGTGAGGTTGGCTGACCTGGAGCTTGGATCGGGGTCAGGGTCAGCCTGGGCTGGGCTGGGTTGGTGACATTGCGATTGGTGGTGACACAGGGGCTCGGAGAGAGGTTGAACTGGGCTGGGGTTGGGGTAGGGTTTCCTGGGGACTGGGGTCGCCGAGGGCACCAGGGTCATTGCCCACGTCTGTGTTCTGTGATGGAGGTGGGTTGGGGTGCCCGGGAAGGTGGGCGCCAATCACTGCTGGGCCCAGTGCCTGGATTTCTAGCTTCCCATGTTCCCGCCCGTTCCCCCCCCCGACACCAGCCCCCCGAATGTGCTGGGAGCACCTGTCAGCGCACAGACTCAGCACAGGTGCAGAGCAGGGTGAGTGCCAGTAGCAGGAGGGCGCTGCTGCCCTTCGCGGCGGAAGCGGAGGTTCCTCAGGAGCTGCCGTGGCCTGCTTTATGCCTCCCAGGCACCTGTCCTGGGGGCGGGTCCGACCTGCGCATCAGGACCCGGCCAGTGAGAGCGCCGGTGGGGCAGCCGAGGGTGTGTCCTCTCCCCCTGCCCTGCAGTGGGTGCCAAGCAGCAAGGGGCCTGGGGTGCTGTGCGAGGGGTGCTTGGCAGACGTTTGGGGCGAGTGGACAGAGGCAAGGGGGCGACGTGAGCCTGGTCAGCAAGGAAGGGTGGTGTGCCTGGGGATGCTGAGGGCCTCTGGCCTCGCTTGGCTGTGGCTGAGAGGGCCCGGCTCTTGGGCGAGGCCCAGGCCTTTCTTTTGGGCTAGGAATCCCCCCTCCACTCAGCGTGCTTTGTGGGCCAGCGCTGGGCTCTGATCCCCGAGACAGCCTGGAGGTCTCCCCTGGGGCAGGGGTGGGGGACTTCCTGGCGTCTGCAGATCTGGGCGGTAGGAGGTGGGCCCAGGGCCACGGAAGGCCCGAAGTGGGCAGCAGCCTCCAGGGGATGGAGGGTGGGCCCGAGAGTGACTGAGGGGCGAGGAGCTGGGCCGTCTCTGGGACCTGGTGGGATTACCCGGTCACTTGCAGGAAGTGAGGAGGGGCTGCGGTCTGACTCAGCTTCCTTCTGTGGTCATCCAGCCTGGGGAAGTCTAGGATCTGGGGGAGGCAGTCCAGTGCTATGATGGAGGAAGGGGGCTGCAGCACCTGGGCCCATAACCAGACCGCCCCCAGAGCAGTGCTGCAGTCCGGGCCCTTGCGCCATGGGCCCTCTTCTCCTGTCCCATGCTGCCACCTGGTGGCCAATGGCATCCTGCAGGACAGGCCCACTCGCCACAGGGTCCCTGTGAGGATCCAGGGTTTCAGGCCCTGCCTGGCCCCCGGGGGCTCCTCATTCAGTACTGACATCTCCAGATCAACCTTGTCCGGATTGGTTACGCGGCCTCTGCTTGTCACCCTGCCCCTCACTTGCCCCCAGCTGTCCCCGAGTCCGTCACAGACCCCAGACCCTTGTCCTGTGTCCTCTGGGCACTCGGAGCTTCTCATCCACTTGGGTGTCTGTTTATAACAAATAGTCTGTAGTCCCCTTTGCTAGCATGAAATGAAATCCATGGATGATACAACCTACTTATACTCATAATTCCAAGAACATAGGAGAAATAACTTGTAATGAGGTCATCTGTAACAAAACAATGTGGCTTCATGGGTGAGACTGCTTCCGGCAAATTTGAGCCCCTCCCTGTCCCCAAAGGCCCAAGGGGTTCTGGTCAGTGGGACAGGCCTTGCTCTGATTGTGCTTTGATGGACCCATCATCTTCTTTAACTTAGTGGTCCTCTGGCTGCTTGCTGGGTCACCTGGAGAGTTGTTTAAAGGTGCTGTCCCTGGGCTGTGACATAGTCCAGACCCATGGAAGCAGGGTCCCGGGGGCAGGGCCTGGATATCTGCCCTTCTGAATCCCTCCGGCCCCAGTGGAGACCGTCTGCCCAGCATTTATTCCCCTTCCTCTGCATTTTTCTCCCAGTCTGCAGAGTGCTGTGTATTGGTTTGATATGATTTCAAATGCACTTTTTTATGACTTGAGTGAAGTTGTTTTAATCCACCTGCTTATGACAAAGACCAAAAACAGTTTTTTTGGGAAGAAAAGTTGTTTTGATTTAAGAATGAAGTGAGCTGTGTCAGGGTCACTCCCTAGCAACAGGACACTGGATGCCGGCTCCTGGTTGGTTAAGCCGAATCTCTCGAGAATCTCACCTCGACTAAATGTGGACTTTATTCCAGTCATCTCCCCTTGTGTGGGACAACAGTGTAATTAATCTGTCGTTTGTTTGGATTATGTTATTTCTTTATTGGCTTATTATAAAGAGACATTATCCTGTATGCTATTGGCTTGAGCAATTATTGTAACTCCCGCCGTGAACCTGTGTTGAATAAACTATTGGCAAAGACAGTCTCAGTCTCTGAGCGTGATCTGCCGCCCCCTCCCGCAACAAAACAGCTGCCCCGACTGGAGGTGGGCTAGGTGCCCTCCTTTACTACATTTGGATTGCGGTTTTTCTTTTTCCCCAAACACCAGCCCCCTGGAATCACATGCTGGTGAACGTCGCTCCTGCAGCCCTTCGCAGGCATTGTCAGTTACGGAATCCCCAACAATCTCTCGCAGTTGCTGAGGATTTGAGCCTCTCAATCCTGTCTTGCTCTGCTCACTCCTCCGGGTACCATTCTTGGTGACTTTGCTATGCACATGCCTAACCCATCCCACACCTTGACCTTCGTTCCCCTGGCCTCCTCCCCTCCTGTGGTGTTGCCCTCCACCTGCTTCAGTCAGTCACTGTCAAGGTTATCCCCTGGTCTTTGCAATACCAATAACTGCACTCCCTGCTCAGTTTCTATTTCAGGTGCCCCTGCCTCTGGCCATGTCCTGTCCCTCAGCTCGCTGCCTCTGGTGCCCAGCAGTTACTCAGGAACTGCTCTGGCCAACCGTCACAGTCCTGCACACATCCAGTCTAGCTGGCCTGGATCTACTGCACCACGGTTATGAACATTCCCTCGCTCACAGTCAAACCCCCTTCCCGTCCCACCCTCTCCCTCTCCACTTGCCCACTCAGCAGGGTGTGCTGACCTCATGTCAAGACCTCGCCTTGGGTGGGGCCTTAGTGCTGCCCATGACTTCTAGATTCCCAGGATGGGTGTCCTCCCATACTTTGAGATGGCTATTGTCACACTGCCCCTCCTGTCTTACCCTCTGGGCCTCAGCTCTTAATTTCACTGAGAAACTGAATAGGTCAGAAAAAAACTACACATAGTCTTATCACCAAATCTATCAACCTGCCTTCATTTCCAGGTTTGTGTTTCTTCCTGTTGCCAGAGAGGACCTGTCTTCACGCATACCAATGGCAACCCTCCTCTATTACTTCTCCCCACATGAAGGCTTTGTCATCTCTTTCTGCAGTATCATGTTTTTATCTCTACTGCATCATTCTCAGTGTAACAGGGAAGAGCCAATTTTGACTCCATGTTGGATCTGTTTCTTTGACGTTAACCTTTGCTTTTCGTTGCTTTTGTTATTATAATCATACATAATGGCCTACCTCAGGGAACCCTCTGCCTGAATGTTAAAGTGCCTCTGTTCAGCTCACAGGGAGACAATCTGACCCTGCCAACCTGTGAATGGCTGCAAGAAAGAAGAAAGTAACACATCCCCTCACGGAGGCTGGCCATTCCAGGAGACGTTTTGCAAGACTGATAGCCCTTTTCACTTTACTTCCTCACCGCCTCTCCCTCTCTGATTCTATAAAAGAAAGTGGCACCCAGATCCCTAATAAGACGGTTTTGGGGCACCCCAGTCCACCATCTTCTCCGTCTGCAGGCTTTCCGAATGTCATACTCCTTGCCTCAACGCCTCGTCTCCGATTTACTGGCCTGTGGTGCGGCGAGCAGAGCGAGCTTGGACTCGGTAACTTCATCAGCATTTACTCACGCTATAACGCCACCCATCTGTAAGCAGAGCACAGCACAGCCAAAGCCGCTCCCTTAGCACTAGCGCTGCAGGCTGCCCCTTGGCTCCTCAGGCCACTCTCCCCTCAGCTTTATCTCACCCTGAGCCCCAGGGGGCTCCCAGCCTTCTGTGTTCAGGTTGCATTTGGCTAACAGGGAGGGACAAATAGATTCTGCATTCATTAACATTCTAGGCATGGATCTTGTTTTGATGGAAAATTACCGTCAAAATGTTCTTAAAAAAAACCCCCACCAGGTTCTATCAATTCATAACGTGTTTGTTTGGTTCTAATTTTCAGAGACGTGCAAATACCAAGATCACATTTGTTAAATTATGGAACTCATCCCCGCAATCTGCAAAGGCTCTGTTCTTCTAGTTTTTGAACATTTATTTGTGCCCTATGACCTTAGGTGCCCTCATGAAAATATGTGACATTCCGTTCTGGGACAGAAATACTAAGGTTATTAAATACTGAAGATTTCAGACAAATCAGTATGTCAGACTGTCTGATTCACCTTGTTAATGAGCCAGGACTGAAAATGGCTGCTTTTCTTGCAGAAACACTGAGAGTTCATTTGGTAGTCAAATTCTCTCAGCAGGACTCCTCCCCTGGGTAACTATCATATCGGAAAATGGAAAATTGTGGGTTTTAGCCAGTTTGTGTATGTGGTGTAGACAGAGTGCAGTGTTGTTCTTTGGTGTGTGGCGTCCAGTTTTCCCAGCACCGTTTATTGAGGGGACTGTCCTTTCCCTGGCGTATGTTCTTGGCTCCTTTCTTGTGAGTTAACTGACCACACACCTGTGGGTTTATTTCTGGGCTCTCTATTCTGTTGCTCTGGTCCGTGTGCCTGTTTTTGTGCCAATTCCACGCTGTTTTGGTGACTGTAGCTTCGTAATGTAGCGTGAAGTCAGGGAGGGAGATGCCTCCAGCTTGTTCTCTTTTCTCAGGGTTTCTTTGGCTATTTGGGGTCCTTTGTGGTTCCACACAGATATTAGGAGGATTTGCTCTATTTTGGGGGAAAATACCATGGAATTTTGGGAGGGATTGCATTCACTGCGTCCATTGCTTTGGGTAGAATGGATATTTTAACAATATTAATTTTTCCATTCCATGAGAACAGGATATCATTCCATTTACTGGTGTGTTTTTCAACGTCTTCATCAATGTCTTAAAGTTTTCAGTGTGCAGGTCTTTCACCTCCTTGGTTGACTTTATTCCCAGGTATTTTGTTCTTTTTGATGCAATTGTAAATAGGGTTGCTTTCTTTCTCTTTCTGATGGTTCATTATTAGTGTTTAGAAATGCAATTGATTTCTGTGTATTGATTTTGCAACTTTACTGAATTCATTTATTAGTTCTAATAGTTTTTTGGTGGAATGAAGTGGAAAATTGGAATTAAAAAATCCCACTGTTTCTACCATATCCAGGTCGTCCACAACACGGAGGACAGCGGCTCCTAATATAACCTTCCCACAGTGCCTCTAAATGACATGTGGACTTTGGGTGAACTGGATCTGGGTAAGGCTTCGCTTCTATATGGAAGTTTGATGTTTTCTCTGCTTTTCTGGCATGCTATTGACATACATGATGTTTTGAAAAGCAATTTACTTTCCAGTAATTTCAAACATACAACTTTACATACATAAAAACAAGTCTTGTACCTTGATTAAATATACTCCTAAATATTGATGTTGACATTATTAAAAATGGAATTGTTTTCATAAATTCTTTTTCAGATTATTTTTTGCCAGCATATGCATATAAGATAGATTTTCATGAATTGATATTTTGTTCTATAACTTTGCTTAATTAGTTGATTAGCTCAAATAATTTCTTTGCTGATTATAGGTAGTTTTATATATAAGATGATGTGACCTATGTTCTGTGAAGAGACACAGTTTTAATTTTTCCATTCACCCACGGATGCCTTTTATTTCTTTCCTGAAGATTCTGGGTAGAACTTCCAGTACACTATTGAGTAACGGTGACGAAGGCCAGCTTCCTGGCCTTGTTCCTGATTTCGGGAGTAAATCTTTCAGTCTTTAACATTGAGCATGATGTTTGCTGTGGCTTTTTGTACTACTCTTTTCCATATTGAACAAATTTCCTTTTGTTCCTGCTTTCTTGTTTATCATGAAATAACACTGGATTTTCACTGTAGATTTTTTGCATTAATTGATACGATTATGTGTTTTTACTTCACACCATTTTTGTGGTTTAATACGTTGCTTACTTTTAATATGTTGAGCAACCTGAAATTTCTGGTGTAGAGGTACTTGCTTATGGCATTATCCATTTAAAGTTCTGTTGGTTTCATGTTGCTATTATTTTGTGATAGATTTTTACATTCATATTTATAAGTTATACTGGGGTAGTTTTCTTTTTTTTTCTTTATTTTTAAAATCTTTTTTAAAATAGTGGTTTTATTTCATTTTATTTATTTATTTATTTTGGCCACATCCCATGGCTTGTGGGATCTTAGTTCCCCAGTCAGGGATCGAACCCGAGCCCTTGGCAGTGAAAGCACAGAGTCCTAACCGCTGGGCCACCAGAGAATTCCCCAGTTTTCTTTTCCAAGATGTATTCGTATAATCTGACTAGAGTTGGCTTGGTGTAAGTGGTTTGGAGGGTTAGCATTAGGGCTGGGGCTGGTGTGAGTGTTGGGGCTGTGTATGGTTTATGGTTGCTGTGATGGTTTAAGCTTTATGGTTATGAGTTATTTATGGGTATGGTTAATGAATATATTTTATGGTTTGGTTATGGTTATGGTTTTGCTTATTGGTTAAGGTTTATGGTTTTGGTCTCAGGGTGTTAGGGTTCTGTGTTAGAGTGGGTGTTAGGGTATGGGTTAGAATTGGGGTACAGGTAGGATACGGGTAGAGCATGGGTTAGGGTAAGGTACAGGTTTAGGGTACGGGTTAGGCTAAGGTTAGGTCAGGGCTTAGGGTCAGGATCAGAGTTTAGGGTTAGGGTCAATGTCAGGATTAGCGTCAAGGTTGAGCGAGGCCATTGTTTTCTGCTCCTCCAGTCCTGGATTCTGATTGATAGATGAATGAAATGTCTGCTCTGGTCACCTGCTGTTTCAAATTGAGCTCAGCCTTAGTCAAGGGTTCTTAGGGCCTCAGAGGTCATGCAGGGTTTCCCTCCACCCTCCCTCCTGGGAAGGGTGATGCAGGCCCCACTCTGTCTGGGCAGCCCCAGGTCCAGCATGGCCCTGACATGCAGGAAACTAAGTAGACGTGATGTAAGACTCGGTGCATCAGTCTGCCAGCCCCCAGGTGCTGCCTTTTTTTAAAAAAAAATTAATTAATTAATTAATTTTTGGCTGTGTTGGGTCTTCATTGCTGCACGGAGGCTTTCTCTAGTTGCGGCGAGTGGGGGCTTCACATTGCAGTGGCTTCTCTTGTTGCAGAGCACAGACTCTAAGCGCGTGGGCTTCAGCAGTTGTAGCTCGCGGCTTCTAGAGCTCAGGCTCAGTAGTTGTGGCGCGCGGGCTTAGTTGCTCCACAGCATGTGGGATCTTCCCGGACCAGGGCTCAAACCCGTGTCCCCTGCATTGGCAGGTGGATTCTCAACCACTGCGCCACCAGGGAAGTCTGGTGTTGCGTTCTTGAGGGCTGGTGGGGCCCTCCTGGGACTGGATGGATCCTTTGTTCCATCTGCACGGGTGTCCAAGCAGGTCTCAGAACAGCCCTTGGCTTCTGAGCGTCCAGGCAGGCACCCACGTTCCTCCAGCTCAGGTTAGCCTTGGCTGCTCAAGCCCCCGTGGCCAATTACTGAGCTAATTGTGTCTTTACTCTTTAAAATTAAATCACTCTCTCCAGGTGGGTGAGAAGTTTACTTGTGAACTTAATTCCCTCTTCTCCATTCTTTGGCCAGTGAATAAAGCGTGTGCTCTGTCGGTCTCAGCTTTGGTTTCGTTATTCACCTATTTGAACCAGAATGGAAAAAGGAAACGTTCCCTGTCGAGGCAGTGATTCTCAGCCAGGCTAGGGCCCGAGTAGGGTTCATATGACTTAATTTGGTAACAATGTGTAAGGGGACGGTGGTCTCTGCCCGTGGGGTGGTGGAGGGCACACCTATAGCCACAACACTGGTTCCGTGGACAGCATGGTCCCTTGTGGGTCTGGACCGTGTGCTCTCGTCCCCCCACGCCCGACACCACCTGACGGTCATGACGTGGTGACACTGGCTGCTGGGCATCCAATCAGGAGGGACCCAGAGGCAGCTCCTGGTGCCAGACCAGACGTGTCTTTTCACGGGCCATGGACATACTGGGTCTGAGGACTTTGCTTTGTGTCTAGAGAACAAACTGAGCCGCTAGAAGCTGATCTGTGCTGTGGATTTGAAACTCATGGGCAGGGCAAGAGCTCCCACTGGACACTGGCTTGGAAGCTTTCGCACGGGTGATGACCACACCAGTGCTTCCTGCCTGAGCCCTCCAGGCTTCCCGCCTGCCTCCTGGGGCCCCAGATGCTGGGCTGATAGGGCTCAGCGGCTGCTGGGACTTGAGGTCCAGATGCTCCCAGGTGTGGGGTAAACATGCCACTACCCACTGGAGTCCCCCTTCTCCGAGGTTCAGGAAACAGGAGGACCCACCAAACTGAGCCCATCCCTGGGCTCTGCTGCAGGTCTGCTCAGATTTGCTCTCCTGATCCTGAAGACAGACCTGCGGGAAACAGGGCCTGCGATTCCCATACTGATGGTGTTCTGTGGAATTTCCACGGGACCCCTTTCTACCCTGTTCTGAGCAAATTACTAGTCATTCCATGCTACTGTCACCCGATAAACAGACTGGGAAGTTGAGACTCCAAGAAGCCAAGTAAGCTACGCAGAAGCACAGATGTGGGAGCAGGAAGTGGGGTCTGTGCCCATCGCCCGCCCAGGGTGAACGATTGCTCCCAGTAGGTTCCATGTCCCCCTCTGAGGGGACTGGCTCACAGGGCCTCCTCTTAGGCGGATTCACTTTGCAAGCCTTCCTTTCAGCAAGATTCCTGTTACAAAACCTTCCTTTCCTGGGATTCATCTCACAATCCTGTTTTTGGGGTCACCCGGGAAGTTTATATCACCCTGAAGTGTGTTCAGCCTCACGTCACCAGAGCAGCTTTCCTGGGTGATACTCACCACCTGCCCGTCCACTCGCAGCTGAGACCCAGAGATGCCCCCTTGGGCCCCAAGCCCCACGGCTCTGCCTGGGTGCCCACTCCCCTCCCGCCTGGTCCGTCCCTCTCACGTCCCCTGCACGGTCACCAGGAGCTCCCACTCATCCTGTGCAGGCTGTCCGCTCTGTCCTGGGGAGGCCTCCGTGGTGTCAGGTAGAAGAAACAAGAGGTACTGGTGGGGCCTCCCTCACGCAGCACAGCAGCCAGCAACCACCTACTGACCTCGTCACTGTGGCTGGACCTAGATGGGGGTTTAGGGGGCCAACAGTAGCTCCTGGTTCTCATCTCACCCCAGCACCGCCCACAGGGAAGTCGCTAAGCAACTCTGTGCTGACTGCATAGAGAGAACGCTCATTCACATGCTCCTCCCAGCCCACGGGGCTCTCGTGGGCAGACCCCTCCCAGGATATGGAGCTCACCTGGGCAGGCACCCGGCAGCCCCCGGGGGGGCTCTCGTGGTCAGGCCCCTCCCAGGGTATGGAGCTCACCTGGGCAGGCAGGCACCCGGCAGCCCCCAGGGCTCTTGTGGTCAGACCCCTCCCAGGGTATGGAGCTCACCTGGGCAGGCACCCAGCAGCCCCCGGGGGGGCTCTCGTGGTCAGGCCCCTCCCAGGATATGGAGCTCACCTGGGCAGGCACCCAGCAGCCCCCGGGGGGGCTCTCGTGGTCAGGCCCCTCCCAGGATATGGAGCTCACCTGGGCAGGCAGGCACCCGGCAGCCCCCGGGGCTCTCGTGGTCAGGCCCCTCCCAGGATACGGAGCTCACCTGGGCAGGCACCCGGCAGGGCTGGGCACACAGGAACCGTGCACGTGGCCCTCGTTGCAGAGCACCCCAGCCCACCTGTTGGTCAGAGCTGACCCTGAGCACCTCAGAGCAGGACCTGAACTAACAAACAGCAGCTCCGACAGGTCTGTGACCCTGGGCTTCACTCTGTGCGGCCTCCCTCCGCCTGGTCTTCCGGGGGCTTCCACTGCAGCCGGGGCACCAGGCCTCTGTCTCCACTCACCACCCCTCCTCTCCCTGACTCCTGGGTTCCTCTCGTGTGGAGAGGGTCTTCTTGAAGTTGTTTCCTACTCATGAGCCAGTTAAAATGATTAGAAAATCAGCCAGAGTTGTAGCCCCATGTCAATCCTGACCCTCAGGACCCCACACCTGTTCCTTGGGCCTGGCCGGCACAGCAAGGCCCGTTTTCTGCAATTATGAGCCCCTGGGGGGCAAGGATTGGCTGACCTGGGCAGCCTGACCCGGCCGGCCAGCCCTCCCCAGGTGTGCCTGGGCTGAGGTCAATATAAACACCCCTCCAGGCAGCAAGAGCCCCTGCAGCTGTGCCTGACGCCATATTCTCTGCCCCGTCAGCAGTCTCGGGGCTGGGCTGGTGGGAGGGAGTGAGGGGCAACGGCCTTGAGGGTGGCCCGGTCTGAGTGGGCCTCTGCTGGAAGTAGTCCCCGGGCAGAGGTGAGGAAGCAAGAAAAGGGCAGTGCGGGCCAGGACAGGAGGGGTCACTCGGGTAGGGGAATGGAAAGCTTCCAGAAGAGCAGCCGGGGCCAGGACCGTCCTGTGTGGCGTGCAGGAGCCCACGTAGCACGTGTGCTGTCGCTGGGGTGGCTGCAAGCCCTTTCCTCCAGCCTGTGAGGTCCTTGCACATATTCAGGCGGCTTTCCTGGGAAGGGTGGGTAAAGTTCAGGAACAGCTGGCTTGGAGGTCAGCTAACGTTCACAAAGAGACGCCTCCGCATGGTCCAAGCAGCTTTCCAATGAGGATGGTCCTTGTGGGGGGCTGCTGGCAGCATGTGAGAAAATGCCCCGCCTCCGACCAACTTCAGAAATTTTCATCAGTGTAGCAAGTATCTTGATAGGGTTTTCATCTAACTAGTGGGTTCTTAATTAGCAACATGGATGGTGACATTAAATGTCCTCAGTCAGGATTGAAACACCCCCAACATGTACAGGTGTAAGAACCTCGGGAGGCCGTGTGCAACCCGCACCTTTAGGGATGGGCTTCCTACTTGACCCCTCAACACTGTGGTGTCCAGCCACTGATTTAGGGTTTCTGGGGGCCCAATGCTGACTCTAAGGCTGAGTGGTGGTCTCAGCATGAGCTGGGGTTTGAGAAAAGTGTGATGAAGTTAAGTCTGACTTTCTGTGACAGCTGGGGAGGGGTTTGTAAAGCACCTTGGCTTTTAGGGCAAAGGTTTGTTACTGGAACCAAGTGTCCCCCCCAAAATGGGCTGAAGCTCAAGATGTCTCTGTCCCTTTCATGTGAGAGTCCAGGGCAGGTGGGTGGCAGGGCCCAGGCTCTCTCCACCTTGTTTCTCCTCCCTGCTTCCAGGTGAGGGCTCCAACCAGCAGGGTGGGGTGACCAGGTGGGCATCATGCCCTCCATCCTAGGATGCAGTCTGGCCAAGGCCCTCACCACCTCCACCTCTCCCCCTTGGTAACACGAGACACTGTGCCCCAGCTGTAAGGGGTGGGAAGGCTGGGAGGTGCAGGGTAGCTGTGAACAGGAGAAAGGGAAATGGGATCTGGTGGGCAGCTGCGTGGCTCTGCTGTGAGGGTCACCTGGACGGTAGCGCACAGACTCTGGGTCCTGTGAAGCTTCGATGCATTGTGGTTCTGGAAATCCTATAGGAGACGGTCCACAGCAGGTGAAGCTAATGCTCTCAGCGGAGGTGGTGAAGCCAAAGATCTCAGTTCAGACTGAAGGTGCCGATGTACATTACAGGACAAGACCATCCCGTGTGAATGGACTTCAGGCACGTTTAACGTGAGTGCAGTCATGTTAATGCCTAGCACCTTCTATCTTGTGCCTCTCCTCAGGGACCCCCTCCTCAGTTCCTGAGGATCCTGTAACTCCCATACAGGGGGATGGAGAGTGGGCTCTGTCCAGTCTGAGCCCTGAGGTACCCTGCGTGTGAGTCTGCTCAGGACCGCCGTAACAAATACCACAGACTGGGCAGCTTGAATAGCAGACCTATCTCCCAGTCCTGGATGCTGTCTGAGATCAAGGTGTATGCAGGCTGGCTTCTCCTGAGGCCTCTCTACTTGGTACTTAGACAGCCATCTTCTCCCCAGGTCCTCACGTGGTCTCCCCCTTTGCCTATCTGTGTCCTAATCTCTTCTTGTAGGACATCAATCCTATTGGATTAGGATCCACCCTAGTGACCTCACGCCTCTTTAAAAATCCCATCTCCAAATACAGCCACATCCTGGGGTCCTGGGGCTTAGGGATTCAGCATGTGAATTTGGGGGGACATGGCTGAGCCTATCCCATCCTCCTTAGGAACCAAGTGTGCCTCGGTCCTTCCTTCCCTCAAGTCACACGAGGTGATGTAATGGCTCAGGGAGAGGCCACTCGTGCAGAGTCTGTGTCCCAGCTGGGGAGCCCTTCTCTGCTCTCTCTGATCAGGCCGTGGCCGTGCCAGTCCCCTCCTGAGGTGAGCGGTTCTGGGGTTTCCTGCCGTGTCGCCTGGCCTGCTGAGGTGCTCCTTGTCAGGGAACCCAGGAGCCATCAGCCTAGTGGGGGTGCCGGGGACTCTCAGGGCCTTGGCAGATGTCTCTCCCAGCAGATACCCTAGCGAAAGTGGGGAAACATTTGGGGGATTACAGGTGGGAGAGAGTCACAGTCTCGTTTATGCTTCAGAAGGACCACGTTGGGGTGGGATGTGAGGTGCACCGTGTGGGCAGGGAGTTTTGTCAGGGCCTGGTGGAGGAACCAGGCACAGGATCGGGCTTGGGCCAGGGCTGTGGGTGTAGAGGGGAATTAGTGTGGGAACTGGCCACAGACTGTTGTCGAAATCTCGGCTTCCCTGTGCACCAAGGCTGAACAGAAATACGGAGCCAGGGATTTTGGAGGAAGAGAGAGACGGTTTTATTCTTCTGCCAAGCAAAAGGGAAGACACAGCCGGCTAGCGCCTCAAGAACTGGGCCCGCCCTCCTTGAGAATCAGGGAAGGCTTTATACGTGGGGCTCTCGCAGTCCGGGGTATAGGATGAGGATCAAAGTAGTGAAGGTCTTGCATTCCTCCTTTTCTTTGCATTACTTCAAAACAGTCGTAGTTGGCATCAGGCCGCCCAGTAATTGGGGTCTGGCGGTCTGGTAATTGCGTCCGTTTGCCTCTGGTTTATCGGCCGGTGACCTTGTTTCTGAAATGCAAAGACTATAGGGGGTGATTTGTTATGAGGGGCATATAGAATGTAAGTGCTGGACATAATAAGGTTAGGGAGTGAGAGGCAGGGGATGTAACTCACACAGAGTTAGGGGTGATGGGTGCCAGGGGTAAATTACGTAGTGTCAGGGAGTGAGGTTCGCTTTGTAAAGTACAAATCTAGTTACTACAAATTAGTGACAAAGTAAAACAAGGAGTGATGAACTCTTTCAGGCCAGGTTATGTTTCTTCTCTAGCCTGTTCGCTGTTCCCTTTGTTTTCCTTGTTCTCAGGGGAGGGAAAACTTCATTTCTATTTTTGCTGCAACAAGACTCTGGAGGAGCAGATGACAGTCAGTGGGGCACAAGGAGAGTGGGAGCCTGGGAGACCCCAATGTTACCGAACAAAACTTGGGTCCGCTTGCCCGAGTGCAGTAAAGCCAGTCTACTGACACCGGGTGTGGTGAAGGGAAGTGCAGCTTTAATTGTAAAAGTGCCAATACAAGGAGAACAGGCGGCTTGTGCTCTAAATCCCCGAACTCCCTGAAGGATTTCAGCACAGCAATTTTAAAGGCCAAGTGAAGGAGGGGGGTCGCAGGGTATGAGATCAGCTGGTGCACAATTCTCTGGTTGATGCTGAGGTAACAGGCGGTTAACACTCTAAATTCTTAGGCATAAGTTCCGGGGCTACCTGTTCAAGATCATCAGGTAGTTAATTTCTTCCGTTTGGTGGTGGTTTTAGCATCTGTAAAACAACTCAGGAAGCGTGCATCAGTTACTGTTATCCAGGTACTTCAGAGAGGAGCTACAGCAGAGGATATGGGGGGGGGTCTGTCCTGGGAAGGCCCCGTAGGGTCCTGCTCAGTTACAGCAGGTGTCTGGGCTCAGCAACCTGGGAAGGTGGGGCTGCTCCTGGGTGTGGGGAGCTGCAGGATCCCAGTCCTCTGAGGGCCCTGTTAGCCCCCAAGGTGAGATGGGGGTGCAGTGACTGGACAGAGGCGTCTGGCCTGGGAGAGGGTTCCAGGCTGGAAATGTCACGGGACTCATCGTAGGGAGGGAGAGGAAAGGCCAATGGGGGCAGGTAGGTCACAGCAGACTACGTGCAGGTGACTGCGGTCCTGTTGGAAGCAACTCAGAGCCAGAAAGGAGTGGCCGTCAGGGGCTCAGCTCCATTCTCTTGTTCCTTTGTAAAACCACTGTGTCAGAGTTTGAGACACCGCCAGGCGACGTCTGGGGCCAGTGCTGCCATGGCTTCATCAAAGGGGTCCAGGGGGAGCACAGAACCACTGCAGGCCCCGCCCATGTCCTCACTGGGAATGAATCCCATCGGGGCTCCTGGGCTCACAGACTTGAGGGAACCTCTGTCCTCAGGACTGGTCCTCCTCCTTCCTCTCACCTGCTGGTCAGAGGCCCAGGAAGCCCCATCCTGGCTCCACCCCCAGGGCCTGGATTCTGGGACAGCTTAGGGGAAAGCAAGACCCTCATGCTCCTTTATCTGCCTGGGGGCGAGAATGTCTTAAATGCTGCAATTGACTGATGATGGAGGGCTGAGTGTTTCCAGCAGGTATGGGTGGAAAGATGGGGCGTGAAGTTCCTGTGTCTGCAGGGTCTTCCCAGCATGAAGATCTGTGTGTTTCCCCCGGCCAGTCAGCATCCTCCCAGGAAGCCCAGATCCAGGATTACGAGGGCAGAGGCTCTCCCCTTGCTTATCTGTAACTTCCCACTCCCACAGCAAGGAGCCTGGCTCCCACCATCTGCCGTTTATGTATGCATTGCTCCTTTCCAGGTTACATGTGCAGAGGTTTCAGAATTGTTAGCTACTACACCCTGGAAAGAACTTCATAAAATAAAGCCCACTGTATATGTACGGTCCAGTTTGCCTTTAGTCTACAGATTCCATTCATTTCCAAAGGTAACTTAGGTCAGCACCTTTTATCCCATCCCCTACGGTGAGTTGTTTCCATATATTTCTAATACAGTTAGACTCTGTCACATTATGTATTCCATCCTGCAACACTCCTACATCCTAAATAACTAAATTTGAATAGATTATGATTGACCCCTTGGGCTATACACATCTGTGGGTTTAGACAAATGCATAGTGACAGGTATCCATCCTAGAGTGTCACATGGAACACTTCAAACCCCCCACCCCGTGATCTGCTTATCATCTGTGTAGCTTTGCCTTTCCCAGAATGTCACCAATGGGGTCATACCGTGTGCAGCCTCCTCAGCCTGGATGCTTTCACTTAGCAGTATATACTGAGGATTTATCCATGTCTTTCCATAGGCTGATGGTGCATTCCTTTCTGCTGAGTAGTATTCCACTGCACGTGTATGGGCGGAAAAACAATTTCCCCTCTACTTTTCTAGGTTCTTGGTTGAGGCCCCCCTGCCCCTGAAATAAAAGACAGATTACCAGGAGAAAAGATGAAGTTTAATTACATGTATACCTTCTGAATACAGGGGGGATACCACGGAAAACTGAGTCGCTCCCTGAAATGACCAAAACCATCCCCTTAAATACCGTCTTCAGCTAAAAACAGAAGAAAGATGCTGGGGAAGGGGGGAAGGCCAGTTTTGGCAGGTTATCCTGCAAAGCACAGTAAACAAGGGTATGAGTGTTTGCACATTTAAGTCAGGACTTCTCCAGTGAAAAGAGTTACTTAAGATTTAATTATCCTTCTATTTTTGGTGCAAAGAGGGACATGCCCTTATAAATGGAGACTTCTCTATTGTAAATGTCCTTCATAAAACGGCAATCTCAGTTTTCTGAGATTTTTTTTTTTGAATAAATTTATTATTTTATTTTTGGCTGCATTGGGTCTTCGTTGCTGCATGCAGGCTTTTCTCTGGTTGTGGCGAGCAGGGGCTACTCTTCAATGCGGTGCGCAGGCTTCTCGTTGTGGTGGCCTTTCTTGTCATGGAGCACAGGCTCTAGGTGTGCAGGCTTCAGTAGTTGTGGCACACGGGCTCAGTAGTTGTGGCTCGCGGGCTCTAGAGTGGAGGCTCAGTAGTTGTGGCGCACGGGCTTAGTTGCTCCGCGGCATGTGGGATCTTCCCGGACCAGGGCTCGAACCCGTGTTCCCTGCATTGGCAGGCGGACTCTTAACCACTGAGCCGCCAGGGAGGCCTTTTTTTTTTTTTTTTTTTTTTTAAAGCAGACCAATAATCCTTATGCCAGAGAGACATATTTCGGGGTGGCATATTCTACTCGCCTTGACATGGATGTACCCCAATTTGCTTATGCATTCATCTTTTGAAGGATATCCTGATTTCTTCAAGTTTTTAGCCATTATGAAAGTGCTGTTGTGCATAATTGCATCCTTGTTTGCATTTGGACATAGATTTTCAAAGCAGTTGCCTAAATGCTGGAAGCATGATTGTTGGATCCCAACGTGAGACTTGTTTAGCTTTGGAAAAAACTGCCAAATTGTCTTACAAAGTGGCTGCACATGCCTCCCCCCAGCTATGAGGGAGAGTTCCTTTTGTTCCTCACCCTCTAGCCATTGGTATTGTCATATTTTTGGAGCTTAGCAGTGCTAATAGGTGTGCTGTGATACCTCATGATTTTAATTTGTAATTCCCTAATGGTATAGGATGTTGAGCTTGTTCCTGTATGACTTTTACTATCTGTATATCTTTTTTTGCGGGATGTCTGTTCAGATCATGCTGTTCACGTTCACGCTGAGAGGAGCCCTGTCTCCTAGGACCTGCTGGGAGGTGACGCCGCTGAGGGAGAAGGTGAGGAAAAGTGGGCAGAAGCTTCCTGTACGTGGCTGACCGCTGAGGGTGTCTGTCTTCAGAGGAGGGGCTTGATGTGGAAAACTGGGTTTTTGGCCCCTTTTGTGTGTGGTGTAGACAGAGTGCAGTGTTGTTCTTTGGCGTGCGGCGTCCGGTTTTCCCAGCACCGTTTATTGAGGGGACTGTCCTTTCCCTGGTGTATGTTCTTGGCTCCTTTCTTGTGAATTAACTGATCACATACCTGTAGGTTGATTCCTGGGCTCTCTGCTCTGTTCCTCTGGTCTGTGTGCCTGTTTTTGTGCCAATTCCACACTTTTTTGGGACTGTAGCTTCGTGATGAAGTGTGAAGTCAGGGAGCGAGATGCCTCCAGCCCGTTCTCCTTCCTCAGGGTCGCTTTAGCTCTTCTGGGTCCTTTGTGGTTCCACACACATCTTAAGATTGTTTGTTCTGTTTCTATGGAAAATGTCATTGCACTTTTGGTAGGGATTGCATTGAATGTGTACATTAATTTGGCTAGGATGCATATTTTTTTTAAGTTAAAGAAAAATTTTGGGCCACACCGTGTGGCATGCAGGATGCAGGATCTTAGTTCCCCAACCAGGGATCGAACCTGTGCCCCCTGCAGTGGGAGCACAGAGTCCCAACCCCTGGACGGCCAGGGAAGTCCCACCTTAGAATGCATATTTTCACACTATTCTTTTTACCCATGAGCACGAGGTATCTTTCCATTTATTTTTGTCTGTTCAGTTTCCTTTATCAGTGTCTTCCAGTTTTCAGTGTGCAGGTCCTTCACGTCCTTGGTTAAATTTACTCCTGTTTATCTTTTTGGATACAATTGTAAGTGGGATTTTTTTAAAAATTCTTTTTCTGATGGTTCATTATCAGTGTGTAGAATCACAAATGATTTTTGTGCATTGATTTTTCTTTTTTTGTATCCTGCAGCTTTACTGAATTCATTTTTTAGTTGTAACAGTTTTTTGGTGGTTGAATGTGGAAAACTAGAATTCAGAAATCCCACTGTTTCAGCTACATCCACGTCATCCACAGCACCCAAGACATAGTGGCTCCCAATATAAGCTTCCCACGGTGCCTCTCATAGTATGTGGACTCCTACGAGGGTGACTGGCATCCCCACTGCGGGTGAGCTGGATCTGGGTAGGGCTTGGCCTCTATAACAGAGTTTGATGTCTGTATTTCTGGCGTGGTACGACATGGTTGTTTGATAAGTACTTTATTTTCTAGTAAATTTCCAGTGTATAAAAAACTTTAAATAGCAGTATCAAGTTTTCCACATTCACAGAATACTCCAGTTTGTTTTACCCTGTGAGAGTGGGAGGGCCCCTCTCCCAGGGAACCAGCACATAACCCCAAAGTGAGGAATAATTATGGTTTCCACATTATAATCCTATCCACAGACCTACTTCAACTTTCACCAGCTGCCCCAGCTTTGTGGAAATGTATTTTCCCAGTCGAATACAGTTTTCTTTTCCTGGAACCATCACTGGGGCTTTTCCTCACTTTAAAAACCTTGCTGGATTTAAAGTGTACAAGATGAGCATGATCTGGGTGGTTTTTCTGTGTGGCTTCTTTCACTTAGGATGTTTTCAGTGTTTATCCACATTGTAACATTGATCATTATTTCATTCATTTTTTCCATCGTGATTAAAAACACATAACATTTACCATTTAAACCATTTTTTTAAAGCTTTTTAAAAAAATTTATTTTATTTTTTATTTTTTGGCTGTGTCGGGTCTTTGTTGCTGTGTGCAGGCTTTCTCTAGTTGCGGCGAGAGGGGGCTACTCTTCGTTGCCGTGTGCAGGCTTCTCATTGCAGTGGCTTCTCTTGTTGTGGAGCACAGGCTCTAGGCGCATGGGCTTCAGTATTTGTGGCACGAGGGCTCAGTAGCTGTGGCTCGTGGGCTTAGTTGCTCTGCGGCATGCGGGATCTTCCAGGACCAGCGCTTGAACCCATGTCCCCTGCATTGGCAGGCGGATTCTTAACCACCTTGCCATGAGGGAAGCCCCATTTAAACCATTTTTAAGTATACAGTTCTGTGGCATTAACTACATTCACATTGTCGTAAAAATATCCTCACCATCCATCTCCAGAACTTTATTTTCCCCATGTGAAACCGTAACCATTAAACACTAACTCACCTCAACCCCTGGCAACCTTATTCTACTTTGACTTTGAATTTGACTTATCTGGATACCTCATACTAGTGGAATCATAGAACGTTTGTCCTTTTTGTGTCTGGCTTGTTTCACTTAGCATAATGATGTCAAGGTTCATCCACATTGTAGCATGTGTGAGAATTACCTTAGTTTTAAAGGTTGAATCATATTCCATTGTGTATATACTACACTGTACTTATCCATTCATCTGTTGAAGGATGTGTTGTGTTGCTTCCACCTTTTGGCTATTGTGAATAATGTTTGCTTTGACTATGGGGTACAAATATCTGTTCCAGTCCTTGCTTTCTAATATTTTGGGTGTACACCCTGGAGTGGAATCAAGGGATCATACATTTTCCATGTTTTCGAGGAGCCACCATAGCGACTGTATAATTTTACTTTATTCCTTTGTATGACAGAATAATGCAGCTTATGGATCTACCTTATTTTGCTTATCCATTTACCTGCTGATGGACATTTAAATCTTTTCTACCTTGAGCTATTGTGAACAGTGCTGCTATGAATAATTGGTATACAAGTTTTTGTTTGAACACCTGTTTTCCATTTTTTGGGTATATATCTAGGAGTGGAGTTGTTGAACCACATGGTAATTATATTTTATATTTTTGAGTAAATGCTAAAGTTTTGTACACATAGACTGCACCATTGTACATCTCCACAAGTAACTTTTAAGGGTTTCAATTTCTCTACACTGTTGCCAACATTTGTTATTTTTATTTATATATTTTAAAACTTATTTTTATTCTAGTGTGTGTGAAGGGGCATCACACTGTGGCTTTAATTTGCATTTTCATCATGACTACTGATGTTTGACATCTTTTCATGTCCTTGTTGACCATTTGTATGTCTTGCCTGGAGAGCAGTCCATGCAAGCCATTTTTCTGTTTCATAAATTTTATTGTTTGTCTTTTTCTGATGAGTTGTAAAAGCCCTGGGTATATTCTAGGTAAAGAGTCTTATCAGATATATAATGTGCCAATATTGTCTTCCATTCTGTGGACTGTCTTTTTACTTTCTGGATAACCTCTTTTGATGCACAAAGGTTTGTAATTTTGAGGAAATCCAATTTATCTATTTTTTTCCTTCATTTCTTATGCTTTATTGTCAAATCTAAGAAACCATTGCTAAATTCATGGTCAGGAAGATTTAATTCCTTGGTTTATTTGAGAGTTCATACAGTCATCCCTCGGTACCCACTAGGCCAGGCTTTAGGCCTGGGGTTGAGTCAGTGTGAGGGTTCAGGGGTCACGGTTTAGGGTTATGGGTCACTGTTGGAGAGTCATGATTGGAGAGTTATGGTAGAGGGTTGTGGTTAAAGGGTCAGGGGCGAGGTTCTGGGGCTAGGGTTGTTAGGGGGTTAAGGTTAGAGGTTAGGGTTCTTAGGGTAAAAGGTTAGAGTTAGGTTTAAGCACAGTTGACCCTCATTGCCTTCCCCTCTCCTTCTCTCTGAAGCCTCCAGAATGGATAGGACTTGCCCAGGATCAAACAGGAGTCAGGGAGCTGAGGTCAGTAACAGTTTTTCTGGCCTCCCTTCCCTCAGTCCTGGGCTCTGAGAGAAGAATGAAATGTCTGTTCTTGTCTCGGACTGTTTCTCATCCAACTCAACCTCTGTCAAGGATTAGGGAGGGTGTCAGAAGTCATGCATGGTTTCCTTCTGCCCTCCCACCTGGGAAGGGTGATGCTGGCCCTAGTCTGCCTGGGCAGCCCCAGGTTCCAGCACAGCCCAGACAGCAGGGCACTCAGTGGACATGTGTGGATTTATATAGGACTGGGTGCAGTGACCTGCCAGCCCCCAGATGCAGCCTTCTTAAGGGCTGGTGGGGCCCTCCTGGCTCTGGAGGCATCCTTTGTCCCATCTGAGTGGGCATGAATAGATGATCAAGTCTCGGGCAGGACAGCCCTTGACCTCTGACTATCCAGGCAGACATCTGTGGTCCTCTAGCTCAGTCCAGCCTGGGCATTGTCAGGCCCTCATGTACAGTTACGGAGCTGACCAGGATGCCAGGCAATTCAAGAGCTACCTGGTCAGTGTAGACATTCCTTTGAGAAGTTTCAACTACCAACATGCATGTGGTTGAGAAAAAGGCCTCCTGCTCACAGCCTCATAGGCTGCCAAGAGAAGTAATAATCCTCTAAACATCGGAGTGTGTCCCTGACACAATAACCATACAGCAGACCATGGCCCTGCAATCCTTTGTCCTTTCAGTCGTTAGAAACTTTTTTTTTTAAATTTAATTTCAATTTATTTTTTTATTTATTTATGGCTGTGTTGGGTCTTCGTTTCTGTGCGAGGGCTTTCTCTAGTTGTGGCAAGTGGGGGCCACTCTTCATCGCGGTGCACGGGCCTCTCATTATCGCGGCCTCCCTTGTTGCGGAGTACAGGCTCCAGACACGCAGGCTCAGTAATTGTGGCTCACGGGCCTAGTTGCTCTGCGGCATGTGGGATCTTCCCAGACCAGGGCTCGAACCTGTGTCCCCTGCATTGGCAGGCAGATTCTAAACCACTGCGCCACCAGGGAAGCCCCCGTTAGAAACTTTTGACATTCATATTCATTAAGAATCAAAGATATGGAGGCAACTGGACCTCCCAATGGAAGGTTCACACTGACACTGCATTGTCTTGGAGAGCCATATGCATCCATGTGGCCTCTGGAAAGCCTGCCAATTATGGGTTCCATGGCATGGAATAATTCTTGAGCCTCCCATTACATCATTGCACAAGAGTTTCCTTACCACCCTAGCATTTGGTTTCTTCCTCTTAGTAAAGGAGAGAGAAGAAACTGGAAAAGGAGCAGTATTGTTTTTCAGGGATGGGCAATTAATATGGCCATGGAGATGGCATAACTCAAGGGCTCCCACCTCTCAGGGGCAGGAATGAGGTCTGTGTGTCTTCTGAGGGCACATGGGCTGTTCTGGGCCAGCCTCTGAGATGTGAGGACCTGATGCCCAAGGAAAGAGACTTGAGTTTACCACCACCAACGATCCTGACTTTTCAGTAACTGAAAGAACTTCTTGCAGTCTTGGGAGGACAGTAAGAGCACTGGATGAGTAGCTGCAGCCCCTGACCCTGAGTGAACCCCTTTCTTCCTTTTGTGTCAGATTCTGTGCTGTGCAGTGAGCTGTCATTGACTTAGAATCTGCTGCTTTCTGCCAGCCAGCACCTGTTCTGAGGCCCAAGTGCCTCAGTTTTCCTTTGGGAATTACATCTCACCTGCTTCCAGTCCAAACAGTTGCAGAAGGATGAGCCCATGTTCCACCCAGCTCGAAGATGGGTTTACAGCCCACATCTAGCCAGTCCCACTTTCCATCTTCTGGTGATGGGTCAAGGATGAGAATGCAACCCAAGCCAGATCAAAGGCATTTAAAACCATGACTTTCTTGGAATCCAAGAAAAGGAGAAACTCTTTCTCAGAGAATGGATGGTGAGTGGTTGTCAGCCTAGAATTGCTGTTGGCCCAAGGGCAGTGAGAGAGCCTGTGCCTATGAATGGGGTCCCCCAAAGGCACTGAGCAGGACAAAGTTTTGGAGAGAAGCAAGGTCACACTGAGACAGTGTGAGCCACTGGACCTGCCAGGTCCAAACCCATTCTTCAACTTGCCACTTGCAAGTATTAATTTATTTCTACCCTTACAATAAATACTAATTTATTTTACTTCAGTAAGTGTGTCCAGTCGCTGGGAAAAGAAAAAGTCCTGGTTGATACATCTGAATCAATAATCCCTGATCCTTCCTCAGGTGTCCTCACTGGGTAGGCGTGGCTGGGGGAGATGAAGACACTGGGTGGGGTCAGATACTAGGGGAGCTGCCAAACATCTCTGTCCCTGTTCCTTCCCTGTCCCGGGAGAGGGAAACCCTGGAACAGTGATAGGATAACCAGTATGGGGAAGAGGTTCCTCAGTGATTAACTGGTCTTTTTGTATTTTCCTTAATTTAGGGTTCATTTTGGTAATGTGTTTTTACAAAGAAATCCCCCTTTTCCTCTAGATTTCCAGTTTGTTACAGTAGGTTTCTCTTATTTGACGTTTAATCTTTCCTGTCTAATTTTCTACAGAATCATGACAAATAATGAACAAATACTGATACTTTATTATTAAGTGAAGTCCCTATTCATGTGCCCTTTGTTATACCTTTCCTTGTTCCAGGATCTCAAAGGACATGGGGCCATCATGTCTGTTTAGTCTCTTCTGGGCTTTGACAGTTGCTCAGACTCTCCTTGTTTCCATGACCTTGCCAGTGTGGAGGAGGACTGGTCAGGTATTTTATAGACTGCCGGGCACTGGGATTTGCTTGGTGGTTTTGTCGTGGTTAGACTTGGCTTTGAAAAAGCAGACCACAGAGGTAAAGTGCTTCCTCTTCACTATGTATCGAGAGAACAGGCTCTTAAGGAAACTTCTCACTTATGTTCTTAACTTTGGTCACCTAGCTGAAGTAGTGTGTGTCAAGTGTTCCCACAGTGAGGTTAATTTTTTTCCCATGTCCATCCTGTGTGCCTTATTTAGGAGGAAGTCATAATGCAGAACCCACACTTGAGGAGAGAGGGGTTAGCTTCACATCCTTGATGGACAGCTGAGTGGCTATATACATTGTTTAGAAGCTTTCTGCATAGGAGATTTCTATTTAACACCGTTCATCAAAAACTATGTAATTTATTTTTACCAGTTTGGACACGTGAATAATTACTGTAAACTTTTGGTTATAATCCAGCACTACATTATTAGACTGCTTACTTAATTCTTGCTTTGGCTGTTGAGAGCTTTTTCCATTTGCTCCTGGTTTCATTTTACATAATTTTCCTTTTGTGGGTTTTTAAAATTTTTGGTACTTCTTTACTTTCTGATATTTTAAGATTATCCTGCTTCATATATTTACTGTCTCAGTCCTAGCATCAGCCCTTTCTTCAAAGAGCCCTTGTTCCTTTTATTAGAGAATGGTATTAAAAACTTACACGTGGGAGCTAAATATGCTCAGCTGACAGTGCATGGAAATATGTGCATGTATCCCAGCCTATGCATATACCCATAATTATAAAGATTTCCATGTGGAACTATGTGTATCTCTATTAGGCTAAAGATAGTTTATACTGATGTCTCCAACCGGATCTGTAATGACATGGATATTGTAACCTTCTCCCTTTGTTTGACTGTAACATCCCACTCCAGTGGTAAGAAACCTGGCTTCCACCATTTGTCATTTATTAAATTCAGTGCTTGTTCCATTCGGTTACTGATATAGTAGTTTCGGTACTGTTAGCTACTACCCCTCATGGAAAGAACACAGAGTCCACTGTGTATGTATGGCACATTTTGTCTTTGGCCTACAGATTCTGTACATTTCCAAAGTTAACTTAGGTCAGCCCGTTTGTCCCACTACCAACAGTGAGTTTTTTCATACATTTCTGAATCAGTTAGATTCTTTGTTACATTCTGTATTCCAGTCTTTGACACTCCCATATCCTAAGTAGCTAAGTTTGAATAGATTGTAAATTACTTGTTGGGTTGTAAAAATCTGTGGGTGTAGACAAATGCATAGTGACAGGTATTCACCACTAAACTATCATATGGACTATTTCAACCACATATTCTGTAAACTGTTTACCATTGTCAGTTTTGCCTTTTCTAGAATGTCATATAAATGAGGTCATACAGTGTGTAGCACTTCAAGCTGGATTCTTTCACTTAGCAATGTAAGTGTTAGATGCATCTATTTTTTTTTTTTTTTTTTTTTTGCACGGGTTGATGGTCCATTCCTTTATATCTCTGAATACTATTGCATTGCATGTATATGAGAGGAAAAATAGTTTTCCCTCTACATTTCTATGTTCTTTATTGAGATCTCCCTTGTAATGAAAAAGAGACGAACTGGAGAAAACAATCAGAAGTTTAATATATACCATGCGTACCTCCTGTATACTTGAAAGATACCCAGGAAAACTGAGTCACTCCCTGAAATGGCCCAAGCCATTACCTTAAATGCTATCTTCTGCTGAGAACAAAAGAAAGATGTTAGGGAATGGAGGAAGCCATTTAAGGGATGTTATTAGTCAAAGCCCAGTAAACAAGGGTATGTTTGTTACACAGATTTACATCCAGGCCTGTTTCATTGATAAGCTTTTTTTTTTTTTAAACATTTATTTATTTGGCTGTGCCGGGTCTCAGTTGAGGCCTGTGAAATCTTTAGTTGCGGCATGCGGGCTCTTAATTGCAGCATGTGGGATCTAGTTCCCTGACCAGGGATTGAACCCTGGTCCCCTGCATTGGGAGCATGGAGTCTTAACCACTGGACCAGCAGGGAAGTCCCAACAAGCTTTTCTTGATATTTAGTCATCTTTCAATTCCTGGTCCAGAGAGGGACATACCCTTACAAATGGAGAGATCCTTAATAAATGTAAATTTACCTCCTAAAAGGGCATTTTCTACTTGGTTTTGAAAGATTCTCCTGGGTCTGCTGTTTCTTAAATTAATCAGTCCAAAATAATCCTTTTGTCAAATGGGCATATTTTGGGGTGGTGTATTCTTCTCCCCTTGACATGTATGTGCCCTAATTTGCTTATGAATTCATCTACAGAAGGACATCCTGATATCTTTAAGTTTTTAGCCATTATGAATAGAGCTGCTGTGCATTACTTGATGCTAGTTTTGGTTTGAACACAGTTTTTCAAAGCAGTTGTCTAAATACAAGAGGTACACTTCTTGGATCCTAAGGTGAGACTTTTTAGATTTGGAAAAAACTGCCAAACTGTCTTCCAAAGTTGGTTGTACGTGCATTCCACCAGCATCTTGAGTATATTCTTGTATGCTTATTTACTGCCTGTTTATCTTCTTGGGCCAGGTGTGTGTTTCAATCTTTACCAAATTTTAATGGCATTGTTGGCATAATTTGAGTACAAATCCTTTATCAGATATGTGTTTTGGGAGTAGTTTCTTGCAGTTTGTGGTTTGTCTTCCGGTTTTCTGAATAAGGTCACCAGACCCAAAGTCATGTAGATTATCTTTTTTTTTTTCTAGGACTTTTATAGTTTGGTAATTTAAATTTGTCTATGGGCAATTTTGAGTGAATTTTGGTTTAAGTTGTAAAGTTTGTGTCTACATTCATTTCATTATATATGGTTTGTAATTAGTTGCTCCTTAAGCATCTTTTGAGAAGATACAGTGAGATACTTGGCTCCATTTCAGTTTGGATTTCCGAACTTAGTATATACAGCAGAACTGCCTTCCGGATGAGGCCTCTGGGTTTGTGAGTGCGGCGCTCCCGGCACTTCTCTGACGTCCCACAGGGGGCGCCGAACCCACCTGTCTGACCCTGGGGGCACAGGTGCACCCTGCCCACAGACTTTGCTCCGTGACAAGCAGACAGGAGCTTTGTCTCCTGTCAGGGCTTAGGCTTCTGGACCATGAGGCATTGTCCACACCGACAGCAGCTGGGTTTTCTCAGGAGCCACTGGTGAGGAGACTCCACAAGAGGAAAAAACGAGCAAGTGTGGAGAATCTTCCTGTGCAGCTGACTGCTGGGTGGGTGGGGCGCATCTTCAGGGGCCTCAGGAGAGAAAGGGTTTAATGTGGAATACTGTGCGCTTTTAGTTAGTTTTATGTGCCGTGTAGATGGTGACCAGTGTCGTTCTTTGGAGTCTGGTGTCTAGTTTTCCTGGCACTGTTTGTTGATGGCTTTGGGTAGAATAAACATTTTAATAGTAGTAATTTTTCTGATGCATGAGCATGGAATATTGTTTTCTATTGTGTGTTCAGTTTCTTTATCAATGCTTTATAGTTTTCTGAGTATAGGTCTTTCATGTCCTTGGTTAAATTTATTGCTACATAGTTTGTTCTTTTTGATGGAATTGTAAATGGGATTGTTTTCGTAATTTTTCTTGCTGGTGGTTCATTATTAGTGTATAGAAACAAAACTGATTTGTGTATATTGATTCCATATTTTGCAACTTTACTGAATTTATTTTTTAACATATTTTTTGAAGTAATGTGAAAAATTGCAATACTAAAATCTCAGTGTCTACTGCACCCCAGGTAATCCACAGGACCCAAGACATGGTAGCTACTAATATACTCTTCCCACGGTGCCTCTTAATACCATGCGGACTCCTACAAAGGAAATAAGTGTCACAACTTTGGTTGAACTTGGTCTGGGTGAGTCTTGGCCTGTATAACAAAATTTGATGTCTGTCTTATCTGATTTTCTGGCATGATACTGACATGGTTGTCTAGAAAAGTAATTTACTTTCCAGTAATTTAAAATGTACAGAAAAGTTGCAATAATGGCAAAAAGTACTCACATTTGCCACTTCACACAAAATGCTCAGTGTGTTTTGCCCAAGGAACCAGCACATAACCCCTAAATGAGGAAATCCTGATGTCCACATTATAATTTAATACTCAGCCCCACTTCAACTTTCACCTGCTGTCCCAACTGTATGAAAATGTCTTTTTCCATCCTGATCCAGTTTTCTTTTTCTGGAACCATTACTGAGTTTCCCCCTCATTTGGACAACCTTGATGGATTTGAAGCAGACAAGATGAGTATGGGATCTAGGTGGCCTTTTCTGTATGGCTTTTTCCACTAAGAATGTTTTTAATGTTCATTTTTGTAACAAATATCAGCGCTACACTTTTTTTTCTTTGTCATTAAAAATGCAAAACATGACTTTAGCATTTAATTCACTTTACGTATACAGGTTTGTGGTATTAACTACCTTCATATAGTTGCACAAACAAGTTAACTAACATGTGTACCTCCTGTGTGCGTGGCAGATACCCAGGAAATTGAGTAACACCCTGAGACGGCCCAAGACATCACCTTAAATACCGTCTTTATCTAAAAGGAAAAAAAAGGAAGGCTATAGTTGTTTCTGTCTGCATTCATTTGATTGTATATGGTTTCCAATTGATGTTGTATAACTAGTTGTGGAGAAGTCATGGGATAGGTGGCTTCATTTCAGTTTGAATTTCCAAATTTAGTGGATTCTGCAGGCTTGATACAAGGTATACAAACTTCATATTGGATCAGGACATCCCATGGTGTAACTGATATTCATGGTTTGTTCAACAATTAAAGTTCTGTATGATATGAGTTCATCCCGGAGTAATCCAGGTTAGTTTCTGTTATACATTTGTCCCAGGATGAAAGGACAAGAGAAATAAGGCCTGATTTATAAAAGTGCCTTCAAACTAATTGATACTGAAGTATAGTTGACCTACAATGTGGTGTTAATTTCTACTGTACAGCAAAGTGATTCATATATACATACATACATATATACATATTTTTCATATTCTTTTCCATTATGGTTTATTACAGGGTATTGAATACAGTTCCCTGTGCTGTACAGTAAGACCTTGTTTATCCATCCTATATATAATAATTTGCATCTACTAATCCCAAACTCCCAATCCATCCCTCTCCCCTGTCTTCCCCTTGACAACCACAAGTCTGTTTTCTATATTTGAGAGTCTGTTTTTGTTCTGTAGATAGGTTCATTTGGGTCTCATTTTATAATCCACATATAAGTGATAGCATATGGTATTTGTCGTTCTCTGTCTGACTTACTTCACTTTGTATGGTAATCTCTAGGTCTATCCATGTAGCTGCAGATGGCATTATTTCATTCTGTTTTATGGCTGAGTAATATTCCATTGTATATATGTATCACATCTTCTCTATCCATTCATCTGTTGAGGGACATTCAGGTTGCTTCCATGTCTTGGCTATTGTGAATAGTGCTGCTGTGAATGCTGGGGCGCATGTATCTTTTCAAATTATAGTTTTGTCTGGATATGTGCCCAGGAGTGGGATTGCTGGTTCATACGGTAATTCTATTTTTAGTTTTTGAGGAACCTCCATACTGTTTTCCATAGTGGCTGCATCAATTTACATTCCCACCGGTAGTGTAGGAGGGTTCCCTTTTCTCCACACCCCCTCGAGCATTTATTTCTAGACACTTTAATGATGGCCATTCTGACCACTATGAGGTGATAACTCACTGTAGTTTTGATTTGCATTCTCTAATAATTAGCGACGTGGAACATCTTTTCATGTGCCTATTGGCCATCGGTATGTCTTTGCAGAAATGTCTATTTAGACCTTCTGCCTACTTTTTGATTTTTTTTCTTTTTTGAGTTGTATGAGCTGTTTGTATATTTTAGAATGAGGCCCTTGTTGGTTGCATCATTTGCGCGTATTTTCTCCCAAACAGTTAGCACAGGTTCTGGAACGACTGGATACCCACATGCAGAAGAATAAACTTGGACCCTTACCTCCCCTCACCCCGTATACAAAAATCAACACAAAATGGACCAAAGGCCTAGATGCAAGAACCAAAATTATAAAACTCGTAGAAGAAAACATGAGAGTAAGTCTTCATGACCTTGGATTTAGTCATGATTTCTTAGATCTGCTACCAAAAGCACAAGCAACAAAAGACAAAATAGATGAATTGGACTTCCTCAAAATGAAAAACAGTTGTGTATAAAAGGAGCAAGGAATAAGATAATCCACCATCCAAAATGGCACAAGATGTTTGCAAACCATGTATCTGCTAAAGGACTGTAGCCCACCAGCCAAGCCCCCGGTGGTCCAGTGGAGTGTCTGTGCGGTCCCTCCCGTCCTCGGTGATCAGGGGATCTCAGGCCCCACAGCACCCGAGGGGTGGACACTGGTCATCCTCAGCACCCTCAAGGAGTGAGCGCTGGATGGTCTTGAGCCCAGATGCACTCCCATTACTGCCCTCAAAGGCTGACGGCTTCAGCATGCCTCCAGAAGGACACAGTATTTGCAAGTCTTTGAGAACCAAGAGAACCATCTTCACTTTTCTGAAAAGGGTATCTTATTATTTCACAGCATGGCCATTTTCAACCTGGCTCTCAGGGGTGCCCTCCCACCTTCTTTATTTCTCTGAGAGTGGCCATGGTGGTTTGGCTGTCCCCAATCCCCACACCAGGTGACAAGGCCGGTGGGGCCAGATCCTGGTGGTCCTTAGCTTCATTGGAGACTAACCCAGACTCTCAGCATCCTGCTTCTCCCCATCACCAATCCTCATCTCCTCCCCTCTCTCTTTTCCTCTTGCTTTTCAGTCTCAGATTTACCTGATGGTCACCACTCACAGTTCCCGCAGAGCCCAGAGATTTCTCCTTGAAGGAAAGGTTCTGGAAAATCAGAGGGATAAATAAAGAATGCAGCTGATTCCCGCCTTGTGCTGACGCCCAAGAGGGTGAGGAGAGTGAGTGTTTTCTCATTAGAATTTTAAATCCTCCAAGTAATAGATCATTTGGGGGGGGCATCCGATATCTTCCTGCTCATTCTAATAATGTCATTCCTGTATTTTAATGTGGTAAATAATTTAAATCATAAATATGCTGAGGGGGAGATCCATTTAAAAAATGTTAGAGGTAACTCCAAGGGATTTACAACAAACAAGGACACAGAACCCTGTGTTCAGACGCTGGCTGAGAGATTCCTACCCTGAGCCGCAGTCCCCTGGAGGGCGGAGTGGCCATGACTCTCCTCCCGCAGGTGAGCCTACACAGGCACATCCCACGTGGGACCACTGCATCGCAGAATCTTAGAGTGGCCAATGGTAGGCAGCTGGCTAGAGATGCGGACAAGAGAAAACTGCCCAGCAGCCTGGGACAACCCCGGGGTGAGGCCTTAGGAAGGGCCAGTGTCAGAGCATCAGAGATAACTTGAAGAGAGTTCAGGCTGTTAGGGACATCGTCAGAGATGTACTTAGGGACATATTCAGGGCCTTAGTTATGGACAGGATCAGGGCATTATTTAGTGACAGCTTAGACTATAAGGGACAGCGTCAGGGCCTAAGTTAGGGACAGTGTCAGTGCTTCAGTTAGAGATAACGTGAGAGCCTTGGTTAGACACAGTTCAGGCTGTTACTTAGGGATATCTTCAGGGCCTTCGAGCCAGCATCATGGCCATAATTAGAACCAGTGTCAGGGCGTTAGTCAGGGCCAAAACTAGGGTGTTAGTTAGGGAAAGAGTCAGGTCATTAGTTACAGACAGTGTCAGGGTTTTAGGTAGGGACAGCGGCAAGTCCTTAGTTAAGAAGAGTGTTGGGGCCTCACTTAGGGGCAACGTCAGGATGTTAGTTAGGGAGAGTCAGGACATTAGAATGTCAGGTTCTGAGATAGAGACAGCATCAGGGCCTTAGTTAGGGACAGCGTCAGAGACTTACCTAGGGACATATTCAGGGCCTTAGTTATGGACAGGATCAGGGTGATACAGAGGAATACCTAAGGGTATTAGGGACATCTTCAGGGCCTCAATTAGGGATAGCATCAGGGTGTTAGGGAAAGAGTCAGGCCATTATTATAGATAGTGTCAGTGCCTTAGGTAGAGAGAGCATCAGGGCCTTAGTTAAGGACAGCGTCAGAGACATACTTAGGGACATATTCAGGGCCTTAGTTATGAACAGGATCAGGTTGTTATTGAGAGATACATGAGGCTATTAGGGACAGCATCAGGGTGTTAGGGAAAGATTCGGCCGTTATTATAGACAATGTCAGTGCCTCAGGTAGAGACGTCATCACAGCCTTAGTTAGGAAGAGGTCAGGGCCTTGGTGAGGGACAGGATTTAGGCCAACAGTGAGGGAAGTCTAAGGCTATTAGGGACATCGTCAAGGCCTTAGATTGGGTCAGCATGAGGGCTGTAGTGTCGACCAGTGTCAGGGTATTAATGAGGGACAAAATTAGGGTGTTAGTTAGGGAAAGAGTCAGGTCATTAGTTACAGACAGTTTCAGGGCCTCAGGTAGAATCGGCATCAAGGCCTTAGTTAAGAAGAGCATCAGGGCCTCAGGTTCAGCATCAGGACATTAGTTAGGGCCAGCAACAGGGCCTTCGGGACAGTGTTGTGAGGGCCTTAGTAAGAGACAGTTTAGGCCCTTAGTTAGGGACACTTCAGAGACTTTCTTAGGGATATATTCAGGGCCTTAGTAATAGAATCAGGG
This sequence comes from Eschrichtius robustus, assembly GCF_028021215.1. Taxonomy (NCBI): domain Eukaryota; kingdom Metazoa; phylum Chordata; class Mammalia; order Artiodactyla; family Eschrichtiidae; genus Eschrichtius; species Eschrichtius robustus. The sequence goes on from NW_027175262.1 coordinate 407,849, forward strand.
TGTTATTTTGTCACCGCTTAGGCACTAAGGGGCAGCATCAAAGCCTAAGTTAGGGAGGGTGTCAGCATCTTGGGGATAGTGTTAGGGGCTTTGTAAGTTATAGCTTAGGCCGTTAGCTAGGGACAGTGTCAGGGGCTTATTAAGGGCAGTGTCAGAGACTTAATGAGGGACATCTTCAGGGGCTTAGTTACGGACAGGATCAGGTCCATACTTGGGACCAGTGTCAGGCCGTTATTTAGGGGCAGTGTCAGGGCCTTCTGTAGAGACAGCGTCAAGGCCCTTAGTTAGGAAGAGGGTCAGGGCCTTAGGACAGGGTCAGAGACGTACTTAGGCACATCTTCAGGACCTTAGTAATGGACAGGATCAGGACCACAGTGAGGGACATCTAAGTCTATTAGGGACATCGTCAGGGCCTTAGACAGGTTCAGCATCGGGGCCGTAGTTAGGACCAGTGTCAGGGTGTTATTTAGGGGCAAAATTAGGATGTTAGTTAAGGAAAAAGTCAGGAAATCAGTTACAGACGGTGTCAGCTTCTCAGGTAGAGACTTCAGGGTCTTAGTGAGAGCATCAGCATCTCAGGTAGGAACTGCATCAGGCCATGACTTAAAGACAGTGTCAAGGCCTTAATCAGGGAGAGTGTCAGGGCCTCAGAGAAAACTTGAGGACCTTAGTAAGAGACACTTCAGGCTGTTCATTAGGGACATCATCAGGGCGTTAGTTATGGACAGGGTCAGGGTATTAGTGAAAGACAGCTCAGGCAATTAGGCACACCGTCAGGGCCTTGGTTAGGGGCAGCGTCAGGGAGTAGTTGGGGAAACAGTGAGGCCGTTAGGTAAAGACAGACTCAGGGCCTTAGTTAGAGACAGTGTCAAGTTCTTCCTTAGGGACACTGTCATGGCCTCAGTTAAAGATAACTTGAGGGTCTTAGTTAGAGATAGTGTCAGAGACTTAGTTATGGACATCTTTAGGGCCTCAGAGGTAATTTGAGGGCCTTAGTAACAGACATTTTGGGTCATTAGTGACATTGTCTGGACCTTAGTGCCGTCTTCAGTACATCATTTATGGGCCGCATCAGGGCATTAATGAGGGACAGCTCATGTTATTAAGGACCGTGTCAGGGCCTTAGTTAGGGACTGTGTCAGGACCTTTGTTAGGGAAAGAATGAGGCCATTAGTTAAAGACAGACTCAGAGCCTTAGATAGAGACAGCCTCAATCCTTAGTGAGGGAGAGTGTCAGGGCCTCAGTTAAAGATAAGTTGAGGGCCTTTGTTAAGGACAGCCTCCAGGCCTCAGTTAGGGACAGGGTCATGGCCTCGGGACTAATTTCAGGGCCTTAGTTAGGGACAGCATCAGGGATTTAGTTAGCATAAGAGGCAAGACATTAGCTAGGGACAGGGTTAGGTTAAGGTCTAGGGATAGTGTCAGGAAATGAGCTAGGGATAGTGTCAAGACCTTAGTTACTGAGAGTATCAGGGCCTTATTTAGAACCAGTGTCAGGGCTTCAGGTAGGGCCAGCATCAGAGGCTGACTTAGGGAGAGCGACAGGTACTGAGTGAGGCCTAGCATCAGGGCCTTAGCTGGGGACCCTGTCAGGTCATGACTTAGTAGCAGCATCAGGGCCTTGGCTGGATAAGCATTAGGGTATCTTTAGACATGATCAGGGCCTGAGTTAGTCACAGTGTCAAGGCCTCAGTTAGGGATAGTTTGAGGGCCTGAGTTAGGGACAGCGACAGGGCTTTCTTAGGGACGGTGTCAGGACCTTGGTTAGAGATGGGTCAGGATATTAGCTCAGGATAGTGTCGGGTTTTAGTTATTGCCGGCAGCAGGGCCTATATTAGAGATAGATTGCGGGCCTTAGTTAGGGACAGTGTCAGGGCCTTAGTTAGGACTAGTCAGGGCCTTAGTTATCGAGAGCATTAGGGTTTCAGTTAGGATAAGAAGCAGGACATTAGCTCCAGACACAGTCAGGTTCAAGGCCAGGGAAAGTGTCAGGAAATGAGCTAGGGATAGCGTGAGGGCCTTAGTTATTGAGAGCATCAGGGCCTTAGTTAGGACCAGCGTCAGGGCCTTAATCAGGACCAGTGTCAGGGCTTCACGTACGGACAGCGTCAGAGCCTAACTAAGGTAGAGCAACAGGGCCTAAGTGAGGCCTATCTTTAGGGCCTGAGTTAGGGACAGTGTCAGGGCATGACTTAGGAGCAGTATAAGGGCCTCTGTAGGATCAGCATTCGGGTCTTCGTTAAAGACATTCTCAGGGCCTCTGTTAGGGACAGCCTCAGGGCCTCACTTAGGGACAGCATCAGGGCTTACTTTGGGACAGTTTCAGGACCTTGGTAAGACATGGGTCAGGATATTAGCTCAGGATAATGTCAGGACTTTAGATATTGACGGCAGCAGGGCCTTAGTTAGAGACAGTGCCAGGGCCTGAGTTAGGACTAACATCAGAGCCTTTGTTAGGTACAGTATCAGAGACTGAGTGAGGAGTAGTGTCAGGACCTTAGGGACAGTGTCAGGGTCTGAGTTAGGTGTAGTGTCAGGGCCTTAGTTAGGGACAGTGTCAGGGATTTAGTTAGCATAGGAGGCTCGACATTACCTAAAGACAAGGTTAGGTTAAGGTCTAGGGATCGTGTCAGGAAATGACCTAAGGATAGTGTCAAGACCTTAGTTACTTAGGGCATCAGGGCCTAATTTAGGACCAGTGTCAGGGCTTCAGGTAGGGATAGCGTCAGAGCCTGACATAGGGAGAGTGACAGGGCCTGAGTGAGGCCTAGCGTCAGGACCTTACCTAGGGACAGTGTCAGGGCATGACTTAGGAGCAGCATAAGGGCCTCTGTAGGATCAGCATTCGGGTCTTCGTTAAAGACATTCTCAGGGCCTCTTTTAGGGACAGCCTCAGGGCCTCACTTAGGGACAGCGTCAGGGCTTACTTTGGGACAGTTTCAGGACCTTAGTAAGACATGGGTGAGGATATTAGCTCAGGATAATGTCAGGACTTTAGATATTGACGGCAGCAGGGCCTTAGTTAGACACAGTGTCAGGGCCTGCGTTAGGACTAGCATCAGAGCCTCTGTTAGGTACCGTGTCAGGCCCTGAGTTAGGAATAGTGTTAGGGCATTAGTTAGGGACAGTTCTGGGCCAGATTTAGGACGAGCATCTAGGCCTTAGTTAGGGACAGTGTCACGGCCTTGGGACTAAATTCAGGGCCTGAGTTAGGCACAGCATATGGGCTTCAGTTAGCATAAGAGGCAGGACATTTGCTAGGGACAGGGTTAGGGTAAAGTCTAGGGATCGTGTTAGGAAATGACCTAGGGATAGTGTCAAGACCTTAGTCACTGAGAGTATCAGGGCCTTATTTAGAACCAGTATCATGGCTTCAGGTAGGGACAGCGTCAGCGCCTGACTCTGGGAGAGCGACAGGGCCCGAGTGAGGCCTAGCGTCAGGCCCTTAGCTGGGGACCCTGTCAGGGCATGATGTAGGGGCAGCATCAGGGCCTTTGTTGCATCAGCATTAGGGTCTTAGTTACAGACATGATCAGGGCCTGAGTTAGTCACAGCGTCAAGGCCTCAGTTAGGCATAGCTTCAGGGACTGAGTTACGGACAGCCTCAGGTCTTCAGTTAGGGACAGCAACAGGGCTTTCTTAGGGACGGTGTCAGGACCTTGGTTAGAGATGGGTCAGGATATTAGCTCAGGATAGTGTCCGGATTTTAGTTATTGCCGGCAGCAGGGCCTATACTAGGGACAGTTTCCGGGCCTTAGTTAGAGACAGTGTCAGGGCCTTAGGACTAGTCTGGGCCTTAGTTAGGGAGAGCATTAGGGCTTCAGTGAGGATAAGGGGCAGGACATTAGCTCGGGACAGAGTCAGGTTCCAGGCCAGTGGTAATGTCAGGATATGAGCTAGGGATAGCGTGAAGACCTTAGTTATTGAGAGCATCAGGGCCTTAGTTAGGACCAGCGTCAGGGTTAGGGTTAGGACGAGTGTCAAGGTTTTATGTAGGGACAGCGTCAGAGCCTAACTAAGGTAAGGCAACAGGGCCTAAGTGAGGCCTATCTTTAGGGCCTGAGTGAGTGACAGTGTCAGGGCATGACCTAAGAGCAGCATAAGGGCCTCTGTAGGATCAGCCTTAGGGTCTTCGTTAAAGACATTATCAGGGCCTCTGTTAGGGACAGCCTCAGGGTCTCACTTAGGGACAGCGCCAGGGGCTTAGTTTGGGACAGTTTCAGGACCTTGGTAAGATCAGGGTCAGGATATGAGCTCAGGATAATGTCAGGACTTAAATATTGACGGCAGCAGGGCCTTAGTTAGAGACAGTGTCAGGGCCTGAGTTAGGATTTGCATCAGAGCCTTTGTTAGGTACAGTGTCAGGGACTGAGTTAGGAGTAGTGTAAGGGCCTTAGTTAGGCTTGACACTCCAGGACCTTCCCTGAGTTCCAAAGGGCAGATTCGAATAGTTGCTAATCAGGGAAGGGAGGGGATGCAGAGACAAGGGAGGAAGAGTCAAGGAACAATAGTGCAGCCTTGGGGCAGGATCCTGGTTTTGCCTCAAGGGATACACTTAAGAGTATCTTTGGGCGCTTTACCAACCTAAAACCCCCACAAAATAGAAGATTTTCATGTTCTTCATTCCAGAGAAGCTCATCAAGAGACCATCTGAGGCCAGATTAAAGTGAGTTAAGGCCCTGTGCACACACTAATCCTTAGGATCAACTGTGTCCTTAAACCATTTCTGTAAAACTCCTCACCAGATCCTCCTGCATTGGGACGCACGGTTTTTGAGGGCACGAGTTTTCTGTGTCCCCCTTTGGCTGCCAAAGCAGTAAAGCTATTCTTTTCTACTTCCTCCAAACCTCTCTCTCTGAGTTTCGATTTGGCACTGGTGCACAGAGGTCGAGTTTTCGACATCAAATTTAGTACCCAGTGTGGGACTGACTTGGGGATGGCCCCTGTGGGTCCCCTGACTTGATTGGACACTGAGATTTTCTCCACGCCAGCCTCTTTCGAGAGAGTGTAGGGTTGGAGAATTCCTTTAGAGGCCAGACCACGTGGGACCCTTGCCTGGAAAGGCCAAGCCCTAGTCATCCCAGCAGTTAGAACTCTGGGGCAGGAGTAGATGGTGGAAGAGGGACCACCCTAGCAGCTGCCGAGGCTGTCTTTGCCTTGAGGACATTCCTCTCTTCCTCGTGCCTGGACTGCCCCGAATGTCCTACTCCAAGGGATTATTTTGGGGAACCGGAAAAATAGCATTTGGGATGTTGCAGCACCTCAGCCAGCATGTGGTAACTCCCCTGGCAGGCACTCTGAGGTCCTTTTAGCCCTGTACATTTGGGGGAACCTTGGTTCCCATTTGGGTGACTTTTCATTCCAGGAAATCTCATTTGGAAGGTGCACCACGTGGACAGAGGTCACAGGCTAAGTTGAGACTTGGAAGCTGATTTGAGTCTTGTGCTGTTTGGTTTTTGGTTTCTGTTTGGTTTCTGGTTCCTTTGGTTTGAGGCTTCCATTGGTGGTTAGGATTTTGTTTTGTTCTTAGCCCGCATTTGAGTGTTCTATGGTTCAGACATAAGAAGTGCTTCTTCTTCAGTTCCATCTGATAGCCAATGGGCAAAATCCTGGCAGACTGGTCAACCTATAGTTGTAAACCTAAGACTAAGAAAAGAATGAAATTCTGTTGTAGTTTTGTCTGGCCAGTGTATGGATACGTTCTTGAAAAATGCGGAAAGGTGGTCTTTGAATGGTAGCCTAAATGACTATACTATCCTTCAGCTAGTTATTTTGTCACAGGAAGAGAAAGACAGAAGAAGTTCTGTATGTTCAAGCATTTATGAAGCTACGTAATAAAGAAAGTGAGCGGCTAGGTAACAGGCTGATGGTACAAAGAGAAAAGAAAGTCACTTTGTACTAGAGCTGGTTGTATCTGAATGTGGAAAAAAATAAGGGGCAACATAAGATGGATACAGAAGTGATGAACATTTGTGAAAAGGGAACACTGAGGAAAGAGTTGTGCATGACCGGGATTTTCTAAGATGGATTTTGTTGGAAGTGGGTTAGGGCAAGCCTGGATTTGGTTTCTCCCTCCAAAGTTTTCTTGGAATGCTGTGTTTGATTGTGGACAGCTTGTGAGTTTCTTTGCCTGTGTCTGTGATCTGTATTTTTGTTTGAAATCTCTTTACTTTGGTTCAGTGAATGAGTGTTGTTTGGCCAATTCTAACAGTTCTTTTGATCTCCAGCTAACTTGGAGATGCTTTAGAAGGCCCTTGAGCCATCTCAGAGAGAAATGTTTGATTAGTATGTTAAATTACATGGAATTCCTAAAAATCTAGTATGTCCTGGTAAAATTTTATCAGTCATAATTCCAGTTATTTTTAAATGTTGTATGTCACAGCAATAATGGTTTCTTTTGTCATTTACATTGTGATCAAATGTTTAACCATGACCTTTTAAGTCTTTATGTGATTTATAGATAGTTACTGTTGTGCTCTAACGCTTTGCAAAACGGCTCCATCTTCAAGAAGATCTATGTGAAGGACCTTTTGGCAAGCACAGGTCTCTGATAAATTTCATATCATAATGCCAAACTGGGTAAGAAATGAAAAATCTTAATGGAGAATCGGATGGCTTCATAAAAAGTTAACAAAAGGATTGGTTACTGAGTGAACTGGTGAATATGGTTATAATGTTTTCGTTTTTTTGTTACTGGCTTTGATCTGTGTTTCCCAGACACAGGGAAGTCCTTCACCTGAAGCTACTTAGGACTTGGAGCAACTGGGTAAATGACACCTCTGTACTGAAGTGTGTATTTATGAAAGTTACTGTGTTGGCTTCATTTTGCCCTGATGTTTAAGAGGAAAGGAAAATTACCTAGTGAAGTTATCAGAGTGTAATTACTCATGACGTATCACTGTTTGCTTTAGGTCTACTGCTAAAAGCACATGTACAATGCTTGTGTGACAATTGGGTATGAATAATAAAATGTATGGCCTATATAAAGCGTTTTCTCATTAACATGCCTCTGAGCATGTTCACGATACCTGATCAGTATTCCCCCAATGTGGATTAACTAGGCAAATATAAAGGAGGCCTAGCGCTGAGGGCCATGATCTACACCTGGGCCAAACAGCTGAATCATTCTGGCACTGACGGATTGACATTTTGATCATCAATGCTTTCTATTGAAAGACTTGTAATCAAAAGGGAAAAAAACTCTTCACGTATTGAGGTGTGAGGAAGTCACTCTGGCTTCTACATGGTTTAACTTAAATTTTACTGACCAAAGTGGCCTGTGTTTTGGCCTTTTGGATATGAATTGTACATCTGCTTTGGCATTGAGGAGGGGAATGCATTTGACAGTCAAAAAGTAACTATGGTTCAGACATCCAAGATAAACCTAAGTGACCATTGTAGATGTGATTTAGATGCATTCCTGTATTTTTTTTTTGTTTTTAAGTTTTTTTTTTTGGATGTGGACCATTTTTTAAGTCTATTGAATTTGTTACAATATTGTTTCTGTTTCATGTTTTGGTTTTTAGGCCACGAGGCATGTGGGATCTTAGCTTCCTGCCCAGTGATCAAACCGGCACCCCCTGCGTTGGAAGGCGAAGTCTTAACCACTGAACCACCAGGTAAGTCCCCGCATTCCTGTATTGTTGAAATTAAATTTCTGAGCTATATCAGACTCAGGATGCCACTAGCCATTCTCAAAACAATGTCTGCTGGTAGCTGCAACCGTACGTTTTCAAGGACTCCTCTCTTACGAATTAAATTTCAAACAATGACGTTAGATCAGATACTAATAGAAAGATGAGACATATGTGTAGTGGTCAATAGCTCCTGTTATGGGTACATCAATACTACATCAGAAGTTAAAACCTACTTAGGTAGAATTAGACAACTGGCTGCGAAGCCTCTCTGAAGTGCCAGTTCCAGACCAGGTTTCAGACTTAGTCTCCTGAATTCCTAAGGGAATGAGATCTATTTTTACTATTAAAAGTTTCAGTTGTTACCCCTCCTATTTTAACTGGATTGGTTGCACCAAAATGGGGGACCAAGGGACTGAGATCTTAATCATACGAGTCTCAGGTACAGGACTTGGAACTCAAATATTTCTAACTTGGTATCCATTCCCCTAGATTTAGGCAGGACTGCGCCCCCATTTAAGCGAGAAGTAGCCAGAGCAGTCATCACCCTGTTCCTTGAAGGATGTGGGGAAAGATAAAAGTGAAGTGGGGATTAAAACCGAGTCCCCTGAAAACCGAGTTCCTGTGCCAAGTTTATGATTAATGTCTCAATCTGAAATGATTAGTCCTTTTCTTGTCAAAAATCTGTTCTCCTCAAGATTGAGGAGTATCCAGAAGAGGAGGAGTGAAACTGAGAGGGAGTCTGTGGTCTCCTGGGCACAGAAGGCTTTCTGTGTGCCTCCTAACTTGTTTGTAGGGAATAGACTAGAGACTCCAGGACCTTCCCTGAGTTCCAAAGGGCAAATTCGAACAGTTGCTAATCAGGGAAGTGAGGGGATGCAGAGACAGGGAGGAAGAGTCAAGAAACAATAGTGCAGCCTTGTGGCAGGATCCTGGTTCTGCCTCAAGGGATACACATAACAATATCTTTGAGCTCCTTAAAGAACTAAAACCCCCAACAAGTGGAAGATGTTAGCATTCTTCATTCCAGAGGAGCTCATCAAGAAACTATCTGAGACCAGATTAAAGGAGTGCAGGCCCTGCATACACACTGATCCTTATGAGCAACCACACCCTTGAACCATCGCTCTAAAACACCAAATCCTCCCACACTGGGACACACAGCTGTCGAGGGCACGAGCCTGCTGTGTCCTCCATTGGCTGGCAGAGTGATAAAACTAATCTTTTCTATTTTTCCAAAACGCTGTTCTCAAGATTTGATTCAGAACCGGTGCAGAGAGGCTGATTATTCAGTATCAGTTAGGTCCAGAGTCAGGCAGTTAGTTAGAAACAGTGTCAGGTCTATAGTTATGGAAAGCCTCAGGGAATTAGGGAGGGAGAGACCAAGATATAACAGACAGCATCAGATCCTGAGCTGGGGAGAGTGTCAGGGCATGACGTAGGACCAGCATCAGGACTGTAGTTAGGATCAGCATCACGGTCTTAGTTAAAGTTATGGCCAGGACCTGAGTTAGGCAGTGTCAGGGCCTGAGTTAGGGACAGCTTCAGGGTCTGAGTTAGGGACAGAGTCAGGACCTGAGTTAGGGACAATGTCAGGGACTGAGTGAGGCCTAGTGTCAGGGTCTTAGCTAGGATCAGCATCAGGGCCTTAGTTAAAGACATTATCAGGGCCTGAGTTAGGTACAGCAACAGGGATTCAAAGGGACAGCCTCAGGGCCACACTTTGGGACGGCATCAGGACTTTAGTAGGGACAGTGTCAGGGCCATGGTAAGAGATGGATCAAGATACTAGCTTAGGATAGTGTCAGCACATTGGTTATTGATGGCAGCAAGGCTGACGTTAGGGACAGCTTCAGGGCCTTAGTTAGGGACAGCGTCAGAACCTGAATTAGACCAAACATCAGGGCCTAAGGTAAGACTAGGGTCAGGGCCTTTGTTAGGGACAATGTCAGGGCCAGGGTTAGGCCTAGCATGAGGGCCTGAGTTAGGCTGGGCGTCAGGGCCTTAGTTAGGGACAGCCTCAGGGCCTCACTTAGGGACAGTGTCAGGGCTTACTTAGGGACAGTGTCAGTACATTGGTAAGAGATAGGTCAGGATATTAGCTCAGGATAGAGTCAGGACTTTAGTTATCGACAGCAGCAGGGCCTTAGTTAGGGACAGTGTCAGGAGCTTAGTTAGGACTAGCATCAGAGCCTTTGCTAGGTACAGTGTGAGGGACTGAGTTAGGACTAGTCAGGGCCTTAGTTAGGGAGAGCATTAGGGATTCAGGGAGGATAAGGGGCAGGACATTCGCTCGGGACAGAGTTAGGTTCCAGGCCAGGGATAGTGTCAGGAAATGAGCTCGGGATTGCGTGAAGACCTTAGTTATTGAGAGCATCAGGGACGTAGTTAGAACCAGCGTCAGGGGCTTAATCAGGACCAGTGTCAAGGCTAGATGTAGGGATAGCATCAGAGCCTAACTAAGGTACAGCAACAGGGCCTAAGTGAGGCCTATCTTTAGGGCCTGAGTTAGGGACAGTGTCAGGGCATGACTTAGGAGCAGCATAAAGGCCTCTGTAGGAACAGCATTAGGGTCTTAGTTAAAGACATGACCAGGACCTGAGTTAGGAGTAGTTTCAGGGCCTTAGTTAAGGACAGTGTCAGGGCCTTAGTTAGGACTAGCATCAGAACCTTTTTTAGCTATGGTGTCAGGGACTGAGTTAGGGACAGGTTCGTGGCCTTTGTTAGGACTACGTTTAGGGTTAGGGTTAGAGTTAGGGTTTTAGGGTTGGGGCTAGGGTTAGGGTTAAGGGTTAGGGATTAGGGTTTAGGGTTTAGGGTTTAAGGTTAAGGGGAGGGTGAGGGTTAGTGTTAGAGCGTTAGGGTTACATTTCCAGAGCACTCGAACAGCATCAAGACCACATTTCTAGACAGTCCAACGTGCCATAGAAGTCTTCGTCATGGCCCTCGTCTAAGGTGACATGAGAAAACACTCTGCTTAGAATTCTTCAATGACCGCATACCTGAAGTCACCTTACTCAAGGAGAAAGTCAGCTTCCTACCATGTTCTGTCGCTCACGGGAAACCCAACGTGAGCAATTGCCTTCAGGTAAGGCCCTGAATTGCCATGCAGAAGCGGAGGCGTGCAGCAGTTTCCAGGAGGCCATAGCCGTTGCTCTGCATTATTTTAACGTCAGTACGCTTTGCAGGACATCTAGGAGCCTCGCGTGGGAACCCTATTCCCTGCAAGGACAATGAGCACCCTCAGGCCCCCATGGGCCTGCTAAGCCACATCCAGGCCCATAGCCCTTCGGAGCCACTCTGTGTATGCCGAGTGTAGGGCAACAGACTGCACTCTTTCTTGGGACAGCTTGATTTCCCCAGCACTCCCACAGGTCCACGAACACTGTTCTAGCAGGTCCAACGTGCCGTGCAAGTCTGACTCATTGCCCTAGTCTGAGCTGCACTGAGAAAAACACTCGGCTTCGTATTCCATCTGGGATCCCCTGTCTGAAGTCACCCTGCCTCCAGGAGAATGTCGGCTTGCGTTCCGACTGCAATTAAGCCCAGTTCCTCGGGTAACACTGCAGGCTTTTGAAGAGCCACGGGCCGGGAGGCCTAGCTGGGGCTTTCCTTGGTTGAGGCAGTTCACTAGATGCAGAACACCCTGCTTCGAGGAGTTGTTTCAGGGAAGGAACCACTGGGTAACCTGTGTCTCTTTGGACTTGTTAGAAAGCACAGGGATGTATGCTGCGTGTGCCCGCGGAAATGGGGGCCTGATGGAACTAGCCTTGCTTTCCCATTTTGAAAGCTCCATTCATGCTGCCTTGAAGCTACTTGAAAGTGACTGCTGTTGACAGGCCACTGGCCACTGTAGGCATGGCTCTGGGAAGACAATGAGTTTTGTCTAGCTAAGCCGGGTGCTTCGATGGCCGGGGTGGAGCTCATCCTGCCACGTTCTAGAGCTAAAGGGAAACTCAGTGTGAGTACTGGCCTCGAGGTAAGTCCCTGAGTAACCGCGCAGAAAGGTCGGCATGCAGCTCTTTCCATGAGGTATTAGTCGCTGTTCTGCTTTATTTTATTTTATTTTTTTAATTTTTTATTGTTGTTTTAAGATTGATTGATTGATTGATTGATTGCTATGTTGGGTCTTCGTTTCTGTGCTAGGGCTCTCCCCAGTTGCGGTAAGTGGGGGCCACTCTTCATCGCGGTGCGTGGGCCTCTCAGTCTCGCGGCCTCCCTTGTTGCGGAGCACAGGCTCCAGAGGCGCAGGCTCAGTAGTTGTGGCTCACGGGCCCAGTTGCTCCGTGGCATGTGGAATCCTCCCAGACCAGGGCTCGAACCCGTGTGCCCTGCATTGGCAGGCAGATTCTCAACCACAGCGCCAAAAGGGAAGCCCCTGTTCTGCTTTATTTTAAAGGAAGTACCCTTTGCAGGACTCCTAGGCCCCTCGGGTGTGCATCATTTTCCCTCCAAGATCCGTGAGTACCTCCAGACCCCTGTGGGCTTGCTGAGCAACATCGAGGCCCGAAGATCGGTCCCTCGGAGGCCCTCTGTGTATGCCGAGTGATGGGCAACACACTGCTCATTCTTTAAGGAGAGCTATATTTCCAGAGCACTGGAACAGTCTCAGGACCACATTTCTACCCAGTGCGACGTGCCATGGAAGTGTTCGTCATGGCCCCCTTCTGAGCTGCCATAAGAAAACACTCTGCTTAGGATTCTTCGAGGACCTCGTACCTGAAGTCACTCTGCTCGAGGAGAAAGTCAGCATCCTACCATGCTGTGGCGCTAACGGGACACTCAGCCTCAGCAGTTGTCTCAAGGTAAGGCCCTGAATTGCCATGCAGAAGCGGAGGCGTGCAGCAGTTTCCAGGAGGCCATATCCGTTGCTCTGCATTATTTTAACGTCAGTACGCTTTGCAGGACATCTAGGAGCCTCGCGTGGGCACCCTATTCCCTGCAAGAACACTGAGTACCCTCAGGCCCCCATGGGCCTGCTAAGCCACATCCAGGCCCGTAGCCCTTCGGAGCCACTCTGTGTATGCCGGGTGTAGGGCAACAGACTGCACTCTTTCTTGGGACAGCTTGATTTCCCCAGCACTCCCACAGGTCCACGAACACTGTTCTAGCAGGTCCAACGTGCCGTGCAAGTCTGACTCATTGCCCTAGTCTGAGCTGCACTGAGAAAAACCCTCGGCTTCGCATTCCATCTGGGACCTCCTGCCTGAAGTCACCCTGCCTCCAGGAGAAAGTCGGCTTGCGTTCCAACTGCAACTAAAGGCCAGTTCCTCGGGTAACACTGCAGGCTTTTGAAGAGCCACGGGCCCGGAGGCCTAGCTGGGGCGTTCCTTGGTTGAGGCAGTTTGCTAGATGCGGAACACTCTGCTTCGAGGCGTTGATTCAGGGAAGGAACCACTGGGTAACCTGTGTCTCTTTGGACTTGTTAGAAAGCACAGGGATGTATGCTGCGTGTGCCCGCGGAAATGGGGGCCTGATGGAACTAGCCTTGCTTTCCCATTTTGAAAGCCCCATTCATGCTGCCTTGAAACTACTTGAAATTGACTGCTGTTGACAGGCCACTAGCCACTGTAGGCATGGCTCTGGGAAGACAATGAGTTTTGTCTAGGTAAGCCGGGTGCTTCGATGGCCGGGGTGGAGCTCATCCTGCCACGCTCTAGAGCTAAAGGGAAACTCAACGTGAGTACTGGCCTCCAGGTAAGTCCCTGAGTAACCGCGCAGAAAGGTCGGCGTGCAGCTCTTTCCATGAGGTATTAGTCGCTGTTCTGCTTTATTTTATTTTATTTTTTTAATTTTTTGTTTTTGTTTTAAGATTTATTGATTGATTGATTGATTGCTATGTTGGGTATTTGTTTCTGTGCTAGGGCTCTCCCCAGTTGCGGTAAGTGGGGGCCACTCTTCATCGCGGTGCGTGGGCCTCTCTGTCTCGCGGCCTCCCTTGTTGCGGAGCACAGGCTCCAGAGGCGCAGGCTCAGTAGTTGTGGCTCACGGGCCCAGTTGCCCCACGGCATGTGGAATCCTCCCAGACCAGGGCTCGAACCCGTGTGCCCTGCATTGGCAGGCAGATTCTCAACCACAGCGCCACCAGGGAAGCCCCTATTCTGCTTTATTTTAAAGGAAGTACCCTTTTCAGGACTCCTAGGCCCCTCGGGTGTGCATCATTTTCCCTCCAAGATCCGTGAGTACCTCCAGACCCCTGTGGGCTTGCTGAGCAACATCGAGGCCCCAAGGTCGGTCCCTCAGAGGCCCTCTGTTTATGCCGAGTGATGGGCAACACACTGCTCGTTTTTCAAGGAGAGCTATATTTCCGGAGCACTGGAACAGTCTCAGGACCACATTTCTACCCAGTGCGACGTGCCATGGAAATGTTCGTCATGGCCCCCTTCTGAGCTGCCATAAGAAAACACTCTGCTTAGGATTCTTCGAGGACCTCGTACCTGAAGTCACTCTGCTCGAGGAGAAAGTCAGCATCCTACCATGCTGTGGTGCTAACGGGATACTCAGCATCAGCACTTGCCTCGAGGTAAGGTCCTGAATTGCCATGCAGAAGCGGAGGCGTGCAGGAGTTTCCAGGAGGCCATAGCCGTTGCTCTGCATTATTTTAACGTCAGTACGCTTTGCAGGACATCTAGGAGCCTCGCGTGGGCACCCTATTCCCTGCAAGAACACTGAGGACCCTCAGTCCCCCATGGGCCTGCTAAGCCACATCCAGGCCCGTAGCCCTTTGGAGCTACTCTGTGTATACCGAGCGTAGGGCAAGAGACTGCAGTCTTTCTTGGGACAGCTTGATTTCCCCAGCACTCCCACAGGTCCACAAACACTGTTCTAGCAGGTCAACGTGCCGTGCAAGTCTGACTCATTGCCCTAGTCTGAGCTGCACTGAGAAAAACCCTCGGCCTCGTATTCCATCTGGGACCCCGTGTCTGAAGTCAACCTGCCTCCAGGAGAATGTCGGCTTGCTTTCCAACTGCAACTAAAGCCCAGTTCCTCGGGTAACACTGCAGGCTTTTGAAGAGCCACGGGCCTGGAGGCCTAGCTGGGGCGTTCCTTGGTTGAGGCAGTTTGCTAGATGCGGAACACTCTGCTTCGAGGCGTTGATTCAGGGAAGGAACCACTGGGTAACCTGTGTCTCTTTGGACTTGTTAGAAAGCACAGGGATGTATGCTGCGTGTGCCCGCGGAAATGGGGGCCTGATGGAACTAGCCTTGCTTTCCCATTTTGAAAGCCCCATTCATGCTGCCTTGAAACTACTTGAAATTGAGTGCTGTTGACAGGCCACTAGCCACTGTAGGCATGGCTCTGGGAAGACAATGAGTTTTGTCTAGGTAAGCTGGGTGCTTCGATGGCCGGGGTGGAGCTCATCCTGCCACGCTCTAGAGCTAAAGGGAAACTCAACATGAGTACTGGCCTCCAGGTAAGTCCCTGAGTAACCGCGCAGAAAGGTCGGCGTGCAGCTCTTTCCATGAGGTATTAGTCGCTGTTCTGCTTTATTTTATTTTATTTTTTTAATTTTTTGTTGTTGTTTTAAGATTTATTGATTGATTGATTGCTATGTTGGGTCTTCGTTTCTGTGCTAGGGCTCTCCCCAGTTGCGGTAAGTGGGGGCCCCTCTTCATCGCGGTGCGTGGGCCTCTCAGTCTCGCGGCCTCCCTTGTTGCGGAGCACAGGCTCCAGAGGCGCAGGCTCAGTAGTTGTGGCTCACGGGCCCAGTTGCCCCACGGCATGTGGAATCCTCCCAGACCAGGGCTCGAACCCGTGTGCCCTGCATTGGCAGGCAGATTCTCAACCACAGCGCCACCAGGGAAGCCCCTATTCTGCTTTATTTTAAAGGAAGTACCCTTTTCAGGACTCCTAGGCCCCTCGGGTGTGCATCATTTTCCCTCCAAGATCCGTGAGTACCTCCAGACCCCTGTGGGCTTGCTGAGCAACATCCAGGCCCCCAGGTCGGTCCCTCGGAGGCCCTCTGTGTATGCCGAGTGATGGGCAACACACTGCTCATTCTTTAAGGAGAGCTATATTTCCAGAGCACTGGAACAGTCTCAGGACCACATTTCTACCCAGTGCGACGTGCCATGGAAGTGTTCGTCATGGCCCCCTTCTGAGCTGCCATAAGAAAACACTCTGCTTAGGATTCTTCGAGGACCTCGTACCTGAAGTCACTCTGCTCGAGGAGAAAGTCAGCATCCTACCATGCTGTGGCGCTAACGGGACACTCAGCCTCAGCAGTTGTCTCAAGGTAAGGCCCTGAATTGCCATGCAGAAGCGGAGGCGTGCAGCAGTTTCCAGGAGGCCATATCCGTTGCTCTGCATTATTTTAACATCAGTACGCTTTGCAGGACATCTAGGAGCCTCGCGTGGGCACCCTATTCCCTGCAAGAACACTGAGTACCCTCAGACCCCCATGGGCCTGCTAAGCCACATCCAGAACCGTAGCCCTTCGGAGCCACTCTGTGTATGCCGGGTGTAGGGCAACAGACTGCACTCTTTCTTGGGACAGCTTGATTTCCCCAGCACTCCCACAGGTCCACGAACACTGTTCTAGCAGGTCCAACGTGCCGTGCAAGTCTGACTCATTGCCCTAGTCTGAGCTGCACTGAGAAAAACCCTCGGCTTCGCATTCCATCTGGGACCTCCTGCCTGAAGTCACCCTGCCTCCAGGAGAAAGTCGGCTTGCGTTCCAACTGCAACTAAAGGCCAGTTCCTCGGGTAACACTGCAGGCTTTTGAAGAGCCACGGGCCCGGAGGCCTAGCTGGGGCGTTCCTTGGTTGAGGCAGTTTGCTAGATGCGGAACACTCTGCTTCGAGGCGTTGATTCAGGGAAGGAACCACTGGGTAACCTGTGTCTCTTTGGACTTGTTAGAAAGCACAGGGATGTATGCTGCGTGTGCCCGCGGAAATGGGGGCCTGATGGAACTAGACTTGCTTTCCCATTTTGAAAGCCCCATTCATGCTGCCTTGAAACTACTTGAAATTGACTGCTGTTGACAGGCCACTAGCCACTGTAGGCATGGCTCTGGGAAGACAATGGGTTTTGTTTAGGTAAGCCGGGTGCTTCGATGGCCGGGGTGGAGCTCATCCTGCCACGCTCTAGAGCTAAAGGGAAACTCAACGTGAGTACTGGCCTCCAGGTAAGTCCCTGAGTAACCGCGCAGAAAGGTCGGCGTGCAGCTCTTTCCATGAGGTATTAGTCGCTGTTCTGCTTTATTTTATTTTATTTTTTTAATTTTTTGTTTTTGTTTTAAGATTTATTGATTGATTGATTGATTGCTATGTTGGGTATTTGTTTCTGTGCTAGGGCTCTCCCCAGTTGCGGTAAGTGGGGGCCACTCTTCATCGCGGTGCGTGGGCCTCTCTGTCTCGCGGCCTCCCTTGTTGCGGAGCACAGGCTCCAGAGGCGCAGGCTCAGTAGTTGTGGCTCACGGGCCCAGTTGCTCTGCGGCATGTGGAATCCTTCCAAACCAGGGCTCGAACCCGTGTCCCCTGCATTGGAAGGCAGATAGTCAACCAGTGCGCCACCAGGAAAGCCCCTGTTCTGCTTTATTTTAAAGGAAGTACCCTTTCCAGGACTCTTAGGCCCCTCGGGTGTGCATCATTTTCCCTCCAGGATCCCTGAGTGCCTCCAGAACCATGTGGGCTTGCTGAGCAACATCGAGGCCCAAAGGTCGGTCCCTCGGAGGCCCTCTGTGTATGCCGAGTGATGGGCAACACACTGCTCGTTCTTTAAGGAGAGCTATATTTCCAGAGCACTGGAACAGTCTCAGGACCACATTTCTACCCAGTGCGACGTGCCATGGAAGTGTTCGTCATGGCCCCCGTCTGAGCTGCCATAAGAAAACACTCTGCTTAGGATTCTTCGAGGACCTCGTACCTGAAGTCACTCTGCTCGAGGAGAAAGTCAGCATCCTACCATGCTGTGGCGCTAACGGGACACTCAGCCTCAGCAGTTGTCTCAAGGTAAGGCCCTGAATTGCCTTGCAGAAGCGGAGGCGTGCAGCAGTTTCCAGGAGGCCATAGCCGTTGCTCAGCATTATTTTAACGTCAGTACGCTTTGCAGGACATCTAGGAGCCTCGCGTGGGCACCCTATTCCCTGCAAGAACACTGAGTACCCTCAGGCCCCCATGGGCCTGCTAAGCCACATCCAGGCCCGTAGCCCTTCGGAGCCACTCTGTGTATGCCGGGTGTAGGGCAACAGACTGCACTCTTTCTTGGGACAGCTTGATTTTCCCAGCACTCTCACAGGTCCACGAACACTGTTCTAGCAGGTCCAACGTGCCGTGCAAGTCTGACTCATTGCCCTAGTCTGAGCTGCACTGAGAAAAACCCTCGGCTTCGCATTCCATCTGGGACCTCCTGCCTGAAGTCACCCTGCCTCCAGGAGAAAGTCGGCTTGCGTTCCAACTGCAACTAAAGCCCAGTTCCTCGGGTAACACTGCAGGCTTTTGAAGAGCCACGGGCCTGGAGGCCTAGCTGGGGCGTTCCTTGGTTGAGGCAGTTTGCTAGATGCGGAACACTCTGCTTCGAGGCGTTGATTCAGGGAAGGAACCACTGGGTAACCTGTGTCTCTTTGGACTTGTTAGAAAGCACAGGGATGTATGCTGCGTGTGCCCGCGGAAATGGGGGCCTGATGGAACTAGCCTTGCTTTCCCAATTTGAAAGCCCCATTAATGCTGCCTTGAAACTACTTGAAATTGACTGCTGTTGACAGGCCACTAGCCACTGTAGGCATGGCTCTGGGAAGAAAATGAGTTTTGTCTAGGTAAGCCGGGTGCTTCGATGGCCGGGGTGGAGCTCATCTTGCCACGCTCTAGAGCTAAAGGGAAACTCAACGTGAGTACTGGCCTGCAAGTAAGTCCCTGAGTAACCGCACAGAAAGGTCGGCGTGCAGCTCTTTCCATGAGGTATTAGTCGCTGTTCTGGTTTATTTTATTTTATTTTTTTAATTTTTTGTTGTTGTTTTAAGATTTATTGATTGATTGATTGCTATGTTGGGTCTTCGTTTCTGTGCTAGGGCTCTCTCCAGTTGCTGTAAGTGGGGGCCCCTCTTCATCGCGGTGCGTAGGCCTCTCAGTATCGCGGCCTCTATTGTTGCGGAGCACAGGCTCCAGAGGCGCAGGCTCAGTAGTTGTGGCTCACGGACCCAGTTGCTCCGCGGCATGTGGAATCCTTCCAGACCAGGGCTCGAACCCGTGTCCCCTGCATTGGCAGGCAGATAGTCAACCAGTGCGCCACCAGGGAAGCCCCTGTTCTGCTTTATTTTAAAGGAAGTACCTTTTCCAGGACTCTTAGGCCCTCGGGTGTGCTTTATTTTCCCTCCAGGATCCCTGAGTGCCGCCAGACCCCTGTGGGCTTGCTGAGTAACATCGAGGCCCAAAGGTCGGTCCCTCGGAGGCCCTCTGTGTATGCCGAGTGATGGGCAACACACTGCTCGTTCTTTAAGGAGAGCTATATTTCCAGAGCACTGGAACAGTCTCAGGACCACATTTCTACCCAGTGCGACGTGCCATGGAAGTGTTCGTCATGGCCCCGGTCTGAGCTTCATAAGAAAACTCTCTGCTTAGGATTCTTCGAGGACCTCGTACCTGAAGTCACTCTGCTCGAGGAGAAAGTCAGCATCCTACCATGCTGTGGCGCTAACGGGACACTCAGGGTCAGCAGTTGTCTCAACGTAAGGCCCTGAATTGCCATGGAGAAGCAGAGGCGTGCTGCAGTTTCCAGGAGCCCATAGCGGTTGCTCTGCATTATTTTAACGTCAGTACGCTTTGCACGAAATCTAGGAGCCTCGCGTGGGCACCCTATTCCCTGCAAGAACACTGAGTACCCTCAGGCCCCCATGGGCCTGCTAAGCCACATCCAGGCCCGTAGCCCTTCGGAGCCACTCTGTGTATGCCGGGTGTAGGGCAACAGACTGCACTCTTTCTTGGGACAGCTTGATTTCCCCAGCACTCCCACAGGTCCACGAACACTGTTCTAGCAGGTCCAACGTGCCGTGCAAGTCTGACTCATTGCCCTAGTCTGAGCTGCACTGAAAAAAACCCTCGGCTTCGCATTCAATCTGGGACCTCCTGCCTGAAGTCACCCTGCCTCCAGGAGAAAGTCGGCTTGCGTTCCAACTGCAACTAAAGGCCAGTTCCTCGGGTAACACTGCAGGCTTTTGAAGAGCCACGGGCACGGAGGCCTAGCTGGGGCGTTCCTTGGTTGCGGCAGTTTGCTAGATGCGGAACACTCTGCTTCGAGGCGTTGATTCAGGGAAGGAACCACTGGGTAACCTGTGTCTCTTTGGACTTGTTAGAAAGCACAGGGATGTATGCTGCGTGTGCCCGCGGAAATGGGGGCCTGATGGAACTAGCCTTGCTTTCCCAATTTGAAAGCCCCATTCATGCTGCCTTGAAACTACTTGAAATTGACTGCTGTTGACAGGCCACTAGCCACTGTAGGCATGGCTCTGGGAAGACAATGAGTTTTGTCGAGGTAAGCCGGGTGCTTCGATGGCCGGGGTGGAGCTCATCCTGCCACGCTCTAGAGCTAAAGGGAAACTCAACGTGAGTACTGGCCTCCAAGTAAGTCCCTGAGTAACCGCGCAGAAAGGTCAGCGTGCAGCTCTTTCCATGAGGTATTAGTCGCTGTTCTGGTTTATTTTATTTTATTTTTTTAATTTTTTGTTGTTGTTTTAAGATTTATTGATTGATTGATTGCTATGTTGGGTCTTCGTTTCTGTGCTAGGGCTCTCTCCAGTTGCGGTAAGTGGGGGCCCCTCTTCATCGCGGTGCGTAGGCCTCTCAGTCTCGCGGCCTCCCTTGTTGCGGAGCACAGGCTCCAGAGGCGCAGGCTCAGTAGTTGTGGCTCACGGACCCAGTTGCTCCGCGGCATGTGGAATCCTTCCAGACCAGGGCTCGAACCCGTGTCCCCTGCATTGGCAGGCAGATAGTCAACCAGTGCGCCACCAGGGAAGCCCCTGTTCTGCTTTATTTTAAAGGAAGTACCCTTTCCAGGACTCTTAGGCCCTCGGGTGTGCTTTATTTTCCCTCCAGGATCCCTGAGTGCCGCCAGACCCCTGTGGGCTTGCTGAGTAACATCGAGGCCTAAAGGTCGGTCCCTCGGAGGCCCTCTGTGTATGCCGAGTGATGGGCAACACACTGCTCGTTCTTTAAGGAGAGCTATATTTCCAGAGCACTGGAACAGTCTCAGGACCACATTTCTACCCTGTGCGACGTGCCATGGAATTGTTCGTCATGGCCCCGGTCTGAGCTTCATAAGAAAACTCTCTGCTTAGGATTCTTCGAGGACCTCGTACCTGAAGTCACTCTGCTCGAGGAGAAAGTCAGCATCCTACCATGCTGTGGCGCTAACGGGACACTCAGGGTCAGCAGTTGTCTCAACGTAAGGCCCTGAATTGCCATGGAGAAGCAGAGGCGTGCTGCAGATTCCAGGAGCCCATAGCGGTTGCTCTGAATTATTTTAACGTCAGTACGCTTTGCACGAAATCTAGGAGCCTCGCGTGGGCACCCTATTCCGTGCAAGAACACTGAGTACCCTCAGGCCCCCATGGGCCTGCTAAGCCACATCCAGGCCCGTAGCCCTTCGGAGCCACTCTGTGTATGCCGGGTGTAGGGCAACAGACTGCACTCTTTCTTGGGACAGCTTGATTTCCCCAGCACTCCCACAGGTCCACGAACACTGTTCTAGCAGGTCCAACGTGCCGTGCAAGTCTGACTCATTGCCCTAGTCTGAGCTGCACTGAAAAAAACCCTCGGCTTCGCATTCAATCTGGGACCTCCTGCCTGAAGTCACCCTGCCTCCAGGAGAAAGTCGGCTTGCGTTCCAACTGCAACTAAAACCCAGTTCCTCGGGTAACACTGCAGGCTTTTGAAGAGCCACGGGCCTGGAGGCCTAGCTGGGGCGTTCCTTGGTTGAAGCAGTTTGCTAGATGCAGAACACCGTGCTTCGAGGAGTTGATTCAGGGAAGTAACCACTTGGTAACCTGTGTCTCTTTGGACTTGTTAGAAAGCACAGGGATGTATGCTGCGTGTGCCCGCGGAAATGGGGGCCTGATGGAACTAGCCTTGCTTTCCCGTTTTGAAAGCTCCATTCATGCTGCCTTGAAGCTACTTGAAAGTGACTGCTGTTGACAGGACACTAGCCACTGTAGGCATGGCTCTGGGAAGAAAATGAGTTTTGTCTAGCTAAGCCGAGTGCTTCGATGGATGGGGTGGAGCTCATCCTGCCACGCTCTAGAGCTAAAGGGAAACTCAACGTGAGTCCTGGCCTCCAAGTAAGTCCCTGAGTAACTGCGCAGAAAGGGCTGCATGCAGCTGTTTCCATGAGGTATTAGTCGCTGTTCTGCTTTATTTTATTTTATTTTTTTAATTTTTTATTGTTGTTTTAAGATTTATTGTTTGATTGATTGCTATGTTGGGTCTTCGTTTCTGTGCTAGGTCTCTCCCCATTTGCGGTAAGTGGGGGCCACTCTTCATCGCGGTGCGTGGGCCTCTCAGTCTCGCGGCCTCCCTTGTTGCGGAGCACAGGCTCCAGAGGCGCAGGCTCAGTAGTTGTGGCTCACGGGCCCAGTTGCCCCACGGCATGTGGAATCCTCCCAGACCAGGGCTCGAACCCGTGTCCCCTGCATTGGCAGGCAGATTGTCAAACAGTGCGCCACCAGGGAAACCCCTGTTCTGCTTTATTTTAAAGGAAGTACCCTTTGCAGGACTCCTAGGCCCCTCGGGTGTGCATCATTTTCCCTCCAAATCCCTGAGTACCTCCATACCCCTGTGTGCTTGCTGAGCAACATCAAGGCCCCAAGGTCGGTCTCTCGGAGGCCCTCTGTGTATGCCGAGTGATGGGCAACACACTGCTCGTTTTTCAAGGAGAGCTATATTTCCAGAGCACTGGAACAGTCTCAGGACCACATTTCTACCCAGTGCGACGTGCCATGGAAATGTTCGTCATGGCCCCCATCTGAGCTGCCATAAGAAAACACTCTGCTTAGGATTCTTCGCGGACCTCGTACCTGAAGTCACTCTGCTCGAGGAGAAAGTCAGCATCCTATCATGCTGTGTCGCTAACAGGACACTCAGCATCAGCACTTGCCTCGAGGTAAGGTCCTGAATTGCCATGCAGAAGCGGAGGCGTGCAGGAGTTTCCAGGAGGCCATAGCCGTTGCTCTGCATTATTTTAACGTCAGTACGCTTTGCAGGACATCTAGGAGCCTCGCGTGGGCACCCTATTCCCTGCAAGAACACTGAGGACCCTCAGTCCCCCATGGGCCTGCTAAGCCACATCCAGGCCCGTAGCCCTTTGGAGCTACTCTGTGTATGCCGAGCGTAGGGCAAGAGACTGCAGTCTTTCTTGGGACAGCTTGATTTCCCCAGCACTCCCACAGGTCCACGAACACTGTTCTAGCAGGTCCAACGTGCCGTGCAAGTCTGACTCATTGCCCTAGTCTGAGCTGCACTGAGAAAAACCCTCGGGTTCGTATTCCATCTGGGACCCCGTGTCTGAAGTCACCCTGCCTCCAGGAGAATGTCGGCTTGCTTTCCAACTGCAACTAAAGCCCAGTTCCTCGGGTAACACTGCAGGCTTTTGAAGAGCCACGGGCCCGGAGGCCTAGCTGGGGCTTTCCTTGGTTGAGGCAGTTCGCTAGATGCAGAACACCGTGCTTCGAGGAGTTGATTCAGGGAAGTAACCACTTGGTAACCTGCGTCTCTTTGGACTTGTTAGAAAGCACAGGGATGTATGCTGCGTGTGCCCGCGGAAATGGGGGCCTGATGGAACTAGCCTTGCTTTCCCGTTTTGAAAGCTCCATTCATGCTGCCTTGAAGCTACTTGAAAGTGACTGCTGTTGACAGGCCACTAGCCACTGTAGGCATGGCTCTGGGAAGAAAATGAGTTTTGTCTAGCTAAGCCGGGTGCTTCGATGGCCGGGGTGGAGCTCATCCTGCCACGCTCTAGAGCTAAAGGGAAACTCAACGTGAGTCCTGGCCTCGAGGTAAGTCCCTGAGTAACCGCGCAGAAAGGGCAGCGTGCAGCTGTTTCCATGAGGTATTAGTCGCTGTTCTGCTTTATTTTATTTTATTTTTTTAATTTTTTATTGTTGTTTTAAGATTGATTGATTAATTGATTGATTGCTATGTTGGGTCTTCGTTTCTGTGCTAGGGCTCTCCCCAGTTGCGGTAAGTGGGGGCCCCTCTTCATCGCGGTGCGTGGGCCTCTCAGTCTCGCGGCCTCCCTTGTTGTGGAGCACAGGCTCCAGAGGCGCAGGCTCAGTAGTTGTGGCTCACGGGCCCAGTTGCCCCACGGCATGTGGAATCCTCCCAGACCAGGGCTCGAACCCGTGTGCCCTGCATTGGCAGGCAGATTCTCAACCACAGCGCCAGCAGGGAAGCCCCTATTCTGCTTTATTTGAAAGGAAGTACCCTTTTCAGGACTCCTAGGCCCCTCGGGTGTGCATCATTTTCCCTCCAAGATCCGTGAGTACCTCCAGACCCCTGTGGGCTTGCTGAGCAACATCGAGGCCCCAAGGTCGGTCCCTCGGAGGCCCTCTGTGTATGCCGAGTGATGGGCAACACACTGCTCGTTTTTCAAGGAGAGCTATATTTCCAGAGCACTGGAACAGTCTCAGGACCACATTTCTACCCAGTGCGACGTGCCATGGAAGTGTTCGTCATGGCCCCCTTCTGAGCTGCCATAAGAAAACACTGTGCTTAGGATTCTTCGAGGACCTCGTACCTGAAGTCACTCTGCTCGAGGAGAAAGTCAGCATCCTACCATGCTGTGGCGCTAACGGGATACTCAGCCTCAGCAGTTGTCTCAAGGTAAGGCCCTGAATTGCCATGCAGAAGCGGAGGCGTGCAGGAGTTTCCAGGAGGCCATAGCCGTTGCTCTGCATTATTTTAACGTCAGTACGCTTTGCAGGACATCTAGGAGCCTCGCGTGGGCACCCGATTCCCTGCAAGAACACTGAGGACCCTCAGTCCCCCATGGGCCTGCTAAGCCACATCCAGGCCCGTAGCCCTTTGGAGCTACTCTGTGTATGCCGAGCGTAGGGCAAGAGACTGCAGTCTTTCTTGGGACAGCTTGATTTCCCCAGCACTCCCACAGGTCCACGAACACTGTTCTAGCAGGTCCAACGTGCCGTGCAAGTCTGACTCATTGCCCTAGTCTGAGCTGCACTGAGAAAAACCCTCGGCTTCGCATTCCATCTGGGACCTCCTGCCTGAAGTCACCCTGCCTCCAGGAGAAAGTCGGCTTGCGTTCCAACTGCAACTAAAGCCCAGTTCCTCGGGTAACACTGCAGGCTTTTGAAGAGCCACGGGCCCGGAGGCCTAGCTGGGGCGTTCCTTGGTTGAGGCAGTTTGCTAGATGCGGAACACTCTGCTTCGAGGCGTTGATTCAGGGAAGGAACCACTGGGTAACCTGTGTCTCTTTGGATTTGTTAGAAAGCACAGGGATGTATGCTGCGTGTGCCCGCGGAAATGGGGGCCTGATGGAACTAGCCTTGCTTTCCCATTTTGAAAGCCCCATTCATGCTGCCTTGAAACTGCTTGAAATTGACTTCTGTTGACAGGCCACTAGCCACTGTAGGCATGGCTCTGGGAAGACAATGAGTTTTGTCTAGGTAAGCCGGGTGCTTCGATCGCCGGGGTAGAGCTCATCCTGCCACGCTCTAGAGCTAAAGGGAAACTCAACGTGAGTACTGGCCTCCAAGTAAGTCCCTGAGTAACCGCGCAGAAAGGGCGGCATGTACCTGTTTCCATGAGGTATTAGTCGCTGTTCTGCTTTATTTTATTTTATTTTTTTAATTTTTTATTGTTGTTTTAAGATTGATTGATTGATTGATTGCTATGTTGGGTCTTCGTTTCTGTGCTAGGTCTCTCCCCAGTTGCGGTAAGTGGGGGCCACTCTTCATCGCGGTGCGTGGGCCTCTCAGTCTCGCGGCCTCCCTTGTTGTGGAGCACAGGCTCCAGAGGCGCAGGCTCAGTAGTTGTGGCTCACGGGCCCAGTTGCTCCACGGCATGTGGAATCCTCCCAGACCAGGGCTCGAACCCGTGTCCCCTGCATTGGCAGGCAGATTGTCAACCAGTGCGCCACCAGGGAAGCCCCTGTTCTGCTTTATTTTAAAGGAAGTACCCTTTGCAGGACTCCTAGACCCCTCGGGTGTGCATCATTTTCCCTCCAACATCCCTGAGTACCTCCATACCCCTGTGTGCTTGCTGAGCAACATCAAGGCCCCAAGGTCGGTCTCTCGGAGGCCCTCTGTGTATGCCGAGTGATGGGCAACACACTGCTCGTTTTTCAAGGAGAGCTATATTTCCAGAGCACTGGAACAGTCTCAGGACCACATTTCTACCCAGTGCGACCTGCCATGGAAATGTTCGTCATGGCCCACATCTGAGCTGCCATAAGAAAACACTCTGCTTAGGATTCTTCGCGGACCTCGTACCTGAAGTCACTCTGCTCGAGGAGAAAGTCAGCATCCTATCATGCTGTGTCGCTAACAGGACACTCAGCATCAGCACTTGCCTCGAGGTAAGGTCCTGAATTGCCATGCAGAAGCGGAGGCGTGCAGGAGTTTCCAGGAGGCCATAGCCGTTGCTCTGCATTATTTTAACGTCAGTACGCTTTGCAGGACATCTAGGAGCCTCGCGTGGGCACCCTATTCCCTGCAAGAACACTGAGGACCCTCAGTCCCCCATGGGCCTGCTAAGCCACATCCAGGCCCGTAGCCCTTTGGAGCTACTCTGTGTATGCCGAGCGTAGGGCAAGAGACTGCAGTCTTTCTTGGGACAGCTTGATTTCCCCAGCACTCCCACAGGTCCACGAACAATGTTCTAGCAGGTCCAACGTGCCGTGCAAGTCTGACTCATTGCCCTAGTCTGAGCTGCACTGAGAAAAACCCTCGGCTTCGCATTCCATCTGGGACCTCCTGCCTGAAGTCACCCTGCCTCCAGGAGAATGTCGGCTTGCTTTCCAACTGCAACTAAAACCCAGTTCCTCGGGTAACACTGCAGGCTTTTGAAGAGCCACGGGCCCGGAGGCCTAGCTGGGGCTTTCCTTGGTTGAGGCAGTTCGCTAGATGCAGAACACCGTGCTTCGAGGAGTTGATTCAGGGAAGTAACCACTTGGTAACCTGTGTCTCTTTGGACTTGTTAGAAAGCACAGGGATGTATGCTGCGTGTGCCCGCGGAAATGGGGGCCTGATGGAACTAGCCTTGCTTTCCCGTTTTGAAAGCTCCATTCATGCTGCCTTGAAGCTACTTGAAAGTGACTGCTGTTGACAGGCCACTAGCCACTGTAGGCATGGCTCTGGGAAGAAAATGAGTTTTGTCTAGCTAAGCCGGGTGCTTCGATGGCCGGGGTGGAGCTCATCCTGCCACGCTCTAGAGCTAAAGGGAAACTCAACGTGAGTCCTGGCCTCGAGGTAAGTCCCTGAGTAACCGCGCAGAAAGGGCAGCGTGCAGCTCTTTCCATGAGGTATTAGTCGCTGTTCTTCTTTATTTTATTTTATTTTTTTAATTTTTTGTTGTTGTTTTAAGATTTATTGATTGATTGATTGATTGCTATGTTGGGTATTCGTTTCTGTGCTAGGGCTCTCCCCAGTTGCGGTAAGTGTGGGCCACTCTTCATCGCGGTGCGTGGGCCTCTCTGTCTCGCGGCCTCCCTTGTTGCGGAGCACAGGCTCCAGAGGCACAGGCTCAGTAGTTGTGGCTCACGGGCCCAGTTGCCCCACGGCATGTGGAATCCTCCCAGACCAGGGCTCGAACCCGTGTGCCCTGCATTGGCAGGCAGATTCTCAACCACAGCGCCACCAGGGAAGCCCCTATTCTGCTTTATTTTAAAGGAAGTACCCTTTTCAGGACTCCTAGGCCCCTCGGGTGTGCATCATTTTCCCTCCAAGATCCGTGAGTACCTCCAGACCCCTGTGGGCTTGCTGAGCAACATCGAGGCCCCAAGGTCGGTCCCTCGGAGGCCCTCTGTGTATGCCGAGTGATGGGCAACACACTGCTCGTTTTTCAAGGAGAGCTATATTTCCAGAGCACTGGAACAGTCTCAGGACCACATTTCTACCCAGTGCGACGTGCCATGGAAGTGTTCGTCATGGCCCCCTTCTGAGCTGCCATAAGAAAACACTCTGCTTAGGATTCTTCGAGGACCTCGTACCTGAAGTCACTCTGCTCGAGGAGAAAGTCAGCATCCTACCATGCTGTGGCGCTAACGGGATACTCAGCCTCAGCAGTTGTCTCAAGGTAAGGCCCTGAATTGCCATGCAGAAGCGGAGGCGTGCAGGAGTTTCCAGGAGGCCATAGCCGTTGCTCTGCATTATTTTAACGTCAGTACGCTTTGCAGGACATCTAGGAGCCTCGCGTGGGCACCCTATTCCCTGCAAGAACACTGAGGACTCTCAGGCCCCCATGGGCCTGCTAAGCTACATCCAGGCCCGTAGCCCTTTGGAGCTACTCTGTGTATGCCGAGCGTAGGGCAAGAGACTGCAGTCTTTCTTGGGACAGCTTGATTTCCCGAGCACTCCCACAGGTCCACGAACACTGTTCTAGCAGGTCCAACGTGCCGTGCAAGTCTGACTCATTGCCCTAGTCTGAGCTGCACTGAGAAAAACCCTCGGCTTCTTATTCCATCTGGGACCCCGTGTCTGAAGTCACCCTGCCTCCAGGAGAATGTCGGCTTGCTTTCCAACTGCAACTAAAGCCCAGTTCCTCGGGTAACACTGCAGGCTTTTGAAGAGCCACGGGCCCGGAGGCCTAGCTGGGGCTTTCCTTGGTTGAGGCAGTTCGCTAGATGCAGAACACCGTGCTTCGAGGAGTTGATTCAGGGAAGTAACCACTTGGTAACCTGCGTCTCTTTGGACTTGTTAGAAAGCACAGGGATGTATGCTGCGTGTGCCCGCGGAAATGGGGGCCTGATGGAACTAGCCTTGCTTTCCCGTTTTGAAAGCTCCATTCATGCTGCCTTGAAGCTACTTGAAAGTGACTGCTGTTGACAGGCCACTAGCCACTGTAGGCATGGCTCTGGGAAGAAAATGAGTTTTGTCTAGCTAAGCCGGGTGCTTCGATGGCCGGGGTGGAGCTCATCCTGCCACGCTCTAGAGCTAAAGGGAAACTCAACGTGAGTCCTGGCCTCGAGGTAAGTCCCTGAGTAACCGCGCAGAAAGGGCAGCGTGCTGCTCTTTCCATGAGGTATTAGTCGCTGTTCTGCTTTATTTTATTTTATTTTTTTAATTTTTTATTGTTGTTTTAAGATTGATTGATTAATTGATTGATTGCTATGTTGGGTCTTCGTTTCTGTGCTAGGGCTCTCCCCAGTTGCGGTAAGTGGGGGCCCCTCTTCATCGCGGTGCGTGGGCCTCTCAGTCTCGCGGCCTCCCTTGTTGCGGAGCACAGGCTCCAGAGGCGCAGGCTCAGTAGTTGTGGCTCACGGGCCCAGTTGCCCCACGGCATGTGGAATCCTCCCAGACCAGGGCTCGAACCCGTGTGCCCTGCATTGGCAGGCAGATTCTCAACCACAGCGCCACCAGGGAAGCCCCTATTCTGCTTTATTTTAAAGGAAGTACCCTTTTCAGGACTCCTAGGCCCCTCGGGTGTGCATCATTTTCCCTCCAAGATCCGTGAGTACCTCCAGACCCCTGTGGGCTTGCTGAGCAACATCCAGGCCCCCAGGTCGGTCCCTCGGAGGCCCTCTGTGTATGCCGAGTGATGGGCAACACACTGCTCGTTTGTCAAGGAGAGCTATATTTCCAGAGCACTGGAACAGTCTCAGGACCACATTTCTACCCAGTGCGACGTGCCATGGAAATGTTCGTCATGGCCCCCTTCTGAGCTGCCATAAGAAAACACTCTGCTTAGGATTCTTCGAGGACCTCGTACCTGAAGTCACTCTGCTCGAGGAGAAAGTCAGCATCCTACCATGCTGTGGCGCTAACGGGATACTCAGCCTCAGCAGTTGTCTCAAGGTAAGGCCCTGAATTGCCATGCAGAAGCGGAGGCGTGCAGGAGTTTCCAGGAGGCCATAGCCGTTGCTCTGCATTATTTTAACGTCAGTACGCTTTGCAGGACATCTAGGAGCCTCGCGTGGGCACCCTATTCCCTGCAAGAACACTGAGGACCCTCAGTCCCCCATGGGCCTGCTAAGCCACATCCAGGCCCGTAGCGCTTCGGAGCCACTCTGTGTATGCCGGGTGTAGGGCAACAAACTGCACTCTTTCTTGGGACAGCTTGATTTCCCCAGCACTCCCACAGGTCCACGAACACTGTTCTAGCAGGTCCAACGTGCCGTGCAAGTCTGACTCATTGCCCTAGTCTGAGCTGCACTGAGAAAAACCCTCGGCTTCGCATTCCATCTGGGACCTCCTGCCTGAAGTCACCCTGCCTCCAGGAGAAAGTCGGCTTGCGTTCCAACTGCAACTAAAGGCCAGTTCCTCGGGTAACACTGCAGGCTTTTGAAGAGCCACGGGCCTGGAGGCCTAGCTGGGGCGTTCCTTGGTTGAGGCAGTTTGCTAGATGCGGAACACTCTGCTTCGAGGCGTTGATTCAGGGAAGGAACCACTGGGTAACCTGTGTCTCTTTGGACTTGTTAGAAAGCACAGGGATGTATGCTGCGTGTGCCCGCGGAAATGGGGGCCTGATGGAACTAGCCTTGCTTTCCCATTTTGAAAGCCCCATTCATGCTGCCTTCAAACTACTTGAAATTGACTGCTGTTGACAGGCCACTAGCCACTGTAGGCATGGCTCTGGGAAGACAATGAGTTTTGTCTAGGTAAGCCGGGTGCTTCGGTGGCCGGGGTGGAGCTCATCCTGCCACGCTCTAGAGCTAAAGGGAAACTCAACGTGAGTCCTGGCCTCCAGGTAAGTCCCTGAGTAACCGCGCAGAAAGGTCGGCGTGCAGCTCTTTCCATGAGGTATTAGTCGCTGTTCTGCTTTATTTTATTTTATTTTTTTAATTTTTTATTGTTGTTTTAAGATTGATTGATTGATTGATTGATTGCTATGTTGGGTCTTCGTTTCTGTGCTAGGGCTCTCCCCAGTTGCGGTAAGTGGGGGCCCCTCTTCATCGCGGTGCGTGGGCCTCTCAGTCTCGGGGCCTCCCTTGTTGCGGAGCACAGGCTCCAGAGGCGCAGGCTCAGTAGTTGTGGCTCACGGGCCCAGTTGCCCCACTGCATGTGGAATCCTCCCAGACCAGGGCTCGAACCCGTGTGCCCTGCATTGGCAGGCAGATTCTCAACCACAGCGCCACCAGGGAAGCCCCTATTCTGCTTTATTTAAAGGAAGTACCCTTTTCAGGACTCCTAGGCCCCTCGGGTGTGCATCATTTTCCCTCCAAGATCCGTGAGTACCTCCAGACCCCTGTGGCCTTGCTGTGCAACATCGAGGCCCGAAGATCGGTCCCTCGGAGGCCCTCTGTGCATGCCGAGTGATGGGCAGCACACTGCTCATTGTTTAAGGAGAGCTATATTTCCAGAGCACTGGAACAGTCTCAGGACCACATTTCTACCCAGTGCGACGTGCCATGGAAATGTTCGTCATGGCCCCCATCTCAGCTGCCATAAGAAAACACTCTGCTTAGGATTCTTCGCGGACCTCGTACCTGAAGTCACTCTGCTCGAGGAGAAAGTCAGCATCCTACCATGCTGTGGCGCTAACGGGACACTCAGCGTCAGCAGTTGTCTCAACGTAAGGCCCTGAATTGCCATGCAGAAGCGGAGGCGTGCTGCCCTTTCCAGGAGCCCATAGCGGTTGCTCTGCATTATTTTAACGTCAGTACGCTTTGCAAGAAATCTAGGAGCCTCGCGTGGGCACCCTATTCCCTGCAAGAACACTGAGTACCCTCAGGCCCCCATGGGCCTGCTAAGCCACATCCAGGCCCGTAGCCCTTCGGAGCCACTCTGTGTATGCCGGGTGTAGGGCAACAGACTGCACTCTTTCTTGGGACATCTTGATTTCCCCAGCACTCCCACAGGTCCACGAACACTGTTCTAGCAGGTCCAACGTGCCTTGCAAGTCTGACTCATTGCCCCAGTCTGAGCTGCACTGAGAAAAACCCTCGGCCTCGTATTCCATCTGGGACCACGTGTCTGAAGTCACCCTGCCTCCAGGAGAATGTCGGCTTGCTTTCCAACTGCAACTAAAGCCCAGTTCCTCGGGTAACACTGCAGGCTTTTGAAGAGCCACGGGCCCGGAGGCCTAGCTGGGGCTTTCCTTGGTTGAGGCAGTTCGCTAGATGCAGAACACCGTGCTTCGAGGAGTTGATTCAGGGAAGTAACCACTTGGTAACCTGTGTCTCTTTGGACTTGTTAGAAAGCACAGGGTTGTATGCTGCGTGTGCCCGCGGAAATGGGGGCCTGATGGAACTAGCCTTGCTTTCCCGTTTTGAAAGCTCCATTCATGCTGCCTTGAAGCTACTTGAAAGTGACTGCTGTTGACAGGCCACTAGCCACTGTAGGCATGGCTCTGGGAAGAAAATGAGTTTTGTCTAGCTAAGCCGGGTGCTTCGATGGCCGGGGTGGAGCTCATCCTGCCACGCTCTAGAGCTAAAGGGAAACTCAACGTGAGTCCTGGCCTCGAGGTAAGTCCCTGAGTAACCGCGCAGAAAGGGCAGCGTGCAGCTGTTTCCATGAGGTATTAGTCGCTGTTCTGCTTTATTTTATTTTATTTTTTTAATTTTTTATTGTTGTTTTAAGATTGATTGATTGATTGATTGCTATGTTGGGTCTTCGTTTCTGTGCTAGGGCTCTCCCCAGTTGCGGTAAGTGGGGGCCACTCTTCATCGCGGTGCGTGGGCCTCTCAGTCTCGCGGCCTCCCTTGTTGCGGAGCACAGGCTCCAGAGGCGCAGGCTCAGTAGTTGTGGCTCACGGGCCCAGTTGCTCCACGGCATGTGGAATCCTCCCAGACCAGGGCTCGAACAGGTGTCCCCTGCATTGGCAGGCAGATTGTCAACCAGTGCGCCACCAGGAAAGCCCCTGTTCTGCTTTATTTTAAAGGAAGTACCCTTTCCAGGACTCTTAGGCCCCTCGGGTGTGCATCATTTTCCCTCCAAGTTCCCTGAGTACCTCCATACCCCTGTGTGCTTGCTGAGCAACATCAAGGCCCCAAGGTCGGTCTCTCGGAGGCCCTCTGTGTATGCCGAGTGATGGGCAACACACTGCTCGTTTTTCAAGGAGAGCTATATTTCCAGAGCACTGGAACAGTCTCAGGACCACATTTCTATCCAGTGCGACGTGCCATGGAAATGTTCGTCATGGCCCCCATCTGAGCTGCCATAAGAAAACACTCTGCTTAGGATTCTTCGCGGACCTCGTACCTGAAGTCACTCTGCTCGAGGAGAAAGTCAGCATCCTATCATGCTGTGTCGCTAACAGGACACTCAACATCAGCACTTCCCTCGAGGTAAGGTCCTGAATTGCCATGCAGAAGCGGAGGCGTGCAGGAGTTTCCTGGAGGCCATAGTCGTTGCTCTGCCTTATTTTAACGTCAGTACGCTTTGCAGGACATCTAGGAGCCTCGCGTGGGCACCCTATTCCCTGCAAGAACACTGAGGACCCTCAGTCCCCCATGGGCCTGCTAAGCCACATCCAGGCCCGTAGCCCTTCGGAGCCACTCTGTGTATGCCGGGTGTAGGGCAGCAGACTGCACTCTTTCTTGGGACATCTTGATTTCCCCAGCACTCCCACAGGTCCACGAACACTGTTCTAGCAGGTCAACGTGCCATGCAAGTCTGACTCATTGCCCTAGTCTGAGCTGCACTGAGAAAAACCCTCGGCCTCGTATTCCATCTGGGACCTCCTTCCTGAAGTCACCCTGCCTCCAGGAGAAAGTCGGCTTGCGTTCCAACTGCAACTAAAGGCCAGTTCCTCGGGTAACACTGCAGGCTTTTGAAGAGCCACGGGCCCGGAGGCCTAGCTGGGGCGTTCCTTGGTTGAGGCAGTTTGCTAGATGCGGAACACTCTGCTTCGAGGTGTTGATTCAGGGAAGGAACCACTGGGTAACCGGTGTCTCTTTGGACTTGTTAGAAAGCACAGGGATGTATGCTGCGTGTGCCCGCGGAAATGGGGGCCTGATGGAACTAGCCTTGCTTTCCCAATTTGAAAGCCCCATTCATGCTGCCTTGAAACTACTTGAAATTGACTGCTGTTGACAGGCCACTAGCCACTGTAGGCATGGCTCTGGGAAGACAATGAGTTTTGTCTAGGTAAGCCGGGTGCTTCGATGGCCGGGGTGGAGCTCATCCTGCCACGCTCTAGAGCTAAAGGGAAACTCAACGTGAGTACTGGCCTCCAGGTAAGTCCCTGAGTAACCGCGCAGAAAGGTCGGCGTGCAGCTCTTTCCATGAGGTATTAGTCGCTGTTCTGCTTTATTTTATTTTATTTTTTTAATTTTTTGTTGTTGTGTTAAGATTTATTGATTGATTGATTGATTGCTATGTTGGGTATTTGTTTCTGTGCTAGGGCTCTCCCCAGTTGCGGTAAGTGGGGGCCCCTCTTCATCGCGGTGCGTGGGCCTCTCAGTCTCGCGGCCTCCCTTGTTGCGGAGCACAGGCTCCAGAGGCGCAGGCTCAGTAGTTGTGGCTCACGGGCCCAGTTGCCCCACTGCATGTGGAATCCTCCCAGACCAGGGCTCGAACCCGTGTGCCCTGCATTGGCAGGCAGATTCTCAACCACAGCGCCACCAGGGAAGCCCCTATTCTGCTTTATTTAAAGGAAGTACCCTTTTCAGGACTCCTAGGCCCCTCGGGTGTGCATCATTTTCCCTCCAAGATCCGTGAGTACCTCCAGACCCCTGTGGGCTTGCTGAGCAACATCGAGGCCCCCAGGTCGGTCCCTCGGAGGCCCTCTGTGTATGCCGAGTGATGGGCAACACACTGCTCGTTTTTCAAGGAGAGCTATATTTCCAGAGCACTGGAACAGTCTCAGGACCACATTTCTACCCAGTGCGACGTGCCATGGAAATGTTCGTCATGGCCCCCTTCTGAGCTGCCATAAGAAAACACTCTGCTTAGGATTCTTCGAGGACCTCGTACCTGAAGTCACTCTGCTCGAGGAGAAAGTCAGCATCCTACCATGCTGTGGCGCTAACGGGATACTCAGCCTCAGCAGTTGTCTCAAGGTAAGGCCCTGAATTGCCACGCAGAAGCGGAGGCGTGCAGCAGTTTCCAGGAGGCCATATCCGTTGCTCTGCTTTATTTTAACGTCAGTACGCTTTGCAGGACATCTAGGAGCCTCGCGTGGGCACCCTATTCCCTGCAAGAACACTGAGGACCCTCAGTCCCCCATGGGCCTGCTAAGCCACATCCAGGCCCGTAGCCCTTTGGAGCTACTCTGTGTATGCCGAGCGTAGGGCAAGAGACTGCAGTCTTTCTTGGGACAGCTTGATTTCCCCAGCACTCCCACAGGTCCACGAACACTGTTCTAGCAGGTCCAACGTGCCGTGCAAGTCTGACTCATTGCCCTAGTCTGAGCTGCACTGAGAAAAACCCTCGGCTTCGCATTCCATCTGGGACCTCCTGCCTGAAGTCACCCTGCCTCCAGGAGAAAGTCGGCTTGCGTTCCAACTGCAACTAAAGCCCAGTTCCTCGGGTAACACTGCAGGCTTTTGAAGAGCCACGGGCCCGGAGGCCTAGCTGGGGCTTTCCTTGGTTGAGGCAGTTCGCTAGATGCAGAACACCGTGCTTCGAGGAGTTGATTCAGGGAAGTAACCACTTGGTAACCTGTGTCTCTTTGGACTTGTTAGAAAGCACAGGGATGTATGCTGCGTGTGCCCACGGAAATGGGGGCCTGATGGAACTAGCCTTGCTTTCCCGTTTTGAAAGCTCCATTCATGCTGCCTTGAAGCTACTTGAAAGTGACTGCTGTTGACAGGCCACTAGCCACTGTAGGCATGGCTCTGGGAAGAAAATGAGTTTTGTCTAGCTAAGCCGGGTGCTTCGATGGCCGGGGTGGAGCTCATCCTGCCACGCTCTAGAGCTAAAGGGAAACTCAACGTGAGTCCTGGCCTCGAGGTAAGTCCCTGAGTAACCGCGCAGAAAGGGCAGCGTGCAGCTGTTTCCATGAGGTATTAGTCGCTGTTCTGCTTTACTTTATTTTATTTTTTTAATTTTTTATTGTTGTTTTAAGATTGATTGATTGATTGATTGCTATGTTGGGTCTTCGTTTCTGTGCTAGGGCTCTCCCCAGTTGCGGTAAGTGGGGGCCACTCTTCATCGCGGTGCGTGGGCCTCTCAGTCTCGCGGCCTCCCTTGTTGCGGAGCACAGGCTCCAGAGGCGCAGGCTCAGTAGTTGTGGCTCACGGGCCCAGTTGCTCCACGGCATGTGGAATCCTCCCAGACCAGGGCTCGAACCCGTGTCCCCTGCATTGGCAGGCAGATTGTCAACCAGTGCGCCACCAGGGAAGCCCCTGTTCTGCTTTATTTTAAAGGAAGTACCCTTTGCAGGACTCCTAGGCCCCTCGGGTGTGCATCATTTTCCCTCCAAGATCCCTGAGTACCTCCATACCCCTGTGTGCTTGCTGAGCAACATCAAGGCCCCAAGGTCGGTCTCTCGGAGGCCCTCTGTGTATGCCGAGTGATGGGCAACACACTGCTCGTTTTTCAAGGAGAGCTATATTTCCAGAGCACTGGAACAGTCTCAGGACCACATTTCTACCCAGTGCGACGTGCCATGGAAATGTTCGTCATGGCCCCCATCTGAGCTGCCATAAGAAAACACTCTGCTTAGGATTCTTCGCGGACCTCGTACCTGAAGTCACTCTGCTCGAGGAGAAAGTCAGCATCCTATCATGCTGTGTCGCTAACAGGACACTCAGCATCAGCACTTGCCTCGAGGTAAGGTCCTGAATTGCCATGCAGAAGCGGAGGCGTGCAGGAGTTTCCAGGAGGCCATAGCCGTTGCTCTGCATTATTTTAACGTCAGTACGCTTTGCAGGACATCTAGGAGCCTCGCGTGGGCACCCTATTCCCTGCAAGAACACTGAGGACCCTCAGTCCCCCATGGGCCTGCTAAGCCACATCCAGGCCCGTAGCCCTTTGGAGCTACTCTGTGTATGCCGAGCGTAGGGCAAGAGACTGCAGTCTTTCCTGGGACAGCTTGATTTCCCCAGCACTCCCACAGGTCCACGAACACTGTTCTAGCAGGTCAACGTGCCGTGCAAGTCTGACTCATTGCCCTAGTCTGAGCTGCACTGAGAAAAACCCTCGGCCTCGTATTCCATCTGGGACCACGTGTCTGAAGTCACCCTGCCTCCAGGAGAATGTCGGCTTGCTTTCCAACTGCAACTAAAGCCCAGTTCCTCGGGTAACACTGCAGGCTTTTGAAGAGCCACGGGCCCGGAGGCCTAGCTGGGGCTTTCCTTGGTTGAGGCAGTTCGCTAGATGCAGAACACCGTGCTTCGAGGAGTTGATTCAGGGAAGTAACCACTTGGTAACCTGTGTCTCTTTGGACTTGTTAGAAAGCACAGGGTTGTATGCTGCGTGTGCCCGCGGAAATGGGGGCCTGATGGAACTAGCCTTGCTTTCCCGTTTTGAAAGCTCCATTCATGCTGCCTTGAAGCTACTTGAAAGTGACTGCTGTTGACAGGCCACTAGCCACTGTAGGCATGGCTCTGGGAAGAAAATGAGTTTTGTCTAGCTAAGCCGGGTGCTTCGATGGCCGGGGTGGAGCTCATCCTGCCACGCTCTAGAGCTAAAGGGAAACTCAACGTGAGTCCTGGCCTCGAGGTAAGTCCCTGAGTAACCGCGCAGAAAGGGCAGCGTGCAGCTGTTTCCATGAGGTATTAGTCGCTGTTCTGCTTTATTTTATTTTATTTTTTTAATTTTTTATTGTTGTTTTAAGATTGATTGATTGATTGATTGCTATGTTGGGTCTTCGTTTCTGTGCTAGGGCTCTCCCCAGTTGCGGTAAGTGGGGGCCACTCTTCATCGCGGTGCGTGGGCCTCTCAGTCTCGCGGCCTCCCTTGTTGCGGAGCACAGGCTCCAGAGGCGCAGGCTCAGTAGTTGTGGCTCACGGGCCCAGTTGCTCCACGGCATGTGGAATCCTCCCAGACCAGGGCTCGAACAGGTGTCCCCTGCATTGGCAGGCAGATTGTCAACCAGTGCGCCACCAGGAAAGCCCCTGTTCTGCTTTATTTTAAAGGAAGTACCCTTTCCAGGACTCTTAGGCCCCTCGGGTGTGCATCATTTTCCCTCCAAGTTCCCTGAGTACCTCCATACCCCTGTGTGCTTGCTGAGCAACATCAAGGCCCCAAGGTCGGTCTCTCGGAGGCCCTCTGTGTATGCCGAGTGATGGGCAACACACTGCTCGTTTTTCAAGGAGAGCTATATTTCCAGAGCACTGGAACAGTCTCAGGACCACATTTCTATCCAGTGCGACGTGCCATGGAAATGTTCGTCATGGCCCCCATCTGAGCTGCCATAAGAAAACACTCTGCTTAGGATTCTTCGCGGACCTCGTACCTGAAGTCACTCTGCTCGAGGAGAAAGTCAGCATCCTATCATGCTGTGTCGCTAACAGGACACTCAACATCAGCACTTCCCTCGAGGTAAGGTCCTGAATTGCCATGCAGAAGCGGAGGCGTGCAGGAGTTTCCTGGAGGCCATAGTCGTTGCTCTGCCTTATTTTAACGTCAGTACGCTTTGCAGGACATCTAGGAGCCTCGCGTGGGCACCCTATTCCCTGCAAGAACACTGAGGACCCTCAGTCCCCCATGGGCCTGCTAAGCCACATCCAGGCCCGTAGCCCTTCGGAGCCACTCTGTGTATGCCGGGTGTAGGGCAGCAGACTGCACTCTTTCTTGGGACATCTTGATTTCCCCAGCACTCCCACAGGTCCACGAACACTGTTCTAGCAGGTCAACGTGCCATGCAAGTCTGACTCATTGCCCTAGTCTGAGCTGCACTGAGAAAAACCCTCGGCCTCGTATTCCATCTGGGACCTCCTTCCTGAAGTCACCCTGCCTCCAGGAGAAAGTCGGCTTGCGTTCCAACTGCAACTAAAGGCCAGTTCCTCGGGTAACACTGCAGGCTTTTGAAGAGCCACGGGCCTGGAGGCCTAGCTGGGGCGTTCCTTGGTTGAGGCAGTTTGCTAGATGCGGAACACTCTGCTTCGAGGTGTTGATTCAGGGAAGGAACCACTGGGTAACCGGTGTCTCTTTGGACTTGTTAGAAAGCACAGGGATGTATGCTGCGTGTGCCCGCGGAAATGGGGGCCTGATGGAACTAGCCTTGCTTTCCCAATTTGAAAGCCCCATTCATGCTGCCTTGAAACTACTTGAAATTGACTGCTGTTGACAGGCCACTAGCCACTGTAGGCATGGCTCTGGGAAGACAATGAGTTTTGTCTAGGTAAGCCGGGTGCTTCGATGGCCGGGGTGGAGCTCATCCTGCCACGCTCTAGAGCTAAAGGGAAACTCAACGTGAGTACTGGCCTCCAGGTAAGTCCCTGAGTAACCGCGCAGAAAGGTCGGCGTGCAGCTCTTTCCATGAGGTATTAGTCGCTGTTCTGCTTTATTTTATTTTATTTTTTTAATTTTTTGTTGTTGTGTTAAGATTTATTGATTGATTGATTGATTGCTATGTTGGGTATTTGTTTCTGTGCTAGGGCTCTCCCCAGTTGCGGTAAGTGGGGGCCCCTCTTCATCGCGGTGCGTGGGCCTCTCAGTCTCGCGGCCTCCCTTGTTGCGGAGCACAGGCTCCAGAGGCGCAGGCTCAGTAGTTGTGGCTCACGGGCCCAGTTGCCCCACGGCATGTGGAATCCTCCCAGACCAGGGCTCGAACCCGTGTGCCCTGCATTGGCAGGCAGATTCTCCAACATAGCGCACCAGGGAAGCCCCTATTCTGCTTTATTTTAAAGGAAGTACCCTTTTCAGGACTCCTAGGCCCCTCGGGTGTGCATCATTTTCCCTCCAAGATCCGTGAGTACCTCCAGACCCCTGTGGGCTTGCTGAGCAACATCGAGGCCCCCAGGTCGGTCCCTCGGAGGCCCTCTGTGTATGCCGAGTGATGGGCAACACACTGCTCGTTTTTCAAGGAGAGCTATATTTCCAGAGCACTGGAACAGTCTCAGGACCACATTTCTACCCAGTGCGACGTGCCATGGAAATGTTCGTCATGGCCCCCTTCTGAGCTGCCATAAGAAAACACTGTGCTTAGGATTCTTCGAGGACCTCGTACCTGAAGTCACTCTGCTCGAAGAGAAAGTCAGCATCCTACCATGCTGTGGCGCTAACGGGATACTCAGCCTCAGCAGTTGTCTCAAGGTAAGGCCCTGAATTGCCACGCAGAAGCGGAGGCGTGCAGCAGTTTCCAGGAGGCCATAGCCGTTGCTCTGCATTATTTTAACGTCAGTACGCTTTGCAGGACATCTAGGAGCCTCGCGTGGGCACCCTATTCCCTGCAAGAACACTGAGGACCCTCAGTCCCCCATGGGCCTGCTAAGCCACATCCAGGCCCGTAGCCCTTTGGAGCTACTCTGTGTATGCCGAGCGTAGGGCAAGAGACTGCAGTCTTTCCTGGGACAGCTTGATTTCCCCAGCACTCCCACAGGTCCACGAACACTGTTCTAGCAGGTCAACGTGCCGTGCAAGTCTGACTCATTGCCCTAGTCTGAGCTGCACTGAGAAAAACCCTCGGCCTCGTATTCCATCTGGGACCACGTGTCTGAAGTCACCCTGCCTCCAGGAGAATGTCGGCTTGCTTTCCAACTGCAACTAAAGCCCAGTTCCTCGGGTAACACTGCAGGCTTTTGAAGAGCCACGGGCCCGGAGGCCTAGCTGGGGCTTTCCTTGGTTGAGGCAGTTCGCTAGATGCAGAACACCGTGCTTCGAGGAGTTGATTCAGGGAAGTAACCACTTGGTAACCTGTGTCTCTTTGGACTTGTTAGAAAGCACAGGGTTGTATGCTGCGTGTGCCCGCGGAAATGGGGGCCTGATGGAACTAGCCTTGCTTTCCCGTTTTGAAAGCTCCATTCATGCTGCCTTGAAGCTACTTGAAAGTGACTGCTGTTGACAGGCCACTAGCCACTGTAGGCATGGCTCTGGGAAGAAAATGAGTTTTGTCTAGCTAAGCCGGGTGCTTCGATGGCCGGGGTGGAGCTCATCCTGCCACGCTCTAGAGCTAAAGGGAAACTCAACGTGAGTCCTGGCCTCGAGGTAAGTCCCTGAGTAACCGCGCAGAAAGGGCAGCGTGCAGCTGTTTCCATGAGGTATTAGTCGCTGTTCTGCTTTATTTTATTTTATTTTTTTAATTTTTTATTGTTGTTTTAAGATTGATTGATTGATTGATTGCTATGTTGGGTCTTCGTTTCTGTGCTAGGGCTCTCCCCAGTTGCGGTAAGTGGGGGCCACTCTTCATCGCGGTGCGTGGGCCTCTCAGTCTCGCGGCCTCCCTTGTTGCGGAGCACAGGCTCCAGAGGCGCAGGCTCAGTAGTTGTGGCTCACGGGCCCAGTTGCTCCACGGCATGTGGAATCCTCCCAGACCAGGGCTCGAACAGGTGTCCCCTGCATTGGCAGGCAGATTGTCAACCAGTGCGCCACCAGGAAAGCCCCTGTTCTGCTTTATTTTAAAGGAAGTACCCTTTCCAGGACTCTTAGGCCCCTCGGGTGTGCATCATTTTCCCTCCAAGTTCCCTGAGTACCTCCATACCCCTGTGTGCTTGCTGAGCAACATCAAGGCCCCAAGGTCGGTCTCTCGGAGGCCCTCTGTGTATGCCGAGTGATGGGCAACACACTGCTCGTTTTTCAAGGAGAGCTATATTTCCAGAGCACTGGAACAGTCTCAGGACCACATTTCTATCCAGTGCGACGTGCCATGGAAATGTTCGTCATGGCCCCCATCTGAGCTGCCATAAGAAAACACTCTGCTTAGGATTCTTCGCGGACCTCGTACCTGAAGTCACTCTGCTCGAGGAGAAAGTCAGCATCCTATCATGCTGTGTCGCTAACAGGACACTCAACATCAGCACTTCCCTCGAGGTAAGGTCCTGAATTGCCATGCAGAAGCGGAGGCGTGCAGGAGTTTCCTGGAGGCCATAGTCGTTGCTCTGCCTTATTTTAACGTCAGTACGCTTTGCAGGACATCTAGGAGCCTCGCGTGGGCACCCTATTCCCTGCAAGAACACTGAGGACCCTCAGTCCCCCATGGGCCTGCTAAGCCACATCCAGGCCCGTAGCCCTTCGGAGCCACTCTGTGTATGCCGGGTGTAGGGCAGCAGACTGCACTCTTTCTTGGGACATCTTGATTTCCCCAGCACTCCCACAGGTCCACGAACACTGTTCTAGCAGGTCAACGTGCCATGCAAGTCTGACTCATTGCCCTAGTCTGAGCTGCACTGAGAAAAACCCTCGGCCTCGTATTCCATCTGGGACCTCCTTCCTGAAGTCACCCTGCCTCCAGGAGAAAGTCGGCTTGCGTTCCAACTGCAACTAAAGGCCAGTTCCTCGGGTAACACTGCAGGCTTTTGAAGAGCCACGGGCCTGGAGGCCTAGCTGGGGCGTTCCTTGGTTGAGGCAGTTTGCTAGATGCGGAACACTCTGCTTCGAGGTGTTGATTCAGGGAAGGAACCACTGGGTAACCGGTGTCTCTTTGGACTTGTTAGAAAGCACAGGGATGTATGCTGCGTGTGCCCGCGGAAATGGGGGCCTGATGGAACTAGCCTTGCTTTCCCAATTTGAAAGCCCCATTCATGCTGCCTTGAAACTACTTGAAATTGACTGCTGTTGACAGGCCACTAGCCACTGTAGGCATGGCTCTGGGAAGACAATGAGTTTTGTCTAGGTAAGCCGGGTGCTTCGATGGCCGGGGTGGAGCTCATCCTGCCACGCTCTAGAGCTAAAGGGAAACTCAACGTGAGTACTGGCCTCCAGGTAAGTCCCTGAGTAACCGCGCAGAAAGGTCGGCGTGCAGCTCTTTCCATGAGGTATTAGTCGCTGTTCTGCTTTATTTTATTTTATTTTTTTAATTTTTTGTTGTTGTGTTAAGATTTATTGATTGATTGATTGATTGCTATGTTGGGTATTTGTTTCTGTGCTAGGGCTCTCCCCAGTTGCGGTAAGTGGGGGCCCCTCTTCATCGCGGTGCGTGGGCCTCTCAGTCTCGCGGCCTCCCTTGTTGCGGAGCACAGGCTCCAGAGGCGCAGGCTCAGTAGTTGTGGCTCACGGGCCCAGTTGCCCCACGGCATGTGGAATCCTCCCAGACCAGGGCTCGAACCCGTGTGCCCTGCATTGGCAGGCAGATTCTCCAACATAGCGCACCAGGGAAGCCCCTATTCTGCTTTATTTTAAAGGAAGTACCCTTTTCAGGACTCCTAGGCCCCTCGGGTGTGCATCATTTTCCCTCCAAGATCCGTGAGTACCTCCAGACCCCTGTGGGCTTGCTGAGCAACATCGAGGCCCCCAGGTCGGTCCCTCGGAGGCCCTCTGTGTATGCCGAGTGATGGGCAACACACTGCTCGTTTTTCAAGGAGAGCTATATTTCCAGAGCACTGGAACAGTCTCAGGACCACATTTCTACCCAGTGCGACGTGCCATGGAAATGTTCGTCATGGCCCCCTTCTGAGCTGCCATAAGAAAACACTGTGCTTAGGATTCTTCGAGGACCTCGTACCTGAAGTCACTCTGCTCGAAGAGAAAGTCAGCATCCTACCATGCTGTGGCGCTAACGGGATACTCAGCCTCAGCAGTTGTCTCAAGGTAAGGCCCTGAATTGCCACGCAGAAGCGGAGGCGTGCAGCAGTTTCCAGGAGGCCATAGCCGTTGCTCTGCATTATTTTAACGTCAGTACGCTTTGCAGGACATCTAGGAGCCTCGCGTGGGGACCCTATTCCCTGCAAGAACACTGAGGACCCTCAGTCCCCCATGGGCCTGCTAAGCCACATCCAGG
The DNA here is from genome assembly GCF_028021215.1 of Eschrichtius robustus. NCBI lineage: Eukaryota > Metazoa > Chordata > Mammalia > Artiodactyla > Eschrichtiidae > Eschrichtius > Eschrichtius robustus. The sequence continues at coordinate 451,351 of NW_027175262.1, forward strand.
CCCGTAGCCCTTTGGAGCTACTCTGTGTATGCCGAGCGTAGGGCAAGAGACTGCAGTCTTTCCTGGGACAGCTTGATTTCCCCAGCACTCCCACAGGTCCACGAACACTGTTCTAGCAGGTCAACGTGCCGTGCAAGTCTGACTCATTGCCCTAGTCTGAGCTGCAGTGAGAAAAACCCTCGGCCTCGTATTCCATCTGGGACCACGTGTCTGAAGTCACCCTGCCTCCAGGAGAATGTCGGCTTGCTTTCCAACTGCAACTAAAGCCCAGTTCCTCGGGTAACACTGCAGGCTTTTGAAGAGCCACGGGCCCGGAGGCCTAGCTGGGGCTTTCCTTGGTTGAGGCAGTTCGCTAGATGCAGAACACCGTGCTTCGAGGAGTTGATTCAGGGAAGTAACCACTTGGTAACCTGTGTCTCTTTGGACTTGTTAGAAAGCACAGGGTTGTATGCTGCGTGTGCCCGCGGAAATGGGGGCCTGATGGAACTAGCCTTGCTTTCCCGTTTTGAAAGCTCCATTCATGCTGCCTTGAAGCTACTTGAAAGTGACTGCTGTTGACAGGCCACTAGCCACTGTAGGCATGGCTCTGGGAAGACAATGAGTTTTGTCGAGGTAAGCCGGGTGCTTCGATGGCCGGGGTGGAGCTCATCCTGCCACGCTCTAGAGCTAAAGGGAAACTCAACGTGAGTACTGGCCTCCAAGTAAGTCCCTGAGTAACCGCGCAGAAAGGTCAGCGTGCAGCTCTTTCCATGAGGTATTAGTCGCTGTTCTGGTTTATTTTATTTTATTTTTTTAATTTTTTGTTGTTGTTTTAAGATTTATTGATTGATTGATTGCTATGTTGGGTCTTCGTTTCTGTGCTAGGGCTCTCTCCAGTTGCGGTAAGTGGGGGCCCCTCTTCATCGCGGTGCGTAGGCCTCTCAGTCTCGCGGCCTCCCTTGTTGCGGAGCACAGGCTCCAGAGGCGCAGGCTCAGTAGTTGTGGCTCACGGACCCAGTTGCTCCGCGGCATGTGGAATCCTTCCAGACCAGGGCTCGAACCCGTGTCCCCTGCATTGGCAGGCAGATAGTCAACCAGTGCGCCACCAGGGAAGCCCCTGTTCTGCTTTATTTTAAAGGAAGTACCCTTTCCAGGACTCTTAGGCCCTCGGGTGTGCTTTATTTTCCCTCCAGGATCCCTGAGTGCCGCCAGACCCCTGTGGGCTTGCTGAGTAACATCGAGGCCTAAAGGTCGGTCCCTCGGAGGCCCTCTGTGTATGCCGAGTGATGGGCAACACACTGCTCGTTCTTTAAGGAGAGCTATATTTCCAGAGCACTGGAACAGTCTCAGGACCACATTTCTACCCTGTGCGACGTGCCATGGAATTGTTCGTCATGGCCCCGGTCTGAGCTTCATAAGAAAACTCTCTGCTTAGGATTCTTCGAGGACCTCGTACCTGAAGTCACTCTGCTCGAGGAGAAAGTCAGCATCCTACCATGCTGTGGCGCTAACGGGACACTCAGGGTCAGCAGTTGTCTCAACGTAAGGCCCTGAATTGCCATGGAGAAGCAGAGGCGTGCTGCAGATTCCAGGAGCCCATAGCGGTTGCTCTGAATTATTTTAACGTCAGTACGCTTTGCACGAAATCTAGGAGCCTCGCGTGGGCACCCTATTCCGTGCAAGAACACTGAGTACCCTCAGGCCCCCATGGGCCTGCTAAGCCACATCCAGGCCCGTAGCCCTTCGGAGCCACTCTGTGTATGCCGGGTGTAGGGCAACAGACTGCAGTCTTTCTTGGGACAGCTTGATTTCCCCAGCACTCCCACAGGTCCACGAACACTGTTCTAGCAGGTCCAACGTGCCGTGCAAGTCTGACTCATTGCCCTAGTCTGAGCTGCACTGAAAAAAACCCTCGGCTTCGCATTCAATCTGGGACCTCCTGCCTGAAGTCTCCCTGCCTCCAGGAGAAAGTCGGCTTGCGTTCCAACTGCAACTAAAACCCAGTTCCTCGGGTAACACTGCAGGCTTTTGAAGAGCCACGGGCCTGGAGGCCTAGCTGGGGCGTTCCTTGGTTGAAGCAGTTTGCTAGATGCAGAACACCGTGCTTCGAGGAGTTGATTCAGGGAAGTAACCACTTGGTAACCTGTGTCTCTTTGGACTTGTTAGAAAGCACAGGGATGTATGCTGCGTGTGCCCGCGGAAATGGGGGCCTGATGGAACTAGCCTTGCTTTCCCGTTTTGAAAGCTCCATTCATGCTGCCTTGAAGCTACTTGAAAGTGACTGCTGTTGACAGGACACTAGCCACTGTAGGCATGGCTCTGGGAAGAAAATGAGTTTTGTCTAGCTAAGCCGAGTGCTTCGATGGATGGGGTGGAGCTCATCCTGCCACGCTCTAGAGCTAAAGGGAAACTCAACGTGAGTCCTGGCCTCCAAGTAAGTCCCTGAGTAACTGCGCAGAAAGGGCTGCATGCAGCTGTTTCCATGAGGTATTAGTCGCTGTTCTGCTTTATTTTATTTTATTTTTTTAATTTTTTATTGTTGTTTTAAGATTTATTGTTTGATTGATTGCTATGTTGGGTCTTCGTTTCTGTGCTAGGGCTCTCCCCATTTGCGGTAAGTGGGGGCCACTCTTCATCGCGGTGCGTGGGCCTCTCAGTCTCGCGGCCTCCCTTGTTGTGGAGCACAGGCTCCAGAGGCGCAGGCTCAGTAGTTGTGGCTCACGGGCCCAGTTGCCCCACGGCATGTGGAATCCTCCCAGACCAGGGCTCGAACCCGTGTCCCCTGCATTGGCAGGCAGATTGTCAAACAGTGCGCCACCAGGGAAACCCCTGTTCTGCTTTATTTTAAAGGAAGTACCCTTTGCAGGACTCCTAGGCCCCTCGGGTGTGCATCATTTTCCCTCCAAATCCCTGAGTACCTCCATACCCCTGTGTGCTTGCTGAGCAACATCAAGGCCCCAAGGTCGGTCTCTCGGAGGCCCTCTGTGTATGCCGAGTGATGGGCAACACACTGCTCGTTTTTCAAGGAGAGCTATATTTCCAGAGCACTGGAACAGTCTCAGGACCACATTTCTACCCAGTGCGACGTGCCATGGAAATGTTCGTCATGGCCCCCATCTGAGCTGCCATAAGAAAACACTCTGCTTAGGATTCTTCGCGGACCTCGTACCTGAAGTCACTCTGCTCGAGGAGAAAGTCAGCATCCTATCATGCTGTGTCGCTAACAGGACACTCAGCATCAGCACTTGCCTCGAGGTAAGGTCCTGAATTGCCATGCAGAAGCGGAGGCGTGCAGGAGTTTCCAGGAGGCCATAGCCGTTGCTCTGCATTATTTTAACGTCAGTACGCTTTGCAGGACATCTAGGAGCCTCGCGTGGGCACCCTATTCCCTGCAAGAACACTGAGGACCCTCAGTCCCCCATGGGCCTGCTAAGCCACATCCAGGCCCGTAGCCCTTTGGAGCTACTCTGTGTATGCCGAGCGTAGGGCAAGAGACTGCAGTCTTTCTTGGGACAGCTTGATTTCCCCAGCACTCCCACAGGTCCACGAACACTGTTCTAGCAGGTCCAACGTGCCGTGCAAGTCTGACTCATTGCCCTAGTCTGAGCTGCACTGAGAAAAACCCTCGGGTTCGTATTCCATCTGGGACCCCGTGTCTGAAGTCACCCTGCCTCCAGGAGAATGTCGGCTTGCTTTCCAACTGCAACTAAAGCCCAGTTCCTCGGGTAACACTGCAGGCTTTTGAAGAGCCACGGGCCCGGAGGCCTAGCTGGGGCTTTCCTTGGTTGAGGCAGTTCGCTAGATGCAGAACACCGTGCTTCGAGGAGTTGATTCAGGGAAGTAACCACTTGGTAACCTGCGTCTCTTTGGACTTGTTAGAAAGCACAGGGATGTATGCTGCGTGTGCCCGCGGAAATGGGGGCCTGATGGAACTAGCCTTGCTTTCCCGTTTTGAAAGCTCCATTCATGCTGCCTTGAAGCTACTTGAAAGTGACTGCTGTTGACAGGCCACTAGCCACTGTAGGCATGGCTCTGGGAAGAAAATGAGTTTTGTCTAGCTAAGCCGGGTGCTTCGATGGCCGGGGTGGAGCTCATCCTGCCACGCTCTAGAGCTAAAGGGAAACTCAACGTGAGTCCTGGCCTCGAGGTAAGTCCCTGAGTAACCGCGCAGAAAGGGCAGCGTGCAGCTGTTTCCATGAGGTATTAGTCGCTGTTCTGCTTTATTTTATTTTATTTTTTTAATTTTTTATTGTTGTTTTAAGATTGATTGATTAATTGATTGATTGCTATGTTGGGTCTTCGTTTCTGTGCTAGGGCTCTCCCCAGTTGCGGTAAGTGGGGGCCCCTCTTCATCGCGGTGCGTGGGCCTCTCAGTCTCGCGGCCTCCCTTGTTGTGGAGCACAGGCTCCAGAGGCGCAGGCTCAGTAGTTGTGGCTCACGGGCCCAGTTGCCCCACGGCATGTGGAATCCTCCCAGACCAGGGCTCGAACCCGTGTGCCCTGCATTGGCAGGCAGATTCTCAACCACAGCGCCAGCAGGGAAGCCCCTATTCTGCTTTATTTTAAAGGAAGTACCCTTTTCAGGACTCCTAGGCCCCTCGGGTGTGCATCATTTTCCCTCCAAGATCCGTGAGTACCTCCAGACCCCTGTGGGCTTGCTGAGCAACATCGAGGCCCCAAGGTCGGTCCCTCGGAGGCCCTCTGTGTATGCCGAGTGATGGGCAACACACTGCTCGTTTTTCAAGGAGAGCTATATTTCCAGAGCACTGGAACAGTCTCAGGACCACATTTCTACCCAGTGCGACGTGCCATGGAAGTGTTCGTCATGGCCCCCTTCTGAGCTGCCATAAGAAAACACTGTGCTTAGGATTCTTCGAGGACCTCGTACCTGAAGTCACTCTGCTCGAGGAGAAAGTCAGCATCCTACCATGCTGTGGCGCTAACGGGATACTCAGCCTCAGCAGTTGTCTCAAGGTAAGGCCCTGAATTGCCATGCAGAAGCGGAGGCGTGCAGGAGTTTCCAGGAGGCCATAGCCGTTGCTCTGCATTATTTTAACGTCAGTACGCTTTGCAGGACATCTAGGAGCCTCGCGTGGGCACCCGATTCCCTGCAAGAACACTGAGGACCCTCAGTCCCCCATGGGCCTGCTAAGCCACATCCAGGCCCGTAGCCCTTTGGAGCTACTCTGTGTATGCCGAGCGTAGGGCAAGAGACTGCAGTCTTTCTTGGGACAGCTTGATTTCCCCAGCACTCCCACAGGTCCACGAACACTGTTCTAGCAGGTCCAACGTGCCGTGCAAGTCTGACTCATTGCCCTAGTCTGAGCTGCACTGAGAAAAACCCTCGGCTTCGCATTCCATCTGGGACCTCCTGCCTGAAGTCACCCTGCCTCCAGGAGAAAGTCGGCTTGCGTTCCAACTGCAACTAAAGCCCAGTTCCTCGGGTAACACAGCAGGCTTTTGAAGAGCCACGGGCCTGGAGGCCTAGCTGGGGCGTTCCTTGGTTGAGGCAGTTTGCTAGATACGGAACACTCTGCTTCGAGGCGTTGATTCAGGGAAGGAACCACTGGGTAACCTGTGTCTCTTTGGATTTGTTAGAAAGCACAGGGATGTATGCTGCGTGTGCCCGCGGAAATGGGGGCCTGATGGAACTAGCCTTGCTTTCCCATTTTGAAAGCCCCATTCATGCTGCCTTGAAACTGCTTGAAATTGACTTCTGTTGACAGGCCACTAGCCACTGTAGGCATGGCTCTGGGAAGACAATGAGTTTTGTCTAGGTAAGCCGGGTGCTTCGATCGCCGGGGTAGAGCTCATCCTGCCACGCTCTAGAGCTAAAGGGAAACTCAACGTGAGTACTGGCCTCCAAGTAAGTCCCTGAGTAACCGCGCAGAAAGGGCGGCATGTACCTGTTTCCATGAGGTATTAGTCGCTGTTCTGCTTTATTTTATTTTATTTTTTTAATTTTTTATTGTTGTTTTAAGATTGATTGATTGATTGATTGCTATGTTGGGTCTTCGTTTCTGTGCTAGGTCTCTCCCCAGTTGCGGTAAGTGGGGGCCACTCTTCATCGCGGTGCGTGGGCCTCTCAGTCTCGCGGCCTCCCTTGTTGTGGAGCACAGGCTCCAGAGGCGCAGGCTCAGTAGTTGTGGCTCACGGGCCCAGTTGCTCCACGGCATGTGGAATCCTCCCAGACCAGGGCTCGAACCCGTGTCCCCTGCATTGGCAGGCAGATTGTCAACCAGTGCGCCACCAGGGAAGCCCCTGTTCTGCTTTATTTTAAAGGAAGTACCCTTTGCAGGACTCCTAGACCCCTCGGGTGTGCATCATTTTCCCTCCAACATCCCTGAGTACCTCCATACCCCTGTGTGCTTGCTGAGCAACATCAAGGCCCCAAGGTCGGTCTCTCGGAGGCCCTCTGTGTATGCCGAGTGATGGGCAACACACTGCTCGTTTTTCAAGGAGAGCTATATTTCCAGAGCACTGGAACAGTCTCAGGACCACATTTCTACCCAGTGCGACCTGCCATGGAAATGTTCGTCATGGCCCACATCTGAGCTGCCATAAGAAAACACTCTGCTTAGGATTCTTCGCGGACCTCGTACCTGAAGTCACTCTGCTCGAGGAGAAAGTCAGCATCCTATCATGCTGTGTCGCTATCAGGACACTCAGCATCAGCACTTGCCTCGAGGTAAGGTCCTGAATTGCCATGCAGAAGCGGAGGCGTGCAGGAGTTTCCAGGAGGCCATAGCCGTTGCTCTGCATTATTTTAACGTCAGTACGCTTTGCAGGACATCTAGGAGCCTCGCGTGGGCACCCTATTCCCTGCAAGAACACTGAGGACCCTCAGTCCCCCATGGGCCTGCTAAGCCACATCCAGGCCCGTAGCCCTTTGGAGCTACTCTGTGTATGCCGAGCGTAGGGCAAGAGACTGCAGTCTTTCTTGGGACAGCTTGATTTCCCCAGCACTCCCACAGGTCCACGAACAATGTTCTAGCAGGTCCAACGTGCCGTGCAAGTCTGACTCATTGCCCTAGTCTGAGCTGCACTGAGAAAAACCCTCGGCTTCGCATTCCATCTGGGACCTCCTGCCTGAAGTCACCCTGCCTCCAGGAGAATGTCGGCTTGCTTTCCAACTGCAACTAAAACCCAGTTCCTCGGGTAACACTGCAGGCTTTTGAAGAGCCACGGGCCCGGAGGCCTAGCTGGGGCTTTCCTTGGTTGAGGCAGTTCGCTAGATGCAGAACACCGTGCTTCGAGGAGTTGATTCAGGGAAGTAACCACTTGGTAACCTGTGTCTCTTTGGACTTGTTAGAAAGCACAGGGATGTATGCTGCGTGTGCCCGCGGAAATGGGGGCCTGATGGAACTAGCCTTGCTTTCCCGTTTTGAAAGCTCCATTCATGCTGCCTTGAAGCTACTTGAAAGTGACTGCTGTTGACAGGCCACTAGCCACTGTAGGCATGGCTCTGGGAAGAAAATGAGTTTTGTCTAGCTAAGCCGGGTGCTTCGATGGCCGGGGTGGAGCTCATCCTGCCACGCTCTAGAGCTAAAGGGAAACTCAACGTGAGTCCTGGCCTCGAGGTAAGTCCCTGAGTAACCGCGCAGAAAGGGCAGCGTGCAGCTCTTTCCATGAGGTATTAGTCGCTGTTCTTCTTTATTTTATTTTATTTTTTTAATTTTTTGTTGTTGTTTTAAGATTTATTGATTGATTGATTGATTGCTATGTTGGGTATTCGTTTCTGTGCTAGGGCTCTCCCCAGTTGCGGTAAGTGTGGGCCACTCTTCATCGCGGTGCGTGGGCCTCTCTGTCTCGCGGCCTCCCTTGTTGCGGAGCACAGGCTCCAGAGGCACAGGCTCAGTAGTTGTGGCTCACGGGCCCAGTTGCCCCACGGCATGTGGAATCCTCCCAGACCAGGGCTCGAACCCGTGTGCCCTGCATTGGCAGGCAGATTCTCAACCACAGCGCCACCAGGGAAGCCCCTATTCTGCTTTATTTTAAAGGAAGTACCCTTTTCAGGACTCCTAGGCCCCTCGGGTGTGCATCATTTTCCCTCCAAGATCCGTGAGTACCTCCAGACCCCTGTGGGCTTGCTGAGCAACATCGAGGCCCCAAGGTCGGTCCCTCGGAGGCCCTCTGTGTATGCCGAGTGATGGGCAACACACTGCTCGTTTTTCAAGGAGAGCTATATTTCCAGAGCACTGGAACAGTCTCAGGACCACATTTCTACCCAGTGCGACGTGCCATGGAAGTGTTCGTCATGGCCCCCTTCTGAGCTGCCATAAGAAAACACTCTGCTTAGGATTCTTCGAGGACCTCGTACCTGAAGTCACTCTGCTCGAGGAGAAAGTCAGCATCCTACCATGCTGTGGCGCTAACGGGATACTCAGCCTCAGCAGTTGTCTCAAGGTAAGGCCCTGAATTGCCATGCAGAAGCGGAGGCGTGCAGGAGTTTCCAGGAGGCCATAGCCGTTGCTCTGCATTATTTTAACGTCAGTACGCTTTGCAGGACATCTAGGAGCCTCGCGTGGGCACCCTATTCCCTGCAAGAACACTGAGGACTCTCAGGCCCCCATGGGCCTGCTAAGCTACATCCAGGCCCGTAGCCCTTTGGAGCTACTCTGTGTATGCCGAGCGTAGGGCAAGAGACTGCAGTCTTTCTTGGGACAGCTTGATTTCCCGAGCACTCCCACAGGTCCACGAACACTGTTCTAGCAGGTCCAACGTGCCGTGCAAGTCTGACTCATTGCCCTAGTCTGAGCTGCACTGAGAAAAACCCTCGGCTTCTTATTCCATCTGGGACCCCGTGTCTGAAGTCACCCTGCCTCCAGGAGAATGTCGGCTTGCTTTCCAACTGCAACTAAAGCCCAGTTCCTCGGGTAACACTGCAGGCTTTTGAAGAGCCACGGGCCCGGAGGCCTAGCTGGGGCTTTCCTTGGTTGAGGCAGTTCGCTAGATGCAGAACACCGTGCTTCGAGGAGTTGATTCAGGGAAGTAACCACTTGGTAACCTGCGTCTCTTTGGACTTGTTAGAAAGCACAGGGATGTATGCTGCGTGTGCCCGCGGAAATGGGGGCCTGATGGAACTAGCCTTGCTTTCCCGTTTTGAAAGCTCCATTCATGCTGCCTTGAAGCTACTTGAAAGTGACTGCTGTTGACAGGCCACTAGCCACTGTAGGCATGGCTCTGGGAAGAAAATGAGTTTTGTCTAGCTAAGCCGGGTGCTTCGATGGCCGGGGTGGAGCTCATCCTGCCACGCTCTAGAGCTAAAGGGAAACTCAACGTGAGTCCTGGCCTCGAGGTAAGTCCCTGAGTAACCGCGCAGAAAGGGCAGCGTGCAGCTCTTTCCATGAGGTATTAGTCGCTGTTCTGCTTTATTTTATTTTATTTTTTTAATTTTTTATTGTTGTTTTAAGATTGATTGATTAATTGATTGATTGCTATGTTGGGTCTTCGTTTCTGTGCTAGGGCTCTCCCCAGTTGCGGTAAGTGGGGGCCCCTCTTCATCGCGGTGCGTGGGCCTCTCAGTCTCGCGGCCTCCCTTGTTGCGGAGCACAGGCTCCAGAGGCGCAGGCTCAGTAGTTGTGGCTCACGGGCCCAGTTGCCCCACGGCATGTGGAATCCTCCCAGACCAGGGCTCGAACCCGTGTGCCCTGCATTGGCAGGCAGATTCTCAACCACAGCGCCACCAGGGAAGCCCCTATTCTGCTTTATTTTAAAGGAAGTACCCTTTTCAGGACTCCTAGGCCCCTCGGGTGTGCATCATTTTCCCTCCAAGATCCGTGAGTACCTCCAGACCCCTGTGGGCTTGCTGAGCAACATCCAGGCCCCCAGGTCGGTCCCTCGGAGGCCCTCTGTGTATGCCGAGTGATGGGCAACACACTGCTCGTTTGTCAAGGAGAGCTATATTTCCAGAGCACTGGAACAGTCTCAGGACCACATTTCTACCCAGTGCGACGTGCCATGGAAATGTTCGTCATGGCCCCCTTCTGAGCTGCCATAAGAAAACACTCTGCTTAGGATTCTTCGAGGACCTCGTACCTGAAGTCACTCTGCTCGAGGAGAAAGTCAGCATCCTACCATGCTGTGGCGCTAACGGGATACTCAGCCTCAGCAGTTGTCTCAAGGTAAGGCCCTGAATTGCCATGCAGAAGCGGAGGCGTGCAGGAGTTTCCAGGAGGCCATAGCCGTTGCTCTGCATTATTTTAACGTCAGTACGCTTTGCAGGACATCTAGGAGCCTCGCGTGGGCACCCTATTCCCTGCAAGAACACTGAGGACCCTCAGTCCCCCATGGGCCTGCTAAGCCACATCCAGGCCCGTAGCGCTTCGGAGCCACTCTGTGTATGCCGGGTGTAGGGCAACAAACTGCACTCTTTCTTGGGACAGCTTGATTTCCCCAGCACTCCCACAGGTCCACGAACACTGTTCTAGCAGGTCCAACGTGCCGTGCAAGTCTGACTCATTGCCCTAGTCTGAGCTGCACTGAGAAAAACCCTCGGCTTCGCATTCCATCTGGGACCTCCTGCCTGAAGTCACCCTGCCTCCAGGAGAAAGTCGGCTTGCGTTCCAACTGCAACTAAAGGCCAGTTCCTCGGGTAACACTGCAGGCTTTTGAAGAGCCACGGGCCTGGAGGCCTAGCTGGGGCGTTCCTTGGTTGAGGCAGTTTGCTAGATGCGGAACACTCTGCTTCGAGGCGTTGATTCAGGGAAGGAACCACTGGGTAACCTGTGTCTCTTTGGACTTGTTAGAAAGCACAGGGATGTATGCTGCGTGTGCCCGCGGAAATGGGGGCCTGATGGAACTAGCCTTGCTTTCCCATTTTGAAAGCCCCATTCATGCTGCCTTCAAACTACTTGAAATTGACTGCTGTTGACAGGCCACTAGCCACTGTAGGCATGGCTCTGGGAAGACAATGAGTTTTGTCTAGGTAAGCCGGGTGCTTCGGTGGCCGGGGTGGAGCTCATCCTGCCACGCTCTAGAGCTAAAGGGAAACTCAACGTGAGTCCTGGCCTCCAGGTAAGTCCCTGAGTAACCGCGCAGAAAGGTCGGCGTGCAGCTCTTTCCATGAGGTATTAGTCGCTGTTCTGCTTTATTTTATTTTATTTTTTTAATTTTTTATTGTTGTTTTAAGATTGATTGATTGATTGATTGATTGCTATGTTGGGTCTTCGTTTCTGTGCTAGGGCTCTCCCCAGTTGCGGTAAGTGGGGGCCCCTCTTCATCGCGGTGCGTGGGCCTCTCAGTCTCGGGGCCTCCCTTGTTGCGGAGCACAGGCTCCAGAGGCGCAGGCTCAGTAGTTGTGGCTCACGGGCCCAGTTGCCCCACTGCATGTGGAATCCTCCCAGACCAGGGCTCGAACCCGTGTGCCCTGCATTGGCAGGCAGATTCTCAACCACAGCGCCACCAGGGAAGCCCCTATTCTGCTTTATTTAAAGGAAGTACCCTTTTCAGGACTCCTAGGCCCCTCGGGTGTGCATCATTTTCCCTCCAAGATCCGTGAGTACCTCCAGACCCCTGTGGCCTTGCTGTGCAACATCGAGGCCCGAAGATCGGTCCCTCGGAGGCCCTCTGTGCATGCCGAGTGATGGGCAGCACACTGCTCATTGTTTAAGGAGAGCTATATTTCCAGAGCACTGGAACAGTCTCAGGACCACATTTCTACCCAGTGCGACGTGCCATGGAAATGTTCGTCATGGCCCCCATCTCAGCTGCCATAAGAAAACACTCTGCTTAGGATTCTTCGCGGACCTCGTACCTGAAGTCACTCTGCTCGAGGAGAAAGTCAGCATCCTACCATGCTGTGGCGCTAACGGGACACTCAGCGTCAGCAGTTGTCTCAACGTAAGGCCCTGAATTGCCATGCAGAAGCGGAGGCGTGCTGCCCTTTCCAGGAGCCCATAGCGGTTGCTCTGCATTATTTTAACGTCAGTACGCTTTGCAAGAAATCTAGGAGCCTCGCGTGGGCACCCTATTCCCTGCAAGAACACTGAGTACCCTCAGGCCCCCATGGGCCTGCTAAGCCACATCCAGGCCCGTAGCCCTTCGGAGCCACTCTGTGTATGCCGGGTGTAGGGCAACAGACTGCACTCTTTCTTGGGACATCTTGATTTCCCCAGCACTCCCACAGGTCCACGAACACTGTTCTAGCAGGTCCAACGTGCCTTGCAAGTCTGACTCATTGCCCCAGTCTGAGCTGCACTGAGAAAAACCCTCGGCCTCGTATTCCATCTGGGACCACGTGTCTGAAGTCACCCTGCCTCCAGGAGAATGTCGGCTTGCTTTCCAACTGCAACTAAAGCCCAGTTCCTCGGGTAACACTGCAGGCTTTTGAAGAGCCACGGGCCCGGAGGCCTAGCTGGGGCTTTCCTTGGTTGAGGCAGTTCGCTAGATGCAGAACACCGTGCTTCGAGGAGTTGATTCAGGGAAGTAACCACTTGGTAACCTGTGTCTCTTTGGACTTGTTAGAAAGCACAGGGTTGTATGCTGCGTGTGCCCGCGGAAATGGGGGCCTGATGGAACTAGCCTTGCTTTCCCGTTTTGAAAGCTCCATTCATGCTGCCTTGAAGCTACTTGAAAGTGACTGCTGTTGACAGGCCACTAGCCACTGTAGGCATGGCTCTGGGAAGAAAATGAGTTTTGTCTAGCTAAGCCGGGTGCTTCGATGGCCGGGGTGGAGCTCATCCTGCCACGCTCTAGAGCTAAAGGGAAACTCAACGTGAGTCCTGGCCTCGAGGTAAGTCCCTGAGTAACCGCGCAGAAAGGGCAGCGTGCAGCTGTTTCCATGAGGTATTAGTCGCTGTTCTGCTTTATTTTATTTTATTTTTTTAATTTTTTATTGTTGTTTTAAGATTGATTGATTGATTGATTGCTATGTTGGGTCTTCGTTTCTGTGCTAGGGCTCTCCCCAGTTGCGGTAAGTGGGGGCCACTCTTCATCGCGGTGCGTGGGCCTCTCAGTCTCGCGGCCTCCCTTGTTGCGGAGCACAGGCTCCAGAGGCGCAGGCTCAGTAGTTGTGGCTCACGGGCCCAGTTGCTCCACGGCATGTGGAATCCTCCCAGACCAGGGCTCGAACAGGTGTCCCCTGCATTGGCAGGCAGATTGTCAACCAGTGCGCCACCAGGAAAGCCCCTGTTCTGCTTTATTTTAAAGGAAGTACCCTTTCCAGGACTCTTAGGCCCCTCGGGTGTGCATCATTTTCCCTCCAAGTTCCCTGAGTACCTCCATACCCCTGTGTGCTTGCTGAGCAACATCAAGGCCCCAAGGTCGGTCTCTCGGAGGCCCTCTGTGTATGCCGAGTGATGGGCAACACACTGCTCGTTTTTCAAGGAGAGCTATATTTCCAGAGCACTGGAACAGTCTCAGGACCACATTTCTATCCAGTGCGACGTGCCATGGAAATGTTCGTCATGGCCCCCATCTGAGCTGCCATAAGAAAACACTCTGCTTAGGATTCTTCGCGGACCTCGTACCTGAAGTCACTCTGCTCGAGGAGAAAGTCAGCATCCTATCATGCTGTGTCGCTAACAGGACACTCAACATCAGCACTTCCCTCGAGGTAAGGTCCTGAATTGCCATGCAGAAGCGGAGGCGTGCAGGAGTTTCCTGGAGGCCATAGTCGTTGCTCTGCCTTATTTTAACGTCAGTACGCTTTGCAGGACATCTAGGAGCCTCGCGTGGGCACCCTATTCCCTGCAAGAACACTGAGGACCCTCAGTCCCCCATGGGCCTGCTAAGCCACATCCAGGCCCGTAGCCCTTCGGAGCCACTCTGTGTATGCCGGGTGTAGGGCAGCAGACTGCACTCTTTCTTGGGACATCTTGATTTCCCCAGCACTCCCACAGGTCCACGAACACTGTTCTAGCAGGTCAACGTGCCATGCAAGTCTGACTCATTGCCCTAGTCTGAGCTGCACTGAGAAAAACCCTCGGCCTCGTATTCCATCTGGGACCTCCTTCCTGAAGTCACCCTGCCTCCAGGAGAAAGTCGGCTTGCGTTCCAACTGCAACTAAAGGCCAGTTCCTCGGGTAACACTGCAGGCTTTTGAAGAGCCACGGGCCTGGAGGCCTAGCTGGGGCGTTCCTTGGTTGAGGCAGTTTGCTAGATGCGGAACACTCTGCTTCGAGGTGTTGATTCAGGGAAGGAACCACTGGGTAACCGGTGTCTCTTTGGACTTGTTAGAAAGCACAGGGATGTATGCTGCGTGTGCCCGCGGAAATGGGGGCCTGATGGAACTAGCCTTGCTTTCCCAATTTGAAAGCCCCATTCATGCTGCCTTGAAACTACTTGAAATTGACTGCTGTTGACAGGCCACTAGCCACTGTAGGCATGGCTCTGGGAAGACAATGAGTTTTGTCTAGGTAAGCCGGGTGCTTCGATGGCCGGGGTGGAGCTCATCCTGCCACGCTCTAGAGCTAAAGGGAAACTCAACGTGAGTACTGGCCTCCAGGTAAGTCCCTGAGTAACCGCGCAGAAAGGTCGGCGTGCAGCTCTTTCCATGAGGTATTAGTCGCTGTTCTGCTTTATTTTATTTTATTTTTTTAATTTTTTGTTGTTGTGTTAAGATTTATTGATTGATTGATTGATTGCTATGTTGGGTATTTGTTTCTGTGCTAGGGCTCTCCCCAGTTGCGGTAAGTGGGGGCCCCTCTTCATCGCGGTGCGTGGGCCTCTCAGTCTCGCGGCCTCCCTTGTTGCGGAGCACAGGCTCCAGAGGCGCAGGCTCAGTAGTTGTGGCTCACGGGCCCAGTTGCCCCACTGCATGTGGAATCCTCCCAGACCAGGGCTCGAACCCGTGTGCCCTGCATTGGCAGGCAGATTCTCAACCACAGCGCCACCAGGGAAGCCCCTATTCTGCTTTATTTAAAGGAAGTACCCTTTTCAGGACTCCTAGGCCCCTCGGGTGTGCATCATTTTCCCTCCAAGATCCGTGAGTACCTCCAGACCCCTGTGGGCTTGCTGAGCAACATCGAGGCCCCCAGGTCGGTCCCTCGGAGGCCCTCTGTGTATGCCGAGTGATGGGCAACACACTGCTCGTTTTTCAAGGAGAGCTATATTTCCAGAGCACTGGAACAGTCTCAGGACCACATTTCTACCCAGTGCGACGTGCCATGGAAATGTTCGTCATGGCCCCCTTCTGAGCTGCCATAAGAAAACACTCTGCTTAGGATTCTTCGAGGACCTCGTACCTGAAGTCACTCTGCTCGAGGAGAAAGTCAGCATCCTACCATGCTGTGGCGCTAACGGGATACTCAGCCTCAGCAGTTGTCTCAAGGTAAGGCCCTGAATTGCCACGCAGAAGCGGAGGCGTGCAGCAGTTTCCAGGAGGCCATATCCGTTGCTCTGCTTTATTTTAACGTCAGTACGCTTTGCAGGACATCTAGGAGCCTCGCGTGGGCACCCTATTCCCTGCAAGAACACTGAGGACCCTCAGTCCCCCATGGGCCTGCTAAGCCACATCCAGGCCCGTAGCCCTTTGGAGCTACTCTGTGTATGCCGAGCGTAGGGCAAGAGACTGCAGTCTTTCTTGGGACAGCTTGATTTCCCCAGCACTCCCACAGGTCCACGAACACTGTTCTAGCAGGTCCAACGTGCCGTGCAAGTCTGACTCATTGCCCTAGTCTGAGCTGCACTGAGAAAAACCCTCGGCTTCGCATTCCATCTGGGACCTCCTGCCTGAAGTCACCCTGCCTCCAGGAGAAAGTCGGCTTGCGTTCCAACTGCAACTAAAGCCCAGTTCCTCGGGTAACACTGCAGGCTTTTGAAGAGCCACGGGCCCGGAGGCCTAGCTGGGGCTTTCCTTGGTTGAGGCAGTTCGCTAGATGCAGAACACCGTGCTTCGAGGAGTTGATTCAGGGAAGTAACCACTTGGTAACCTGTGTCTCTTTGGACTTGTTAGAAAGCACAGGGATGTATGCTGCGTGTGCCCACGGAAATGGGGGCCTGATGGAACTAGCCTTGCTTTCCCGTTTTGAAAGCTCCATTCATGCTGCCTTGAAGCTACTTGAAAGTGACTGCTGTTGACAGGCCACTAGCCACTGTAGGCATGGCTCTGGGAAGAAAATGAGTTTTGTCTAGCTAAGCCGGGTGCTTCGATGGCCGGGGTGGAGCTCATCCTGCCACGCTCTAGAGCTAAAGGGAAACTCAACGTGAGTCCTGGCCTCGAGGTAAGTCCCTGAGTAACCGCGCAGAAAGGGCAGCGTGCAGCTGTTTCCATGAGGTATTAGTCGCTGTTCTGCTTTACTTTATTTTATTTTTTTAATTTTTTATTGTTGTTTTAAGATTGATTGATTGATTGATTGCTATGTTGGGTCTTCGTTTCTGTGCTAGGGCTCTCCCCAGTTGCGGTAAGTGGGGGCCACTCTTCATCGCGGTGCGTGGGCCTCTCAGTCTCGCGGCCTCCCTTGTTGCGGAGCACAGGCTCCAGAGGCGCAGGCTCAGTAGTTGTGGCTCACGGGCCCAGTTGCTCCACGGCATGTGGAATCCTCCCAGACCAGGGCTCGAACCCGTGTCCCCTGCATTGGCAGGCAGATTGTCAACCAGTGCGCCACCAGGGAAGCCCCTGTTCTGCTTTATTTTAAAGGAAGTACCCTTTGCAGGACTCCTAGGCCCCTCGGGTGTGCATCATTTTCCCTCCAAGATCCCTGAGTACCTCCATACCCCTGTGTGCTTGCTGAGCAACATCAAGGCCCCAAGGTCGGTCTCTCGGAGGCCCTCTGTGTATGCCGAGTGATGGGCAACACACTGCTCGTTTTTCAAGGAGAGCTATATTTCCAGAGCACTGGAACAGTCTCAGGACCACATTTCTACCCAGTGCGACGTGCCATGGAAATGTTCGTCATGGCCCCCATCTGAGCTGCCATAAGAAAACACTCTGCTTAGGATTCTTCGCGGACCTCGTACCTGAAGTCACTCTGCTCGAGGAGAAAGTCAGCATCCTATCATGCTGTGTCGCTAACAGGACACTCAGCATCAGCACTTGCCTCGAGGTAAGGTCCTGAATTGCCATGCAGAAGCGGAGGCGTGCAGGAGTTTCCAGGAGGCCATAGCCGTTGCTCTGCATTATTTTAACGTCAGTACGCTTTGCAGGACATCTAGGAGCCTCGCGTGGGCACCCTATTCCCTGCAAGAACACTGAGGACCCTCAGTCCCCCATGGGCCTGCTAAGCCACATCCAGGCCCGTAGCCCTTTGGAGCTACTCTGTGTATGCCGAGCGTAGGGCAAGAGACTGCAGTCTTTCCTGGGACAGCTTGATTTCCCCAGCACTCCCACAGGTCCACGAACACTGTTCTAGCAGGTCAACGTGCCGTGCAAGTCTGACTCATTGCCCTAGTCTGAGCTGCACTGAGAAAAACCCTCGGCCTCGTATTCCATCTGGGACCACGTGTCTGAAGTCACCCTGCCTCCAGGAGAATGTCGGCTTGCTTTCCAACTGCAACTAAAGCCCAGTTCCTCGGGTAACACTGCAGGCTTTTGAAGAGCCACGGGCCCGGAGGCCTAGCTGGGGCTTTCCTTGGTTGAGGCAGTTCACTAGATGCAGAACACCGTGCTTCGAGGAGTTGATTCAGGGAAGTAACCACTTGGTAACCTGTGTCTCTTTGGACTTGTTAGAAAGCACAGGGTTGTATGCTGCGTGTGCCCGCGGAAATGGGGGCCTGATGGAACTAGCCTTGCTTTCCCGTTTTGAAAGCTCCATTCATGCTGCCTTGAAGCTACTTGAAAGTGACTGCTGTTGACAGGCCACTAGCCACTGTAGGCATGGCTCTGGGAAGAAAATGAGTTTTGTCTAGCTAAGCCGGGTGCTTCGATGGCCGGGGTGGAGCTCATCCTGCCACGCTCTAGAGCTAAAGGGAAACTCAACGTGAGTCCTGGCCTCGAGGTAAGTCCCTGAGTAACCGCGCAGAAAGGGCAGCGTGCAGCTGTTTCCATGAGGTATTAGTCGCTGTTCTGCTTTATTTTATTTTATTTTTTTAATTTTTTATTGTTGTTTTAAGATTGATTGATTGATTGATTGCTATGTTGGGTCTTCGTTTCTGTGCTAGGGCTCTCCCCAGTTGCGGTAAGTGGGGGCCACTCTTCATCGCGGTGCGTGGGCCTCTCAGTCTCGCGGCCTCCCTTGTTGCGGAGCACAGGCTCCAGAGGCGCAGGCTCAGTAGTTGTGGCTCACGGGCCCAGTTGCTCCACGGCATGTGGAATCCTCCCAGACCAGGGCTCGAACAGGTGTCCCCTGCATTGGCAGGCAGATTGTCAACCAGTGCGCCACCAGGAAAGCCCCTGTTCTGCTTTATTTTAAAGGAAGTACCCTTTCCAGGACTCTTAGGCCCCTCGGGTGTGCATCATTTTCCCTCCAAGTTCCCTGAGTACCTCCATACCCCTGTGTGCTTGCTGAGCAACATCAAGGCCCCAAGGTCGGTCTCTCGGAGGCCCTCTGTGTATGCCGAGTGATGGGCAACACACTGCTCGTTTTTCAAGGAGAGCTATATTTCCAGAGCACTGGAACAGTCTCAGGACCACATTTCTATCCAGTGCGACGTGCCATGGAAATGTTCGTCATGGCCCCCATCTGAGCTGCCATAAGAAAACACTCTGCTTAGGATTCTTCGCGGACCTCGTACCTGAAGTCACTCTGCTCGAGGAGAAAGTCAGCATCCTATCATGCTGTGTCGCTAACAGGACACTCAACATCAGCACTTCCCTCGAGGTAAGGTCCTGAATTGCCATGCAGAAGCGGAGGCGTGCAGGAGTTTCCTGGAGGCCATAGTCGTTGCTCTGCCTTATTTTAACGTCAGTACGCTTTGCAGGACATCTAGGAGCCTCGCGTGGGCACCCTATTCCCTGCAAGAACACTGAGGACCCTCAGTCCCCCATGGGCCTGCTAAGCCACATCCAGGCCCGTAGCCCTTCGGAGCCACTCTGTGTATGCCGGGTGTAGGGCAGCAGACTGCACTCTTTCTTGGGACATCTTGATTTCCCCAGCACTCCCACAGGTCCACGAACACTGTTCTAGCAGGTCAACGTGCCATGCAAGTCTGACTCATTGCCCTAGTCTGAGCTGCACTGAGAAAAACCCTCGGCCTCGTATTCCATCTGGGACCTCCTTCCTGAAGTCACCCTGCCTCCAGGAGAAAGTCGGCTTGCGTTCCAACTGCAACTAAAGGCCAGTTCCTCGGGTAACACTGCAGGCTTTTGAAGAGCCACGGGCCTGGAGGCCTAGCTGGGGCGTTCCTTGGTTGAGGCAGTTTGCTAGATGCGGAACACTCTGCTTCGAGGTGTTGATTCAGGGAAGGAACCACTGGGTAACCGGTGTCTCTTTGGACTTGTTAGAAAGCACAGGGATGTATGCTGCGTGTGCCCGCGGAAATGGGGGCCTGATGGAACTAGCCTTGCTTTCCCAATTTGAAAGCCCCATTCATGCTGCCTTGAAACTACTTGAAATTGACTGCTGTTGACAGGCCACTAGCCACTGTAGGCATGGCTCTGGGAAGACAATGAGTTTTGTCTAGGTAAGCCGGGTGCTTCGATGGCCGGGGTGGAGCTCATCCTGCCACGCTCTAGAGCTAAAGGGAAACTCAACGTGAGTACTGGCCTCCAGGTAAGTCCCTGAGTAACCGCGCAGAAAGGTCGGCGTGCAGCTCTTTCCATGAGGTATTAGTCGCTGTTCTGCTTTATTTTATTTTATTTTTTTAATTTTTTGTTGTTGTGTTAAGATTTATTGATTGATTGATTGATTGCTATGTTGGGTATTTGTTTCTGTGCTAGGGCTCTCCCCAGTTGCGGTAAGTGGGGGCCCCTCTTCATCGCGGTGCGTGGGCCTCTCAGTCTCGCGGCCTCCCTTGTTGCGGAGCACAGGCTCCAGAGGCGCAGGCTCAGTAGTTGTGGCTCACGGGCCCAGTTGCCCCACGGCATGTGGAATCCTCCCAGACCAGGGCTCGAACCCGTGTGCCCTGCATTGGCAGGCAGATTCTCCAACATAGCGCACCAGGGAAGCCCCTATTCTGCTTTATTTTAAAGGAAGTACCCTTTTCAGGACTCCTAGGCCCCTCGGGTGTGCATCATTTTCCCTCCAAGATCCGTGAGTACCTCCAGACCCCTGTGGGCTTGCTGAGCAACATCGAGGCCCCCAGGTCGGTCCCTCGGAGGCCCTCTGTGTATGCCGAGTGATGGGCAACACACTGCTCGTTTTTCAAGGAGAGCTATATTTCCAGAGCACTGGAACAGTCTCAGGACCACATTTCTACCCAGTGCGACGTGCCATGGAAATGTTCGTCATGGCCCCCTTCTGAGCTGCCATAAGAAAACACTGTGCTTAGGATTCTTCGAGGACCTCGTACCTGAAGTCACTCTGCTCGAAGAGAAAGTCAGCATCCTACCATGCTGTGGCGCTAACGGGATACTCAGCCTCAGCAGTTGTCTCAAGGTAAGGCCCTGAATTGCCACGCAGAAGCGGAGGCGTGCAGCAGTTTCCAGGAGGCCATAGCCGTTGCTCTGCATTATTTTAACGTCAGTACGCTTTGCAGGACATCTAGGAGCCTCGCGTGGGCACCCTATTCCCTGCAAGAACACTGAGGACCCTCAGTCCCCCATGGGCCTGCTAAGCCACATCCAGGCCCGTAGCCCTTTGGAGCTACTCTGTGTATGCCGAGCGTAGGGCAAGAGACTGCAGTCTTTCCTGGGACAGCTTGATTTCCCCAGCACTCCCACAGGTCCACGAACACTGTTCTAGCAGGTCAACGTGCCGTGCAAGTCTGACTCATTGCCCTAGTCTGAGCTGCACTGAGAAAAACCCTCGGCCTCGTATTCCATCTGGGACCACGTGTCTGAAGTCACCCTGCCTCCAGGAGAATGTCGGCTTGCTTTCCAACTGCAACTAAAGCCCAGTTCCTCGGGTAACACTGCAGGCTTTTGAAGAGCCACGGGCCCGGAGGCCTAGCTGGGGCTTTCCTTGGTTGAGGCAGTTCGCTAGATGCAGAACACCGTGCTTCGAGGAGTTGATTCAGGGAAGTAACCACTTGGTAACCTGTGTCTCTTTGGACTTGTTAGAAAGCACAGGGTTGTATGCTGCGTGTGCCCGCGGAAATGGGGGCCTGATGGAACTAGCCTTGCTTTCCCGTTTTGAAAGCTCCATTCATGCTGCCTTGAAGCTACTTGAAAGTGACTGCTGTTGACAGGCCACTAGCCACTGTAGGCATGGCTCTGGGAAGAAAATGAGTTTTGTCTAGCTAAGCCGGGTGCTTCGATGGCCGGGGTGGAGCTCATCCTGCCACGCTCTAGAGCTAAAGGGAAACTCAACGTGAGTCCTGGCCTCGAGGTAAGTCCCTGAGTAACCGCGCAGAAAGGGCAGCGTGCAGCTGTTTCCATGAGGTATTAGTCGCTGTTCTGCTTTATTTTATTTTATTTTTTTAATTTTTTATTGTTGTTTTAAGATTGATTGATTGATTGATTGCTATGTTGGGTCTTCGTTTCTGTGCTAGGGCTCTCCCCAGTTGCGGTAATTGGGGGCCACTCTTCATCGCGGTGCGTGGGCCTCTCAGTCTCGCGGCCTCCCTTGTTGCGGAGCACAGGCTCCAGAGGCGCAGGCTCAGTAGTTGTGGCTCACGGGCCCAGTTGCTCCACGGCATGTGGAATCCTCCCAGACCAGGGCTCGAACAGGTGTCCCCTGCATTGGCAGGCAGATTGTCAACCAGTGCGCCACCAGGAAAGCCCCTGTTCTGCTTTATTTTAAAGGAAGTACCCTTTCCAGGACTCTTAGGCCCCTCGGGTGTGCATCATTTTCCCTCCAAGTTCCCTGAGTACCTCCATACCCCTGTGTGCTTGCTGAGCAACATCAAGGCCCCAAGGTCGGTCTCTCGGAGGCCCTCTGTGTATGCCGAGTGATGGGCAACACACTGCTCGTTTTTCAAGGAGAGCTATATTTCCAGAGCACTGGAACAGTCTCAGGACCACATTTCTATCCAGTGCGACGTGCCATGGAAATGTTCGTCATGGCCCCCATCTGAGCTGCCATAAGAAAACACTCTGCTTAGGATTCTTCGCGGACCTCGTACCTGAAGTCACTCTGCTCGAGGAGAAAGTCAGCATCCTATCATGCTGTGTCGCTAACAGGACACTCAACATCAGCACTTCCCTCGAGGTAAGGTCCTGAATTGCCATGCAGAAGCGGAGGCGTGCAGGAGTTTCCTGGAGGCCATAGTCGTTGCTCTGCCTTATTTTAACGTCAGTACGCTTTGCAGGACATCTAGGAGCCTCGCGTGGGCACCCTATTCCCTGCAAGAACACTGAGGACCCTCAGTCCCCCATGGGCCTGCTAAGCCACATCCAGGCCCGTAGCCCTTCGGAGCCACTCTGTGTATGCCGGGTGTAGGGCAGCAGACTGCACTCTTTCTTGGGACATCTTGATTTCCCCAGCACTCCCACAGGTCCACGAACACTGTTCTAGCAGGTCAACGTGCCATGCAAGTCTGACTCATTGCCCTAGTCTGAGCTGCACTGAGAAAAACCCTCGGCCTCGTATTCCATCTGGGACCTCCTTCCTGAAGTCACCCTGCCTCCAGGAGAAAGTCGGCTTGCGTTCCAACTGCAACTAAAGGCCAGTTCCTCGGGTAACACTGCAGGCTTTTGAAGAGCCACGGGCCTGGAGGCCTAGCTGGGGCGTTCCTTGGTTGAGGCAGTTTGCTAGATGCGGAACACTCTGCTTCGAGGTGTTGATTCAGGGAAGGAACCACTGGGTAACCGGTGTCTCTTTGGACTTGTTAGAAAGCACAGGGATGTATGCTGCGTGTGCCCGCGGAAATGGGGGCCTGATGGAACTAGCCTTGCTTTCCCAATTTGAAAGCCCCATTCATGCTGCCTTGAAACTACTTGAAATTGACTGCTGTTGACAGGCCACTAGCCACTGTAGGCATGGCTCTGGGAAGACAATGAGTTTTGTCTAGCTAAGCCGGGTGCTTCGATGGCCGGGGTGGAGCTCATCCTGCCACGCTCTAGAGCTAAAGGGAAACTCAACGTGAGTACTGGCCTCCAGGTAAGTCCCTGAGTAACCGCGCAGAAAGGTCGGCGTGCAGCTCTTTCCATGAGGTATTAGTCGCTGTTCTGCTTTATTTTATTTTATTTTTTTAATTTTTTGTTGTTGTGTTAAGATTTATTGATTGATTGATTGATTGCTATGTTGGGTATTTGTTTCTGTGCTAGGGCTCTCCCCAGTTGCGGTAAGTGGGGGCCCCTCTTCATCGCGGTGCGTGGGCCTCTCAGTCTCGCGGCCTCCCTTGTTGCGGAGCACAGGCTCCAGAGGCGCAGGCTCAGTAGTTGTGGCTCACGGGCCCAGTTGCCCCACGGCATGTGGAATCCTCCCAGACCAGGGCTCGAACCCGTGTGCCCTGCATTGGCAGGCAGATTCTCCAACATAGCGCACCAGGGAAGCCCCTATTCTGCTTTATTTTAAAGGAAGTACCCTTTTCAGGACTCCTAGGCCCCTCGGGTGTGCATCATTTTCCCTCCAAGATCCGTGAGTACCTCCAGACCCCTGTGGGCTTGCTGAGCAACATCGAGGCCCCCAGGTCGGTCCCTCGGAGGCCCTCTGTGTATGCCGAGTGATGGGCAACACACTGCTCGTTTTTCAAGGAGAGCTATATTTCCAGAGCACTGGAACAGTCTCAGGACCACATTTCTACCCAGTGCGACGTGCCATGGAAATGTTCGTCATGGCCCCCTTCTGAGCTGCCATAAGAAAACACTGTGCTTAGGATTCTTCGAGGACCTCGTACCTGAAGTCACTCTGCTCGAAGAGAAAGTCAGCATCCTACCATGCTGTGGCGCTAACGGGATACTCAGCCTCAGCAGTTGTCTCAAGGTAAGGCCCTGAATTGCCACGCAGAAGCGGAGGCGTGCAGCAGTTTCCAGGAGGCCATAGCCGTTGCTCTGCATTATTTTAACGTCAGTACGCTTTGCAGGACATCTAGGAGCCTCGCGTGGGCACCCTATTCCCTGCAAGAACACTGAGGACCCTCAGTCCCCCATGGGCCTGCTAAGCCACATCCAGGCCCGTAGCCCTTTGGAGCTACTCTGTGTATGCCGAGCGTAGGGCAAGAGACTGCAGTCTTTCTTGGGACAGCTTGATTTCCCCAGCACTCCCACAGGTCCACGAACACTGTTCTAGCAGGTCCAACGTGCCGTGCAAGTCTGACTCATTGCCCTAGTCTGAGCTGCACTGAGAAAAACCCTCGGCTTCGCATTCCATCTGGGACCTCCTGCCTGAAGTCACCCTGCCTCCAGGAGAAAGTCGGCTTGCGTTCCAACTGCAACTAAAGCCCAGTTCCTCGGGTAACACTGCAGGCTTTTGAAGAGCCACGGGCCCGGAGGCCTAGCTGGGGCTTTCCTTGGTTGAGGCAGTTCGCTAGATGCAGAACACCGTGCTTCGAGGAGTTGATTCAGGGAAGTAACCACTTGGTAACCTGTGTCTCTTTGGACTTGTTAGAAAGCACAGGGATGTATGCTGCGTGTGCCCACGGAAATGGGGGCCTGATGGAACTAGCCTTGCTTTCCCGTTTTGAAAGCTCCATTCATGCTGCCTTGAAGCTACTTGAAAGTGACTGCTGTTGACAGGCCACTAGCCACTGTAGGCATGGCTCTGGGAAGAAAATGAGTTTTGTCTAGCTAAGCCGGGTGCTTCGATGGCCGGGGTGGAGCTCATCCTGCCACGCTCTAGAGCTAAAGGGAAACTCAACGTGAGTCCTGGCCTCGAGGTAAGTCCCTGAGTAACCGCGCAGAAAGGGCAGCGTGCAGCTGTTTCCATGAGGTATTAGTCGCTGTTCTGCTTTACTTTATTTTATTTTTTTAATTTTTTATTGTTGTTTTAAGATTTATTGATTGATTGATTGCTATGTTGGGTCTTCGTTTCTGTGCTAGGGCTCTCCCCAGTTGCGGTAAGTGGGGGCCACTCTTCATCGCGGTGCGTGGGCCTCTCAGTCTCGCGGCCTCCCTTGTTGCGGAGCACAGGCTCCAGAGGCGCAGGCTCAGTAGTTGTGGCTCACGGGCCCAGTTGCTCCACGGCATGTGGAATCCTCCCAGACCAGGGCTCAAACCCGTGTCCCCTGCATTGGCAGGCAGATTGTCAACCAGTGCGCCACCAGGGAAGCCCCTGTTCTGCTTTATTTTAAAGGAAGTACCCTTTGCAGGACTCCTAGGCCCCTCGGGTGTGCATCATTTTCCCTCCAAGTTCCCTGAGTACCTCCATACCCCTGTGTGCTTGCTGAGCAACATCAAGGCCCCAAGGTCGGTCTCTCGGAGGCCCTCTGTGTATGCCGAGTGATGGGCAACACACTGCTCGTTTTTCAAGGAGAGCTATATTTCCAGAGCACTGGAACAGTCTCAGGACCACATTTCTATCCAGTGCGACGTGCCATGGAAATGTTCGTCATGGCCCCCATCTGAGCTGCCATAAGAAAACACTCTGCTTAGGATTCTTCGCGGACCTCGTACCTGAAGTCACTCTGCTCGAGGAGAAAGTCAGCATCCTATCATGCTGTGTCGCTAACAGGACACTCAACATCAGCACTTCCCTCGAGGTAAGGTCCTGAATTGCCATGCAGAAGCGGAGGCGTGCAGGAGTTTCCTGGAGGCCATAGTCGTTGCTCTGCCTTATTTTAACGTCAGTACGCTTTGCAGGACATCTAGGAGCCTCGCGTGGGCACCCTATTCCCTGCAAGAACACTGAGGACCCTCAGTCCCCCATGGGCCTGCTAAGCCACATCCAGGCCCGTAGCCCTTCGGAGCCACTCTGTGTATGCCGGGTGTAGGGCAGCAGACTGCACTCTTTCTTGGGACATCTTGATTTCCCCAGCACTCCCACAGGTCCACGAACACTGTTCTAGCAGGTCAACGTGCCATGCAAGTCTGACTCATTGCCCTAGTCTGAGCTGCACTGAGAAAAACCCTCGGCCTCGTATTCCATCTGGGACCCCGTGTCTGAAGTCACCCTGCCTCCAGGAGAATGTCGGCTTGCTTTCCAATTGCAACTAAAGCCCAGTTCCTCGGGTAACACTGCAGGCTTTTGAAGAGCCACGGGCCCGGAGGCCTAGCTGGGGCTTTCCTTGGTTGAGGCAGTTCGCTAGATGCAGAACACCGTGCTTCGAGGAGTTGATTCAGGGAAGTAACCACTTGGTAACCTGTGTCTATTTGGACTTGTTAGAAAGCACAGGGTTGTATGCTGCGTGTGCCCGCGGAAATGGGGGCCTGATGGAACTAGCCTTGCTTTCCCGTTTTGAAAGCTCCATTCATGCTGCCTTGAAGCTACTTGAAAGTGACTGCTGTTGATAGGCCACTAGCCACTGTAGGCATGGCTCTGGGAAGAAAATGAGTTTTGTCTAGCTAAGCCGGGTGCTTCGATGGCCGGGGTGGAGCTCATCCTGCCACGCTCTAGAGCTAAAGGGAAACTCAACGTGAGTCCTGGCCTCGAGGTAAGTCCCTGAGTAACCGCGCAGAAAGGGCAGCGTGCAGCTGTTTCCATGAGGTATTAGTCGCTGTTCTGCTTTATTTTATTTTATTGTTTTAATTTCTTATTGTTGTTTTAAGATTGATTGATTAATTGATTGATTGCTATGTTGGGTCTTCGTTTCTGTGCTAGGGCTCTCCCCAGTTGCGGTAAGTGGGGGCCCCTCTTCATCGCGGTGCGTGGGCCTCTCAGTCTCGCGGCCTCCCTTGTTGCGTAGCACAGGCTCCAGAGCCGCAGGCTCAGTAGTTGTGGCTCACGGGCCCAGTTGCCCCACGGCATGTGGAATCCTCCCAGACCAGGGCTCGAACCCGTGTGCCCTGCATTGGCAGGCAGATTCTCAACCACAGCGCCACCAGGGAAGCCCCTATTCGGCTTTATTTTAAAGGAAGTACCCTTTTCAGGACTCCTAGGCCCCTCGGGTGTGCATCATTTTCCCTCCAAGATCCGTGAGTACCTCCAGACCCCTGTGGGCTTGCTGAGCAACATCGAGGCCCGAAGATCGGTCCCTCGGAGGCCCTGTGTGTATGCCGAGTGATGGGCAACACACTGCTCATTCTTTAAGGAGAGCTATATTTCCAGAGCACTGGAACAGTCTCAGGACCACATTTCTACCCAGTGCGACGTGCCATGGAAGTGTTCGTCATGGCCCCCGTCTGAGCTGCCATAAGAAAACACTCTGCTTAGGATTCTTCGCGGACCTCGTACCTGAAGTCACTCTGCTCGAGGAGAAAGTCAGCATCCTACCATGCTGTGGCGCTAACGGGACACTCAGCCTCAGCAGTTGTCTCAAGGTAAGGCCCTGAATTGCCATGCAGAAGCGGAAGCGTGCAGCAGTTTCCAGGAGGCCATATCCGTTGCTCTGCATTATTTTAACGTCAGTACGCTTTGCAGGACATCTAGGAGCCTCGCGTGGGCACCCTATTCCCTGCAAGAACACTGAGTACCCTCAGGCCCCCATGGGCCTGCTAAGCCACATCCAGGCCCGTAGCCCTTCGGAGCCACTCTGTGTATGCCGGGTGTAGGGCAACAGACTGCAGTCTTTCTTGGGACAGCTTGATTTCCCCAGCACTCCCACAGGTCCACGAACACTGTTCTAGCAGGTCCAACGTGCCGTGCAAGTCTGACTCATTGCCCTAGTCTGAGCTGCACTGAGAAAAACCCTCGGCTTCGCATTCCATCTGGGACCTCCTTCCTGAAGTCACCCTGCCTCCAGGAGAAAGTCGGCTTGCGTTCCAACTGCAACTAAAGGCCAGTTCCTCGGGTAACACTGCAGGCTTTTGAAGAGCCACGGGCCTGGAGGCCTAGCTGGGGCGTTCCTTGGTTGAGGCAGTTTGCTAGATGCGGAACACTCTGCTTCGAGGTGTTGATTCAGGGAAGGAACCACTGGGTAACCGGTGTCTCTTTGGACTTGTTAGAAAGCACAGGGATGTATGCTGCGTGTGCCCGCGGAAATGGGGGCCTGATGGAACTAGCCTTGCTTTCCCAATTTGAAAGCCCCATTCATGCTGCCTTGAAACTACTTGAAATTGACTGCTGTTGACAGGCCACTAGCCACTGTAGGCATGGCTCTGGGAAGACAATGAGTTTTGTCTAGGAAAGCCGGGTGCTTCGATGGATGGGGTGGAGCTCATCCTGCCACGCTCTAGAGCTAAAGGGAAACTCAACGTGAGTACTGGCCTCCAGGTAAGTCCCTGAGTAACCGCGCAGAAAGGTCGGCGTGCAGCTCTTTCCATGAGGTATTAGTCGCTGTTCTGCTTTATTTTATTTTATTTTTTTAATTTTTTGTTGTTGTGTTAAGATTTATTGATTGATTGATTGATTGCTATGTTGGGTATTTGTTTCTGTGCTAGGGCTCTCCCCAGTTGCGGTAAGTGGGGGCCACTCTTCATCGCGGTGCGTGGGCCTCTCAGTCTCGCGGCCTCCCTTGTTGCGGAGCACAGGCTCCAGAGGCGCAGGCTCAGTAGTTGTGGCTCACGGGCCCAGTTGCCCCACGGCATGTGGAATCCTCCCAGACCAGGGCTCGAACCCGTGTGCCCTGCATTGGCAGGCAGATTCTCCAACATAGCGCACCAGGGAAGCCCCTATTCTGCTTTATTTTAAAGGAAGTACCCTTTTCAGGACTCCTAGGCCCCTCGGGTGTGCATCATTTTCCCTCCAAGATCCGTGAGTACCTCCAGACCCCTGTGGGCTTGCTGAGCAACATCGAGGCCCCCAGGTCGGTCCCTCGGAGGCCCTCTGTGTATGCCGAGTGATGGGCAACACACTGCTCGTTTTTCAAGGAGAGCTATATTTCCAGAGCACTGGAACAGTCTCAGGACCACATTTCTACCCAGTGCGACGTGCCATGGAAATGTTCGTCATGGCCCCCTTCTGAGCTGCCATAAGAAAACACTCTGCTTAGGATTCTTCGAGGACCTCGTACCTGAAGTCACTCTGCTCGAGGAGAAAGTCAGCATCCTACCATGCTGTGGCGCTAACGGGATACTCAGCCTCAGCAGTTGTCTCAAGGTAAGGCCCTGAATTGCCACGCAGAAGCGGAGGCGTGCAGCAGTTTCCAGGAGGCCATATCCGTTGCTCTGCTTTATTTTAACGTCAGTACGCTTTGCAGGACATCTAGGAGCCTCGCGTGGGCACCCTATTCCCTGCAAGAACACTGAGGACCCTCAGTCCCCCATGGGCCTGCTAAGCCACATCCAGGCCCGTAGCCCTTTGGAGCTACTCTGTGTATGCCGAGCGTAGGGCAAGAGACTGCAGTCTTTCTTGGGACAGCTTGATTTCCCCAGCACTCCCACAGGTCCATGAACACTGTTCTAGCAGGTCCAACGTGCCGTGCAAGTCTGACTCATTGCCCTAGTCTGAGCTGCACTGAGAAAAACCCTCGGCTTCGCATTCCATCTGGGACCTCCTGCCTGAAGTCACCCTGCCTCCAGGAGAAAGTCGGCTTGCGTTCCAACTGCAACTAAAGCCCAGTTCCTCGGGTAACACTGCAGGCTTTTGAAGAGCCACGGGCCCGGAGGCCTAGCTGGGGCTTTCCTTGGTTGAGGCAGTTCGCTAGATGCAGAACACCGTGCTTCGAGGAGTTGATTCAGGGAAGTAACCACTTGGTAACCTGTGTCTCTTTGGACTTGTTAGAAAGCACAGGGATGTATGCTGCGTGTGCCCACGGAAATGGGGGCCTGATGGAACTAGCCTTGCTTTCCCGTTTTGAAAGCTCCATTCATGCTGCCTTGAAGCTACTTGAAAGTGACTGCTGTTGACAGGCCACTAGCCACTGTAGGCATGGCTCTGGGAAGAAAATGAGTTTTGTCTAGCTAAGCCGGGTGCTTCGATGGCCGGGGTGGAGCTCATCCTGCCACGCTCTAGAGCTAAAGGGAAACTCAACGTGAGTCCTGGCCTCGAGGTAAGTCCCTGAGTAACCGCGCAGAAAGGGCAGCGTGCAGCTGTTTCCATGAGGTATTAGTCGCTGTTCTGCTTTACTTTATTTTATTTTTTTAATTTTTTATTGTTGTTTTAAGATTGATTGATTGATTGATTGCTATGTTGGGTCTTCGTTTCTGTGCTAGGGCTCTCCCCAGTTGCGGTAAGTGGGGGCCACTCTTCATCGCGGTGCGTGGGCCTCTCAGTCTCGCGGCCTCCCTTGTTGCGGAGCACAGGCTCCAGAGGCGCAGGCTCAGTAGTTGTGGCTCACGGGCCCAGTTGCTCCACGGCATGTGGAATCCTCCCAGACCAGGGCTCGAACCCATGTCCCCTGCATTGGCAGGCAGATTGTCAACCAGTGCGCCACCAGGGAAGCCCCTGTTCTGCTTTATTTTAAAGGAAGTACCCTTTGCAGGACTCCTAGGCCCCTCGGGTGTGCATCATTTTCCCTCCAAGATCCCTGAGTACCTCCATACCCCTGTGTGCTTGCTGAGCAACATCAAGGCCCCAAGGTCGGTCTCTCGGAGGCCCTCTGTGTATGCCGAGTGATGGGCAACACACTGCTCGTTTTTCAAGGAGAGCTATATTTCCAGAGCACTGGAACAGTCTCAGGACCACATTTCTACCCAGTGCGACGTGCCATGGAAATGTTCGTCATGGCCCCCATCTGAGCTGCCATAAGAAAACACTCTGCTTAGGATTCTTCGCGGACCTCGTACCTGAAGTCACTCTGCTCGAGGAGAAAGTCAGCATCCTATCATGCTGTGTCGCTAACAGGACACTCAGCATCAGCACTTGCCTCGAGGTAAGGTCCTGAATTGCCATGCAGAAGCGGAGGCGTGCAGGAGTTTCCAGGAGGCCATAGCCGTTGCTCTGCATTATTTTAACGTCAGTACGCTTTGCAGGACATCTAGGAGCCTCGCGTGGGCACCCTATTCCCTGCAAGAACACTGAGGACCCTCAGTCCCCCATGGGCCTGCTAAGCCACATCCAGGCCCGTAGCCCTTTGGAGCTACTCTGTGTATGCCGAGCGTAGGGCAAGAGACTGCAGTCTTTCCTGGGACAGCTTGATTTCCCCAGCACTCCCACAGGTCCACGAACACTGTTCTAGCAGGTCAACGTGCCGTGCAAGTCTGACTCATTGCCCTAGTCTGAGCTGCACTGAGAAAAACCCTCGGCCTCGTATTCCATCTGGGACCACGTGTCTGAAGTCACCCTGCCTCCAGGAGAATGTCGGCTTGCTTTCCAACTGCAACTAAAGCCCAGTTCCTCGGGTAACACTGCAGGCTTTTGAAGAGCCACGGGCCCGGAGGCCTAGCTGGGGCTTTCCTTGGTTGAGGCAGTTCGCTAGATGCAGAACACCGTGCTTCGAGGAGTTGATTCAGGGAAGTAACCACTTGGTAACCTGTGTCTCTTTGGACTTGTTAGAAAGCACAGGGTTGTATGCTGCGTGTGCCCGCGGAAATGGGGGCCTGATGGAACTAGCCTTGCTTTCCCGTTTTGAAAGCTCCATTCATGCTGCCTTGAAGCTACTTGAAAGTGACTGCTGTTGACAGGCCACTAGCCACTGTAGGCATGGCTCTGGGAAGAAAATGAGTTTTGTCTAGCTAAGCCAGGTGCTTCGATGGCCGGGGTGGAGCTCATCCTGCCACGCTCTAGAGCTAAAGGGAAACTCAACGTGAGTCCTGGCCTCGAGGTAAGTCCCTGAGTAACCGCGCAGAAAGGGCAGCGTGCAGCTGTTTCCATGGGGTATTAGTCGCTGTTCTGCTTTATTTTATTTTATTGTTTTAATTTCTTATTGTTGTTTTAAGATTGATTGATTAATTGATTGATTGCTATGTTGGGTCTTCGTTTCTGTGCTAGGGCTCTCCCCAGTTGCGGTAAGTCGGGGCCCCTCTTCATCGCGGTGCGTGGGCCTCTCAGTCTCGCGGCCTCCCTTGTTGCGGAGCACAGGCTGCAGAGCCGCAGGCTCAGTAGTTGTGGCTCACGGGCCCAGTTGCCCCACGGCATGTGGAATCCTCCCAGACCAGGGCTCGAACCCGTGTGCCCTGCATTGGCAGGCAGATTGTCAACCACAGCGCCACCAGGGAAGCCCCTATTCTGCTTTATTTTAAAGGAAGTACCCTTTTCAGGACTCCTAGGCCCCTCGGGTGTGCATCATTTTCCCTCCAAGATCCGTGAGTACCTCCAGACCCCTGTGGGCTTGCTGAGCAACATCGAGGCCCGAAGATCGGTCCCTCGGAGGCCCTGTGTGTATGCCGAGTGATGGGCAACACACTGCTCATTCTTTAAGGAGAGCTATATTTCCAGAGCACTGGAACAGTCTCAGGACCACATTTCTACCCAGTGCGACGTGCCATGGAAGTGTTCGTCATGGCCCCCGTCTGAGCTGCCATAAGAAAACACTCTGCTTAGGATTCTTCGAGGACCTCGTACCTGAAGTCACTCTGCTCGAGGAGAAAGTCAGCATCCTACCATGCTGTGGCGCTAACGGGACACTCAGCCTCAGCAGTTGTCTCAAGGTAAGGCCCTGAATTGCCATGCAGAAGCGGAAGCGTGCAGCAGTTTCCAGGAGGCCATATCCGTTGCTCTGCATTATTTTAACGTCAGTACGCTTTGCAGGACATCTAGGAGCCTCGCGTGGGCACCCTATTCCCTGCAAGAACACTGAGTACCCTCAGGCCCCCATGGGCCTGCTAAGCCACATCCAGGCCCGTAGCCCTTCGGAGCCACTCTGTGTATGCCGGGTGTAGGGCAACAGACTGCACTCTTTCTTGGGACAGCTTGATTTCCCCAGCACTCCCACAGGTCCACGAACACTGTTCTAGCAGGTCCAACGTGCCGTGCAAGTCTGACTCATTGCCCTAGTCTGAGCTGCACTGAGAAAAACCCTCGGCTTCGCATTCCATCTGGGACCTCCTTCCTGAAGTCACCCTGCCTCCAGGAGAAAGTCGGCTTGCGTTCCAACTGCAACTAAAGGCCAGTTCCTCGGGTAACACTGCAGGCTTTTGAAGAGCCACGGGCCTGGAGGCCTAGCTGGGGCGTTCCTTGGTTGAGGCAGTTTGCTAGATGCGGAACACTCTGCTTCGAGGTGTTGATTCAGGGAAGGAACCACTGGGTAACCGGTGTCTCTTTGGACTTGTTAGAAAGCACAGGGATGTATGCTGCGTGTGCCCGCGGAAATGGGGGCCTGATGGAACTAGCCTTGCTTTCCCAATTTGAAAGCCCCATTCATGCTGCCTTGAAACTACTTGAAATTGACTGCTGTTGACAGGCCACTAGCCACTGTAGGCATGGCTCTGGGAAGACAATGAGTTTTGTCTAGGTAAGACGGGTGCTTCGATGGCCGGGGTGGAGCTCATCCTGCCACGCTCTAGAGCTAAAGGGAAACTCAACGTGAGTACTGGCCTCCAGGTAAGTTCCTGAGTAACCGCGCAGAAAGGTCGGCGTGCAGCTCTTTCCATGAGGTATTAGTCGCTGTTCTGCTTTATTTTATTTTATTTTTTTAATTTTTTGTTGTTGTGTTAAGATTTATTGATTGATTGATTGATTGCTATGTTGGGTATTTGTTTCTGTGCTAGGGCTCTCCCCAGTTGCGGTAAGTGGGGGCCCCTCTTCATCGCGGTGCGTGGGCCTCTCAGTCTCGCGGCCTCCCTTGTTGCGGAGCACAGGCTCCAGAGGCGCAGGCTCAGTAGTTGTGGCTCACGGGCCCAGTTGCCCCACGGCATGTGGAATCCTCCCAGACCAGGGCTCGAACCCGTGTGCCCTGCATTGGCAGGCAGATTCTCCAACATAGCGCACCAGGGAAGCCCCTATTCTGCTTTATTTTAAAGGAAGTACCCTTTTCAGGACTCCTAGGCCCCTCGGGTGTGCATCATTTTCCCTCCAAGATCCGTGAGTACCTCCAGACCCCTGTGGGCTTGCTGAGCAACATCGAGGCCCCCAGGTCGGTCCCTCGGAGGCCCTCTGTGTATGCCGAGTGATGGGCAACACACTGCTCGTTTTTCAAGGAGAGCTATATTTCCAGAGCACTGGAACAGTCTCAGGACCACATTTCTACCCAGTGCGACGTGCCATGGAAATGTTCGTCATGGCCCCCTTCTGAGCTGCCATAAGAAAACACTCTGCTTAGGATTCTTCGAGGACCTCGTACCTGAAGTCACTCTGCTCGAGGAGAAAGTCAGCATCCTACCATGCTGTGGCGCTAACGGGATACTCAGCCTCAGCAGTTGTCTCAAGGTAAGGCCCTGAATTGCCACGCAGAAGCGGAGGCGTGCAGCAGTTTCCAGGAGGCCATAGCCGTTGCTCTGCATTATTTTAACGTCAGTACGCTTTGCAGGACATCTAGGAGCCTCGCGTGGGCACCCTATTCCCTGCAAGAACACTGAGGACCCTCAGTCCCCCATGGGCCTGCTAAGCCACATCCAGGCCCGTAGCCCTTTGGAGCTACTCTGTGTATGCCGAGCGTAGGGCAAGAGACTGCAGTCTTTCTTGGGACAGCTTGATTTCCCCAGCACTCCCACAGGTCCACGAACACTGTTCTAGCAGGTCCAACGTGCCGTGCAAGTCTGACTCATTGCCCTAGTCTGAGCTGCACTGAGAAAAACCCTCGGCTTCGCATTCCATCTGGGACCTCCTGCCTGAAGTCACCCTGCCTCCAGGAGAAAGTCGGCTTGCGTTCCAACTGCAACTAAAGCCCAGTTCCTCGGGTAACACTGCAGGCTTTTGAAGAGCCACGGGCCCGGAGGCCTAGCTGGGGCTTTCCTTGGTTGAGGCAGTTCGCTAGATGCAGAACACCGTGCTTCGAGGAGTTGATTCAGGGAAGTAACCACTTGGTAACCTGTGTCTCTTTGGACTTGTTAGAAAGCACAGGGATGTATGCTGCGTGTGCCCACGGAAATGGGGGCCTGATGGAACTAGCCTTGCTTTCCCGTTTTGAAAGCTCCATTCATGCTGCCTTGAAGCTACTTGAAAGTGACTGCTGTTGACAGGCCACTAGCCACTGTAGGCATGGCTCTGGGAAGAAAATGAGTTTTGTCTAGCTAAGCCGGGTGCTTCGATGGCCGGGGTGGAGCTCATCCTGCCACGCTCTAGAGCTAAAGGGAAACTCAACGTGAGTCCTGGCCTCAAGGTAAGTCCCTGAGTAACCGCGCAGAAAGGACAGCGTGCAGCTGTTTCCGTGAGGTATTAGTCGCTGTTCTGCTTTACTTTATTTTATTTTTTTAATTTTTTATTGTTGTTTTAAGATTGATTGATTGATTGATTGCTATGTTGGGTCTTCGTTTCTGTGCTAGGGCTCTCCCCAGTTGTGGTAAGTGGGGGCCACTCTTCATCGCGGTGCGTGGGCCTCTCAGTCTCGCGGCCTCCCTTGTTGCGGAGCACAGGCTCCAGAGGCGCAGGCTCAGTAGTTGTGGCTCACGGGCCCAGTTGCTCCACGGCATGTGGAATCCTCCCAGACCAGGGCTCGAACCCGTGTCCCCTGCATTGGCAGGCAGATTGTCAACCAGTGCGCCACCAGGGAAGCCCCTGTTCTGCTTTATTTTAAAGGAAGTACCCTTTGCAGGACTCCTAGGCCCCTCGGGT
The DNA here is from genome assembly GCF_028021215.1 of Eschrichtius robustus. Lineage (NCBI taxonomy): Eukaryota > Metazoa > Chordata > Mammalia > Artiodactyla > Eschrichtiidae > Eschrichtius > Eschrichtius robustus. Next base: position 486,812 of record NW_027175262.1, read on the forward strand.
GTGCATCATTTTCCCTCCAAGATCCCTGAGTACCTCCATACCCCTGTGTGCTTGCTGAGCAACATCAAGGCCCCAAGGTCGGTCTCTCGGAGGCCCTCTGTGTATGCCGTGTGATGGGCAACACACTGCTCGTGTTTCAAGGAGAGCTATATTTCCAGAGCACTGGAACAGTCTCAGGACCACATTTCTACCCAGTGCGACGTGCCATGGAAATGTTCGTCATGGCCCCCATCTGAGCTGCCATAAGAAAACACTCTGCTTAGGATTCTTCGCGGACCTCGTACCTGAAGTCACTCTGCTCGAGGAGAAAGTCAGCATCCTACCATGCTGTGGCGCTAACGGGACACTCAGCCTCAGCAGTTGTCTCAAGGTAAGGCCCTGAATTGCCATGCAGAAGCGGAGGCGTGCAGCAGTTTCCAGGAGGCCATATCCGTTGCTCTGCATTATTTTAACGTCAGTACGCTTTGCAGGACATCTAGGAGCCTCGCGTGGGCACCCTATTCCCTGCAAGAACACTGAGTACCCTCAGGCCCCCATGGGCCTGCTAAGCCACATCCAGGCCCGTAGCCCTTCGGAGCCACTCTGTGTATGCCGGGTGTAGGGCAACAGACTGCACTCTTTCTTGGGACAGCTTGATTTCCCCAGCACTCCCACAGGTCCACGAACACTGTTCTAGCAGGTCCAACGTGCCGTGCAAGTCTGACTCATTGCCCTAGTCTGAGCTGCACTGAGAAAAACCCTCGGCTTCGCATTCCATCTGGGACCTCCTGCCTGAAGTCACCCTGCCTCCAGGAGAAAGTCGGCTTGCGTTCCAACTGCAACTAAAGGCCAGTTCCTCGGGTAACACTGCAGGCTTTTGAAGAGCCACGGGCCTGGAGGCCTAGCTGGGGCGTTCCTTGGTTGAGGCAGTTTGCTAGATGCGGAACACTCTGCTTCGAGGCGTTGATTCAGGGAAGGAACCACTGGGTAACCTGTGTCTCTTTGGACTTGTTAGAAAGCACAGGGATGTATGCTGCGTGTGCCCGCGGAAATGGGGGCCTGATGGAACTAGCCTTGCTTTCCCATTTTGAAAGCCCCATTCATGCTGCCTTGAAACTACTTGAAATTGACTGCTGTTGACAGGCCACTAGCCACTGTAGGCATGGCTCTGGGAAGACAATGAGTTTTGTCTAGGTAAGCCGGGTGCTTCGATGGCCGGGGTGGAGCTCATCCTGCCACGCTCTAGAGCTAAAGGGAAACTCAACGTGAGTACTGGCCTCCAGGTAAGTCCCTGAGTAACCGCGCAGAAAGGTCGGCGTGCAGCTCTTTCCATGAGGTATTAGTCGCTCTTCTGCTTTATTTTATTTTATTTTTTTAATTTTTTGTTGTTGTTTTAAGATTTATTGATTGATTGATTGATTGCTATGTTGGGTATTTGTTTCTGTGCTAGGGCTCTCCCCAGTTGCGGTAAGTGGGGGCCACTCTTCATCGCGGTGCGTGGGCCTCTCTGTCTCGCGGCCTCCCTTGTTGCGGAGCACAGGCTCCAGAGGCGCAGGCTCAGTAGTTGTGGCTCACGGGCCCAGTTGCCCCACGGCATGTGGAATCCTCCCAGACCAGGGCTCGAACCCGTGTCCCCTGCATTGGCAGGCAGATTCTCCAACACAGCGCCACCAGGGAAGCCCCTATTCTGCTTTATTTTAAAGGAAGTACCCTTTTCAGGACTCCTAGGCCCCTCGGGTGTGCATCATTTTCCCTCCAAGATCCGTGAGTACCTCCAGACCCCTGTGGGCTTGCTGAGCAACATCGAGGCCCCAAGGTCGGTCCCTCGGAGGCCCTCTGTGTATGCCGAGTGATGGGCAACACACTGCTCGTTTTTCAAGGAGAGCTATATTTCCAGAGCACTGGAACAGTCTCAGGACCACATTTCTACCCAGTGCGACGTGCCATGGAAATGTTCGTCATGGCCCCCTTCTGAGCTGCCATAAGAAAACACTGTGCTTAGGATTCTTCGAGGACCTCGTACCTGAAGTCACTCTGCTCGAGGAGAAAGTCAGCATCCTACCATGCTGTGGCGCTAACGGGATACTCAGCCTCAGCAGTTGTCTCAAGGTAAGGCCCTGAATTGCCATGCAGAAGCGGAGGCGTGCAGGAGTTTCCAGGAGGCCATAGCCGTTGCTCTGCATTATTTTAACGTCAGTACGCTTTGCAGGACATCTAGGAGCCTCGCGTGGGCACCCTATTCCCTGCAAGAACACTGAGGACCCTCAGTCCCCCATGGGCCTGCTAAGCCACATCCAGGCCCGTAGCCCTTTGGAGCTACTCTGTGTATGCCGAGCGTAGGGCAAGAGACTGCAGTCTTTCTTGGGACAGCTTGATTTCCCCAGCAGTCCCACAGGTCCACGAACACTGTTCTAGCAGGTCCAACGTGCCGTGCAAGTCTGACTCATTGCCCTAGTCTGAGCTGCACTGAGAAAAACCCTCGGCTTCGCATTCCATCTGGGACCTCCTGCCTGAAGTCACCCTGCCTCCAGGAGAAAGTCGGCTTGCGTTCCAACTGCAACTAAAGCCCAGTTCCTCGGGTAACACTGCAGGCTTTTGAAGAGCCACGGGCCCGGAGGCCTAGCTGGGGCTTTCCTTGGTTGAGGCAGTTCACTAGATGCAGAACACCGTGCTTCGAGGAGTTGATTCAGGGAAGTAACCACTTGGTAACCTGTGTCTCTTTGGACTTGTTAGAAAGCACAGGGATGTATGCTGCGTGTGCCCACGGAAATGGGGGCCTGATGGAACTAGCCTTGCTTTCCCGTTTTGAAAGCTCCATTCATGCTGCCTTGAAGCTACTTGAAAGTGACTGCTGTTGACAGGCCACTAGCCACTGTAGGCATGGCTCTGGGAAGAAAATGAGTTTTGTCTAGCTAAGCCGGGTGCTTCGATGGCCGGGGTGGAGCTCATCCTGCCACGCTCTAGAGCTAAAGGGAAACTCAACGTGAGTCCTGGCCTCGAGGTAAGTCCCTGAGTAACTGCGCAGAAAGGGCAGCGTGCAGCTGTTTCCATGAGGTATTAGTCGCTGTTCTGCTTTATTTTATTTTATTTTTTTAATTTTTTATTGTTGTTTTAAGATTTATTGATTGATTGATTGCTATGTTGGGTCTTCGTTTCTGTGCTAGGGCTCTCCCCAGTTGCGGTAAGTGGGGGCCACTCTTCATCGCAGTGCGTGGGCCTCTCAGTCTCGCGGCCTCCCTTGTTGCGGAGCACAGGCTCCAGAGGCGCAGGCTCAGTAGTTGTGGCTCACGGGCCCAGTTGCTCCACAGCATGTGGAATCCTCCCAGACCAGGGCTCGAACCCGTGTCCCCTGCATTGGCAGGCAGATTGTCAACCAGTGCGCCACCAGGGAAGCCCCTGTTCTGCTTTATTTTAAAGGAAGTACCCTTTGCAGGACTCCTAGGCCCCTCGGGTGTGCATCATTTTCCCTCCAAGATCCCTGAGTACCTCCATACCCCTGTGTGCTTGCTGAGCAACATCAAGGCCCCAAGGTCGGTCTCTCGGAGGCCCTCTGTGTATGCCGAGTGATGGGCAACACACTGCTCGTTTTTCAAGGAGAGCTATATTTCCAGAGCACTGGAACAGTCTCAGGACCACATTTCTACCCAGTGCGACGTGCCATGGAAATGTTCGTCATGGCCCCCATCTGAGCTGCCATAAGAAAACACTCTGCTTAGGATTCTTCGCGGACCTCGTACCTGAAGTCACTCTGCTCGAGGAGAAAGTCAGCATCCTATCATGCTGTGTCGCTAACAGGACACTCAGCATCAGCACTTGCCTCGAGGTAAGGTCCTGAATTGCCATGCAGAAGCGGAGGCGTGCAGGAGTTTCCAGGAGGCCATAGCCGTTGCTCTGCATTATTTTAACGTCAGTACGCTTTGCAGGACATCTAGGAGCCTCGCGTGGGCACCCTATTCCCTGCAAGAACACTGAGGACCCTCAGTCCCCCATGGGCCTGCTAAGCCACATCCAGGCCCGTAGCCCTTTGGAGCTACTCTGTGTATGCCGAGCGTAGGGCAAGAGACTGCAGTCTTTCTTGGGACAGCTTGATTTCCCCAGCACTCCCACAGGTCCACGAACACTGTTCTAGCAGGTCAACGTGCCGTGCAAGTCTGACTCATTGCCCTAGTCTGAGCTGCACTGAGAAAAACCCTCGGCCTCGTATTCCATCTGGGACCCCGTGTCTGAAGTCACCCTGCCTCCAGGAGAATGTCGGCTTGCTTTCCAACTGCAACTAAAGCCCAGTTCCTCGGGTAACACTGCAGGCTTTTGAAGAGCCACGGGCCCGGAGGCCTAGCTGGGGCTTTCCTTGGTTGAGGCAGTTCGCTAGATGCAGAACACCGTGCTTCGAGGAGTTGATTCAGGGAAGTAACCACTTGGTAACCTGTGTCTCTTTGGAATTGTTAGAAAGCACAGGGTTGTATGCTGCGTGTGCCCGCGGAAATGGGGGCCTGATGGAACTAGCCTTGCTTTCCCGTTTTGAAAGCTCCATTCATGCTGCCTTGAAGCTACTTGAAAGTGACTGCTGTTGACAGGCCACTAGCCACTGTCGGCATGGCTCTGGGAAGAAAATGAGTTTTGTCTAGCTAAGCCAGGTGCTTCGATGGCCGGGGTGGATCTCATCCTGCCACGCTCTAGAGCTAAAGGGAAACTCAACGTGAGTCCTGGCCTCGAGGTAAGTCCCTGAGTAACCGCGCAGAAAGGGCAGCGTGCAGCTGTTTCCATGGGGTATTAGTCGCTGTTCTGCTTTATTTTATTTTATTTTTTTAATTTTTTATTGTTGTTTTAAGATTGATTGATTAATTGATTGATTGCTATGTTGGGTCTTCGTTTCTGTGCTAGGGCTCTCCCCAGTTGCGGTAAGTGGGGGCCCCTCTTCATCGCGGTGCGTGGGCCTCTCAGTCTCGCGGCCTCCCTTGTTGCGGAGCACAGGCTCCAGAGGCGCAGGCTCAGTAGTTGTGGCTCACGGGCCCAGTTGCCCCACGGCATGTGGAATCCTCCCAGACCAGGGCTCGAACCCGTGTGCCCTGCATTGGCAGGCAGATTCTCAACCACAGCGCCACCAGGGAAGCCCCTGTTCTGCTTTATTTTAAAGGAAGTACCCTTTTCAGGACTCCTAGGCCCCTCGGGTGTGCATCATTTTCCCTCCAAGATCCGTGAGTACCTCCAAACCCCTGTGGGCTTGCTGAGCAACATCGAGGCCCGAAGATCGGTCCCTCGGAGGCCCTGTGTGTATGCCGAGTGATGGGCAACACACTGCTCATTCTTTAAGGAGAGCTATATTTCCAGAGCACTGGAACAGTCTCAGGACCACATTTCTACCCAGTGCGACGTGCCATGGAAGTGTTCGTCATGGCCCCCGTCTGAGCTGCCATAAGAAAACACTCTGCTTAGGATTCTTCGAGGACCTCGTACCTGAAGTCACTCTGCTCGAGGAGAAAGTCAGCATCCTACCATGCTGTGGCGCTAACGGGACACTCAGCCTCAGCAGTGGTCTCAAGGTAAGGCCCTGAATTGCCATGCAGAAGCGGAAGCGTGCAGCAGTTTCCAGGAGGCCATATCCGTTGCTCTGCATTATTTTAACGTCAGTACGCTTTGCAGGACATCTAGGAGCCTCGCGTGGGCACCCTATTCCCTGCAAGAACACTGAGTACCCTCAGGCCCCCATGGGCCTGCTAAGCCACATCTAGGCCCGTAGCCCTTCGGAGCCACTCTGTGTATGCCGGGTGTAGGGCAACAGACTGCACTCTTTCTTGGGACAGCTTGATTTCCCCAGCACTCCCACAGGTCGACGAACACTGTTCTAGCAGGTCCAACGTGCCGTGCAAGTCTGACTCATTGCCCTAGTCTGAGCTGCACTGAGAAAAACCCTCGGCTTCGCATTCCATCTGGGACCTCCTGCCTGAAGTCACCCTGCCTCCAGGAGAAAGTCGGCTTGCGTTCCAACTGCAACTAAAGCCCAGTTCCTCGGGTAACACTGCAGGCTTTTGAAGAGCCACGGGCCTGGAGGCCTAGCTGGGGCGTTCCTTGGTTGAGGCAGTTTGCTAGATGCGGAACACTCTGCTTCGAGGTGTTGATTCAGCGAAGGAACCACTGGGTAACGTGTGTCTCTTTGGACTTGTTAGAAAGCACAGGGATGTATGCTGCGTGTGCCCGCGGAAATGGGGGCCTGATGGAACTAGCCTTGCTTTCCCAATTTGAAAGCCCCATTCATGCTGCCTTGAAACTACTTGAAATTGACTGCTGTTGACAGGCCACTAGCCACTGTAGGCATGGCTCTGGGAAGACAATGAGTTTTGTCTAGGTAAGCCGGGTGCTTCGATGGCCGGGGTGGAGCTCATCCTGCCACGCTCTAGAGCTAAAGGGAAACTCAACGTGAGAACTGGCCTCCAGGTAAGTCCCTGAGTAACCGCGCAGAAAGGTCGGCGTGCAGCTCTTTCCATGAGGTATTAGTCGCTGTTCTGCTTTATTTTATTTTATTTTTTAAATTTTTTGTTGTTGTTTTAAGATTTATTGATTGATTGATTGATTGCTATGTTGGGTATTTGTTTCTGTGCTAGGGCTCTCCCCAGTTGCGGTAAGTGGGGGCCACTCTTCATCGCGGTGCGTGGGCCTCTCTGTCTCGCGGCCTCCCTTGTTGCGGAGCACAGGCTCCAGAGGCGCAGGCTCAGTAGTTGTGGCTCACGGGCCCAGTTGCCCCACGGCATGTGGAATCCTCCCAGACCAGGGCTCGAACCCGTGTCCCCTGCATTGGCAGGCAGATTGTCAACCAGTGCGCCACCAGGGAAGCCCCTGTTCTGCTTTATTTTAAAGGAAGTACCCTTTGCAGGACTCCTAGGCCCCTCGGGTGTGCATCATTTTCCCTCCAAGATCCGTGAGTACCTCCAGACCCCTGTGGGCTTGCTGAGCAACATCGAGGCCCCAAGGTCGGTCTCTCGGAGGCCCTCTGTGTATGCCGAGTGATGGGCAACACACTGCTCATTCTTTAAGGAGAGCTATATTTCCAGAGCACTGGAACAGTCTCAGGACCACATTTCTACCCAGTGCGACGTGCCATGGAAGTGTTCGTCATGGCCCCCTTCTGAGCTGCCATAAGAAAACACTCTGCTTAGGATTCTTCGAGGACCTCGTACCTGAAGTCACTCTGCTCGAGGAGAAAGTCAGCATCCTACCATGCTGTGGCGCTAACGGGACACTCAGCCTCAGCAGTTGTCTCAAGGTAAGGCGCTGAATTGCCATGCAGAAGCGGAGGCGTGCAGCAGTTTCCAGGAGGCCATAGCCGTTGCTCTGCATTATTTTAACGTCAGTATGCTTTGCAGGACATCTAGGAGCCTCGCGTGGGCACCCTATTCCCTGCAAGAACACTGAGGACCCTCAGGCCCCCATGGGCCTGCTAAGCCACATCCAGGCCCGTAGCCCTTCGGAGCCACTCTGTGTATGCCGGGTGTAGGGCAACAGACTGCACTCTTTCTTGGGATAGCTTGATTTCCCCAGCACTCCCACAGGTCCACGAACACTGTTGTAGCAGGTCCAACGTTCCGTGCAAGTCTGCCTCATTGCCCTAGTCTGAGCTGCACTGAGAAAAACCCTCGGCTTCGCATTCCATCTGGGACCTCCTGCCTGAAGTCACCCTGCCTCCAGGAGAAAGTCGGCTTGCGTTCCAACTGCAACTAAAGGCCAGTTCCTCGGGTAACACTGCAGGCTTTTGAAGAGCCACGGGCCCGGAGGCCTAGCTGGGGCGTTCCTTGGTTGCGGCAGTTTGCTAGATGCGGAACACTCTGCTTCGAGGCGTTGATTCAGGGAAGGAACCACTGGGTAACCTGTGTCTCTTTGGACTTGTTAGAAAGCACAGGGATGTATGCTGCGTGTGCCCACGGAAATGGGGGCCTGATGGAACTAGCCTTGCTTTCCCATTTTGAAAGCCCCATTCATGCTGCCTTGAAACTACTTGAAATTGACTGCTGTTGACAGGCCACTAGCCACTGTAGGCATGGCTCTGGGAAGACAATGAGTTTTGTCTAGGTAAGCCGGGTGCTTCGATGGCCGGGGTGGAGCTCATCCTGCCACGCTCTAGAGCTAAAGGGAAACTCAACGTGAGTCCTGGCCTCCAGGTAAGTCCCTGAGTAACCGCGCAGAAAGGTCGGCGTGCAGCTCTTTCCATGAGGTATTAGTCGCTGTTCTGGTTTATTTTATTTTATTTTTTTAATTTTTTGTTGTTGTTTTAAGATTTATTGATTGATTGATTGCTATGTTGGGTCTTCGTTTCTGTGCTAGGGCTCTCTCCAGTTGCGGTAAGTGGGGGCCCCTCTTCATCGCGGTGCGTAGGCCTCTCAGTATCGCGGCCTCTATGGTTGCGGAGCACAGGCTCCAGAGGCGCAGGCTGAGTAGTTGTGGCTCACGGGCCCAGTTGCTCTGCGGCATGTGGAATCCTTCCAGACCAGGGCTCGAACCCGTGTCCCCTGCATTGGAAGGCAGATAGTCAACCAGTGCGCCACCAGGAAAGCCCCTGTTCTGCTTTATTTTAAAGGAAGTACCCTTTCCAGGACTCTTAGGCCCCTCGGGTGTGCATCATTTTCCCTCCAGGATCCCTGAGTGCCTCCAGAACCATGTGGGCTTGCTGAGCAACATCGAGGCCCAAAGGTCGGTCCCTCGGAGGCCCTCTGTGTATGCCGAGTGATGGGCAACACACTGCTCGTTCTTTAAGGAGAGCTATATTTCCAGAGCACTGGAACAGTCTCAGGACCACATTTCTACCCAGTGCGACGTGCCATGGAAGTGTTCGTCATGGCCCCCGTCTGAGCTGCCATAAGAAAACACTCTGCTTAGGATTCTTCGAGGACCTCGTACCTGAAGTCACTCTGCTCGAGGAGAAAGTCAGCATCCTACCATGCTGTGGCGCTAACGGGACACTCAGCCTCAGCAGTTGTCTCAAGGTAAGGCCCTGAATTGCCTTGCAGAAGCGGAGGCGTGCAGCAGTTTCCAGGAGGCCATAGCCGTTGCTCTGCATTATTTTAACGTCAGTACGCTTTGCAGGACATCTAGGAGCCTCGCGTGGGCACCCTATTCCCTGCAAGAACACTGAGTACCCTCAGGCCCCCATGGGCCTGCTAAGCCACATCCAGGCCCGTAGCCCTTCGGAGCCACTCTGTGTATGCCGGGTGTAGGGCAACAGACTGCACTCTTTCTTGGGACAGCTTGATTTTCCCAGCACTCTCACAGGTCCACGAACACTGTTCTAGCAGGTCCAACGTGCCGTGCAAGTCTGACTCATTGCCCTAGTCTGAGCTGCACTGAGAAAAACCCTCGGCTTCGCATTCCATCTGGGACCTCCTGCCTGAAGTCACCCTGCCTCCAGGAGAAAGTCGGCTTGCGTTCCAACTGCAACTAAAGCCCAGTTCCTCGGGTAACACTGCAGGCTTTTGAAGAGCCACGGGCCTGGAGGCCTAGCTGGGGCGTTCCTTGGTTGAGGCAGTTTGCTAGATGCGGAACACTCTGCTTCGAGGCGTTGATTCAGGGAAGGAACCACTGGGTAACCTGTGTCTCTTTGGACTTGTTAGAAAGCACAGGGATGTATGCTGCGTGTGCCCGCGGAAATGGGGGCCTGATGGAACTAGCCTTGCTTTCCCAATTTGAAAGCCCCATTAATGCTGCCTTGAAACTACTTGAAATTGACTGCTGTTGACAGGCCACTAGCCACTGTAGGCATGGCTCTGGGAAGAAAATGAGTTTTGTCTAGGTAAGCCGGGTGCTTCGATGGCCGGGGTGGAGCTCATCCTGCCACGCTCTAGAGCTAAAGGGAAACTCAACGTGAGTACTGGCCTGCAAGTAAGTCCCTGAGTAACCGCACAGAAAGGTCGGCGTGCAGCTCTTTCCATGAGGTATTAGTCGCTGTTCTGGTTTATTTTATTTTATTTTTTTAATTTTTTGTTGTTGTTTTAAGATTTATTGATTGATTGATTGCTATATTGGGTCTTCGTTTCTGTGCTAGGGCTCTCTCCAGTTGCTGTAAGTGGGGGCCCCTCTTCATCGCGGTGCGTAGGCCTCTCAGTATCGCGGCCTCTATTGTTGCGGAGCACAGGCTCCAGAGGCGCAGGCTCAGTAGTTGTGGCTCACGGACCCAGTTGCTCCGCGGCATGTGGAATCCTTCCAGACCAGGGCTCGAACCCGTGTCCCCTGCATTGGCAGGCAGATAGTCAACCAGTGCGCCACCAGGGAAGCCCCTGTTCTGCTTTATTTTAAAGGAAGTACCTTTTCCAGGACTCTTAGGCCCTCGGGTGTGCTTTATTTTCCCTCCAGGATCCCTGAGTGCCGCCAGACCCCTGTGGGCTTGCTGAGTAACATCGAGGCCCAAAGGTCGGTCCCTCGGAGGCCCTCTGTGTATGCCGAGTGATGGGCAACACACTGCTCGTTCTTTAAGGAGAGCTATATTTCCAGAGCACTGGAACAGTCTCAGGACCACATTTCTACCCAGTGCGACGTGCCATGGAAGTGTTCGTCATGGCCCCGGTCTGAGCTTCATAAGAAAACTCTCTGCTTAGGATTCTTCGAGGACCTCGTACCTGAAGTCACTCTGCTCGAGGAGAAAGTCAGCATCCTACCATGCTGTGGCGCTAACGGGACACTCAGGGTCAGCAGTTGTCTCAACGTAAGGCCCTGAATTGCCATGGAGAAGCAGAGGCGTGCTGCAGTTTCCAGGAGCCCATAGCGGTTGCTCTGCATTATTTTAACGTCAGTACGCTTTGCACGAAATCTAGGAGCCTCGCGTGGGCACCCTATTCCCTGCAAGAACACTGAGTACCCTCAGGCCCCCATGGGCCTGCTAAGCCACATCCAGGCCCGTAGCCCTTCGGAGCCACTCTGTGTATGCCGGGTGTAGGGCAACAGACTGCACTCTTTCTTGGGACAGCTTGATTTCCCCAGCACTCCCACAGGTCCACGAACACTGTTCTAGCAGGTCCAACGTGCCGTGCAAGTCTGACTCATTGCCCTAGTCTGAGCTGCACTGAAAAAAACCCTCGGCTTCGCATTCAATCTGGGACCTCCTGCCTGAAGTCACCCTGCCTCCAGGAGAAAGTCGGCTTGCGTTCCAACTGCAACTAAAGGCCAGTTCCTCGGGTAACACTGCAGGCTTTTGAAGAGCCACGGGCACGGAGGCCTAGCTGGGGCGTTCCTTGGTTGCGGCAGTTTGCTAGATGCGGAACACTCTGCTTCGAGGCGTTGATTCAGGGAAGGAACCACTGGGTAACCTGTGTCTCTTTGGACTTGTTAGAAAGCACAGGGATGTATGCTGCGTGTGCCCGCGGAAATGGGGGCCTGATGGAACTAGCCTTGCTTTCCCAATTTGAAAGCCCCATTCATGCTGCCTTGAAACTACTTGAAATTGACTGCTGTTGACAGGCCACTAGCCACTGTAGGCATGGCTCTGGGAAGACAATGAGTTTTGTCGAGGTAAGCCGGGTGCTTCGATGGCCGGGGTGGAGCTCATCCTGCCACGCTCTAGAGCTAAAGGGAAACTCAACGTGAGTACTGGCCTCCAAGTAAGTCCCTGAGTAACCGCGCAGAAAGGTCAGCGTGCAGCTCTTTCCATGAGGTATTAGTCGCTGTTCTGGTTTATTTTATTTTATTTTTTTAATTTTTTGTTGTTGTTTTAAGATTTATTGATTGATTGATTGCTATGTTGGGTCTTCGTTTCTGTGCTAGGGCTCTCTCCAGTTGCGGTAAGTGGGGGCCCCTCTTCATCGCGGTGCGTAGGCCTCTCAGTCTCGCGGCCTCCCTTGTTGCGGAGCACAGGCTCCAGAGGCGCAGGCTCAGTAGTTGTGGCTCACGGACCCAGTTGCTCCGCGGCATGTGGAATCCTTCCAGACCAGGGCTCGAACCCGTGTCCCCTGCATTGGCAGGCAGATAGTCAACCAGTGCGCCACCAGGGAAGCCCCTGTTCTGCTTTATTTTAAAGGAAGTACCCTTTCCAGGACTCTTAGGCCCTCGGGTGTGCTTTATTTTCCCTCCAGGATCCCTGAGTGCCGCCAGACCCCTGTGGGCTTGCTGAGTAACATCGAGGCCTAAAGGTCGGTCCCTCGGAGGCCCTCTGTGTATGCCGAGTGATGGGCAACACACTGCTCGTTCTTTAAGGAGAGCTATATTTCCAGAGCACTGGAACAGTCTCAGGACCACATTTCTACCCTGTGCGACGTGCCATGGAATTGTTCGTCATGGCCCCGGTCTGAGCTTCATAAGAAAACTCTCTGCTTAGGATTCTTCGAGGACCTCGTACCTGAAGTCACTCTGCTCGAGGAGAAAGTCAGCATCCTACCATGCTGTGGCGCTAACGGGACACTCAGGGTCAGCAGTTGTCTCAACGTAAGGCCCTGAATTGCCATGGAGAAGCAGAGGCGTGCTGCAGATTCCAGGAGCCCATAGCGGTTGCTCTGAATTATTTTAACGTCAGTACGCTTTGCACGAAATCTAGGTGCCTCGCGTGGGCACCCTATTCCGTGCAAGAACACTGAGTACCCTCAGGCCCCCATGGGCCTGCTAAGCCACATCCAGGCCCGTAGCCCTTCGGAGCCACTCTGTGTATGCCGGGTGTAGGGCAACAGACTGCACTCTTTCTTGGGACAGCTTGATTTCCCCAGCACTCCCACAGGTCCACGAACACTGTTCTAGCAGGTCCAACGTGCCGTGCAAGTCTGACTCATTGCCCTAGTCTGAGCTGCACTGAAAAAAACCCTCGGCTTCGCATTCAATCTGGGACCTCCTGCCTGAAGTCACCCTGCCTCCAGGAGAAAGTCGGCTTGCGTTCCAACTGCAACTAAAACCCAGTTCCTCGGGTAACACTGCAGGCTTTTGAAGAGCCACGGGCCTGGAGGCCTAGCTGGGGCGTTCCTTGGTTGAAGCAGTTTGCTAGATGCAGAACACCGTGCTTCGAGGAGTTGATTCAGGGAAGTAACCACTTGGTAACCTGTGTCTCTTTGGACTTGTTAGAAAGCACAGGGATGTATGCTGCGTGTGCCCGCGGAAATGGGGGCCTGATGGAACTAGCCTTGCTTTCCCGTTTTGAAAGCTCCATTCATGCTGCCTTGAAGCTACTTGAAAGTGACTGCTGTTGACAGGACACTAGCCACTGTAGGCATGGCTCTGGGAAGAAAATGAGTTTTGTCTAGCTAAGCCGAGTGCTTCGATGGATGGGGTGGAGCTCATCCTGCCACGCTCTAGAGCTAAAGGGAAACTCAACGTGAGTCCTGGCCTCCAAGTAAGTCCCTGAGTAACTGCGCAGAAAGGGTTGCATGCAGCTGTTTCCATGAGGTATTAGTCGCTGTTCTGCTTTATTTTATTTTATTTTTTTAATTTTTTATTGTTGTTTTAAGATTTATTGTTTGATTGATTGCTATGTTGGGTCTTCGTTTCTGTGCTAGGTCTCTCCCCATTTGCGGTAAGTGGGGGCCACTCTTCATCGCGGTGCGTGGGCCTCTCAGTCTCGCGGCCTCCCTTGTTGTGGAGCACAGGCTCCAGAGGCGCAGGCTCAGTAGTTGTGGCTCACGGGCCCAGTTGCCCCACGGCATGTGGAATCCTCCCAGACCAGGGCTCGAACCCGTGTCCCCTGCATTGGCAGGCAGATTGTCAAACAGTGCGCCACCAGGGAAACCCCTGTTCTGCTTTATTTTAAAGGAAGTACCCTTTGCAGGACTCCTAGGCCCCTCGGGTGTGCATCATTTTCCCTCCAAATCCCTGAGTACCTCCATACCCCTGTGTGCTTGCTGAGCAACATCAAGGCCCCAAGGTCGGTCTCTCGGAGGCCCTCTGTGTATGCCGAGTGATGGGCAACACACTGCTCGTTTTTCAAGGAGAGCTATATTTCCAGAGCACTGGAACAGTCTCAGGACCACATTTCTACCCAGTGCGACCTGCCATGGAAATGTTCGTCATGGCCCACATCTGAGCTGCCATAAGAAAACACTCTGCTTAGGATTCTTCGCGGACCTCGTACCTGAAGTCACTCTGCTCGAGGAGAAAGTCAGCATCCTATCATGCTGTGTCGCTAACAGGACACTCAGCATCAGCACTTGCCTCGAGGTAAGGTCCTGAATTGCCATGCAGAAGCGGAGGCGTGCAGGAGTTTCCAGGAGGCCATAGCCGTTGCTCTGCATTATTTTAACGTCAGTACGCTTTGCAGGACATCTAGGAGCCTCGCGTGGGCACCCTATTCCCTGCAAGAACACTGAGGACCCTCAGTCCCCCATGGGCCTGCTAAGCCACATCCAGGCCCGTAGCCCTTTGGAGCTACTCTGTGTATGCCGAGCGTAGGGCAAGAGACTGCAGTCTTTCTTGGGACAGCTTGATTTCCCCAGCACTCCCACAGGTCCACGAACACTGTTCTAGCAGGTCCAACGTGCCGTGCAAGTCTGACTCATTGCCCTAGTCTGAGCTGCACTGAGAAAAACCCTCGGGTTCGTATTCCATCTGGGACCCCGTGTCTGAAGTCACCCTGCCTCCAGGAGAATGTCGGCTTGCTTTCCAACTGCAACTAAAGCCCAGTTCCTCGGGTAACACTGCAGGCTTTTGAAGAGCCACGGGCCCGGAGGCCTAGCTGGGGCTTTCCTTGGTTGAGGCAGTTCGCTAGATGCAGAACACCGTGCTTCGAGGAGTTGATTCAGGGAAGTAACCACTTGGTAACCTGCGTCTCTTTGGACTTGTTAGAAAGCACAGGGATGTATGCTGCGTGTGCCCGCGGAAATGGGGGCCTGATGGAACTAGCCTTGCTTTCCCGTTTTGAAAGCTCCATTCATGCTGCCTTGAAGCTACTTGAAATTGACTGCTGTTGACAGGCCACTAGCCACTGTAGGCATGGCTCTGGGAAGAAAATGAGTTTTGTCTAGCTAAGCCGGGTGCTTCGATGGCCGGGGTGGAGCTCATCCTGCCACGCTCTAGAGCTAAAGGGAAACTCAACGTGAGTCCTGGCCTCGAGGTAAGTCCCTGAGTAACCGCGCAGAAAGGGCAGCGTGCAGCTGTTTCCATGAGGTATTAGTCGCTGTTCTGCTTTATTTTATTTTATTTTTTTAATTTTTTATTGTTGTTTTAAGATTGATTGATTAATTGATTGATTGCTATGTTGGGTCTTCGTTTCTGTGCTAGGGCTCTCCCCAGTTGCGTTAAGTGGGGGCCCCTCTTCATCGCGGTGCGTGGGCCTCTCAGTCTCGCGGCCTCCCTTGTTGTGGAGCACAGGCTCCAGAGGCGCAGGCTCAGTAGTTGTGGCTCACGGGCCCAGTTGCCCCACGGCATGTGGAATCCTCCCAGACCAGGGCTCGAACCCGTGTGCCCTGCATTGGCAGGCAGATTCTCAACCACAGCGCCAGCAGGGAAGCCCCTATTCTGCTTTATTTGAAAGGAAGTACCCTTTTCAGGACTCCTAGGCCCCTCGGGTGTGCATCATTTTCCCTCCAAGATCCGTGAGTACCTCCAGACCCCTGTGGGCTTGCTGAGCAACATCGAGGCCCCAAGGTCGGTCCCTCGGAGGCCCTCTGTGTATGCCGAGTGATGGGCAACACACTGCTCGTTTTTCAAGGAGAGCTATATTTCCAGAGCACTGGAACAGTCTCAGGACCACATTTCTACGCAGTGCGACGTGCCATGGAAGTGTTCGTCATGGCCCCCTTCTGAGCTGCCATAAGAAAACACTGTGCTTAGGATTCTTCGAGGACCTCGTACCTGAAGTCACTCTGCTCGAGGAGAAAGTCAGCATCCTACCATGCTGTGGCGCTAACGGGATACTCAGCCTCAGCAGTTGTCTCAAGGTAAGGCCCTGAATTGCCATGCAGAAGCGGAGGCGTGCAGGAGTTTCCAGGAGGCCATAGCCGTTGCTCTGCATTATTTTAACGTCAGTACGCTTTGCAGGACATCTAGGAGCCTCGCGTGGGCACCCGATTCCCTGCAAGAACACTGAGGACCCTCAGTCCCCCATGGGCCTGCTAAGCCACATCCAGGCCCGTAGCCCTTTGGAGCTACTCTGTGTATGCCGAGCGTAGGGCAAGAGACTGCAGTCTTTCTTGGGACAGCTTGATTTCCCCAGCACTCCCACAGGTCCACGAACACTGTTCTAGCAGGTCCAACGTGCCGTGCAAGTCTGACTCATTGCCCTAGTCTGAGCTGCACTGAGAAAAACCCTCGGCTTCGCATTCCATCTGGGACCTCCTGCCTGAAGTCACCCTGCCTCCAGGAGAAAGTCGGCTTGCGTTCCAACTGCAACTAAAGCCCAGTTCCTCGGGTAACACAGCAGGCTTTTGAAGAGCCACGGGCCTGGAGGCCTAGCTGGGGCGTTCCTTGGTTGAGGCAGTTTGCTAGATGCGGAACACTCTGCTTCGAGGCGTTGATTCAGGGAAGGAACCACTGGGTAACCTGTGTCTCTTTGGATTTGTTAGAAAGCACAGGGATGTATGCTGCGTGTGCCCGCGGAAATGGGGGCCTGATGGAACTAGCCTTGCTTTCCCATTTTGAAAGCCCCATTCATGCTGCCTTGAAACTGCTTGAAATTGACTTCTGTTGACAGGCCAGTAGCCACTGTAGGCATGGCTCTGGGAAGACAATGAGTTTTGTCTAGGTAAGCCGGGTGCTTCGATCGCCGGGGTAGAGCTCATCCTGCCACGCTCTAGAGCTAAAGGGAAACTCAACGTGAGTACTGGCCTCCAAGTAAGTCCCTGAGTAACCGCGCAGAAAGGGCGGCATGTACCTGTTTCCATGAGGTATTAGTCGCTGTTCTGCTTTATTTTATTTTATTTTTTTAATTTTTTATTGTTGTTTTAAGATTGATTGATTGATTGATTGCTATGTTGGGTCTTCGTTTCTGTGCTAGGTCTCTCCCCAGTTGCGGTAAGTGGGGGCCACTCTTCATCGCGGTGCGTGGGCCTCTCAGTCTCGCGGCCTCCCTTGTTGTGGAGCACAGGCTCCAGAGGCGCAGGCTCAGTAGTTGTGGCTCACGGGCCCAGTTGCTCCACGGCATGTGGAATCCTCCCAGACCAGGGCTCGAACCCGTGTCCCCTGCATTGGCAGGCAGATTGTCAACCAGTGCGCCACCAGGGAAGCCCCTGTTCTGCTTTATTTTAAAGGAAGTACCCTTTGCAGGACTCCTAGACCCCTCGGGTGTGCATCATTTTCCCTCCAACATCCCTGAGTACCTCCATACCCCTGTGTGCTTGCTGAGCAACATCAAGGCCCCAAGGTCGGTATCTCGGAGGCCCTCTGTGTATGCCGAGTGATGGGCAACACACTGCTCGTTTTTCAAGGAGAGCTATATTTCCAGAGCACTGGAACAGTCTCAGGACCACATTTCTACCCAGTGCGACCTGCCATGGAAATGTTCGTCATGGCCCACATCTGAGCTGCCATAAGAAAACACTCTGCTTAGGATTCTTCGCGGACCTCGTACCTGAAGTCACTCTGCTCGAGGAGAAAGTCAGCATCCTATCATGCTGTGTCGCTAACAGGACACTCAGCATCAGCACTTGCCTCGAGGTAAGGTCCTGAATTGCCATGCAGAAGCGGAGGCGTGCAGGAGTTTCCAGGAGGCCATAGCCGTTGCTCTGCATTATTTTAACGTCAGTACGCTTTGCAGGACATCTAGGAGCCTCGCGTGGGCACCCTATTCCCTGCAAGAACACTGAGGACCCTCAGTCCCCCATGGGCCTGCTAAGCCACATCCAGGCCCGTAGCCCTTTGGAGCTACTCTGTGTATGCCGAGCGTAGGGCAAGAGACTGCAGTCTTTCTTGGGACAGCTTGATTTCCCCAGCACTCCCACAGGTCCACGAACAATGTTCTAGCAGGTCCAACGTGCCGTGCAAGTCTGACTCATTGCCCTAGTCTGAGCTGCACTGAGAAAAACCCTCGGCTTCGCATTCCATCTGGGACCTCCTGCCTGAAGTCACCCTGCCTCCAGGAGAATGTCGGCTTGCTTTCCAACTGCAACTAAAACCCAGTTCCTCGGGTAACACTGCAGGCTTTTGAAGAGCCACGGGCCCGGAGGCCTAGCTGGGGCTTTCTTTGGTTGAGGCAGTTCGCTAGATGCAGAACACCGTGCTTCGAGGAGTTGATTCAGGGAAGTAACCACTTGGTAACCTGTGTCTCTTTGGACTTGTTAGAAAGCACAGGGATGTATGCTGCGTGTGCCCGCGGAAATGGGGGCCTGATGGAACTAGCCTTGCTTTCCCGTTTTGAAAGCTCCATTCATGCTGCCTTGAAGCTACTTGAAAGTGACTGCTGTTGACAGGCCACTAGCCACTGTAGGCATGGCTCTGGGAAGAAAATGAGTTTTGTCTAGCTAAGCCGGGTGCTTCGATGGCCGGGGTGGAGCTCATCCTGCCACGCTCTAGAGCTAAAGGGAAACTCAACGTGAGTCCTGGCCTCGAGGTAAGTCCCTGAGTAACCGCGCAGAAAGGGCAGCGTGCAGCTCTTTCCATGAGGTATTAGTCGCTGTTCTTCTTTATTTTATTTTATTTTTTTAATTTTTTGTTGTTGTTTTAAGATTTATTGATTGATTGATTGATTGCTATGTTGGGTATTCGTTTCTGTGCTAGGGCTCTCCCCAGTTGCGGTAAGTGTGGGCCACTCTTCATCGCGGTGCGTGGGCCTCTCTGTCTCGCGGCCTCCCTTGTTGCGGAGCACAGGCTCCAGAGGCACAGGCTCAGTAGTTGTGGCTCACGGGCCCAGTTGCCCCACGGCATGTGGAATCCTCCCAGACCAGGGCTCGAACCCGTGTGCCCTGCATTGGCAGGCAGATTCTCAACCACAGCGCCACCAGGGAAGCCCCTATTCTGCTTTATTTTAAAGGAAGTACCCTTTTCAGGACTCCTAGGCCCCTCGGGTGTGCATCATTTTCCCTCCAAGATCCGTGAGTACCTCCAGACCCCTGTGGGCTTGCTGAGCAACATCGAGGCCCCAAGGTCGGTCCCTCGGAGGCCCTCTGTGTATGCCGAGTGATGGGCAACACACTGCTCGTTTTTCAAGGAGAGCTATATTTCCAGAGCACTGGAACAGTCTCAGGACCACATTTCTACCCAGTGCGACGTGCCATGGAAGTGTTCGTCATGGCCCCCTTCTGAGCTGCCATAAGAAAACACTCTGCTTAGGATTCTTCGAGGACCTCGTACCTGAAGTCACTCTGCTCGAGGAGAAAGTCAGCATCCTACCATGCTGTGGCGCTAACGGGATACTCAGCCTCAGCAGTTGTCTCAAGGTAAGGCCCTGAATTGCCATGCAGAAGCGGAGGCGTGCAGGAGTTTCCAGGAGGCCATAGCCGTTGCTCTGCATTATTTTAACGTCAGTACGCTTTGCAGGACATCTAGGAGCCTCGCGTGGGCACCCTATTCCCTGCAAGAACACTGAGGACTCTCAGGCCCCCATGGGCCTGCTAAGCTACATCCAGGCCCGTAGCCCTTTGGAGCTACTCTGTGTATGCCGAGCGTAGGGCAAGAGACTGCAGTCTTTCTTGGGACAGCTTGATTTCCCGAGCACTCCCACAGGTCCACGAACACTGTTCTAGCAGGTCCAACGTGCCGTGCAAGTCTGACTCATTGCCCTAGTCTGAGCTGCACTGAGAAAAACCCTCGGCTTCTTATTCCATCTGGGACCCCGTGTCTGAAGTCACCCTGCCTCCAGGAGAATGTCGGCTTGCTTTCCAACTGCAACTAAAGCCCAGTTCCTCGGGTAACACTGCAGGCTTTTGAAGAGCCACGGGCCCGGAGGCCTAGCTGGGGCTTTCCTTGGTTGAGGCAGTTCGCTAGATGCAGAACACCGTGCTTCGAGGAGTTGATTCAGGGAAGTAACCACTTGGTAACCTGCGTCTCTTTGGACTTGTTAGAAAGCACAGGGATGTATGCTGCGTGTGCCCGCGGAAATGGGGGCCTGATGGAACTAGCCTTGCTTTCCCGTTTTGAAAGCTCCATTCATGCTGCCTTGAAGCTACTTGAAAGTGACTGCTGTTGACAGGCCACTAGCCACTGTAGGCATGGCTCTGGGAAGAAAATGAGTTTTGTCTAGCTAAGCCGGGTGCTTCGATGGCCGGGGTGGAGCTCATCCTGCCACGCTCTAGAGCTAAAGGGAAACTCAACGTGAGTCCTGGCCTCCAGGTAAGTCCCTGAGTAACCGCGCAGAAAGGGCAGCGTGCAGCTCTTTCCATGAGGTATTAGTCGCTGTTCTGCTTTATTTTATTTTATTTTTTTAATTTTTTATTGTTGTTTTAAGATTGATTGATTAATTGATTGATTGCTATGTTGGGTCTTCGTTTCTGTGCTAGGGCTCTCCCCAGTTGCGGTAAGTGGGGGCCCCTCTTCATCGCGGTGCGTGGGCCTCTCAGTCTCGCGGCCTCCCTTGTTGTGGAGCACAGGCTCCAGAGGGGCAGGCTCAGTAGTTGTGGCTCACGGGCCCAGTTGCCCCACGGCATGTGGAATCCTCCCAGACCAGGGCTCGAACCCGTGTGCCCTGCATTGGCAGGCAGATTCTCAACCACAGCGCCACCAGGGAAGCCCCTATTCTGCTTTATTTTAAAGGAAGTACCCTTTTCAGGACTCCTAGGCCCCTCGGGTGTGCATCATTTTCCCTCCAAGATCCGTGAGTACCTCCAGACCCCTGTGGGCTTGCTGAGCAACATCCAGGCCCCCAGGTCGGTCCCTCGGAGGCCCTCTGTGTATGCCGAGTGATGGGCAACACACTGCTCGTTTGTCAAGGAGAGCTATATTTCCAGAGCACTGGAACAGTCTCAGGACCACATTTCTACCCAGTGCGACGTGCCATGGAAATGTTCGTCATGGCCCCCTTCTGAGCTGCCATAAGAAAACACTCTGCTTAGGATTCTTCGAGGACCTCGTACCTGAAGTCACTCTGCTCGAGGAGAAAGTCAGCATCCTACCATGCTGTGGCGCTAACGGGATACTCAGCCTCAGCAGTTGTCTCAAGGTAAGGCCCTGAATTGCCATGCAGAAGCGGAGGCGTGCAGGAGTTTCCAGGAGGCCATAGCCGTTGCTCTGCATTATTTTAACGTCAGTACGCTTTGCAGGACATCTAGGAGCCTCGCGTGGGCACCCTATTCCCTGCAAGAACACTGAGGACCCTCAGTCCCCCATGGGCCTGCTAAGCCACATCCAGGCCCGTAGCGCTTCGGAGCCACTCTGTGTATGCCGGGTGTAGGGCAACAAACTGCACTCTTTCTTGGGACAGCTTGATTTCCCCAGCACTCCCACAGGTCCACGAACACTGTTCTAGCAGGTCCAACGTGCCGTGCAAGTCTGACTCATTGCCCTAGTCTGAGCTGCACTGAGAAAAACCCTCGGCTTCGCATTCCATCTGGGACCTCCTGCCTGAAGTCACCCTGCCTCCAGGAGAAAGTCGGCTTGCGTTCCAACTGCAACTAAAGGCCAGTTCCTCGGGTAACACTGCAGGCTTTTGAAGAGCCACGGGCCTGGAGGCCTAGCTGGGGCGTTCCTTGGTTGAGGCAGTTTGCTAGATGCGGAACACTCTGCTTCGAGGCGTTGATTCAGGGAAGGAACCACTGGGTAACCTGTGTCTCTTTGGACTTGTTAGAAAGCACAGGGATGTATGCTGCGTGTGCCCGCGGAAATGGGGGCCTGATGGAACTAGCCTTGCTTTCCCATTTTGAAAGCCCCATTCATGCTGCCTTCAAACTACTTGAAATTGACTGCTGTTGACAGGCCACTAGCCACTGTAGGCATGGCTCTGGGAAGACAATGAGTTTTGTCTAGGTAAGCCGGGTGCTTCGGTGGCCGGGGTGGAGCTCATCCTGCCACGCTCTAGAGCTAAAGGGAAACTCAACGTGAGTCCTGGCCTCCAGGTAAGTCCCTGAGTAACCGCGCAGAAAGGTCGGCGTGCAGCTCTTTCCATGAGGTATTAGTCGCTGTTCTGCTTTATTTTATTTTATTTTTTTAATTTTTTATTGTTGTTTTAAGATTGATTGATTGATTGATTGATTGCTATGTTGGGTCTTCGTTTCTGTGCTAGGGCTCTCCCCAGTTGCGGTAAGTGGGGGCCCCTCTTCATCGCGGTGCGTGGGCCTCTCAGTCTCGGGGCCTCCCTTGTTGCGGAGCACAGGCTCCAGAGGCGCAGGCTCAGTAGTTGTGGCTCACGGGCCCAGTTGCCCCACTGCATGTGGAATCCTCCCAGACCAGGGCTCGAACCCGTGTGCCCTGCATTGGCAGGCAGATTCTCAACCACAGCGCCACCAGGGAAGCCCCTATTCTGCTTTATTTAAAGGAAGTACCCTTTTCAGGACTCCTAGGCCCCTCGGGTGTGCATCATTTTCCCTCCAAGATCCGTGAGTACCTCCAGACCCCTGTGGCCTTGCTGTGCAACATCGAGGCCCGAAGATCGGTCCCTCGGAGGCCCTCTGTGCATGCCGAGTGATGGGCAGCACACTGCTCATTGTTTAAGGAGAGCTATATTTCCAGAGCACTGGAACAGTCTCAGGACCACATTTCTACCCAGTGCGACGTGCCATGGAAATGTTCGTCATGGCCCCCATCTCAGCTGCCATAAGAAAACACTCTGCTTAGGATTCTTCGCGGACCTCGTACCTGAAGTCACTCTGCTCGAGGAGAAAGTCAGCATCCTACCATGCTGTGGCGCTAACGGGACACTCAGCGTCAGCAGTTGTCTCAACGTAAGGCCCTGAATTGCCATGCAGAAGCGGAGGCGTGCTGCCCTTTCCAGGAGCCCATAGCGGTTGCTCTGCATTATTTTAACGTCAGTACGCTTTGCAAGAAATCTAGGAGCCTCGCGTGGGCACCCTATTCCCTGCAAGAACACTGAGTACCCTCAGGCCCCCATGGGCCTGCTAAGCCACATCCAGGCCCGTAGCCCTTCGGAGCCACTCTGTGTATGCCGGGTGTAGGGCAACAGACTGCACTCTTTCTTGGGACATCTTGATTTCCCCAGCACTCCCACAGGTCCACGAACACTGTTCTAGCAGGTCCAACGTGCCTTGCAAGTCTGACTCATTGCCCCAGTCTGAGCTGCACTGAGAAAAACCCTCGGCCTCGTATTCCATCTGGGACCACGTGTCTGAAGTCACCCTGCCTCCAGGAGAATGTCGGCTTGCTTTCCAACTGCAACTAAAGCCCAGTTCCTCGGGTAACACTGCAGGCTTTTGAAGAGCCACGGGCCCGGAGGCCTAGCTGGGGCTTTCCTTGGTTGAGGCAGTTCGCTAGATGCAGAACACCGTGCTTCGAGGAGTTGATTCAGGGAAGTAACCACTTGGTAACCTGTGTCTCTTTGGACTTGTTAGAAAGCACAGGGTTGTATGCTGCGTGTGCCCGCGGAAATGGGGGCCTGATGGAACTAGCCTTGCTTTCCCGTTTTGAAAGCTCCATTCATGCTGCCTTGAAGCTACTTGAAAGTGACTGCTGTTGACAGGCCACTAGCCACTGTAGGCATGGCTCTGGGAAGAAAATGAGTTTTGTCTAGCTAAGCCGGGTGCTTCGATGGCCGGGGTGGAGCTCATCCTGCCACGCTCTAGAGCTAAAGGGAAACTCAACGTGAGTCCTGGCCTCGAGGTAAGTCCCTGAGTAACCGCGCAGAAAGGGCAGCGTGCAGCTGTTTCCATGAGGTATTAGTCGCTGTTCTGCTTTATTTTATTTTATTTTTTTAATTTTTTATTGTTGTTTTAAGATTGATTGATTGATTGATTGCTATGTTGGGTCTTCGTTTCTGTGCTAGGGCTCTCCCCAGTTGCGGTAATTGGGGGCCACTCTTCATCGCGGTGCGTGGGCCTCTCAGTCTCGCGGCCTCCCTTGTTGCGGAGCACAGGCTCCAGAGGCGCAGGCTCAGTAGTTGTGGCTCACGGGCCCAGTTGCTCCACGGCATGTGGAATCCTCCCAGACCAGGGCTCGAACAGGTGTCCCCTGCATTGGCAGGCAGATTGTCAACCAGTGCGCCACCAGGAAAGCCCCTGTTCTGCTTTATTTTAAAGGAAGTACCCTTTCCAGGACTCTTAGGCCCCTCGGGTGTGCATCATTTTCCCTCCAAGTTCCCTGAGTACCTCCATACCCCTGTGTGCTTGCTGAGCAACATCAAGGCCCCAAGGTCGGTCTCTCGGAGGCCCTCTGTGTATGCCGAGTGATGGGCAACACACTGCTCGTTTTTCAAGGAGAGCTATATTTCCAGAGCACTGGAACAGTCTCAGGACCACATTTCTATCCAGTGCGACGTGCCATGGAAATGTTCGTCATGGCCCCCATCTGAGCTGCCATAAGAAAACACTCTGCTTAGGATTCTTCGCGGACCTCGTACCTGAAGTCACTCTGCTCGAGGAGAAAGTCAGCATCCTATCATGCTGTGTCGCTAACAGGACACTCAACATCAGCACTTCCCTCGAGGTAAGGTCCTGAATTGCCATGCAGAAGCGGAGGCGTGCAGGAGTTTCCTGGAGGCCATAGTCGTTGCTCTGCCTTATTTTAACGTCAGTACGCTTTGCAGGACATCTAGGAGCCTCGCGTGGGCACCCTATTCCCTGCAAGAACACTGAGGACCCTCAGTCCCCCATGGGCCTGCTAAGCCACATCCAGGCCCGTAGCCCTTCGGAGCCACTCTGTGTATGCCGGGTGTAGGGCAGCAGACTGCACTCTTTCTTGGGACATCTTGATTTCCCCAGCACTCCCACAGGTCCACGAACACTGTTCTAGCAGGTCAACGTGCCATGCAAGTCTGACTCATTGCCCTAGTCTGAGCTGCACTGAGAAAAACCCTCGGCCTCGTATTCCATCTGGGACCTCCTTCCTGAAGTCACCCTGCCTCCAGGAGAAAGTCGGCTTGCGTTCCAACTGCAACTAAAGGCCAGTTCCTCGGGTAACACTGCAGGCTTTTGAAGAGCCACGGGCCTGGAGGCCTAGCTGGGGCGTTCCTTGGTTGAGGCAGTTTGCTAGATGCGGAACACTCTGCTTCGAGGTGTTGATTCAGGGAAGGAACCACTGGGTAACCGGTGTCTCTTTGGACTTGTTAGAAAGCACAGGGATGTATGCTGCGTGTGCCCGCGGAAATGGGGGCCTGATGGAACTAGCCTTGCTTTCCCAATTTGAAAGCCCCATTCATGCTGCCTTGAAACTACTTGAAATTGACTGCTGTTGACAGGCCACTAGCCACTGTAGGCATGGCTCTGGGAAGACAATGAGTTTTGTCTAGGTAAGCCGGGTGCTTCGATGGCCGGGGTGGAGCTCATCCTGCCACGCTCTAGAGCTAAAGGGAAACTCAACGTGAGTACTGGCCTCCAGGTAAGTCCCTGAGTAACTGCGCAGAAAGGTCGGCGTGCAGCTCTTTCCATGAGGTATTAGTCGCTGTTCTGCTTTATTTTATTTTATTTTTTTAATTTTTTGTTGTTGTGTTAAGATTTATTGATTGATTGATTGATTGCTATGTTGGGTATTTGTTTCTGTGCTAGGGCTCTCCCCAGTTGCGGTAAGTGGGGGCCCCTCTTCATCGCGGTGCGTGGGCCTCTCAGTCTCGCGGCCTCCCTTGTTGCGGAGCACAGGCTCCAGAGGCGCAGGCTCAGTAGTTGTGGCTCACGGGCCCAGTTGCCCCACTGCATGTGGAATCCTCCCAGACCAGGGCTCGAACCCGTGTGCCCTGCATTGGCAGGCAGATTCTCAACCACAGCGCCACCAGGGAAGCCCCTATTCTGCTTTATTTAAAGGAAGTACCCTTTTCAGGACTCCTAGGCCCCTCGGGTGTGCATCATTTTCCCTCCAAGATCCGTGAGTACCTCCAGACCCCTGTGGGCTTGCTGAGCAACATCGAGGCCCCCAGGTCGGTCCCTCGGAGGCCCTCTGTGTATGCCGAGTGATGGGCAACACACTGCTCGTTTTTCAAGGAGAGCTATATTTCCAGAGCACTGGAACAGTCTCAGGACCACATTTCTACCCAGTGCGACGTGCCATGGAAATGTTCGTCATGGCCCCCTTCTGAGCTGCCATAAGAAAACACTCTGCTTAGGATTCTTCGAGGACCTCGTACCTGAAGTCACTCTGCTCGAGGAGAAAGTCAGCATCCTACCATGCTGTGGCGCTAACGGGATACTCAGCCTCAGCAGTTGTCTCAAGGTAAGGCCCTGAATTGCCACGCAGAAGCGGAGGCGTGCAGCAGTTTCCAGGAGGCCATATCCGTTGCTCTGCTTTATTTTAACGTCAGTACGCTTTGCAGGACATCTAGGAGCCTCGCGTGGGCACCCTATTCCCTGCAAGAACACTGAGGACCCTCAGTCCCCCATGGGCCTGCTAAGCCACATCCAGGCCCGTAGCCCTTTGGAGCTACTCTGTGTATGCCGAGCGTAGGGCAAGAGACTGCAGTCTTTCTTGGGACAGCTTGATTTCCCCAGCACTCCCACAGGTCCACGAACACTGTTCTAGCAGGTCCAACGTGCCGTGCAAGTCTGACTCATTGCCCTAGTCTGAGCTGCACTGAGAAAAACCCTCGGCTTCGCATTCCATCTGGGACCTCCTGCCTGAAGTCACCCTGCCTCCAGGAGAAAGTCGGCTTGCGTTCCAACTGCAACTAAAGCCCAGTTCCTCGGGTAACACTGCAGGCTTTTGAAGAGCCACGGGCCCGGAGGCCTAGCTGGGGCTTTCCTTGGTTGAGGCAGTTCGCTAGATGCAGAACACCGTGCTTCGAGGAGTTGATTCAGGGAAGTAACCACTTGGTAACCTGTGTCTCTTTGGACTTGTTAGAAAGCACAGGGATGTATGCTGCGTGTGCCCACGGAAATGGGGGCCTGATGGAACTAGCCTTGCTTTCCCGTTTTGAAAGCTCCATTCATGCTGCCTTGAAGCTACTTGAAAGTGACTGCTGTTGACAGGCCACTAGCCACTGTAGGCATGGCTCTGGGAAGAAAATGAGTTTTGTCTAGCTAAGCCGGGTGCTTCGATGGCCGGGGTGGAGCTCATCCTGCCACGCTCTAGAGCTAAAGGGAAACTCAACGTGAGTCCTGGCCTCGAGGTAAGTCCCTGAGTAACCGCGCAGAAAGGGCAGCGTGCAGCTGTTTCCATGAGGTATTAGTCGCTGTTCTGCTTTACTTTATTTTATTTTTTTAATTTTTTATTGTTGTTTTAAGATTGATTGATTGATTGATTGCTATGTTGGGTCTTCGTTTCTGTGCTAGGGCTCTCCCCAGTTGCGGTAAGTGGGGGCCACTCTTCATCGCGGTGCGTGGGCCTCTCAGTCTCGCGGCCTCCCTTGTTGCGGAGCACAGGCTCCAGAGGCGCAGGCTCAGTAGTTGTGGCTCACGGGCCCAGTTGCTCCACGGCATGTGGAATCCTCCCAGACCAGGGCTCGAACCCGTGTCCCCTGCATTGGCAGGCAGATTGTCAACCAGTGCGCCACCAGGGAAGCCCCTGTTCTGCTTTATTTTAAAGGAAGTACCCTTTGCAGGACTCCTAGGCCCCTCGGGTGTGCATCATTTTCCCTCCAAGATCCCT
Organism: Eschrichtius robustus; assembly: GCF_028021215.1. NCBI lineage: Eukaryota > Metazoa > Chordata > Mammalia > Artiodactyla > Eschrichtiidae > Eschrichtius > Eschrichtius robustus. Next base: position 514,286 of record NW_027175262.1, read on the forward strand.
GAGTACCTCCATACCCCTGTGTGCTTGCTGAGCAACATCAAGGCCCCAAGGTCGGTCTCTCGGAGGCCCTCTGTGTATGCCGAGTGATGGGCAACACACTGCTCGTTTTTCAAGGAGAGCTATATTTCCAGAGCACTGGAACAGTCTCAGGACCACATTTCTACCCAGTGCGACGTGCCATGGAAATGTTCGTCATGGCCCCCATCTGAGCTGCCATAAGAAAACACTCTGCTTAGGATTCTTCGCGGACCTCGTACCTGAAGTCACTCTGCTCGAGGAGAAAGTCAGCATCCTATCATGCTGTGTCGCTAACAGGACACTCAGCATCAGCACTTGCCTCGAGGTAAGGTCCTGAATTGCCATGCAGAAGCGGAGGCGTGCAGGAGTTTCCAGGAGGCCATAGCCGTTGCTCTGCATTATTTTAACGTCAGTACGCTTTGCAGGACATCTAGGAGCCTCGCGTGGGCACCCTATTCCCTGCAAGAACACTGAGGACCCTCAGTCCCCCATGGGCCTGCTAAGCCACATCCAGGCCCGTAGCCCTTTGGAGCTACTCTGTGTATGCCGAGCGTAGGGCAAGAGACTGCAGTCTTTCCTGGGACAGCTTGATTTCCCCAGCACTCCCACAGGTCCACGAACACTGTTCTAGCAGGTCCAACGTGCCTTGCAAGTCTGACTCATTGCCCCAGTCTGAGCTGCACTGAGAAAAACCCTCGGCCTCGTATTCCATCTGGGACCACGTGTCTGAAGTCACCCTGCCTCCAGGAGAATGTCGGCTTGCTTTCCAACTGCAACTAAAGCCCAGTTCCTCGGGTAACACTGCAGGCTTTTGAAGAGCCACGGGCCCGGAGGCCTAGCTGGGGCTTTCCTTGGTTGAGGCAGTTCGCTAGATGCAGAACACCGTGCTTCGAGGAGTTGATTCAGGGAAGTAACCACTTGGTAACCTGTGTCTCTTTGGACTTGTTAGAAAGCACAGGGTTGTATGCTGCGTGTGCCCGCGGAAATGGGGGCCTGATGGAACTAGCCTTGCTTTCCCGTTTTGAAAGCTCCATTCATGCTGCCTTGAAGCTACTTGAAAGTGACTGCTGTTGACAGGCCACTAGCCACTGTAGGCATGGCTCTGGGAAGAAAATGAGTTTTGTCTAGCTAAGCCGGGTGCTTCGATGGCCGGGGTGGAGCTCATCCTGCCACGCTCTAGAGCTAAAGGGAAACTCAACGTGAGTCCTGGCCTCGAGGTAAGTCCCTGAGTAACCGCGCAGAAAGGGCAGCGTGCAGCTGTTTCCATGAGGTATTAGTCGCTGTTCTGCTTTATTTTATTTTATTTTTTTAATTTTTTATTGTTGTTTTAAGATTGATTGATTGATTGATTGCTATGTTGGGTCTTCGTTTCTGTGCTAGGGCTCTCCCCAGTTGCGGTAAGTGGGGGCCACTCTTCATCGCGGTGCGTGGGCCTCTCAGTCTCGCGGCCTCCCTTGTTGCGGAGCACAGGCTCCAGAGGCGCAGGCTCAGTAGTTGTGGCTCACGGGCCCAGTTGCTCCACGGCATGTGGAATCCTCCCAGACCAGGGCTCGAACAGGTGTCCCCTGCATTGGCAGGCAGATTGTCAACCAGTGCGCCACCAGGAAAGCCCCTGTTCTGCTTTATTTTAAAGGAAGTACCCTTTCCAGGACTCTTAGGCCCCTCGGGTGTGCATCATTTTCCCTCCAAGTTCCCTGAGTACCTCCATACCCCTGTGTGCTTGCTGAGCAACATCAAGGCCCCAAGGTCGGTCTCTCGGAGGCCCTCTGTGTATGCCGAGTGATGGGCAACACACTGCTCGTTTTTCAAGGAGAGCTATATTTCCAGAGCACTGGAACAGTCTCAGGACCACATTTCTATCCAGTGCGACGTGCCATGGAAATGTTCGTCATGGCCCCCATCTGAGCTGCCATAAGAAAACACTCTGCTTAGGATTCTTCGCGGACCTCGTACCTGAAGTCACTCTGCTCGAGGAGAAAGTCAGCATCCTATCATGCTGTGTCGCTAACAGGACACTCAACATCAGCACTTCCCTCGAGGTAAGGTCCTGAATTGCCATGCAGAAGCGGAGGCGTGCAGGAGTTTCCTGGAGGCCATAGTCGTTGCTCTGCCTTATTTTAACGTCAGTACGCTTTGCAGGACATCTAGGAGCCTCGCGTGGGCACCCTATTCCCTGCAAGAACACTGAGGACCCTCAGTCCCCCATGGGCCTGCTAAGCCACATCCAGGCCCGTAGCCCTTCGGAGCCACTCTGTGTATGCCGGGTGTAGGGCAGCAGACTGCACTCTTTCTTGGGACATCTTGATTTCCCCAGCACTCCCACAGGTCCACGAACACTGTTCTAGCAGGTCAACGTGCCATGCAAGTCTGACTCATTGCCCTAGTCTGAGCTGCACTGAGAAAAACCCTCGGCCTCGTATTCCATCTGGGACCTCCTTCCTGAAGTCACCCTGCCTCCAGGAGAAAGTCGGCTTGCGTTCCAACTGCAACTAAAGGCCAGTTCCTCGGGTAACACTGCAGGCTTTTGAAGAGCCACGGGCCTGGAGGCCTAGCTGGGGCGTTCCTTGGTTGAGGCAGTTTGCTAGATGCGGAACACTCTGCTTCGAGGTGTTGATTCAGGGAAGGAACCACTGGGTAACCGGTGTCTCTTTGGACTTGTTAGAAAGCACAGGGATGTATGCTGCGTGTGCCCGCGGAAATGGGGGCCTGATGGAACTAGCCTTGCTTTCCCAATTTGAAAGCCCCATTCATGCTGCCTTGAAACTACTTGAAATTGACTGCTGTTGACAGGCCACTAGCCACTGTAGGCATGGCTCTGGGAAGACAATGAGTTTTGTCTAGGTAAGCCGGGTGCTTCGATGGCCGGGGTGGAGCTCATCCTGCCACGCTCTAGAGCTAAAGGGAAACTCAACGTGAGTACTGGCCTCCAGGTAAGTCCCTGAGTAACCGCGCAGAAAGGTCGGCGTGCAGCTCTTTCCATGAGGTATTAGTCGCTGTTCTGCTTTATTTTATTTTATTTTTTTAATTTTTTGTTGTTGTGTTAAGATTTATTGATTGATTGATTGATTGCTATGTTGGGTATTTGTTTCTGTGCTAGGGCTCTCCCCAGTTGCGGTAAGTGGGGGCCCCTCTTCATCGCGGTGCGTGGGCCTCTCAGTCTCGCGGCCTCCCTTGTTGCGGAGCACAGGCTCCAGAGGCGCAGGCTCAGTAGTTGTGGCTCACGGGCCCAGTTGCCCCACGGCATGTGGAATCCTCCCAGACCAGGGCTCGAACCCGTGTGCCCTGCATTGGCAGGCAGATTCTCCAACATAGCGCACCAGGGAAGCCCCTATTCTGCTTTATTTTAAAGGAAGTACCCTTTTCAGGACTCCTAGGCCCCTCGGGTGTGCATCATTTTCCCTCCAAGATCCGTGAGTACCTCCAGACCCCTGTGGGCTTGCTGAGCAACATCGAGGCCCCCAGGTCGGTCCCTCGGAGGCCCTCTGTGTATGCCGAGTGATGGGCAACACACTGCTCGTTTTTCAAGGAGAGCTATATTTCCAGAGCACTGGAACAGTCTCAGGACCACATTTCTACCCAGTGCGACGTGCCATGGAAATGTTCGTCATGGCCCCCTTCTGAGCTGCCATAAGAAAACACTGTGCTTAGGATTCTTCGAGGACCTCGTACCTGAAGTCACTCTGCTCGAAGAGAAAGTCAGCATCCTACCATGCTGTGGCGCTAACGGGATACTCAGCCTCAGCAGTTGTCTCAAGGTAAGGCCCTGAATTGCCACGCAGAAGCGGAGGCGTGCAGCAGTTTCCAGGAGGCCATAGCCGTTGCTCTGCATTATTTTAACGTCAGTACGCTTTGCAGGACATCTAGGAGCCTCGCGTGGGCACCCTATTCCCTGCAAGAACACTGAGGACCCTCAGTCCCCCATGGGCCTGCTAAGCCACATCCAGGCCCGTAGCCCTTTGGAGCTACTCTGTGTGTGCCGAGCGTAGGGCAAGAGACTGCAGTCTTTCCTGGGACAGCTTGATTTCCCCAGCACTCCCACAGGTCCACGAACACTGTTCTAGCAGGTCAACGTGCCGTGCAAGTCTGACTCATTGCCCTAGTCTGAGCTGCACTGAGAAAAACCCTCGGCCTCGTATTCCATCTGGGACCACGTGTCTGAAGTCACCCTGCCTCCAGGAGAATGTCGGCTTGCTTTCCAACTGCAACTAAAGCCCAGTTCCTCGGGTAACACTGCAGGCTTTTGAAGAGCCACGGGCCCGGAGGCCTAGCTGGGGCTTTCCTTGGTTGAGGCAGTTCGCTAGATGCAGAACACCGTGCTTCGAGGAGTTGATTCAGGGAAGTAACCACTTGGTAACCTGTGTCTCTTTGGACTTGTTAGAAAGCACAGGGTTGTATGCTGCGTGTGCCCGCGGAAATGGGGGCCTGATGGAACTAGCCTTGCTTTCCCGTTTTGAAAGCTCCATTCATGCTGCCTTGAAGCTACTTGAAAGTGACTGCTGTTGACAGGCCACTAGCCACTGTAGGCATGGCTCTGGGAAGAAAATGAGTTTTGTCTAGCTAAGCCGGGTGCTTCGATGGCCGGGGTGGAGCTCATCCTGCCACGCTCTAGAGCTAAAGGGAAACTCAACGTGAGTCCTGGCCTCGAGGTAAGTCCCTGAGTAACCGCGCAGAAAGGGCAGCGTGCAGCTGTTTCCATGAGGTATTAGTCGCTGTTCTGCTTTATTTTATTTTATTTTTTTAATTTTTTATTGTTGTTTTAAGATTGATTGATTGATTGATTGCTATGTTGGGTCTTCGTTTCTGTGCTAGGGCTCTCCCCAGTTGCGGTAAGTGGGGGCCACTCTTCATCGCGGTGCGTGGGCCTCTCAGTCTCGCGGCCTCCCTTGTTGCGGAGCACAGGCTCCAGAGGCGCAGGCTCAGTAGTTGTGGCTCACGGGCCCAGTTGCTCCACGGCATGTGGAATCCTCCCAGACCAGGGCTCGAACAGGTGTCCCCTGCATTGGCAGGCAGATTGTCAACCAGTGCGCCACCAGGAAAGCCCCTGTTCTGCTTTATTTTAAAGGAAGTACCCTTTCCAGGACTCTTAGGCCCCTCGGGTGTGCATCATTTTCCCTCCAAGTTCCCTGAGTACCTCCATACCCCTGTGTGCTTGCTGAGCAACATCAAGGCCCCAAGGTCGGTCTCTCGGAGGCCCTCTGTGTATGCCGAGTGATGGGCAACACACTGCTCGTTTTTCAAGGAGAGCTATATTTCCAGAGCACTGGAACAGTCTCAGGACCACATTTCTATCCAGTGCGACGTGCCATGGAAATGTTCGTCATGGCCCCCATCTGAGCTGCCATAAGAAAACACTCTGCTTAGGATTCTTCGCGGACCTCGTACCTGAAGTCACTCTGCTCGAGGAGAAAGTCAGCATCCTATCATGCTGTGTCGCTAACAGGACACTCAACATCAGCACTTCCCTCGAGGTAAGGTCCTGAATTGCCATGCAGAAGCGGAGGCGTGCAGGAGTTTCCTGGAGGCCATAGTCGTTGCTCTGCCTTATTTTAACGTCAGTACGCTTTGCAGGACATCTAGGAGCCTCGCGTGGGCACCCTATTCCCTGCAAGAACACTGAGGACCCTCAGTCCCCCATGGGCCTGCTAAGCCACATCCAGGCCCGTAGCCCTTCGGAGCCACTCTGTGTATGCCGGGTGTAGGGCAGCAGACTGCACTCTTTCTTGGGACATCTTGATTTCCCCAGCACTCCCACAGGTCCACGAACACTGTTCTAGCAGGTCAACGTGCCATGCAAGTCTGACTCATTGCCCTAGTCTGAGCTGCACTGAGAAAAACCCTCGGCCTCGTATTCCATCTGGGACCTCCTTCCTGAAGTCACCCTGCCTCCAGGAGAAAGTCGGCTTGCGTTCCAACTGCAACTAAAGGCCAGTTCCTCGGGTAACACTGCAGGCTTTTGAAGAGCCACGGGCCTGGAGGCCTAGCTGGGGCGTTCCTTGGTTGAGGCAGTTTGCTAGATGCGGAACACTCTGCTTCGAGGTGTTGATTCAGGGAAGGAACCACTGGGTAACCGGTGTCTCTTTGGACTTGTTAGAAAGCACAGGGATGTATGCTGCGTGTGCCCGCGGAAATGGGGGCCTGATGGAACTAGCCTTGCTTTCCCAATTTGAAAGCCCCATTCATGCTGCCTTGAAACTACTTGAAATTGACTGCTGTTGACAGGCCACTAGCCACTGTAGGCATGGCTCTGGGAAGACAATGAGTTTTGTCTAGGTAAGCCGGGTGCTTCGATGGCCGGGGTGGAGCTCATCCTGCCACGCTCTAGAGCTAAAGGGAAACTCAACGTGAGTACTGGCCTCCAGGTAAGTCCCTGAGTAACCGCGCAGAAAGGTCGGCGTGCAGCTCTTTCCATGAGGTATTAGTCGCTGTTCTGCTTTATTTTATTTTATTTTTTTAATTTTTTGTTGTTGTGTTAAGATTTATTGATTGATTGATTGATTGCTATGTTGGGTATTTGTTTCTGTGCTAGGGCTCTCCCCAGTTGCGGTAAGTGGGGGCCCCTCTTCATCGCGGTGCGTGGGCCTCTCAGTCTCGCGGCCTCCCTTGTTGCGGAGCACAGGCTCCAGAGGCGCAGGCTCAGTAGTTGTGGCTCACGGGCCCAGTTGCCCCACGGCATGTGGAATCCTCCCAGACCAGGGCTCGAACCCGTGTGCCCTGCATTGGCAGGCAGATTCTCCAACATAGCGCACCAGGGAAGCCCCTATTCTGCTTTATTTTAAAGGAAGTACCCTTTTCAGGACTCCTAGGCCCCTCGGGTGTGCATCATTTTCCCTCCAAGATCCGTGAGTACCTCCAGACCCCTGTGGGCTTGCTGAGCAACATCGAGGCCCCCAGGTCGGTCCCTCGGAGGCCCTCTGTGTATGCCGAGTGATGGGCAACACACTGCTCGTTTTTCAAGGAGAGCTATATTTCCAGAGCACTGGAACAGTCTCAGGACCACATTTCTACCCAGTGCGACGTGCCATGGAAATGTTCGTCATGGCCCCCTTCTGAGCTGCCATAAGAAAACACTGTGCTTAGGATTCTTCGAGGACCTCGTACCTGAAGTCACTCTGCTCGAAGAGAAAGTCAGCATCCTACCATGCTGTGGCGCTAACGGGATACTCAGCCTCAGCAGTTGTCTCAAGGTAAGGCCCTGAATTGCCACGCAGAAGCGGAGGCGTGCAGCAGTTTCCAGGAGGCCATAGCCGTTGCTCTGCATTATTTTAACGTCAGTACGCTTTGCAGGACATCTAGGAGCCTCGCGTGGGCACCCTATTCCCTGCAAGAACACTGAGGACCCTCAGTCCCCCATGGGCCTGCTAAGCCACATCCAGGCCCGTAGCCCTTTGGAGCTACTCTGTGTATGCCGAGCGTAGGGCAAGAGACTGCAGTCTTTCCTGGGACAGCTTGATTTCCCCAGCACTCCCACAGGTCCACGAACACTGTTCTAGCAGGTCAACGTGCCGTGCAAGTCTGACTCATTGCCCTAGTCTGAGCTGCACTGAGAAAAACCCTCGGCCTCGTATTCCATCTGGGACCACGTGTCTGAAGTCACCCTGCCTCCAGGAGAATGTCGGCTTGCTTTCCAACTGCAACTAAAGCCCAGTTCCTCGGGTAACACTGCAGGCTTTTGAAGAGCCACGGGCCCGGAGGCCTAGCTGGGGCTTTCCTTGGTTGAGGCAGTTCGCTAGATGCAGAACACCGTGCTTCGAGGAGTTGATTCAGGGAAGTAACCACTTGGTAACCTGTGTCTCTTTGGACTTGTTAGAAAGCACAGGGTTGTATGCTGCGTGTGCCCGCGGAAATGGGGGCCTGATGGAACTAGCCTTGCTTTCCCGTTTTGAAAGCTCCATTCATGCTGCCTTGAAGCTACTTGAAAGTGACTGCTGTTGACAGGCCACTAGCCACTGTAGGCATGGCTCTGGGAAGACAATGAGTTTTGTCGAGGTAAGCCGGGTGCTTCGATGGCCGGGGTGGAGCTCATCCTGCCACGCTCTAGAGCTAAAGGGAAACTCAACGTGAGTACTGGCCTCCAAGTAAGTCCCTGAGTAACCGCGCAGAAAGGTCAGCGTGCAGCTCTTTCCATGAGGTATTAGTCGCTGTTCTGGTTTATTTTATTTTATTTTTTTAATTTTTTGTTGTTGTTTTAAGATTTATTGATTGATTGATTGCTATGTTGGGTCTTCGTTTCTGTGCTAGGGCTCTCTCCAGTTGCGGTAAGTGGGGGCCCCTCTTCATCGCGGTGCGTAGGCCTCTCAGTCTCGCGGCCTCCCTTGTTGCGGAGCACAGGCTCCAGAGGCGCAGGCTCAGTAGTTGTGGCTCACGGACCCAGTTGCTCCGCGGCATGTGGAATCCTTCCAGACCAGGGCTCGAACCCGTGTCCCCTGCATTGGCAGGCAGATAGTCAACCAGTGCGCCACCAGGGAAGCCCCTGTTCTGCTTTATTTTAAAGGAAGTACCTTTTCCAGGACTCTTAGGCCCTCGGGTGTGCTTTATTTTCCCTCCAGGATCCCTGAGTGCCGCCAGACCCCTGTGGGCTTGCTGAGTAACATCGAGGCCTAAAGGTCGGTCCCTCGGAGGCCCTCTGTGTATGCCGAGTGATGGGCAACACACTGCTCGTTCTTTAAGGAGAGCTATATTTCCAGAGCACTGGAACAGTCTCAGGACCACATTTCTACCCTGTGCGACGTGCCATGGAATTGTTCGTCATGGCCCCGGTCTGAGCTTCATAAGAAAACTCTCTGCTTAGGATTCTTCGAGGACCTCGTACCTGAAGTCACTCTGCTCGAGGAGAAAGTCAGCATCCTACCATGCTGTGGCGCTAACGGGACACTCAGGGTCAGCAGTTGTCTCAACGTAAGGCCCTGAATTGCCATGGAGAAGCAGAGGCGTGCTGCAGATTCCAGGAGCCCATAGCGGTTGCTCTGAATTATTTTAACGTCAGTACGCTTTGCAAGAAATCTAGGAGCCTCGCGTGGGCACCCTATTCCGTGCAAGAACACTGAGTACCCTCAGGCCCCCATGGGCCTGCTAAGCCACATCCAGGCCCGTAGCCCTTCGGAGCCACTCTGTGTATGCCGGGTGTAGGGCAACAGACTGCACTCTTTCTTGGGACAGCTTGATTTCCCCAGCACTCCCACAGGTCCACGAACACTGTTCTAGCAGGTCCAACGTGCCGTGCAAGTCTGACTCATTGCCCTAGTCTGAGCTGCACTGAAAAAAACCCTCGGCTTCGCATTCAATCTGGGACCTCCTGCCTGAAGTCACCCTGCCTCCAGGAGAAAGTCGGCTTGCGTTCCAACTGCAACTAAAACCCAGTTCCTCGGGTAACACTGCAGGCTTTTGAAGAGCCACGGGCCTGGAGGCCTAGCTGGGGCGTTCCTTGGTTGAAGCAGTTTGCTAGATGCAGAACACCGTGCTTCGAGGAGTTGATTCAGGGAAGTAACCACTTGGTAACCTGTGTCTCTTTGGACTTGTTAGAAAGCACAGGGATGTATGCTGCGTGTGCCCGCGGAAATGGGGGCCTGATGGAACTAGCCTTGCTTTCCCGTTTTGAAAGCTCCATTCATGCTGCCTTGAAGCTACTTGAAAGTGACTGCTGTTGACAGGACACTAGCCACTGTAGGCATGGCTCTGGGAAGAAAATGAGTTTTGTCTAGCTAAGCCGAGTGCTTCGATGGATGGGGTGGAGCTCATCCTGCCACGCTCTAGAGCTAAAGGGAAACTCAACGTGAGTCCTGGCCTCCAAGTAAGTCCCTGAGTAACTGCGCAGAAAGGGCTGCATGCAGCTGTTTCCATGAGGTATTAGTCGCTGTTCTGCTTTATTTTATTTTATTTTTTTAATTTTTTATTGTTGTTTTAAGATTTATTGTTTGATTGATTGCTATGTTGGGTCTTCGTTTCTGTGCTAGGTCTCTCCCCATTTGCGGTAAGTGGGGGCCACTCTTCATCGCGGTGCGTGGGCCTCTCAGTCTCGCGGCCTCCCTTGTTGTGGAGCACAGGCTCCAGAGGCGCAGGCTCAGTAGTTGTGGCTCACGGGCCCAGTTGCCCCACGGCATGTGGAATCCTCCCAGACCAGGGCTCGAACCCGTATCCCCTGCATTGGCAGGCAGATTGTCAAACAGTGCGCCACCAGGGAAACCCCTGTTCTGCTTTATTTTAAAGGAAGTACCCTTTGCAGGACTCCTAGGCCCCTCGGGTGTGCATCATTTTCCCTCCAAATCCCTGAGTACCTCCATACCCCTGTGTGCTTGCTGAGCAACATCAAGGCCCCAAGGTCGGTCTCTCGGAGGCCCTCTGTGTATGCCGAGTGATGGGCAACACACTGCTCGTTTTTCAAGGAGAGCTATATTTCCAGAGCACTGGAACAGTCTCAGGACCACATTTCTACCCAGTGCGACGTGCCATGGAAATGTTCGTCATGGCCCCCATCTGAGCTGCCATAAGAAAACACTCTGCTTAGGATTCTTCGCGGACCTCGTACCTGAAGTCACTCTGCTCGAGGAGAAAGTCAGCATCCTATCATGCTGTGTCGCTAACAGGACACTCAGCATCAGCACTTGCCTCGAGGTAAGGTCCTGAATTGCCATGCAGAAGCGGAGGCGTGCAGGAGTTTCCAGGAGGCCATAGCCGTTGCTCTGCATTATTTTAACGTCAGTACGCTTTGCAGGACATCTAGGAGCCTCGCGTGGGCACCCTATTCCCTGCAAGAACACTGAGGACCCTCAGTCCCCCATGGGCCTGCTAAGCCACATCCAGGCCCGTAGCCCTTTGGAGCTACTCTGTGTATGCCGAGCGTAGGGCAAGAGACTGCAGTCTTTCTTGGGACAGCTTGATTTCCCCAGCACTCCCACAGGTCCACGAACACTGTTCTAGCAGGTCCAACGTGCCGTGCAAGTCTGACTCATTGCCCTAGTCTGAGCTGCACTGAGAAAAACCCTCGGGTTCGTATTCCATCTGGGACCCCGTGTCTGAAGTCACCCTGCCTCCAGGAGAATGTCGGCTTGCTTTCCAACTGCAACTAAAGCCCAGTTCCTCGGGTAACACTGCAGGCTTTTGAAGAGCCACGGGCCCGGAGGCCTAGCTGGGGCTTTCCTTGGTTGAGGCAGTTCGCTAGATGCAGAACACCGTGCTTCGAGGAGTTGATTCAGGGAAGTAACCACTTGGTAACCTGCGTCTCTTTGGACTTGTTAGAAAGCACAGGGATGTATGCTGCGTGTGCCCGCGGAAATGGGGGCCTGATGGAACTAGCCTTGCTTTCCCGTTTTGAAAGCTCCATTCATGCTGCCTTGAAGCTACTTGAAAGTGACTGCTGTTGACAGGCCACTAGCCACTGTAGGCATGGCTCTGGGAAGAAAATGAGTTTTGTCTAGCTAAGCCGGGTGCTTCGATGGCCGGGGTGGAGCTCATCCTGCCACGCTCTAGAGCTAAAGGGAAACTCAACGTGAGTCCTGGCCTCGAGGTAAGTCCCTGAGTAACCGCGCAGAAAGGGCAGCGTGCAGCTGTTTCCATGAGGTATTAGTCGCTGTTCTGCTTTATTTTATTTTATTTTTTTAATTTTTTATTGTTGTTTTAAGATTGATTGATTAATTGATTGATTGCTATGTTGGGTCTTCGTTTCTGTGCTAGGGCTCTCCCCAGTTGCGGTAAGTGGGGGCCCCTCTTCATCGCGGTGCGTGGGCCTCTCAGTCTCGCGGCCTCCCTTGTTGTGGAGCACAGGCTCCAGAGGCGCAGGCTCAGTAGTTGTGGCTCACGGGCCCAGTTGCCCCACGGCATGTGGAATCCTCCCAGACCAGGGCTCGAACCCGTGTGCCCTGCATTGGCAGGCAGATTCTCAACCACAGCGCCAGCAGGGAAGCCCCTATTCTGCTTTATTTTAAAGGAAGTACCCTTTTCAGGACTCCTAGGCCCCTCGGGTGTGCATCATTTTCCCTCCAAGATCCGTGAGTACCTCCAGACCCCTGTGGGCTTGCTGAGCAACATCGAGGCCCCAAGGTCGGTCCCTCGGAGGCCCTCTGTGTATGCCGAGTGATGGGCAACACACTGCTCGTTTTTCAAGGAGCGCTATATTTCCAGAGCACTGGAACAGTCTCAGGACCACATTTCTACCCAGTGCGACGTGCCATGGAAGTGTTCGTCATGGCCCCCTTCTGAGCTGCCATAAGAAAACACTGTGCTTAGGATTCTTCGAGGACCTCGTACCTGAAGTCACTCTGCTCGAGGAGAAAGTCAGCATCCTACCATGCTGTGGCGCTAACGGGATACTCAGCCTCAGCAGTTGTCTCAAGGTAAGGCCCTGAATTGCCATGCAGAAGCGGAGGCGTGCAGGAGTTTCCAGGAGGCCATAGCCGTTGCTCTGCATTATTTTAACGTCAGTACGCTTTGCAGGACATCTAGGAGCCTCGCGTGGGCACCCGATTCCCTGCAAGAACACTGAGGACCCTCAGTCCCCCATGGGCCTGCTAAGCCACATCCAGGCCCGTAGCCCTTTGGAGCTACTCTGTGTATGCCGAGCGTAGGGCAAGAGACTGCAGTCTTTCTTGGGACAGCTTGATTTCCCCAGCACTCCCACAGGTCCACGAACACTGTTCTAGCAGGTCCAACGTGCCGTGCAAGTCTGACTCATTGCCCTAGTCTGAGCTGCACTGAGAAAAACCCTCGGCTTCGCATTCCATCTGGGACCTCCTGCCTGAAGTCACCCTGCCTCCAGGAGAAAGTCGGCTTGCGTTCCAACTGCAACTAAAGCCCAGTTCCTCGGGTAACACAGCAGGCTTTTGAAGAGCCACGGGCCTGGAGGCCTAGCTGGGGCGTTCCTTGGTTGAGGCAGTTTGCTAGATGCGGAACACTCTGCTTCGAGGCGTTGATTCAGGGAAGGAACCACTGGGTAACCTGTGTCTCTTTGGATTTGTTAGAAAGCACAGGGATATATGCTGCGTGTGTCCGCGGAAATGGGGGCCTGATGGAACTAGCCTTGCTTTCCCATTTTGAAAGCCCCATTCATGCTGCCTTGAAACTGCTTGAAATTGACTTCTGTTGACAGGCCACTAGCCACTGTAGGCATGGCTCTGGGAAGACAATGAGTTTTGTCTAGGTAAGCCGGGTGCTTCGATCGCCGGGGTAGAGCTCATCCTGCCACGCTCTAGAGCTAAAGGGAAACTCAACGTGAGTACTGGCCTCCAAGTAAGTCCCTGAGTAACCGCGCAGAAAGGGCGGCATGTACCTGTTTCCATGAGGTATTAGTCGCTGTTCTGCTTTATTTTATTTTATTTTTTTAATTTTTTATTGTTGTTTTAAGATTGATTGATTGATTGATTGCTATGTTGGGTCTTCGTTTCTGTGCTAGGTCTCTCCCCAGTTGCGGTAAGTGGGGGCCACTCTTCATCGCGGTGCGTGGGCCTCTCAGTCTCGCGGCCTCCCTTGTTGTGGAGCACAGGCTCCAGAGGCGCAGGCTCAGTAGTTGTGGCTCACGGGCCCAGTTGCTCCACGGCATGTGGAATCCTCCCAGACCAGGGCTCGAACCCGTGTCCCCTGCATTGGCAGGCAGATTGTCAACCACTGCGCCACCAGGGAAGCCCCTGTTCTGCTTTATTTTAAAGGAAGTACCCTTTGCAGGACTCCTAGACCCCTCGGGTGTGCATCATTTTCCCTCCAACATCCCTGAGTACCTCCATACCCCTGTGTGCTTGCTGAGCAACATCAAGGCCCCAAGGTCGGTCTCTCGGAGGCCCTCTGTGTATGCCGAGTGATGGGCAACACACTGCTCGTTTTTCAAGGAGAGCTATATTTCCAGAGCACTGGAACAGTCTCAGGACCACATTTCTACCCAGTGCGACCTGCCATGGAAATGTTCGTCATGGCCCACATCTGAGCTTCCATAAGAAAACACTCTGCTTAGGATTCTTCGCGGACCTCGTACCTGAAGTCACTCTGCTCGAGGAGAAAGTCAGCATCCTATCATGCTGTGTCGCTAACAGGACACTCAGCATCAGCACTTGCCTCGAGGTAAGGTCCTGAATTGCCATGCAGAAGCGGAGGCGTGCAGGAGTTTCCAGGAGGCCATAGCCGTTGCTCTGCATTATTTTAACGTCAGTACGCTTTGCAGGACATCTAGGAGCCTCGCGTGGGCACCCTATTCCCTGCAAGAACACTGAGGACCCTCAGTCCCCCATGGGCCTGCTAAGCCACATCCAGGCCCGTAGCCCTTTGGAGCTACTCTGTGTATGCCGAGCGTAGGGCAAGAGACTGCAGTCTTTCTTGGGACAGCTTGATTTCCCCAGCACTCCCACAGGTCCACGAACAATGTTCTAGCAGGTCCAACGTGCCGTGCAAGTCTGACTCATTGCCCTAGTCTGAGCTGCACTGAGAAAAACCCTCGGCTTCGCATTCCATCTGGGACCTCCTGCCTGAAGTCACCCTGCCTCCAGGAGAATGTCGGCTTGCTTTCCAACTGCAACTAAAACCCAGTTCCTCGGGAAACACTGCAGGCTTTTGAAGAGCCACGGGCCCGGAGGCCTAGCTGGGGCTTTCCTTGGTTGAGGCAGTTCGCTAGATGCAGAACACCGTGCTTCGAGGAGTTGATTCAGGGAAGTAACCACTTGGTAACCTGTGTCTCTTTGGACTTGTTAGAAAGCACAGGGATGTATGCTGCGTGTGCCCGCGGAAATGGGGGCCTGATGGAACTAGCCTTGCTTTCCCGTTTTGAAAGCTCCATTCATGCTGCCTTGAAGCTACTTGAAAGTGACTGCTGTTGACAGGCCACTAGCCACTGTAGGCATGGCTCTGGGAAGAAAATGAGTTTTGTCTAGCTAAGCCGGGTGCTTCGATGGCCGGGGTGGAGCTCATCCTGCCACGCTCTAGAGCTAAAGGGAAACTCAACGTGAGTCCTGGCCTCGAGGTAAGTCCCTGAGTAACCGCGCAGAAAGGGCAGCGTGCAGCTCTTTCCATGAGGTATTAGTCGCTGTTCTTCTTTATTTTATTTTATTTTTTTAATTTTTTGTTGTTGTTTTAAGATTTATTGATTGATTGATTGATTGCTATGTTGGGTATTCGTTTCTGTGCTAGGGCTCTCCCCAGTTGCGGTAAGTGTGGGCCACTCTTCATCGCGGTGCGTGGGCCTCTCTGTCTCGCGGCCTCCCTTGTTGCGGAGCACAGGCTCCAGAGGCACAGGCTCAGTAGTTGTGGCTCACGGGCCCAGTTGCCCCACGGCATGTGGAATCCTCCCAGACCAGGGCTCGAACCCGTGTGCCCTGCATTGGCAGGCAGATTCTCAACCACAGCGCCACCAGGGAAGCCCCTATTCTGCTTTATTTTAAAGGAAGTACCCTTTTCAGGACTCCTAGGCCCCTCGGGTGTGCATCATTTTCCCTCCAAGATCCGTGAGTACCTCCAGACCCCTGTGGGCTTGCTGAGCAACATCGAGGCCCCAAGGTCGGTCCCTCGGAGGCCCTCTGTGTATGCCGAGTGATGGGCAACACACTGCTCGTTTTTCAAGGAGAGCTATATTTCCAGAGCACTGGAACAGTCTCAGGACCACATTTCTACCCAGTGCGACGTGCCATGGAAGTGTTCGTCATGGCCCCCTTCTGAGCTGCCATAAGAAAACACTCTGCTTAGGATTCTTCGAGGACCTCGTACCTGAAGTCACTCTGCTCGAGGAGAAAGTCAGCATCCTACCATGCTGTGGCGCTAACGGGATACTCAGCCTCAGCAGTTGTCTCAAGGTAAGGCCCTGAATTGCCATGCAGAAGCGGAGGCGTGCAGGAGTTTCCAGGAGGCCATAGCCGTTGCTCTGCATTATTTTAACGTCAGTACGCTTTGCAGGACATCTAGGAGCCTCGCGTGGGCACCCTATTCCCTGCAAGAACACTGAGGACTCTCAGGCCCCCATGGGCCTGCTAAGCTACATCCAGGCCCGTAGCCCTTTGGAGCTACTCTGTGTATGCCGAGCGTAGGGCAAGAGACTGCAGTCTTTCTTGGGACAGCTTGATTTCCCGAGCACTCCCACAGGTCCACGAACACTGTTCTAGCAGGTCCAACGTGCCGTGCAAGTCTGACTCATTGCCCTAGTCTGAGCTGCACTGAGAAAAACCCTCGGCTTCTTATTCCATCTGGGACCCCGTGTCTGAAGTCACCCTGCCTCCAGGAGAATGTCGGCTTGCTTTCCAACTGCAACTAAAGCCCAGTTCCTCGGGTAACACTGCAGGCTTTTGAA
Source organism: Eschrichtius robustus (assembly GCF_028021215.1). Classification (NCBI taxonomy): domain Eukaryota; kingdom Metazoa; phylum Chordata; class Mammalia; order Artiodactyla; family Eschrichtiidae; genus Eschrichtius; species Eschrichtius robustus. Next base: position 530,553 of record NW_027175262.1, read on the forward strand.
GAGCCACGGGCCCGGAGGCCTAGCTGGGGCTTTCCTTGGTTGAGGCAGTTCGCTAGATGCAGAACACCGTGCTTCGAGGAGTTGATTCAGGGAAGTAACCACTTGGTAACCTGCGTCTCTTTGGACTTGTTAGAAAGCACAGGGATGTATGCTGCGTGTGCCCGCGGAAATGGGGGCCTGATGGAACTAGCCTTGCTTTCCCGTTTTGAAAGCTCCATTCATGCTGCCTTGAAGCTACTTGAAAGTGACTGCTGTTGACAGGCCACTAGCCACTGTAGGCATGGCTCTGGGAAGAAAATGAGTTTTGTCTAGCTAAGCCGGGTGCTTCGATGGCCGGGGTGGAGCTCATCCTGCCACGCTCTAGAGCTAAAGGGAAACTCAACGTGAGTCCTGGCCTCGAGGTAAGTCCCTGAGTAACCGCGCAGAAAGGGCAGCGTGCAGCTCTTTCCATGAGGTATTAGTCGCTGTTCTGCTTTATTTTATTTTATTTTTTTAATTTTTTATTGTTGTTTTAAGATTGATTGATTAATTGATTGATTGCTATGTTGGGTCTTCGTTTCTGTGCTAGGGCTCTCCCCAGTTGCGGTAAGTGGGGGCCCCTCTTCATCGCGGTGCGTGGGCCTCTCAGTCTCGCGGCCTCCCTTGTTGCGGAGCACAGGCTCCAGAGGCGCAGGCTCAGTAGTTGTGGCTCACGGGCCCAGTTGCCCCACGGCATGTGGAATCCTCCCAGACCAGGGCTCGAACCCGTGTGCCCTGCATTGGCAGGCAGATTCTCAACCACAGCGCCACCAGGGAAGCCCCTATTCTGCTTTATTTTAAAGGAAGTACCCTTTTCAGGACTCCTAGGCCCCTCGGGTGTGCATCATTTTCCCTCCAAGATCCGTGAGTACCTCCAGACCCCTGTGGGCTTGCTGAGCAACATCCAGGCCCCCAGGTCTGTCCCTCGGAGGCCCTCTGTGTATGCCGAGTGATGGGCAACACACTGCTCGTTTGTCAAGGAGAGCTATATTTCCAGAGCACTGGAACAGTCTCAGGACCACATTTCTACCCAGTGCGACGTGCCATGGAAGTGTTCGTCATGGCCCCCGTCTGAGCTGCCATAAGAAAACACTCTGCTTAGGATTCTTCGCGGACCTCGTACCTGAAGTCACTCTGCTCGAGGAGAAAGTCAGCATCCTACCATGCTGTGGCGCTAACGGGATACTCAGCGCCAGCAGTTGTCTCAAGGTAAGGCCCTGAATTGCCATGCAGAAGCGGAGGCTTGCAGGAGTTTCCAGGAGGCCATAGCCGTTGCTCTGCATTATTTTAACGTCAGTACGCTTTGCAGGACATCTAGGAGCCTCGCGTGGGCACCCTATTCCCTGCAAGAACACTGAGTACCCTCAGGCCCCCATGGGCCTGCTAAGCCACATCCAGGCCCGTAGCCCTTCGGAGCCACTCTGTGTATGCCGGGTGTAGGGCAACAGACTGCCCTCTTTCTTGGGACAGCTTGATTTCCCCAGCACTCCCACAGGTCCACGAACACTGTTCTAGCAGGTCCAACGTGCCGTGCAAGTCTGACTCATTGCCCTAGTCTGAGCTGCACTGAGAAAAACCCTCGGCTTCGCATTCCATCTGGGACCTCCTGCCTGAAGTCACCCTGCCTCCAGGAGAAAGTCGGCTTGCGTTCCAACTGCAACTAAAGGCCAGTTCCTCGGGTAACACTGCAGGCTTTTGAAGAGCCACGGGCCTGGAGGCCTAGCTGGGGCGTTCCTTGGTTGAGGCAGTTTGCTAGATGCGGAACACTCTGCTTCGAGGCGTTGATTCAGGGAAGGAACCACTGGGTAACCTGTGTCTCTTTGGACTTGTTAGAAAGCACAGGGATGTATGCTGCGTGTGCCCGCGGAAATGGGGGCCTGATGGAACTAGCCTTGCTTTCCCATTTTGAAAGCCCCATTCATGCTGCCTTGAAACTACTTGAAATTGACTGCTGTTGACAGGCCACTAGCCACTGTAGGCATGGCTCTGGGAAGACAATGAGTTTTGTCTAGGTAAGCCGGGTGCTTCGATGGCCGGGGTGGAGCTCATCCTGCCACGCTCTAGAGCTAAAGGGAAACTCAACGTGAGTACTGGCCTCCAGGTAAGTCCCTGAGTAACCGCGCAGAAAGGTCGGCGTGCAGCTCTTTCCATGAGGTATTAGTCGCTGTTCTGCTTTATTTTATTTTATTTTTTTAATTTTTTGTTGTTGTTTTAAGATTTATTGATTGATTGATTGCTATGTTGGGTCTTCGTTTCTGTGCTAGGGCTCTCTCCAGTTGCGGTAAGTGGGGGCCACTCTTCATCGCGGTGCGTGGGCCTCTCAGTCTCGCGGCCTCCCTTGTTGCGGAGCACAGGCTCCAGAGGCGCAGGCTCAGTAGTTGTGGCTCACGGGTCCGGTTGCTCCACGGCATGTGGAATCCTCCCAGACCAGGGCTCGAACCCGTGTCCCCTGCATTGGCAGGCAGATTGTCAACCAGTGCGCCACCAGGGAAGCCCCTGTTCTGCTTTATTTTAAAGGAAGTACCCTTTTCAGGACTCCTAGGCCCCTCGGGTGTGCATCATTTTCCCTCCAAGATCCCTGAGTACCTCCATACCCCTGTGTGCTTGCTGAGCAACATCAAGGCCCCAAGGTCGGTCTCTCGGAGGCCCTCTGTGTATGCCGAGTGATGGGCAACACACTGCTCGTTTTTCAAGGAGAGCTATATTTCCAGAGCACTGGAACAGTCTCAGGACCACATTCCTACCCAGTGCGACGTGCCATGAAAATGTTCGTCATGGCCCCCATCTGAGCTGCCATAAGAAAACACTCTGCTTAGGATTCTTCGCGGACCTCGTACCTGAAGTCACTCTGCTCGAGGAGAAAGTCAGCATCCTATCATGCTGTGTCGCTAACAGGACACTCAGCATCAGCACTTGCCTCGAGGTAAGGTCCTGAATTGCCATGCAGAAGCGGAGGCGTGCAGGAGTTTCCAGGAGGCCATAGCCGTTGCTCTGCATTATTTTAACGTCAGTACGCTTTGCAGGACATCTAGGAGCCTCGCGTGGGCACCCTATTCCCTGCAAGAACACTGAGGACCCTCAGTCCCCCATGGGCCTGCTAAGCCACATCCAGGCCCGTAGCCCTTTGGAGCTACTCTGTGTGTGCCGAGCGTAGGGCAAGAGACTGCAGTCTTTCCTGGGACAGCTTGATTTCCCCAGCACTCCCACAGGTCCACGAACACTGTTCTAGCAGGTCAACGTGCCGTGCAAGTCTGACTCATTGCCCTAGTCTGAGCTGCACTGAGAAAAACCCTCGGCCTCGTATTCCATCTGGGACCACGTGTCTGAAGTCACCCTGCCTCCAGGAGAATGTCGGCTTGCTTTCCAACTGCAACTAAAGCCCAGTTCCTCGGGTAACACTGCAGGCTTTTGAAGAGCCACGGGCCCGGAGGCCTAGCTGGGGCTTTCCTTGGTTGAGGCAGTTCACTAGATGCAGAACACCGTGCTTCGAGGAGTTGATTCAGGGAAGTAACCACTTGGTAACCTGTGTCTCTTTGGACTTGTTAGAAAGCACAGGGTTGTATGCTGCGTGTGCCCGCGGAAATGGGGGCCTGATGGAACTAGCCTTGCTTTCCCGTTTTGAAAGCTCCATTCATGCTGCCTTGAAGCTACTTGAAAGTGACTGCTGTTGACAGGCCACTAGCCACTGTAGGCATGGCTCTGGGAAGAAAATGAGTTTTGTCTAGCTAAGCCGGGTGCTTCGATGGCCGGGGTGGAGCTCATCCTGCCACGCTCTAGAGCTAAAGGGAAACTCAACGTGAGTCCTGGCCTCGAGGTAAGTCCCTGAGTAACCGCGCAGAAAGGGCAGCGTGCAGCTGTTTCCATGAGGTATTAGTCGCTGTTCTGCTTTATTTTATTTTATTTTTTTAATTTTTTATTGTTGTTTTAAGATTGATTGATTGATTGATTGCTATGTTGGGTCTTCGTTTCTGTGCTAGGGCTCTCCCCAGTTGCGGTAAGTGGGGGCCACTCTTCATCGCGGTGCGTGGGCCTCTCAGTCTCGCGGCCTCCCTTGTTGCGGAGCACAGGCTCCAGAGGCGCAGGCTCAGTAGTTGTGGCTCACGGGCCCAGTTGCTCCACGGCATGTGGAATCCTCCCAGACCAGGGCTCGAACAGGTGTCCCCTGCATTGGCAGGCAGATTGTCAACCAGTGCGCCACCAGGAAAGCCCCTGTTCTGCTTTATTTTAAAGGAAGTACCCTTTCCAGGACTCTTAGGCCCCTCGGGTGTGCATCATTTTCCCTCCAAGTTCCCTGAGTACCTCCATACCCCTGTGTGCTTGCTGAGCAACATCAAGGCCCCAAGGTCGGTCTCTCGGAGGCCCTCTGTGTATGCCGAGTGATGGGCAACACACTGCTCGTTTTTCAAGGAGAGCTATATTTCCAGAGCACTGGAACAGTCTCAGGACCACATTTCTATCCAGTGCGACGTGCCATGGAAATGTTCGTCATGGCCCCCATCTGAGCTGCCATAAGAAAACACTCTGCTTAGGATTCTTCGCGGACCTCGTACCTGAAGTCACTCTGCTCGAGGAGAAAGTCAGCATCCTATCATGCTGTGTCGCTAACAGGACACTCAACATCAGCACTTCCCTCGAGGTAAGGTCCTGAATTGCCATGCAGAAGCGGAGGCGTGCAGGAGTTTCCTGGAGGCCATAGTCGTTGCTCTGCCTTATTTTAACGTCAGTACGCTTTGCAGGACATCTAGGAGCCTCGCGTGGGCACCCTATTCCCTGCAAGAACACTGAGGACCCTCAGTCCCCCATGGGCCTGCTAAGCCACATCCAGGCCCGTAGCCCTTCGGAGCCACTCTGTGTATGCCGGGTGTAGGGCAGCAGACTGCACTCTTTCTTGGGACATCTTGATTTCCCCAGCACTCCCACAGGTCCACGAACACTGTTCTAGCAGGTCAACGTGCCATGCAAGTCTGACTCATTGCCCTAGTCTGAGCTGCACTGAGAAAAACCCTCGGCCTCGTATTCCATCTGGGACCTCCTTCCTGAAGTCACCCTGCCTCCAGGAGAAAGTCGGCTTGCGTTCCAACTGCAACTAAAGGCCAGTTCCTCGGGTAACACTGCAGGCTTTTGAAGAGCCACGGGCCTGGAGGCCTAGCTGGGGCGTTCCTTGGTTGAGGCAGTTTGCTAGATGCGGAACACTCTGCTTCGAGGTGTTGATTCAGGGAAGGAACCACTGGGTAACCGGTGTCTCTTTGGACTTGTTAGAAAGCACAGGGATGTATGCTGCGTGTGCCCGCGGAAATGGGGGCCTGATGGAACTAGCCTTGCTTTCCCAATTTGAAAGCCCCATTCATGCTGCCTTGAAACTACTTGAAATTGACTGCTGTTGACAGGCCACTAGCCACTGTAGGCATGGCTCTGGGAAGACAATGAGTTTTGTCTAGGTAAGCCGGGTGCTTCGATGGCCGGGGTGGAGCTCATCCTGCCACGCTCTAGAGCTAAAGGGAAACTCAACGTGAGTACTGGCCTCCAGGTAAGTCCCTGAGTAACCGCGCAGAAAGGTCGGCGTGCAGCTCTTTCCATGAGGTATTAGTCGCTGTTCTGCTTTATTTTATTTTATTTTTTTAATTTTTTGTTGTTGTGTTAAGATTTATTGATTGATTGATTGATTGCTATGTTGGGTATTTGTTTCTGTGCTAGGGCTCTCCCCAGTTGCGGTAAGTGGGGGCCCCTCTTCATCGCGGTGCGTGGGCCTCTCAGTCTCGCGGCCTCCCTTGTTGCGGAGCACAGGCTCCAGAGGCGCAGGCTCAGTAGTTGTGGCTCACGGGCCCAGTTGCCCCACGGCATGTGGAATCCTCCCAGACCAGGGCTCGAACCCGTGTGCCCTGCATTGGCAGGCAGATTCTCCAACATAGCGCACCAGGGAAGCCCCTATTCTGCTTTATTTTAAAGGAAGTACCCTTTTCAGGACTCCTAGGCCCCTCGGGTGTGCATCATTTTCCCTCCAAGATCCGTGAGTACCTCCAGACCCCTGTGGGCTTGCTGAGCAACATCGAGGCCCCCAGGTCGGTCCCTCGGAGGCCCTCTGTGTATGCCGAGTGATGGGCAACACACTGCTCGTTTTTCAAGGAGAGCTATATTTCCAGAGCACTGGAACAGTCTCAGGACCACATTTCTACCCAGTGCGACGTGCCATGGAAATGTTCGTCATGGCCCCCTTCTGAGCTGCCATAAGAAAACACTGTGCTTAGGATTCTTCGAGGACCTCGTACCTGAAGTCACTCTGCTCGAAGAGAAAGTCAGCATCCTACCATGCTGTGGCGCTAACGGGATACTCAGCCTCAGCAGTTGTCTCAAGGTAAGGCCCTGAATTGCCACGCAGAAGCGGAGGCGTGCAGCAGTTTCCAGGAGGCCATAGCCGTTGCTCTGCATTATTTTAACGTCAGTACGCTTTGCAGGACATCTAGGAGCCTCGCGTGGGCACCCTATTCCCTGCAAGAACACTGAGGACCCTCAGTCCCCCATGGGCCTGCTAAGCCACATCCAGGCCCGTAGCCCTTTGGAGCTACTCTGTGTGTGCCGAGCGTAGGGCAAGAGACTGCAGTCTTTCCTGGGACAGCTTGATTTCCCCAGCACTCCCACAGGTCCACGAACACTGTTCTAGCAGGTCAACGTGCCGTGCAAGTCTGACTCATTGCCCTAGTCTGAGCTGCACTGAGAAAAACCCTCGGCCTCGTATTCCATCTGGGACCACGTGTCTGAAGTCACCCTGCCTCCAGGAGAATGTCGGCTTGCTTTCCAACTGCAACTAAAGCCCAGTTCCTCGGGTAACACTGCAGGCTTTTGAAGAGCCACGGGCCCGGAGGCCTAGCTGGGGCTTTCCTTGGTTGAGGCAGTTCGCTAGATGCAGAACACCGTGCTTCGAGGAGTTGATTCAGGGAAGTAACCACTTGGTAACCTGTGTCTCTTTGGACTTGTTAGAAAGCACAGGGTTGTATGCTGCGTGTGCCCGCGGAAATGGGGGCCTGATGGAACTAGCCTTGCTTTCCCGTTTTGAAAGCTCCATTCATGCTGCCTTGAAGCTACTTGAAAGTGACTGCTGTTGACAGGCCACTAGCCACTGTAGGCATGGCTCTGGGAAGAAAATGAGTTTTGTCTAGCTAAGCCGGGTGCTTCGATGGCCGGGGTGGAGCTCATCCTGCCACGCTCTAGAGCTAAAGGGAAACTCAACGTGAGTCCTGGCCTCGAGGTAAGTCCCTGAGTAACCGCGCAGAAAGGGCAGCGTGCAGCTGTTTCCATGAGGTATTAGTCGCTGTTCTGCTTTATTTTATTTTATTTTTTTAATTTTTTATTGTTGTTTTAAGATTGATTGATTGATTGATTGCTATGTTGGGTCTTCGTTTCTGTGCTAGGGCTCTCCCCAGTTGCGGTAAGTGGGGGCCACTCTTCATCGCGGTGCGTGGGCCTCTCAGTCTCGCGGCCTCCCTTGTTGCGGAGCACAGGCTCCAGAGGCGCAGGCTCAGTAGTTGTGGCTCACGGGCCCAGTTGCTCCACGGCATGTGGAATCCTCCCAGACCAGGGCTCGAACAGGTGTCCCCTGCATTGGCAGGCAGATTGTCAACCAGTGCGCCACCAGGAAAGCCCCTGTTCTGCTTTATTTTAAAGGAAGTACCCTTTCCAGGACTCTTAGGCCCCTCGGGTGTGCATCATTTTCCCTCCAAGTTCCCTGAGTACCTCCATACCCCTGTGTGCTTGCTGAGCAACATCAAGGCCCCAAGGTCGGTCTCTCGGAGGCCCTCTGTGTATGCCGAGTGATGGGCAACACACTGCTCGTTTTTCAAGGAGAGCTATATTTCCAGAGCACTGGAACAGTCTCAGGACCACATTTCTATCCAGTGCGACGTGCCATGGAAATGTTCGTCATGGCCCCCATCTGAGCTGCCATAAGAAAACACTCTGCTTAGGATTCTTCGCGGACCTCGTACCTGAAGTCACTCTGCTCGAGGAGAAAGTCAGCATCCTATCATGCTGTGTCGCTAACAGGACACTCAACATCAGCACTTCCCTCGAGGTAAGGTCCTGAATTGCCATGCAGAAGCGGAGGCGTGCAGGAGTTTCCTGGAGGCCATAGTCGTTGCTCTGCCTTATTTTAACGTCAGTACGCTTTGCAGGACATCTAGGAGCCTCGCGTGGGCACCCTATTCCCTGCAAGAACACTGAGGACCCTCAGTCCCCCATGGGCCTGCTAAGCCACATCCAGGCCCGTAGCCCTTCGGAGCCACTCTGTGTATGCCGGGTGTAGGGCAGCAGACTGCACTCTTTCTTGGGACATCTTGATTTCCCCAGCACTCCCACAGGTCCACGAACACTGTTCTAGCAGGTCAACGTGCCATGCAAGTCTGACTCATTGCCCTAGTCTGAGCTGCACTGAGAAAAACCCTCGGCCTCGTATTCCATCTGGGACCTCCTTCCTGAAGTCACCCTGCCTCCAGGAGAAAGTCGGCTTGCGTTCCAACTGCAACTAAAGGCCAGTTCCTCGGGTAACACTGCAGGCTTTTGAAGAGCCACGGGCCTGGAGGCCTAGCTGGGGCGTTCCTTGGTTGAGGCAGTTTGCTAGATGCGGAACACTCTGCTTCGAGGTGTTGATTCAGGGAAGGAACCACTGGGTAACCGGTGTCTCTTTGGACTTGTTAGAAAGCACAGGGATGTATGCTGCGTGTGCCCGCGGAAATGGGGGCCTGATGGAACTAGCCTTGCTTTCCCAATTTGAAAGCCCCATTCATGCTGCCTTGAAACTACTTGAAATTGACTGCTGTTGACAGGCCACTAGCCACTGTAGGCATGGCTCTGGGAAGACAATGAGTTTTGTCTAGGTAAGCCGGGTGCTTCGATGGCCGGGGTGGAGCTCATCCTGCCACGCTCTAGAGCTAAAGGGAAACTCAACGTGAGTACTGGCCTCCAGGTAAGTCCCTGAGTAACCGCGCAGAAAGGTCGGCGTGCAGCTCTTTCCATGAGGTATTAGTCGCTGTTCTGCTTTATTTTATTTTATTTTTTTAATTTTTTGTTGTTGTGTTAAGATTTATTGATTGATTGATTGATTGCTATGTTGGGTATTTGTTTCTGTGCTAGGGCTCTCCCCAGTTGCGGTAAGTGGGGGCCCCTCTTCATCGCGGTGCGTGGGCCTCTCAGTCTCGCGGCCTCCCTTGTTGCGGAGCACAGGCTCCAGAGGCGCAGGCTCAGTAGTTGTGGCTCACGGGCCCAGTTGCCCCACTGCATGTGGAATCCTCCCAGACCAGGGCTCGAACCCGTGTGCCCTGCATTGGCAGGCAGATTCTCAACCACAGCGCCACCAGGGAAGCCCCTATTCTGCTTTATTTAAAGGAAGTACCCTTTTCAGGACTCCTAGGCCCCTCGGGTGTGCATCATTTTCCCTCCAAGATCCGTGAGTACCTCCAGACCCCTGTGGGCTTGCTGAGCAACATCGAGGCCCCCAGGTCGGTCCCTCGGAGGCCCTCTGTGTATGCCGAGTGATGGGCAACACACTGCTCGTTTTTCAAGGAGAGCTATATTTCCAGAGCACTGGAACAGTCTCAGGACCACATTTCTACCCAGTGCGACGTGCCATGGAAATGTTCGTCATGGCCCCCTTCTGAGCTGCCATAAGAAAACACTCTGCTTAGGATTCTTCGAGGACCTCGTACCTGAAGTCACTCTGCTCGAGGAGAAAGTCAGCATCCTACCATGCTGTGGCGCTAACGGGATACTCAGCCTCAGCAGTTGTCTCAAGGTAAGGCCCTGAATTGCCACGCAGAAGCGGAGGCGTGCAGCAGTTTCCAGGAGGCCATATCCGTTGCTCTGCTTTATTTTAACGTCAGTACGCTTTGCAGGACATCTAGGAGCCTCGCGTGGGCACCCTATTCCCTGCAAGAACACTGAGGACCCTCAGTCCCCCATGGGCCTGCTAAGCCACATCCAGGCCCGTAGCCCTTTGGAGCTACTCTGTGTATGCCGAGCGTAGGGCAAGAGACTGCAGTCTTTCTTGGGACAGCTTGATTTCCCCAGCACTCCCACAGGTCCACGAACACTGTTCTAGCAGGTCCAACGTGCCGTGCAAGTCTGACTCATTGCCCTAGTCTGAGCTGCACTGAGAAAAACCCTCGGCTTCGCATTCCATCTGGGACCTCCTGCCTGAAGTCACCCTGCCTCCAGGAGAAAGTCGGCTTGCGTTCCAACTGCAACTAAAGCCCAGTTCCTCGGGTAACACTGCAGGCTTTTGAAGAGCCACGGGCCCGGAGGCCTAGCTGGGGCTTTCCTTGGTTGAGGCAGTTCGCTAGATGCAGAACACCGTGCTTCGAGGAGTTGATTCAGGGAAGTAACCACTTGGTAACCTGTGTCTCTTTGGACTTGTTAGAAAGCACAGGGATGTATGCTGCGTGTGCCCACGGAAATGGGGGCCTGATGGAACTAGCCTTGCTTTCCCGTTTTGAAAGCTCCATTCATGCTGCCTTGAAGCTACTTGAAAGTGACTGCTGTTGACAGGCCACTAGCCACTGTAGGCATGGCTCTGGGAAGAAAATGAGTTTTGTCTAGCTAAGCCGGGTGCTTCGATGGCCGGGGTGGAGCTCATCCTGCCACGCTCTAGAGCTAAAGGGAAACTCAACGTGAGTCCTGGCCTCGAGGTAAGTCCCTGAGTAACCGCGCAGAAAGGGCAGCGTGCAGCTGTTTCCATGAGGTATTAGTCGCTGTTCTGCTTTACTTTATTTTATTTTTTTAATTTTTTATTGTTGTTTTAAGATTGATTGATTGATTGATTGCTATGTTGGGTCTTCGTTTCTGTGCTAGGGCTCTCCCCAGTTGCGGTAAGTGGGGGCCACTCTTCATCGCGGTGCGTGGGCCTCTCAGTCTCGCGGCCTCCCTTGTTGCGGAGCACAGGCTCCAGAGGCGCAGGCTCAGTAGTTGTGGCTCACGGGCCCAGTTGCTCCACGGCATGTGGAATCCTCCCAGACCAGGGCTCGAACCCGTGTCCCCTGCATTGGCAGGCAGATTGTCAACCAGTGCGCCACCAGGGAAGCCCCTGTTCTGCTTTATTTTAAAGGAAGTACCCTTTGCAGGACTCCTAGGCCCCTCGGGTGTGCATCATTTTCCCTCCAAGATCCCTGAGTACCTCCATACCCCTGTGTGCTTGCTGAGCAACATCAAGGCCCCAAGGTCGGTCTCTCGGAGGCCCTCTGTGTATGCCGAGTGATGGGCAACACACTGCTCGTTTTTCAAGGAGAGCTATATTTCCAGAGCACTGGAACAGTCTCAGGACCACATTTCTACCCAGTGCGACGTGCCATGGAAATGTTCGTCATGGCCCCCATCTGAGCTGCCATAAGAAAACACTCTGCTTAGGATTCTTCGCGGACCTCGTACCTGAAGTCACTCTGCTCGAGGAGAAAGTCAGCATCCTATCATGCTGTGTCGCTAACAGGACACTCAGCATCAGCACTTGCCTCGAGGTAAGGTCCTGAATTGCCATGCAGAAGCGGAGGCGTGCAGGAGTTTCCAGGAGGCCATAGCCGTTGCTCTGCATTATTTTAACGTCAGTACGCTTTGCAGGACATCTAGGAGCCTCGCGTGGGCACCCTATTCCCTGCAAGAACACTGAGGACCCTCAGTCCCCCATGGGCCTGCTAAGCCACATCCAGGCCCGTAGCCCTTTGGAGCTACTCTGTGTATGCCGAGCCTAGGGCAAGAGACTGCAGTCTTTCCTGGGACAGCTTGATTTCCCCAGCACTCCCACAGGTCCACGAACACTGTTCTAGCAGGTCAACGTGCCGTGCAAGTCTGACTCATTGCCCTAGTCTGAGCTGCACTGAGAAAAACCCTCGGCCTCGTATTCCATCTGGGACCACGTGTCTGAAGTCACCCTGCCTCCAGGAGAATGTCGGCTTGCTTTCCAACTGCAACTAAAGCCCAGTTCCTCGGGTAACACTGCAGGCTTTTGAAGAGCCACGGGCCCGGAGGCCTAGCTGGGGCTTTCCTTGGTTGAGGCAGTTCGCTAGATGCAGAACACCGTGCTTCGAGGAGTTGATTCAGGGAAGTAACCACTTGGTAACCTGTGTCTCTTTGGACTTGTTAGAAAGCACAGGGTTGTATGCTGCGTGTGCCCGCGGAAATGGGGGCCTGATGGAACTAGCCTTGCTTTCCCGTTTTGAAAGCTCCATTCATGCTGCCTTGAAGCTACTTGAAAGTGACTGCTGTTGACAGGCCACTAGCCACTGTAGGCATGGCTCTGGGAAGAAAATGAGTTTTGTCTAGCTAAGCCGGGTGCTTCGATGGCCGGGGTGGAGCTCATCCTGCCACGCTCTAGAGCTAAAGGGAAACTCAACGTGAGTCCTGGCCTCGAGGTAAGTCCCTGAGTAACCGCGCAGAAAGGGCAGCGTGCAGCTGTTTCCATGAGGTATTAGTCGCTGTTCTGCTTTATTTTATTTTATTTTTTTAATTTTTTATTGTTGTTTTAAGATTGATTGATTGATTGATTGCTATGTTGGGTCTTCGTTTCTGTGCTAGGGCTCTCCCCAGTTGCGGTAAGTGGGGGCCACTCTTCATCGCGGTGCGTGGGCCTCTCAGTCTCGCGGCCTCCCTTGTTGCGGAGCACAGGCTCCAGAGGCGCAGGCTCAGTAGTTGTGGCTCACGGGCCCAGTTGCTCCACGGCATGTGGAATCCTCCCAGACCAGGGCTCGAACAGGTGTCCCCTGCATTGGCAGGCAGATTGTCAACCAGTGCGCCACCAGGAAAGCCCCTGTTCTGCTTTATTTTAAAGGAAGTACCCTTTCCAGGACTCTTAGGCCCCTCGGGTGTGCATCATTTTCCCTCCAAGTTCCCTGAGTACCTCCATACCCCTGTGTGCTTGCTGAGCAACATCAAGGCCCCAAGGTCGGTCTCTCGGAGGCCCTCTGTGTATGCCGAGTGATGGGCAACACACTGCTCGTTTTTCAAGGAGAGCTATATTTCCAGAGCACTGGAACAGTCTCAGGACCACATTTCTATCCAGTGCGACGTGCCATGGAAATGTTCGTCATGGCCCCCATCTGAGCTGCCATAAGAAAACACTCTGCTTAGGATTCTTCGCGGACCTCGTACCTGAAGTCACTCTGCTCGAGGAGAAAGTCAGCATCCTATCATGCTGTGTCGCTAACAGGACACTCAACATCAGCACTTCCCTCGAGGTAAGGTCCTGAATTGCCATGCAGAAGCGGAGGCGTGCAGGAGTTTCCTGGAGGCCATAGTCGTTGCTCTGCCTTATTTTAACGTCAGTACGCTTTGCAGGACATCTAGGAGCCTCGCGTGGGCACCCTATTCCCTGCAAGAACACTGAGTACCCTCAGGCCCCCATGGGCCTGCTAAGCCACATCCAGGCCCGTAGCCCTTCGGAGCCACTCTGTGTATGCCGGGTGTAGGGCAACAGACTGCAGTCTTTCTTGGGACAGCTTGATTTCCCCAGCACTCCCACAGGTCCACGAACACTGTTCTAGCAGGTCCAACGTGCCGTGCAAGTCTGACTCATTGCCCTAGTCTGAGCTGCACTGAGAAAAACCCTCGGCTTCGCATTCCATCTGGGACCTCCTTCCTGAAGTCACCCTGCCTCCAGGAGAAAGTCGGCTTGCGTTCCAACTGCAACTAAAGGCCAGTTCCTCGGGTAACACTGCAGGCTTTTGAAGAGCCACGGGCCTGGAGGCCTAGCTGGGGCGTTCCTTGGTTGAGGCAGTTTGCTAGATGCGGAACACTCTGCTTCGAGGTGTTGATTCAGGGAAGGAACCACTGGGTAACCGGTGTCTCTTTGGACTTGTTAGAAAGCACAGGGATGTATGCTGCGTGTGCCCGCGGAAATGGGGGCCTGATGGAACTAGCCTTGCTTTCCCAATTTGAAAGCCCCATTCATGCTGCCTTGAAACTACTTGAAATTGACTGCTGTTGACAGGCCACTAGCCACTGTAGGCATGGCTCTGGGAAGACAATGAGTTTTGTCTAGGAAAGCCGGGTGCTTCGATGGATGGGGTGGAGCTCATCCTGCCACGCTCTAGAGCTAAAGGGAAACTCAACGTGAGTACTGGCCTCCAGGTAAGTCCCTGAGTAACCGCGCAGAAAGGTCGGCGTGCAGCTCTTTCCATGAGGTATTAGTCGCTGTTCTGCTTTATTTTATTTTATTTTTTTAATTTTTTGTTGTTGTGTTAAGATTTATTGATTGATTGATTGATTGCTATGTTGGGTATTTGTTTCTGTGCTAGGGCTCTCCCCAGTTGCGGTAAGTGGGGGCCACTCTTCATCGCGGTGCGTGGGCCTCTCAGTCTCGCGGCCTCCCTTGTTGCGGAGCACAGGCTCCAGAGGCGCAGGCTCAGTAGTTGTGGCTCACGGGCCCAGTTGCCCCACGGCATGTGGAATCCTCCCAGACCAGGGCTCGAACCCGTGTGCCCTGCATTGGCAGGCAGATTCTCCAACATAGCGCACCAGGGAAGCCCCTATTCTGCTTTATTTTAAAGGAAGTACCCTTTTCAGGACTCCTAGGCCCCTCGGGTGTGCATCATTTTCCCTCCAAGATCCGTGAGTACCTCCAGACCCCTGTGGGCTTGCTGAGCAACATCGAGGCCCCCAGGTCGGTCCCTCGGAGGCCCTCTGTGTATGCCGAGTGATGGGCAACACACTGCTCGTTTTTCAAGGAGAGCTATATTTCCAGAGCACTGGAACAGTCTCAGGACCACATTTCTACCCAGTGCGACGTGCCATGGAAATGTTCGTCATGGCCCCCATCTGAGCTGCCATAAGAAAACACTCTGCTTAGGATTCTTCGAGGACCTCGTACCTGAAGTCACTCTGCTCGAGGAGAAAGTCAGCATCCTACCATGCTGTGGCGCTAACGGGATACTCAGCCTCAGCAGTTGTCTCAAGGTAAGGCCCTGAATTGCCACGCAGAAGCGGAGGCGTGCAGCAGTTTCCAGGAGGCCATATCCGTTGCTCTGCTTTATTTTAACGTCAGTACGCTTTGCAGGACATCTAGGAGCCTCGCGTGGGCACCCTATTCCCTGCAAGAACACTGAGGACCCTCAGTCCCCCATGGGCCTGCTAAGCCACATCCAGGCCCGTAGCCCTTTGGAGCTACTCTGTGTATGCCGAGCGTAGGGCAAGAGACTGCAGTCTTTCTTGGGACAGCTTGATTTCCCCAGCACTCCCACAGGTCCACGAACACTGTTCTAGCAGGTCCAACGTGCCGTGCAAGTCTGACTCATTGCCCTAGTCTGAGCTGCACTGAGAAAAACCCTCGGCTTCGCATTCCATCTGGGACCTCCTGCCTGAAGTCACCCTGCCTCCAGGAGAAAGTCGGCTTGCGTTCCAACTGCAACTAAAGCCCAGTTCCTCGGGTAACACTGCAGGCTTTTGAAGAGCCACGGGCCCGGAGGCCTAGCTGGGGCTTTCCTTGGTTGAGGCAGTTCGCTAGATGCAGAACACCGTGCTTCGAGGAGTTGATTCAGGGAAGTAACCACTTGGTAACCTGTGTCTCTTTGGACTTGTTAGAAAGCACAGGGATGTATGCTGCGTGTGCCCACGGAAATGGGGGCCTGATGGAACTAGCCTTGCTTTCCCGTTTTGAAAGCTCCATTCATGCTGCCTTGAAGCTACTTGAAAGTGACTGCTGTTGACAGGCCACTAGCCACTGTAGGCATGGCTCTGGGAAGAAAATGAGTTTTGTCTAGCTAAGCCGGGTGCTTCGATGGCCGGGGTGGAGCTCATCCTGCCACGCTCTAGAGCTAAAGGGAAACTCAACGTGAGTCCTGGCCTCGAGGTAAGTCCCTGAGTAACCGCGCAGAAAGGGCAGCGTGCAGCTGTTTCCATGAGGTATTAGTCGCTGTTCTGCTTTACTTTATTTTATTTTTTTAATTTTTTATTGTTGTTTTAAGATTGATTGATTGATTGATTGCTATGTTGGGTCTTCGTTTCTGTGCTAGGGCTCTCCCCAGTTGCGGTAAGTGGGGGCCACTCTTCATCGCGGTGCGTGGGCCTCTCAGTCTCGCGGCCTCCCTTGTTGCGGAGCACAGGCTCCAGAGGCGCAGGCTCAGTAGTTGTGGCTCACGGGCCCAGTTGCTCCACGGCATGTGGAATCCTCCCAGACCAGGGCTCGAACCCATGTCCCCTGCATTGGCAGGCAGATTGTCAACCAGTGCGCCACCAGGGAAGCCCCTGTTCTGCTTTATTTTAAAGGAAGTACCCTTTGCAGGACTCCTAGGCCCCTCGGGTGTGCATCATTTTCCCTCCAAGATCCCTGAGTACCTCCATACCCCTGTGTGCTTGCTGAGCAACATCAAGGCCCCAAGGTCGGTCTCTCGGAGGCCCTCTGTGTATGCCGAGTGATGGGCAACACACTGCTCGTTTTTCAAGGAGAGCTATATTTCCAGAGCACTGGAACAGTCTCAGGACCACATTTCTACCCAGTGCGACGTGCCATGGAAATGTTCGTCATGGCCCCCATCTGAGCTGCCATAAGAAAACACTCTGCTTAGGATTCTTCGCGGACCTCGTACCTGAAGTCACTCTGCTCGAGGAGAAAGTCAGCATCCTATCATGCTGTGTCGCTAACAGGACACTCAACATCAGCACTTCCCTCGAGGTAAGGTCCTGAATTGCCATGCAGAAGCGGAGGCGTGCAGGAGTTTCCTGGAGGCCATAGTCGTTGCTCTGCCTTATTTTAACGTCAGTACGCTTTGCAGGACATCTAGGAGCCTCGCGTGGGCACCCTATTCCCTGCAAGAACACTGAGGACCCTCAGTCCCCCATGGGCCTGCTAAGCCACATCCAGGCCCGTAGCCCTTCGGAGCCACTCTGTGTATGCCGGGTGTAGGGCAGCAGACTGCACTCTTTCTTGGGACATCTTGATTTCCCCAGCACTCCCACAGGTCCACGAACACTGTTCTAGCAGGTCAACGTGCCATGCAAGTCTGACTCATTGCCCTAGTCTGAGCTGCACTGAGAAAAACCCTCGGCCTCGTATTCCATCTGGGACCCCGTGTCTGAAGTCACCCTGCCTCCAGGAGAATGTCGGCTTGCTTTCCAATTGCAACTAAAGCCCAGTTCCTCGGGTAACACTGCAGGCTTTTGAAGAGCCACGGGCCCGGAGGCCTAGCTGGGGCTTTCCTTGGTTGAGGCAGTTCGCTAGATGCAGAACACCGTGCTTCGAGGAGTTGATTCAGGGAAGTAACCACTTGGTAACCTGTGTCTATTTGGACTTGTTAGAAAGCACAGGGTTGTATGCTGCGTGTGCCCGCGGAAATGGGGGCCTGATGGAACTAGCCTTGCTTTCCCGTTTTGAAAGCTCCATTCATGCTGCCTTGAAGCTACTTGAAAGTGACTGCTGTTGATAGGCCACTAGCCACTGTAGGCATGGCTCTGGGAAGAAAATGAGTTTTGTCTAGCTAAGCCGGGTGCTTCGATGGCCGGGGTGGAGCTCATCCTGCCACGCTCTAGAGCTAAAGGGAAACTCAACGTGAGTCCTGGCCTCGAGGTAAGTCCCTGAGTAACCGCGCAGAAAGGGCAGCGTGCAGCTGTTTCCATGAGGTATTAGTCGCTGTTCTGCTTTATTTTATTTTATTGTTTTAATTTCTTATTGTTGTTTTAAGATTGATTGATTAATTGATTGATTGCTATGTTGGGTCTTCGTTTCTGTGCTAGGGCTCTCCCCAGTTGCGGTAAGTGGGGGCCCCTCTTCATCGCGGTGCGTGGGCCTCTCAGTCTCGCGGCCTCCCTTGTTGCGTAGCACAGGCTCCAGAGCCGCAGGCTCAGTAGTTGTGGCTCACGGGCCCAGTTGCCCCACGGCATGTGGAATCCTCCCAGACCAGGGCTCGAACCCGTGTGCCCTGCATTGGCAGGCAGATTCTCAACCACAGCGCCACCAGGGAAGCCCCTATTCGGCTTTATTTTAAAGGAAGTACCCTTTTCAGGACTCCTAGGCCCCTCGGGTGTGCATCATTTTCCCTCCAAGATCCGTGAGTACCTCCAGACCCCTGTGGGCTTGCTGAGCAACATCGAGGCCCGAAGATCGGTCCCTCGGAGGCCCTGTGTGTATGCCGAGTGATGGGCAACACACTGCTCATTCTTTAAGGAGAGCTATATTTCCAGAGCACTGGAACAGTCTCAGGACCACATTTCTACCCAGTGCGACGTGCCATGGAAGTGTTCGTCATGGCCCCCGTCTGAGCTGCCATAAGAAAACACTCTGCTTAGGATTCTTCGCGGACCTCGTACCTGAAGTCACTCTGCTCGAGGAGAAAGTCAGCATCCTACCATGCTGTGGCGCTAACGGGACACTCAGCCTCAGCAGTTGTCTCAAGGTAAGGCCCTGAATTGCCATGCAGAAGCGGAAGCGTGCAGCAGTTTCCAGGAGGCCATATCCGTTGCTCTGCATTATTTTAACGTCAGTACGCTTTGCAGGACATCTAGGAGCCTCGCGTGGGCACCCTATTCCCTGCAAGAACACTGAGTACCCTCAGGACCCCATGGGCCTGCTAAGCCACATCCAGGCCCGTAGCCCTTCGGAGCCACTCTGTGTATGCCGGGTGTAGGGCAACAGACTGCAGTCTTTCTTGGGACAGCTTGATTTCCCCAGCACTCCCACAGGTCCACGAACACTGTTCTAGCAGGTCCAACGTGCCGTGCAAGTCTGACTCATTGCCCTAGTCTGAGCTGCACTGAGAAAAACCCTCGGCTTCGCATTCCATCTGGGACCTCCTTCCTGAAGTCACCCTGCCTCCAGGAGAAAGTCGGCTTGCGTTCCAACTGCAACTAAAGGCCAGTTCCTCGGGTAACACTGCAGGCTTTTGAAGAGCCACGGGCCCGGAGGCCTAGCTGGGGCGTTCCTTGGTTGAGGCAGTTCGCTAGATGCGGAACACTCTGCTTCGAGGTGTTGATTCAGGGAAGGAACCACTGGGTAACCGGTGTCTCTTTGGACTTGTTAGAAAGCACAGGGATGTATGCTGCGTGTGCCCGCGGAAATGGGGGCCTGATGGAACTAGCCTTGCTTTCCCAATTTGAAAGCCCCATTCATGCTGCCTTGAAACTACTTGAAATTGACTGCTGTTGACAGGCCACTAGCCACTGTAGGCATGGCTCTGGGAAGACAATGAGTTTTGTCTAGGAAAGCCGGGTGCTTCGATGGATGGGGTGGAGCTCATCCTGCCACGCTCTAGAGCTAAAGGGAAACTCAACGTGAGTACTGGCCTCCAGGTAAGTCCCTGAGTAACCGCGCAGAAAGGTCGGCGTGCAGCTCTTTCCATGAGTTATTAGTCGCTGTTCTGCTTTATTTTATTTTTTTAATTTTTTGTTGTTGTGTTAAGATTTATTGATTGATTGATTGATTGCTATGTTGGGTATTTGTTTCTGTGCTAGGGCTCTCCCCAGTTGCGGTAAGTGGGGGCCACTCTTCATCGCGGTGCGTGGGCCTCTCAGTCTCGCGGCCTCCCTTGTTGCGGAGCACAGGCTCCAGAGGCGCAGGCTCAGTAGTTGTGGCTCACGGGCCCAGTTGCCCCACGGCATGTGGAATCCTCCCAGACCAGGGCTCGAACCCGTGTGCCCTGCATTGGCAGGCAGATTCTCCAACATAGCGCACCAGGGAAGCCCCTATTCTGCTTTATTTTAAAGGAAGTACCCTTTTCAGGACTCCTAGGCCCCTCGGGTGTGCATCATTTTCCCTCCAAGATCCGTGAGTACCTCCAGACCCCTGTGGGCTTGCTGAGCAACATCGAGGTCCCCAGGTCGGTCCCTCGGAGGCCCTCTGTGTATGCCGAGTGATGGGCAACACACTGCTCGTTTTTCAAGGAGAGCTATATTTCCAGAGCACTGGAACAGTCTCAGGACCACATTTCTACCCAGTGCGACGTGCCATGGAAATGTTCGTCATGGCCCCCATCTGAGCTGCCATAAGAAAACACTCTGCTTAGGATTCTTCGAGGACCTCGTACCTGAAGTCACTCTGCTCGAGGAGAAAGTCAGCATCCTACCATGCTGTGGCGCTAACGGGATACTCAGCCTCAGCAGTTGTCTCAAGGTAAGGCCCTGAATTGCCACGCAGAAGCGGAGGCGTGCAGCAGTTTCCAGGAGGCCATATCCGTTGCTCTGCTTTATTTTAACGTCAGTACGCTTTGCAGGACATCTAGGAGCCTCGCGTGGGCACCCTATTCCCTGCAAGAACACTGAGGACCCTCAGTCCCCCATGGGCCTGCTAAGCCACATCCAGGCCCGTAGCCCTTTGGAGCTACTCTGTGTATGCCGAGCGTAGGGCAAGAGACTGCAGTCTTTCTTGGGACAGCTTGATTTCCCCAGCACTCCCACAGGTCCACGAACACTGTTCTAGCAGGTCCAACGTGCCGTGCAAGTCTGACTCATTGCCCTAGTCTGAGCTGCACTGAGAAAAACCCTCGGCTTCGCATTCCATCTGGGACCTCCTGCCTGAAGTCACCCTGCCTCCAGGAGAAAGTCGGCTTGCGTTCCAACTGCAACTAAAGCCCAGTTCCTCGGGTAACACTGCAGGCTTTTGAAGAGCCACGGGCCCGGAGGCCTAGCTGGGGCTTTCCTTGGTTGAGGCAGTTCGCTAGATGCAGAACACCGTGCTTCGAGGAGTTGATTCAGGGAAGTAACCACTTGGTAACCTGTGTCTCTTTGGACTTGTTAGAAAGCACAGGGATGTATGCTGCGTGTGCCCACGGAAATGGGGGCCTGATGGAACTAGCCTTGCTTTCCCGTTTTGAAAGCTCCATTCATGCTGCCTTGAAGCTACTTGAAAGTGACTGCTGTTGACAGGCCACTAGCCACTGTAGGCATGGCTCTGGGAAGAAAATGAGTTTTGTCTAGCTAAGCCGGGTGCTTCGATGGCCGGGGTGGAGCTCATCCTGCCACGCTCTAGAGCTAAAGGGAAACTCAACGTGAGTCCTGGCCTCGAGGTAAGTCCCTGAGTAACCGCGCAGAAAGGGCAGCGTGCAGCTGTTTCCATGAGGTATTAGTCGCTGTTCTGCTTTACTTTATTTTATTTTTTTAATTTTTTATTGTTGTTTTAAGATTGATTGATTGATTGATTGCTATGTTGGGTCTTCGTTTCTGTGCTAGGGCTCTCCCCAGTTGCGGTAAGTGGGGGCCACTCTTCATCGCGGTGCGTGGGCCTCTCAGTCTCGCGGCCTCCCTTGTTGCGGAGCACAGGCTCCAGAGGCGCAGGCTCAGTAGTTGTGGCTCACGGGCCCAGTTGCTCCACGGCATGTGGAATCCTCCCAGACCAGGGCTCGAACCCATGTCCCCTGCATTGGCAGGCAGATTGTCAACCAGTGCGCCACCAGGGAAGCCCCTGTTCTGCTTTATTTTAAAGGAAGTACCCTTTGCAGGACTCCTAGGCCCCTCGGGTGTGCATCATTTTCCCTCCAAGATCCCTGAGTACCTCCATACCCCTGTGTGCTTGCTGAGCAACATCAAGGCCCCAAGGTCGGTCTCTCGGAGGCCCTCTGTGTATGCCGAGTGATGGGCAACACACTGCTCGTTTTTCAAGGAGAGCTATATTTCCAGAGCACTGGAACAGTCTCAGGACCACATTTCTACCCAGTGCGACGTGCCATGGAAATGTTCGTCATGGCCCCCATCTGAGCTGCCATAAGAAAACACTCTGCTTAGGATTCTTCGCGGACCTCGTACCTGAAGTCACTCTGCTCGAGGAGAAAGTCAGCATCCTATCATGCTGTGTCGCTAACAGGACACTCAGCATCAGCACTTGCCTCGAGGTAAGGTCCTGAATTGCCATGCAGAAGCGGAGGCGTGCAGGAGTTTCCAGGAGGCCATAGCCGTTGCTCTGCATTATTTTAACGTCAGTACGCTTTGCAGGACATCTAGGAGCCTCGCGTGGGCACCCTATTCCCTGCAAGAACACTGAGGACCCTCAGTCCCCCATGGGCCTGCTAAGCCACATCCAGGCCCGTAGCCCTTTGGAGCTACTCTGTGTATGCCGAGCGTAGGGCAAGAGACTGCAGTCTTTCCTGGGACAGCTTGATTTCCCCAGCACTCCCACAGGTCCACGAACACTGTTCTAGCAGGTCAACGTGCCGTGCAAGTCTGACTCATTGCCCTAGTCTGAGCTGCACTGAGAAAAACCCTCGGCCTCGTATTCCATCTGGGACCACGTGTCTGAAGTCACCCTGCCTCCAGGAGAATGTCGGCTTGCTTTCCAACTGCAACTAAAGCCCAGTTCCTCGGGTAACACTGCAGGCTTTTGAAGAGCCACGGGCCCGGAGGCCTAGCTGGGGCTTTCCTTGGTTGAGGCAGTTCGCTAGATGCAGAACACCGTGCTTCGAGGAGTTGATTCAGGGAAGTAACCACTTGGTAACCTGTGTCTCTTTGGACTTGTTAGAAAGCACAGGGTTGTATGCTGCGTGTGCCCGCGGAAATGGGGGCCTGATGGAACTAGCCTTGCTTTCCCGTTTTGAAAGCTCCATTCATGCTGCCTTGAAGCTACTTGAAAGTGACTGCTGTTGACAGGCCACTAGCCACTGTAGGCATGGCTCTGGGAAGAAAATGAGTTTTGTCTAGCTAAGCCAGGTGCTTCGATGGCCGGGGTGGAGCTCATCCTGCCACGCTCTAGAGCTAAAGGGAAACTCAACGTGAGTCCTGGCCTCGAGGTAAGTCCCTGAGTAACCGCGCAGAAAGGGCAGCGTGCAGCTGTTTCCATGGGGTATTAGTCGCTGTTCTGCTTTATTTTATTTTATTGTTTTAATTTCTTATTGTTGTTTTAAGATTGATTGATTAATTGATTGATTGCTATGTTGGGTCTTCGTTTCTGTGCTAGGGCTCTCCCCAATTGCGGTAAGTCGGGGCCCCTCTTCATTGCGGTGCGTGGGCCTCTCAGTCTCGCGGCCTCCCTTGTTGCGGAGCACAGGCTGCAGAGCCGCAGGCTCAGTAGTTGTGGCTCACGGGCCCAGTTGCCCCACGGCATGTGGAATCCTCCCAGACCAGGGCTCGAACCCGTGTGCCCTGCATTGGCAGGCAGATTGTCAACCACAGCGCCACCAGGGAAGCCCCTATTCTGCTTTATTTTAAAGGAAGTACCCTTTTCAGGACTCCTAGGCCCCTCGGGTGTGCATCATTTTCCCTCCAAGATCCGTGAGTACCTCCAGACCCCTGTGGGCTTGCTGAGCAACATCGAGGCCCGAAGATCGGTCCCTCGGAGGCCCTGTGTGTATGCCGAGTGATGGGCAACACACTGCTCATTCTTTAAGGAGAGCTATATTTCCAGAGCACTGGAACAGTCTCAGGACCACATTTCTACCCAGTGCGACGTGCCATGGAAGTGTTCGTCATGGCCCCCGTCTGAGCTGCCATAAGAAAACACTCTGCTTAGGATTCTTCGAGGACCTCGTACCTGAAGTCACTCTGCTCGAGGAGAAAGTCAGCATCCTACCATGCTGTGGCGCTAACGGGACACTCAGCCTCAGCAGTTGTCTCAAGGTAAGGCCCTGAATTGCCATGCAGAAGCGGAAGCGTGCAGCAGTTTCCAGGAGGCCATATCCGTTGCTCTGCATTATTTTAACGTCAGTACGCTTTGCAGGACATCTAGGAGCCTCGCGTGGGCACCCTATTCCCTGCAAGAACACTGAGTACCCTCAGGCCCCCATGGGCCTGCTAAGCCACATCCAGGCCCGTAGCCCTTCGGAGCCACTCTGTGTATGCCGGGTGTAGGGCAACAGACTGCACTCTTTCTTGGGACAGCTTGATTTCCCCAGCACTCCCACAGGTCCACGAACACTGTTCTAGCAGGTCCAACGTGCCGTGCAAGTCTGACTCATTGCCCTAGTCTGAGCTGCACTGAGAAAAACCCTCGGCTTCGCATTCCATCTGGGACCTCCTTCCTGAAGTCACCCTGCCTCCAGGAGAAAGTCGGCTTGCGTTCCAACTGCAACTAAAGGCCAGTTCCTCGGGTAACACTGCAGGCTTTTGAAGAGCCACGGGCCTGGAGGCCTAGCTGGGGCGTTCCTTGGTTGAGGCAGTTTGCTAGATGCGGAACACTCTGCTTCGAGGTGTTGATTCAGGGAAGGAACCACTGGGTAACCGGTGTCTCTTTGGACTTGTTAGAAAGCACAGGGATGTATGCTGCGTGTGCCCGCGGAAATGGGGGCCTGATGGAACTAGCCTTGCTTTCCCAATTTGAAAGCCCCATTCATGCTGCCTTGAAACTACTTGAAATTGACTGCTGTTGACAGGCCACTAGCCACTGTAGGCATGGCTCTGGGAAGACAATGAGTTTTGTCTAGGTAAGACGGGTGCTTCGATGGCCGGGGTGGAGCTCATCCTGCCACGCTCTAGAGCTAAAGGGAAACTCAACGTGAGTACTGGCCTCCAGGTAAGTCCCTGAGTAACCGCGCAGAAAGGTCGGCGTGCAGCTCTTTCCATGAGGTATTAGTCGCTGTTCTGCTTTATTTTATTTTATTTTTTTAATTTTTTGTTGTTGTGTTAAGATTTATTGATTGATTGATTGATTGCTATGTTGGGTATTTGTTTCTGTGCTAGGGCTCTCCCCAGTTGCGGTAAGTGGGGGCCCCTCTTCATCGCGGTGCGTGGGCCTCTCAGTCTCGCGGCCTCCCTTGTTGCGGAGCACAGGCTCCAGAGGCGCAGGCTCAGTAGTTGTGGCTCACGGGCCCAGTTGCCCCACGGCATGTGGAATCCTCCCAGACCAGGGCTCGAACCCGTGTGCCCTGCATTGGCAGGCAGATTCTCCAACATAGCGCACCAGGGAAGCCCCTATTCTGCTTTATTTTAAAGGAAGTACCCTTTTCAGGACTCCTAGGCCCCTCGGGTGTGCATCATTTTCCCTCCAAGATCCGTGAGTACCTCCAGACCCCTGTGGGCTTGCTGAGCAACATCGAGGCCCCCAGGTCGGTCCCTCGGAGGCCCTCTGTGTATGCCGAGTGATGGGCAACACACTGCTCGTTTTTCAAGGAGAGCTATATTTCCAGAGCACTGGAACAGTCTCAGGACCACATTTCTACCCAGTGCGACGTGCCATGGAAATGTTCGTCATGGCCCCCTTCTGAGCTGCCATAAGAAAACACTCTGCTTAGGATTCTTCGAGGACCTCGTACCTGAAGTCACTCTGCTCGAGGAGAAAGTCAGCATCCTACCATGCTGTGGCGCTAACGGGATACTCAGCCTCAGCAGTTGTCTCAAGGTAAGGCCCTGAATTGCCACGCAGAAGCGGAGGCGTGCAGCAGTTTCCAGGAGGCCATATCCGTTGCTCTGCTTTATTTTAATGTCAGTACGCTTTGCAGGACATCTAGGAGCCTCGCGTGGGCACCCTATTCCCTGCAAGAACACTGAGGACCCTCAGTCCCCCATGGGCCTGCTAAGCCACATCCAGGCCCGTAGCCCTTCGGAGCCACTCTGTGTATGCCGGGTGTAGGGCAACAGACTGCACTCTTTCTTGGGACAGCTTGATTTCCCCAGCACTCCCACAGGTCCACGAACACTGTTCTAGCAGGTCCAACGTGCCGTGCAAGTCTGACTCATTGCCCTAGTCTGAGCTGCACTGAGAAAAACCCTCGGCTTCGCATTCCATCTGGGACCTCCTGCCTGAAGTCACCCTGCCTCCAGGAGAAAGTCGGCTTGCGTTCCAACTGCAACTAAAGGCCAGTTCCTCGGGTAACACTGCAGGCTTTTGAAGAGCCACGGGCCTGGAGGCCTAGCTGGGGCGTTCCTTGGTTGAGGCAGTTTGCTAGATGCGGAACACTCTGCTTCGAGGCGTTGATTCAGGGAAGGAACCACTGGGTAACCTGTGTCTCTTTGGACTTGTTAGAAAGCACAGGGATGTATGCTGCGTGTGCCCGCGGAAATGGGGGCCTGATGGAACTAGCCTTGCTTTCCCATTTTGAAAGCCCCATTCATGCTGCCTTGAAACTACTTGAAATTGACTGCTGTTGACAGGCCACTAGCCACTGTAGGCATGGCTCTGGGAAGACAATGAGTTTTGTCTAGGTAAGCCGGGTGCTTCGATGGCCGGGGTGGAGCTCATCCTGCCACGCTCTAGAGCTAAAGGGAAACTCAACGTGAGTACTGGCCTCCAGGTAAGTCCCTGAGTAACCGCGCAGAAAGGTCGGCGTGCAGCTCTTTCCACGAGGTATTAGTCGCTCTTCTGCTTTATTTTATTTTATTTTTTTAATTTTTTGTTGTTGTTTTAAGATTTATTGATTGATTGATTGATTGCTATGTTGGGTATTTGTTTCTGTGCTAGGGCTCTCCCCAGTTGCGGTAAGTGGGGGCCACTCTTCATCGCGGTGCGTGGGCCTCTCTGTCTCGCGGCCTCCCTTGTTGCGGAGCACAGGCTCCAGAGGCGCAGGCTCAGTAGTTGTGGCTCACGGGCCCAGTTGCCCCACGGCATGTGGAATCCTCCCAGACCAGGGCTCGAACCCGTGTCCCCTGCATTGGCAGGCAGATTCTCCAACACAGCGCCACCAGGGAAGCCCCTATTCTGCTTTATTTTAAAGGAAGTACCCTTTTCAGGACTCCTAGGCCCCTCGGGTGTGCATCATTTTCCCTCCAAGATCCGTGAGTACCTCCAGACCCCTGTGGGCTTGCTGAGCAACATCGAGGCCCCAAGGTCGGTCCCTCGGAGGCCCTCTGTGTATGCCGAGTGATGGGCAACACACTGCTCGTTTTTCAAGGAGAGCTATATTTCCAGAGCACTGGAACAGTCTCAGGACCACATTTCTACCCAGTGCGACGTGCCATGGAAATGTTCGTCATGGCCCCCTTCTGAGCTGCCATAAGAAAACACTGTGCTTAGGATTCTTCGAGGACCTCGTACCTGAAGTCACTCTGCTCGAGGAGAAAGTCAGCATCCTACCATGCTGTGGCGCTAACGGGATACTCAGCCTCAGCAGTTGTCTCAAGGTAAGGCCCTGAATTGCCATGCAGAAGCGGAGGCGTGCAGGAGTTTCCAGGAGGCCATAGCCGTTGCTCTGCATTATTTTAACGTCAGTACGCTTTGCAGGACATCTAGGAGCCTCGCGTGGGCACCCTATTCCCTGCAAGAACACTGAGGACCCTCAGTCCCCCATGGGCCTGCTAAGCCACATCCAGGCCCGTAGCCCTTTGGAGCTACTCTGTGTATGCCGAGCGTAGGGCAAGAGACTGCAGTCTTTCTTGGGACAGCTTGATTTCCCCAGCACTCCCACAGGTCCACGAACACTGTTCTAGCAGGTCCAACGTGCCGTGCAAGTCTGACTCATTGCCCTAGTCTGAGCTGCACTGAGAAAAACCCTCGGCTTCGCATTCCATCTGGGACCTCCTGCCTGAAGTCACCCTGCCTCCAGGAGAAAGTCGGCTTGCGTTCCAACTGCAACTAAAGCCCAGTTCCTCGGGTAACACTGCAGGCTTTTGAAGAGCCACGGGCCCGGAGGCCTAGCTGGGGCTTTCCTTGGTTGAGGCAGTTCGCTAGATGCAGAACACCGTGCTTCGAGGAGTTGATTCAGGGAAGTAACCACTTGGTAACCTGTGTCTCTTTGGACTTGTTAGAAAGCACAGGGATGTATGCTGCGTGTGCCCACGGAAATGGGGGCCTGATGGAACTAGCCTTGCTTTCCCGTTTTGAAAGCTCCATTCATGCTGCCTTGAAGCTACTTGAAAGTGACTGCTGTTGACAGGCCACTAGCCACTGTAGGCATGGCTCTGGGAAGAAAATGAGTTTTGTCTAGCTAAGCCGGGTGCTTCGATGGCCGGGGTGGAGCTCATCCTGCCACGCTCTAGAGCTAAAGGGAAACTCAACGTGAGTCCTGGCCTCGAGGTAAGTCCCTGAGTAACTGCGCAGAAAGGGCAGCGTGCAGCTGTTTCCATGAGGTATTAGTCGCTGTTCTGCTTTATTTTATTTTATTTTTTTAATTTTTTATTGTTGTTTTAAGATTTATTGATTGATTGATTGCTATGTTGGGTCTTCGTTTCTGTGCTAGGGCTCTCCCCAGTTGCGGTAAGTGGGGGCCACTCTTCATCGCAGTGCGTGGGCCTCTCAGTCTCGCGGCCTCCCTTGTTGCGGAGCACAGGCTCCAGAGGCGCAGGCTCAGTAGTTGTGGCTCACGGGCCCAGTTGCTCCACAGCATGTGGAATCCTCCCAGACCAGGGCTCGAACCCGTGTCCCCTGCATTGGCAGGCAGATTGTCAACCAGTGCGCCACCAGGGAAGCCCCTGTTCTGCTTTATTTTAAAGGAAGTACCCTTTGCAGGACTCCTAGGCCCCTCGGGTGTGCATCATTTTCCCTCCAAGATCCCTGAGTACCTCCATACCCCTGTGTGCTTGCTGAGCAACATCAAGGCCCCAAGGTCGGTCTCTCGGAGGCCCTCTGTGTATGCCGAGTGATGGGCAACACACTGCTCGTTTTTCAAGGAGAGCTATATTTCCAGAGCACTGGAACAGTCTCAGGACCACATTTCTACCCAGTGCGACGTGCCATGGAAATGTTCGTCATGGCCCCCATCTGAGCTGCCATAAGAAAACACTCTGCTTAGGATTCTTCGCGGACCTCGTACCTGAAGTCACTCTGCTCGAGGAGAAAGTCAGCATCCTATCATGCTGTGTCGCTAACAGGACACTCAGCATCAGCACTTGCCTCGAGGTAAGGTCCTGAATTGCCATGCAGAAGCGGAGGCGTGCAGGAGTTTCCAGGAGGCCATAGCCGTTGCTCTGCATTATTTTAACGTCAGTACGCTTTGCAGGACATCTAGGAGCCTCGCGTGGGCACCCTATTCCCTGCAAGAACACTGAGGACCCTCAGTCCCCCATGGGCCTGCTAAGCCACATCCAGGCCCGTAGCCCTTTGGAGCTACTCTGTGTATGCCGAGCGTAGGGCAAGAGACTGCAGTCTTTCTTGGGACAGCTTGATTTCCCCAGCACTCCCACAGGTCCACGAACACTGTTCTAGCAGGTCAACGTGCCGTGCAAGTCTGACTCATTGCCCTAGTCTGAGCTGCACTGAGAAAAACCCTCGGCCTCGTATTCCATCTGGGACCCCGTGTCTGAAGTCACCCTGCCTCCAGGAGAATGTCGGCTTGCTTTCCAACTGCAACTAAAGCCCAGTTCCTCGGGTAACACTGCAGGCTTTTGAAGAGCCACGGGCCCGGAGGCCTAGCTGGGGCTTTCCTTGGTTGAGGCAGTTCGCTAGATGCAGAACACCGTGCTTCGAGGAGTTGATTCAGGGAAGTAACCACTTGGTAACCTGTGTCTCTTTGGAATTGTTAGAAAGCACAGGGTTGTATGCTGCGTGTGCCCGCGGAAATGGGGGCCTGATGGAACTAGCCTTGCTTTCCCGTTTTGAAAGCTCCATTCACGCTGCCTTGAAGCTACTTGAAAGTGACTGCTGTTGACAGGCCACTAGCCACTGTAGGCATGGCTCTGGGAAGAAAATGAGTTTTGTCTAGCTAAGCCAGGTGCTTCGATGGCCGGGGTGGAGCTCATCCTGCCACGCTCTAGAGCTAAAGGGAAACTCAACGTGAGTCCTGGCCTCGAGGTAAGTCCCTGAGTAACCGCGCAGAAAGGGCAGCGTGCAGCTGTTTCCATGGGGTATTAGTCGCTGTTCTGCTTTATTTTATTTTATTGTTTTAATTTCTTATTGTTGTTTTAAGATTGATTGATTAATTGATTGATTGCTATGTTGGGTCTTCGTTTCTGTGCTAGGGCTCTCCCCAATTGCGGTAAGTCGGGGCCCCTCTTCATCGCGGTGCGTGGGCCTCTCAGTCTCGCGGCCTCCCTTGTTGCGGAGCACAGGCTCCAGAGGCGCAGGCTCAGTAGTTGTGGCTCACGGGCCCAGTTGCCCCACGGCATGTGGAATCCTCCCAGACCAGGGCTCGAACCCGTGTGCCCTGCATTGGCAGGCAGATTCTCAACCACAGCGCCACCAGGGAAGCCCCTGTTCTGCTTTATTTTAAAGGAAGTACCCTTTTCAGGACTCCTAGGCCCCTCGGGTGTGCATCATTTTCCCTCCAAGATCCGTGAGTACCTCCAAACCCCTGTGGGCTTGCTGAGCAACATCGAGGCCCGAAGATCGGTCCCTCGGAGGCCCTGTGTGTATGCCGAGTGATGGGCAACACACTGCTCATTCTTTAAGGAGAGCTATATTTCCAGAGCACTGGAACAGTCTCAGGACCACATTTCTACCCAGTGCGACGTGCCATGGAAGTGTTCGTCATGGCCCCCGTCTGAGCTGTCATAAGAAAACACTCTGCTTAGGATTCTTCGAGGACCTCGTACCTGAAGTCACTCTGCTCGAGGAGAAAGTCAGCATCCTACCATGCTGTGGCGCTAACGGGACACTCAGCCTCAGCAGTGGTCTCAAGGTAAGGCCCTGAATTGCCATGCAGAAGCGGAAGCGTGCAGCAGTTTCCAGGAGGCCATATCCGTTGCTCTGCATTATTTTAACGTCAGTACGCTTTGCAGGACATCTAGGAGCCTCGCGTGGGCACCCTATTCCCTGCAAGAACACTGAGTACCCTCAGGCCCCCATGGGCCTGCTAAGCCACATCCAGGCCCGTAGCCCTTCGGAGCCACTCTGTGTATGCCGGGTGTAGGGCAACAGACTGCACTCTTTCTTGGGACAGCTTGATTTCCCCAGCACTCCCACAGGTCCACGAACACTGTTCTAGCAGGTCCAACGTGCCGTGCAAGTCTGACTCATTGCCCTAGTCTGAGCTGCACTGAGAAAAACCCTCGGCTTCGCATTCCATCTGGGACCTCCTGCCTGAAGTCACCCTGCCTCCAGGAGAAAGTCGGCTTGCGTTCCAACTGCAACTAAAGCCCAGTTCCTCGGGTAACACTGCAGGCTTTTGAAGAGCCACGGGCCTGGAGGCCTAGCTGGGGCGTTCCTTGGTTGAGGCAGTTTGCTAGATGCGGAACACTCTGCTTCGAGGTGTTGATTCAGCGAAGGAACCACTGGGTAACCTGTGTCTCTTTGGACTTGTTAGAAAGCACAGGGATGTATGCTGCGTGTGCCCGCGGAAATGGGGGCCTGATGGAACTAGCCTTGCTTTCCCAATTTGAAAGCCCCATTCATGCTGCCTTGAAACTACTTGAAATTGACTGCTGTTGACAGGCCACTAGCCACTGTAGGCATGGCTCTGGGAAGACAATGAGTTTTGTCTAGGTAAGCCGGGTGCTTCGATGGCCGGGGTGGAGCTCATCCTGCCACGCTCTAGAGCTAAAGGGAAACTCAACGTGAGTACTGGCCTCCAGGTAAGTCCCTGAGTAACCGCGCAGAAAGGTCGGCGTGCAGCTCTTTCCATGAGGTATTAGTCGCTCTTCTGCTTTATTTTATTTTATTTTTTTAATTTTTTGTTGTTGTTTTAAGATTTATTGATTGATTGATTGATTGCTATGTTGGGTATTTGTTTCTGTGCTAGGGCTCTCCCCAGTTGCGGTAAGTGGGGGCCACTCTTCATCGCGGTGCGTGGGCCTCTCTGTCTCGCGGCCTCCCTTGTTGCGGAGCACAGGCTCCAGAGGCGCAGGCTCAGTAGTTGTGGCTCACGGGCCCAGTTGCCCCACGGCATGTGGAATCCTCCCAGACCAGGGCTCGAACCCGTGTGCCCTGCATTGGCAGGCAGATTCTCCAACATAGCGCACCAGGGAAGCCCCTATTCTGCTTTATTTTAAAGGAAGTACCCTTTTCAGGACTCCTAGGCCCCTCGGGTGTGCATCATTTTCCCTCCAAGATCCGTGAGTACCTCCAGACCCCTGTGGGCTTGCTGAGCAACATCGAGGCCCCCAGGTCGGTCCCTCGGAGGCCCTCTGTGTATGCCGAGTGATGGGCAACACACTGCTCGTTTTTCAAGGAGAGCTATATTTCCAGAGCACTGGAACAGTCTCAGGACCACATTTCTACCCAGTGCGACGTGCCATGGAAATGTTCGTCATGGCCCCCTTCTGAGCTGCCATAAGAAAACACTCTGCTTAGGATTCTTCGAGGACCTCGTACCTGAAGTCACTCTGCTCGAGGAGAAAGTCAGCATCCTACCATGCTGTGGCGCTAACGGGATACTCAGCCTCAGCAGTTGTCTCAAGGTAAGGCCCTGAATTGCCACGCAGAAGCGGAGGCGTGCAGCAGTTTCCAGGAGGCCATATCCGTTGCTCTGCTTTATTTTAACGTCAGTACGCTTTGCAGGACATCTAGGAGCCTCGCGTGGGCACCCTATTCCCTGCAAGAACACTGAGGACCCTCAGTCCCCCATGGGCCTGCTAAGCCACATCCAGGCCCGTAGCCCTTTGGAGCTACTCTGTGTATGCCGAGCGTAGGGCAAGAGACTGCAGTCTTTCTTGGGACAGCTTGATTTCCCCAGCACTCCCACAGGTCCACGAACACTGTTCTAGCAGGTCCAACGTGCCGTGCAAGTCTGACTCATTGCCCTAGTCTGAGCTGCACTGAGAAAAACCCTCGGCTTCGCATTCCATCTGGGACCTCCTGCCTGAAGTCACCCTGCCTCCAGGAGAAAGTCGGCTTGCGTTCCAACTGCAACTAAAGCCCAGTTCCTCGGGTAACACTGCAGGCTTTTGAAGAGCCACGGGCCCGGAGGCCTAGCTGGGGCTTTCCTTGGTTGAGGCAGTTCGCTAGATGCAGAACACCGTGCTTCGAGGAGTTGATTCAGGGAAGTAACCACTTGGTAACCTGTGTCTCTTTGGACTTGTTAGAAAGCACAGGGATGTATGCTGCGTGTGCCCACGGAAATGGGGGCCTGATGGAACTAGCCTTGCTTTCCCGTTTTGAAAGCTCCATTCATGCTGCCTTGAAGCTACTTGAAAGTGACTGCTGTTGACAGGCCACTAGCCACTGTAGGCATGGCTCTGGGAAGAAAATGAGTTTTGTCTAGCTAAGCCGGGTGCTTCGATGGCCGGGGTGGAGCTCATCCTGCCACGCTCTAGAGCTAAAGGGAAACTCAACGTGAGTCCTGGCCTCGAGGTAAGTCCCTGAGTAACCGCGCAGAAAGGACAGCGTGCAGCTGTTTCCATGAGGTATTAGTCGCTGTTCTGCTTTACTTTATTTTATTTTTTTAATTTTTTATTGTTGTTTTAAGATTGATTGATTGATTGATTGCTATGTTGGGTCTTCGTTTCTGTGCTAGGGCTCTCCCCAGTTGTGGTAAGTGGGGGCCACTCTTCATCGCGGTGCGTGGGCCTCTCAGTCTCGCGGCCTCCCTTGTTGCGGAGCACAGGCTCCAGAGGCGCAGGCTCAGTAGTTGTGGCTCACGGGCCCAGTTGCTCCACGGCATGTGGAATCCTCCCAGACCAGGGCTCGAACCCGTGTCCCCTGCATTGGCAGGCAGATTGTCAACCAGTGCGCCACCAGGGAAGCCCCTGTTCTGCTTTATTTTAAAGGAAGTACCCTTTGCAGGACTCCTAGGCCCCTCGGGTGTGCATCATTTTCCCTCCAAGATCCCTGAGTACCTCCATACCCCTGTGTGCTTGCTGAGCAACATCAAGGCCCCAAGGTCGGTCTCTCGGAGGCCCTCTGTGTATGCCGTGTGATGGGCAACACACTGCTCGTGTTTCAAGGAGAGCTATATTTCCAGAGCACTGGAACAGTCTCAGGACCACATTTCTACCCAGTGCGACGTGCCATGGAAATGTTCGTCATGGCCCCCATCTGAGCTGCCATAAGAAAACACTCTGCTTAGGATTCTTCGCGGACCTCGTACCTGAAGTCACTCTGCTCGAGGAGAAAGTCAGCATCCTACCATGCTGTGGCGCTAACGGGACACTCAGCCTCAGCAGTTGTCTCAAGGTAAGGCCCTGAATTGCCATGCAGAAGCGGAGGCGTGCAGCAGTTTCCAGGAGGCCATATCCGTTGCTCTGCATTATTTTAACGTCAGTACGCTTTGCAGGACATCTAGGAGCCTCGCGTGGGCACCCTATTCCCTGCAAGAACACTGAGTACCCTCAGGCCCCCATGGGCCTGCTAAGCCACATCCAGGCCCGTAGCCCTTCGGAGCCACTCTGTGTATGCCGGGTGTAGGGCAACAGACTGCACTCTTTCTTGGGACAGCTTGATTTCCCCAGCACTCCCACAGGTCCACGAACACTGTTCTAGCAGGTCCAACGTGCCGTGCAAGTCTGACTCATTGCCCTAGTCTGAGCTGCACTGAGAAAAACCCTCGGCTTCGCATTCCATCTGGGACCTCCTGCCTGAAGTCACCCTGCCTCCAGGAGAAAGTCGGCTTGCGTTCCAACTGCAACTAAAGGCCAGTTCCTCGGGTAACACTGCAGGCTTTTGAAGAGCCACGGGCCTGGAGGCCTAGCTGGGGCGTTCCTTGGTTGAGGCAGTTTGCTAGATGCGGAACACTCTGCTTCGAGGCGTTGATTCAGGGAAGGAACCACTGGGTAACCTGTGTCTCTTTGGACTTGTTAGAAAGCACAGGGATGTATGCTGCGTGTGCCCGCGGAAATGGGGGCCTGATGGAACTAGCCTTGCTTTCCCATTTTGAAAGCCCCATTCATGCTGCCTTGAAACTACTTGAAATTGACTGCTGTTGACAGGCCACTAGCCACTGTAGGCATGGCTCTGGGAAGACAATGAGTTTTGTCTAGGTAAGCCGGGTGCTTCGATGGCCGGGGTGGAGCTCATCCTGCCACGCTCTAGAGCTAAAGGGAAACTCAACGTGAGTACTGGCCTCCAGGTAAGTCCCTGAGTAACCGCGCAGAAAGGTCGGCGTGCAGCTCTTTCCATGAGGTATTAGTCGCTCTTCTGCTTTATTTTATTTTATTTTTTTAATTTTTTGTTGTTGTTTTAAGATTTATTGATTGATTGATTGATTGCTATGTTGGGTATTTGTTTCTGTGCTAGGGCTCTCCCCAGTTGCGGTAAGTGGGGGCCACTCTTCATCGCGGTGCGTGGGCCTCTCTGTCTCGCGGCCTCCCTTGTTGCGGAGCACAGGCTCCAGAGGCGCAGGCTCAGTAGTTGTGGCTCACGGGCCCAGTTGCCCCACGGCATGTGGAATCCTCCCAGACCAGGGCTCGAACCCGTGTCCCCTGCATTGGCAGGCAGATTCTCCAACACAGCGCCACCAGGGAAGCCCCTATTCTGCTTTATTTTAAAGGAAGTACCCTTTTCAGGACTCCTAGGCCCCTCGGGTGTGCATCATTTTCCCTCCAAGATCCGTGAGTACCTCCAGACCCCTGTGGGCTTGCTGAGCAACATCGAGGCCCCAAGGTTGGTCCCTCGGAGGCCCTCTGTGTATGCCGAGTGATGGGCAACACACTGCTCGTTTTTCAAGGAGAGCTATATTTCCAGAGCACTGGAACAGTCTCAGGACCACATTTCTACCCAGTGCGACGTGCCATGGAAATGTTCGTCATGGCCCCCTTCTGAGCTGCCATAAGAAAACACTGTGCTTAGGATTCTTCGAGGACCTCGTACCTGAAGTCACTCTGCTCGAGGAGAAAGTCAGCATCCTACCATGCTGTGGCGCTAACGGGATACTCAGCCTCAGCAGTTGTCTCAAGGTAAGGCCCTGAATTGCCATGCAGAAGCGGAGGCGTGCAGGAGTTTCCAGGAGGCCATAGCCGTTGCTCTGCATTATTTTAACGTCAGTACGCTTTGCAGGACATCTAGGAGCCTCGCGTGGGCACCCTATTCCCTGCAAGAACACTGAGGACCCTCAGTCCCCCATGGGCCTGCTAAGCCACATCCAGGCCCGTAGCCCTTTGGAGCTACTCTGTGTATGCCGAGCGTAGGGCAAGAGACTGCAGTCTTTCTTGGGACAGCTTGATTTCCCCAGCACTCCCACAGGTCCACGAACACTGTTCTAGCAGGTCCAACGTGCCGTGCAAGTCTGACTCATTGCCCTAGTCTGAGCTGCACTGAGAAAAACCCTCGGCTTCGCATTCCATCTGGGACCTCCTGCCTGAAGTCACCCTGCCTCCAGGAGAAAGTCGGCTTGCGTTCCAACTGCAACTAAAGCCCAGTTCCTCGGGTAACACTGCAGGCTTTTGAAGAGCCACGGGCCCGGAGGCCTAGCTGGGGCTTTCCTTGGTTGAGGCAGTTCGCTAGATGCAGAACACCGTGCTTCGAGGAGTTGATTCAGGGAAGTAACCACTTGGTAACCTGTGTCTCTTTGGACTTGTTAGAAAGCACAGGGATGTATGCTGCGTGTGCCCACGGAAATGGGGGCCTGATGGAACTAGCCTTGCTTTCCCGTTTTGAAAGCTCCATTCATGCTGCCTTGAAGCTACTTGAAAGTGACTGCTGTTGACAGGCCACTAGCCACTGTAGGCATGGCTCTGGGAAGAAAATGAGTTTTGTCTAGCTAAGCCGGGTGCTTCGATGGCCGGGGTGGAGCTCATCCTGCCACGCTCTAGAGCTAAAGGGAAACTCAACGTGAGTCCTGGCCTCGAGGTAAGTCCCTGAGTAACTGCGCAGAAAGGGCAGCGTGCAGCTGTTTCCATGAGGTATTAGTCGCTGTTCTGCTTTATTTTATTTTATTTTTTTAATTTTTTATTGTTGTTTTAAGATTTATTGATTGATTGATTGCTATGTTGGGTCTTCGTTTCTGTGCTAGGGCTCTCCCCAGTTGCGGTAAGTGGGGGCCACTCTTCATCGCAGTGCGTGGGCCTCTCAGTCTCGCGGCCTCCCTTGTTGCGGAGCACAGGCTCCAGAGGCGCAGGCTCAGTAGTTGTGGCTCACGGGCCCAGTTGCTCCACAGCATGTGGAATCCTCCCAGACCAGGGCTCGAACCCGTGTCCCTGGCATTGGCAGGCAGATTGTCAACCAGTGCGCCACCAGGGAAGCCCCTGTTCTGCTTTATTTTAAAGGAAGTACCCTTTTCAGGACTCCTCGGCCCCTCGGGTGTGCATCATTTTCCCTCCAAGATCCCTGAGTACCTCCATACCCCTGTGTGCTTGCTGAGCAACATCAAGGCCCCAAGGTCGGTCTCTCGGAGGCCCTCTGTGTATGCCGAGTGATGGGCAACACACTGCTCGTTTTTCAAGGAGAGCTATATTTCCAGAGCACTGGAACAGTGTCAGGACCACATTTCTACCCAGTGCGACGTGCCATGGAAATGTTCGTCATGGCCCCCATCTGAGCTGCCATAAGAAAACACTCTGCTTAGGATTCTTCGCGGACCTCGTACCTGAAGTCACTCTGCTCGAGGAGAAAGTCAGCATCCTATCATGCTGTGTCGCTAACAGGACACTCAGCATCAGCACTTGCCTCGAGGTAAGGTCCTGAATTGCCATGCAGAAGCGGAGGCGTGCAGGAGTTTCCAGGAGGCCATAGCCGTTGCTCTGCATTATTTTAACGTCAGTACGCTTTGCAGGACATCTAGGAGCCTCGCGTGGGCACCCTATTCCCTGCAAGAACACTGAGGACCCTCAGTCCCCCATGGGCCTGCTAAGCCACATCCAGGCCCGTAGCCCTTTGGAGCTACTCTGTGTATGCCGAGCGTAGGGCAAGAGACTGCAGTCTTTCTTGGGACAGCTTGATTTCCCCAGCACTCCCACAGGTCCACGAACACTGTTCTAGCAGGTCAACGTGCCGTGCAAGTCTGACTCATTGCCCTAGTCTGAGCTGCACTGAGAAAAACCCTCGGCCTCGTATTCCATCTGGGACCCCGTGTCTGAAGTCACCCTGCCTCCAGGAGAATGTCGGCTTGCTTTCCAACTGCAACTAAAGCCCAGTTCCTCGGGTAACACTGCAGGCTTTTGAAGAGCCACGGGCCCGGAGGCCTAGCTGGGGCTTTCCTTGGTTGAGGCAGTTCGCTAGATGCAGAACACCGTGCTTCGAGGAGTTGATTCAGGGAAGTAACCACTTGGTAACCTGTGTCTCTTTGGAATTGTTAGAAAGCACAGGGTTGTATGCTGCGTGTGCCCGCGGAAATGGGGGCCTGATGGAACTAGCCTTGCTTTCCCGTTTTGAAAGCTCCATTCATGCTGCCTTGAAGCTACTTGAAAGTGACTGCTGTTGACAGGCCACTAGCCACTGTAGGCATGGCTCTGGGAAGAAAATGAGTTTTGTCTAGCTAAGCCAGGTGCTTCGATGGCCGGGGTGGAGCTCATCCTGCCACGCTCTAGAGCTAAAGGGAAACTCAACGTGAGTCCTGGCCTCGAGGTAAGTCCCTGAGTAACCGCGCAGAAAGGGCAGCGTGCAGCTGTTTCCATGGGGTATTAGTCGCTGTTCTGCTTTATTTTATTTTATTTTTTTAATTTTTTATTGTTGTTTTAAGATTGATTGATTAATTGATTGATTGCTATGTTGGGTCTTCGTTTCTGTGCTAGGGCTCTCCCCAGTTGCGGTAAGTGGGGGCCCCTCTTCATCGCGGTGCGTGGGCCTCTCAGTCTCGCGGCCTCCCTTGTTGCGGAGCACAGGCTCCAGAGGCGCAGGCTCAGTAGTTGTGGCTCACGGGCCCAGTTGCCCCACGGCATGTGGAATCCTCCCAGACCAGGGCTCGAACCCGTGTGCCCTGCATTGGCAGGAAGATTCTCAACCACAGCGCCACCAGGGAAGCCCCTGTTCTGCTTTATTTTAAAGGAAGTACCCTTTTCAGGACTCCTAGGCCCCTCGGGTGTGCATCATTTTCCCTCCAAGATCCGTGAGTACCTCCAAACCCCTGTGGGCTTGCTGAGCAACATCGAGGCCCGAAGATCGGTCCCTCGGAGGCCCTGTGTGTATGCCGAGTGATGGGCAACACACTGCTCATTCTTTAAGGAGAGCTATATTTCCAGAGCACTGGAACAGTCTCAGGACCACATTTCTACCCAGTGCGACGTGCCATGGAAGTGTTCGTCATGGCCCCCGTCTGAGCTGCCATAAGAAAACACTCTGCTTAGGATTCTTCGAGGACCTCGTACCTGAAGTCACTCTGCTCGAGGAGAAAGTCAGCATCCTACCATGCTGTGGCGCTAACGGGACACTCAGCCTCAGCAGTGGTCTCAAGGTAAGGCCCTGAATTGCCATGCAGAAGCGGAAGCGTGCAGCAGTTTCCAGGAGGCCATATCCGTTGCTCTGCATTATTTTAACGTCAGTACGCTTTGCAGGACATCTAGGAGCCTCGCGTGGGCACCCTATTCCCTGCAAGAACACTGAGTACCCTCAGGCCCCCATGGGCCTGCTAAGCCACATCCAGGCCCGTAGCCCTTCGGAGCCACTCTGTGTATGCCGGGTGTAGGGCAACAGACTGCACTCTTTCTTGGGACAGCTTGATTTCCCCAGCACTCCCACAGGTCGACGAACACTGTTCTAGCAGGTCCAACGTGCCGTGCAAGTCTGACTCATTGCCCTAGTCTGAGCTGCACTGAGAAAAACCCTCGGCTTCGCATTCCATCTGGGACCTCCTGCCTGAAGTCACCCTGCCTCCAGGAGAAAGTCGGCTTGCGTTCCAACTGCAACTAAAGCCCAGTTCCTCGGGTAACACTGCAGGCTTTTGAAGAGCCACGGGCCTGGAGGCCTAGCTGGGGCGTTCCTTGGTTGAGGCAGTTTGCTAGATGCGGAACACTCTGCTTCGAGGTGTTGATTCAGCGAAGGAACCACTGGGTAACGTGTGTCTCTTTGGACTTGTTAGAAAGCACAGGGATGTATGCTGCGTGTGCCCGCGGAAATGGGGGCCTGATGGAACTAGCCTTGCTTTCCCAATTTGAAAGCCCCATTCATGCTGCCTTGAAACTACTTGAAATTGACTGCTGTTGACAGGCCACTAGCCACTGTAGGCATGGCTCTGGGAAGACAATGAGTTTTGTCTAGGTAAGCCGGGTGCTTCGATGGCCGGGGTGGAGCTCATCCTGCCACGCTCTAGAGCTAAAGGGAAACTCAACGTGAGTACTGGCCTCCAGGTAAGTCCCTGAGTAACCGCGCAGAAAGGTCGGCGTGCAGCTCTTTCCATGAGGTATTAGTCGCTGTTCTGCTTTATTTTATTTTATTTTTTAAATTTTTTGTTGTTGTTTTAAGATTTATTGATTGATTGATTGATTGCTATGTTGGGTATTTGTTTCTGTGCTAGGGCTCTCCCCAGTTGCGGTAAGTGGGGGCCACTCTTCATCGCGGTGCGTGGGCCTCTCTGTCTCGCGGCCTCCCTTGTTGCGGAGCACAGGCTCCAGAGGCGCAGGCTCAGTAGTTGTGGCTCACGGGCCCAGTTGCCCCACGGCATGTGGAATCCTCCCAGACCAGGGCTCGAACCCGTGTGCCCTGCATTGGCAGGCAGATTCTCCAACACAGCGCACCAGGGAAGCCCCTATTCTGCTTTATTTTAAAGGAAGTACCCTTTTCAGGACTCCTAGGCCCCTCGGGTGTGCATCATTTTCCCTCCAAGATCCGTGAGTACCTCCAGACCCCTGTGGGCTTGCTGAGCAACATCGATGCCCCAAGGTCGGTCCCTCGGAGGCCCTGTGTGTATGCCGAGTGATGGGCAACACACTGCTCGTTTTTCAAGGAGAGCTATATTTCCAGAGCACTGGAACAGTCTCAGGACCACATTTCTACCCAGTGCGACGTGCCATGGAAATGTTCGTCATGGCCCCCTTCTGAGCTGCCATAAGAAAACACTGTGCTTAGGATTCTTCGAGGACCTCGTACCTGAAGTCACTCTGCTCGAGGAGAAAGTCAGCATCCTACCATGCTGTGGCGCTAACGGGATACTCAGCCTCAGCAGTTGTCTCAAGGTAAGGCCCTGAATTGCCATGCAGAAGCGGAGGCGTGCAGGAGTTTCCAGGAGGCCATAGCCGTTGCTCTGCATTATTTTAACGTCAGTACGCTTTGCAGGACATCTAGGAGCCTCGCGTGGGCACCCTATTCCCTGCAAGAACACTGAGGACCCTCAGTCCCCCATGGGCCTGCTAAGCCACATCCAGGCCCGTAGCCCTTTGGAGCTACTCTGTGTATGCCGAGCGTAGGGCAAGAGACTGCAGTCTTTCTTGGGACAGCTTGATTTCCCCAGCACTCCCACAGGTCCACGAACACTGTTCTAGCAGGTCCAACGTGCCGTGCAAGTCTGACTCATTGCCCTAGTCTGAGCTGCACTGAGAAAAACCCTCGGCCTCGTATTCCATCTGTGACCCCGTGTCTGAAGTCACCCTGCCTCCAGGAGAATGTCGGCTTGCTTTCCAACTGCAACTAAAGCCCAGTTCCTCGGGTAACACTGCAGGCTTTTGAAGAGCCACGGGCCCGGAGGCCTAGCTGGGGCTTTCCTTGGTTGAGGCAGTTCGCTAGATGCAGAACACCGTGCTTCGAGGAGTTGATTCAGGGAAGTAACCACTTGGTAACCTGTGTCTCTTTGGACTTGTTAGAAAGCACAGGGTTGTATGCTGCGTGTGCCCGCGGAAATGGGGGCCTGATGGAACTAGCCTTGCTTTCCCGTTTTGAAAGCTCCATTCATGCTGCCTTGAAGCTACTTGAAAGTGACTGCTGTTGACAGGCCACTAGCCACTGTAGGCATGGCTCTGGGAAGAAAATGAGTTTTGTCTAGCTAAGCCAGGTGCTTCGATGGCCGGGGTGGAGCTCATCCTGCCACGCTCTAGAGCTAAAGGGAAACTCAACGTGAGTCCTGGCCTCGAGGTAAGTCCCTGAGTAACCGCGCAGAAAGGGCAGCGTGCAGCTGTTTCCATGGGGTGTTAGTCGCTGTTCTGCTTTATTTTATTTTATTTTTTTAATTTTTTATTGTTGTTTTAAGATTGATTGATTAATTGATTGATTGCTATGTTGGGTCTTCGTTTCTGTGCTAGGGCTCTCCCCAGTTGCGGTAAGTGGGGGCCCCTCTTCATCGCGGTGCGTGGGCCTCTCAGTCTCGCGGCCTCCCTTGTTGCGGAGCACAGGCTCCAGAGGCGCAGGCTCAGTAGTTGTGGCTCACGGGCCCAGTTGCCCCACGGCATGTGGAATCCTCCCAGACCAGGGCTCGAACCCGTGTGCCCTGCATTGGCAGGCAGATTCTCCAACACATCGCCACCAGGGAAGCCCCTATTCTGCTTTATTTTAAACGAAGTACCCTTTTCAGGACTCCTAGGCCCCTCGGGTGTGCATCATTTTCCCTCCAAGATCCGTGAGTACCTCCAGACCCCTGTGGGCTTGCTGAGCAACATCGAGGCCGCCAGGTCGGTCCCTCGGAGGCCCTGTGTGTATGCCGAGTGATGGGCAACACACTGCTCTTTTTTCAAGGAGAGCTATATTTCCAGAGCCCTGGAACAGTCTCAGGACCACATTTCTACCCAGTGCGACGTGCCATGGAAATGTTCGTCATGGCCCCCTTCTGAGCTGCCATAAGAAAACACTCTGCTTAGGATTCTTCGAGGACCTCGTACCTGAAGTCACTCTGCTCGAGGAGAAAGTCAGCATCCTACCATGCTGTGGCGCTAACGGGATACTCAGCGCCAGCAGTTGTCTCAAGGTAAGGCCCTGAATTGCCATGCAGAAGCGGAGGCTTGCAGGAGTTTCCAGGAGGCCATAGCCGTTGCTCTGCATTATTTTAACGTCAGTACGCTTTGCAGGACATCTAGGAGCCTCGCGTGGGCACCCTATTCCCTGCAAGAACACTGAGGACCCTCAGTCCCCCATGGGCCTGCTAAGCCACATCCAGGCCCGTAGCCCTTTGGAGCTACTCTGTGTATGCCGAGCGTAGTGCAAGAGACTGCAGTCTTTCTTGGGACAGCTTGATTTCCCCAGCACTCCCACAGGTCCACGAACACTGTTCTAGCAGGTCCAACGTGCCGTGCAAGTCTGACTCATTGCCCTAGTCTGAGCTGCACTGAGAAAAACCCTCGGCTTCGCATTCCATCTGGGACCTCCTGCCTGAAGTCACCCTGCCTCCAGGAGAAAGTCGGCTTGCGTTCCAACTGCAACTAAAGGCCAGTTCCTCGGGTAACACTGCAGGCTTTTGAAGAGC
Organism: Eschrichtius robustus; assembly: GCF_028021215.1. Classification (NCBI taxonomy): domain Eukaryota; kingdom Metazoa; phylum Chordata; class Mammalia; order Artiodactyla; family Eschrichtiidae; genus Eschrichtius; species Eschrichtius robustus. Next base: position 573,446 of record NW_027175262.1, read on the forward strand.
CACGGGCCTGGAGGCCTAGCTTGGGCGTTCCTTGGTTGAGGCAGTTTGCTAGATGCGGAACACTCTGCTTCGAGGCGTTGATTCAGGGAAGGAACCACTGGGTAACCTGTGTCTCTTTGGACTTGTTAGAAAGCACAGGGATGTATGCTGCGTGTGCCCGCGGAAATGGGGGCCTGATGGAACTAGCCTTGCTTTCCCATTTTGAAAGCCCCATTCATGCTGCTTTGAAACTACTTGAAATTGACTGCTGTTGACAGGCCACTAGCCAGTGTAGGCATGGCTCTGGGAAGACAATGAGTTTTGTCTAGGTAAGCCGGGTGCTTCGATGGACGGGGTGGAGCTCATCCTGTCACGCTCTAGAGCTAAAGGGAAACTCAACGTGAGTCCTGGCCTCGAGGTAAGTCCCTGAGTAACCGCGCAGAAAGGGCGGCATGCAGCTCTTTACATGAGGTATTAGTCGCTGTTCTGTTTATTTTATTTTATTTTTTTAATTTTTTATTGTTGTTTTAAGATTTATTGATTGATGGATTGATTGCTATGTTGGGTCTTCGTTTCTGTGCTAGGGCTCTCCCCAGTTGCGGAAAGTGGGGGCCACTCTTCATCGCGGTGCGTGGGCCTCTCAGTCTCGCGGTCTCCCTTGTTGCGGAGCACAGGCTCCAGAGGCGCAGGCTCAGTAGTTGTGGCTCACGGGCCCAGTTGCTCCACGGCATGTGGAATCCTCCCAGACCAGGGCTCGAACCCGTGTGCCCTGCATTGGCAGGCAGATTCTCCAACACAGCGCCACCAGGGAACCCCCTATTCTGCTTTATTTTAAAGGAAGTACCCTTTGCAGGACTCCTAGGCCCCTCGGGTGTGCATCATTTTCCCTCCAAGATCCCTGAGTACCTCCATACCCCTGTGTGCTTGCTGAGCAACATCAAGGCCCCAAGGTCGGTCTCTCGGATGCCCTCTGTGTATGCCGAGTGATGGGCAACACACTGCTCGTTTTTCAAGGAGAGCTATATTTCCAGAGCACTGGAACAGTCTCAGGACCACATTTCTACCCAGTGCGACGTGCCATGGAAATGTTCGTCATGGCCCCCATCTGAGCTGCCATAAGAAAACACTCTGCTTAGGATTCTTCGCCGACCTCGTACCTGAAGTCACTCTGCTCGAGGAGAAAGTCAGCATCCTATCATGCTGTGTCGCTAACAGGACACTCAGCATCAGCACTTGCCTCGAGGTAAGGTCCTGAATTGCCATGCAGAAGCGGAGGCGTGCAGGAGTTTCCAGGAGGCCATAGCCGTTGCTCTGCATTATTTTAACGTCAGTACGCTTTGCAGGACATCTAGGAGCCTCGCGTGGGCACCCTATTCCCTGCAAGAACACTGAGGACCCTCAGTCCCCCATGGGCCTGCTAAGCCACATCCAGGCCCGTAGCCCTTTGGAGCTACTCTGTGTATGCCGAGCGTAGGGCAAGAGACTGCAGTCTTTCTTGGGACAGCTTGATTTCCCCAGCACTCCCACAGGTCCACGAACACTGTTCTAGCAGGTCCAACGTGCCGTGCAAGTCTGACTCATTGCCCTAGTCTGAGCTGCACTGAGAAAAACCCTCGGCTTCGCATTCCATCTGGGACCTCCTGCCTGAAGTCACCCTGCCTCCAGGAGAAAGTCGGCTTGCGTTCCAACTGCAACTAAAGCCCAGTTCCTCGGGTAACACTGCAGGCTTTTGAAGAGCCACGGGCCCGGAGGCCTAGCTGGGGCTTTCCTTGGTTGAGGCAGTTCGCTAGATGCAGAACACCGTGCTTCGAGGAGTTGATTCAGGGAAGTAACCACTTGGTAACCTGTGTCTCTTTGGACTTGTTAGAAAGCACAGGGATGTATGCTGCGTGTGCCCGCGGAAATGGGGGCCTGATGGAACTAGCCTTGCTTTCCCGTTTTGAAAGCTCCATTCATGCTGCCTTGAAGCTACTTGAAAGTGACTGCTGTTGACAGGCCACTAGCCACTGTAGGCATGGCTCTGGGAAGAAAATGAGTTTTGTCTAGCTAAGCCGGGTGCTTCGATGGCCGGGGTGGAGCTCATCCTGCCACGCTCTAGAGCTAAAGGGAAACTCAACGTGAGTCCTGGCCTCCAGGTAAGTCCCTGAGTAACCGCACAGAAAGGGCAGCGTGCAGCTGTTTCCATGAGGTATTAGTCGCTGTTCTGCTTTATTTTATTTTATTTTTTTAATTTTTTATTGTTGTTTTAAGATTTATTGATTGATTGATTGCTATGTTGGGTCTTCGTTTCTGTGCTAGGGCTCTCCCCGGTTGCGGAAAGTGGGGGCCACTCTTCATCGTGGTGCGTGGGCCTCTCAGTCTCGCGGCCTCCCTTGTTGCGGAGCACAGGCTCCAGAGGCGCAGGCTCAGTAGTTGTGGCTCACGGGCCCAGTTGCTCCACAGCATGTGGAATCCTCCCAGACCAGGGCTCGAACCCGTGTCCCCTGCATTGGCAGGCAGATTGTCAACCAGTGCGCCACCAGGGAAGCCCCTGTTCTGCTTTATTTTAAAGGAAGTACCCTTTTCAGGACTCCTCGGCCCCTCGGGTGTGCATCATTTTCCCTCCAAGATCCCTGAGTACCTCCATACCCCTGTGTGCTTGCTGAGCAACATCAAGGTCCCAAGGTCGGTCTCTCGGAGGCCCTCTGTGTATGCCGAGTGATGGGCAACACACTGCTCGTTTTTCAAGGAGGGCTATATTTCCAGAGCACTGGAACAGTCTCAGGACCACATTCCTACCCAGTGCGACGTGCCATGGAAATATTCGTCATGGCCCCCATCTGAGCTGCCATAAGAAAACACTCTGCTTAGGATTCTTCACGGACCTCGTACCTGAAGTCACTCTGCTCGAGGAGAAAGTCAGCATCCTATCATGCTGTGTCGCTAACAGGACACTCAGCATCAGCACTTGCCTCGAGGTAAGGTCCTGAATTGCCATGCAGAAGCGGAGGCGTGCAGGAGTTTCCAGGAGGCCATACCCGTTGCTCTGCATTATTTTAACGTCAGTACGCTTTGCAGGACATCTAGGAGCCTCGCGTGGGCACCCTATTCCCTGCAAGAACACTGAGGACCCTCAGTCCCCCATGGGCCTGCTAAGCCACATCCAGGCCCGTAGCCCTTTGGAGCTACTCTGTGTATGCCGAGCGTAGGGCAAGAGACTGCAGTCTTTCTTGGGACAGCTTGATTTCCCCAGCACTCCCACAGGTCCACAAACACTGTTCTAGCAGGTCAACGTGCCGTGCAAGTCTGACTCATTGCCCTAGTCTGAGCTGCACTGAGAAAAACCCTCGGCCTCGTATTCCATCTGGGACCCCGTGTCTGAAGTCACCCTGCCTCCAGGAGTATGTCGGCTTGCTTTCCAACTGCAACTAAAGCCCAGTTCCTCGGGTAACACTGCAGGCTTTTGAAGAGCCACGGGCCCGGAGGACTAGCTGGGGCTTTCCTTGGTTGAGGCAGTTCGCTAGATGCAGAACACCGTGCTTCGAGGAGTTGATTCAGGGAAGTAACCACTTGGTAACCTGTGTCTCTTTGGACTTGTTAGAAAGCACAGGGATGTATGCTGCATGTGCCCGCGGAAATGGGGGCCTGATGGAACTAGCCTTGCTTTCCCGTTTTGAAAGCTCCATTCATGCTGCCTTGAAGCTACTTGAAAGTGACTGCTGTTGACAGGCCACTAGCCACTGTAGGCATGGCTCTGGGAAGAAAATGAGTTTTGTCTAGCTAAGCCGGGTGCTTCGATGGCCGGGGTGGAGCTCATCCTGCCACGCTCTAGAGCTAAAGGGAAACTCAACGTGAGTCCTGGCCTCGAGGTAAGTCCCTGAGTAACCGCGCAGAATGGGCAGCGTGCAGCTGTTTCCATGAGGTATTAGTCGCTGTTCTGCTTTATTTTATTTTATTGTTTTAATTTTTTATTGTTGTTTTAAGATTGATTGATTAATTGATTGATTGCTATGTTGGGTCTTCGTTTCTGTGCTAGGGCTCTCCCCAGTTGCGGTAAGTGGGGGCCCCTCTTCATCGCGGTGCGTGGGCCTCTCAGTCTCGCGGCCTCCCTTGTTGCGGAGCACAGGCTCCAGAGGCGCAGGCTCAGTAGTTGTGGCTCACGGGCCCAGTTGCCCCACGGCATGTGGAATCCTCCCAGACCAGGGCTCGAACCCGTGTGCCCTGCATTGGCAGGCAGATTCTCAACCACAGCGCCACCAGGGAAGCCCCTGTTCTGCTTTATTTTAAAGGAAGTACCCTTTTCAGGACTCCTAGGCCCCTCGGGTGTGCATCATTTTCCCTCCACGATCCGTGAGTACCTCCAAACCCCTGTGGGCTTGCTGAGCAACATCGAGGCCCGAAGATCGGTCCCTCGGAGGCCCTGTGTGTATGCCGAGTGATGGGCAACACACTGCTCATTCTTTAAGGAGAGCTATATTTCCAGAGCACTGGAACAGTCTCAGGACCACATTTCTACCCAGTGCGACGTGCCATGGAAGTGTTCGTCATGGCCCCCGTCTGAGCTGCCATAAGAAAACACTCTGCTTAGGATTCTTCGAGGACCTCGTACCTGAAGTCACTCTGCTCGAGGAGAAAGTCAGCATCCTACCATGCTGTGGCGCTAACGGGACACTCAGCCTCAGCAGTTGTCTCAAGGTAAGGCCCTGAATTGCCATGCAGAAGCGGAAGCGTGCAGCAGTTTCCAGGAGGCCATATCCGTTGCTCTGCATTATTTTAACGTCAGTACGCTTTGCAGGACATCTAGGAGCCTCGCGTGGGCACCCTATTCCCTGCAAGAACACTGAGTACCCTCAGGCCCCCATGGGCCTGCTAAGCCACATCCAGGCCCGTAGCCCTTCGGAGCCACTCTGTGTATGCCGGGTGTAGGGCAACAGACTGCACTCTTTCTTGGGACAGCTTGATTTCCCCAGCACTCCCACAGGTCCACGAACACTGTTCTAGCAGGTCCAACGTGCCGTGCAAGTCTGACTCATTGCCCTAGTCTGAGCTGCACTGAGAAAAACCCTCGGCTTCGCATTCCATCTGGGACCTCCTGCCTGAAGTCACCCTGCCTCCAGGAGAAAGTCGGCTTGCGTTCCAACTGCAACTAAAGGCCAGTTCCTCGGGTAACACTGCAGGCTTTTGAAGAGCCACGGGCCTGGAGGCCTAGCTGGGGCGTTCCTTGGTTGAGGCAGTTTGCCAGATGCGGAACACTCTGCTTCGAGGCGTTGATTCAGGGAAGGAACCACTGGGTAACCTGTGTCTCTTTGGACTTGTTAGAAAGCACAGGGATGTATGCTGCGTGTGCCCGCGGAAATGGGGGCCTGATGGAACTAGCCTTGCTTTCCCATTTTGAAAGCCCCATTCATGCTGCCTTGAAACTACTTGAAATTGACTGCTGTTGACAGGCCACTAGCCACTGTAGGCATGGCTCTGGGAAGACAATGAGTTTTGTCTAGGTAAGCCGGGTGCTTCGATGGCCGGGGTGGAGCTCATCCTGCCACGCTCTAGAGCTAAAGGGAAACTCAACGTGAGTACTGGCCTCCAGGTAAGTCCCTGAGTAACCGCGCAGAAAGGTCGGCGTGCAGCTCTTTCCATGAGGTATTAGTCGCTGTTCTGCTTTATTTTATTTTATTTTTTTAATTTTTTGTTGTTGTTTTAAGATTTATTGATTGATTGATTGCTATGTTGGGTCTTCGTTTCTGTGCTAGGGCTCTCTCCAGTTGCGGTAAGTGTGGGCCACTCTTCATCGCGGTGCGTGGGCCTCTCAGTCTCGCGGCCTCCCTTGTTGCGGAGCACAGGCTCCAGAGGCGCAGGCTCAGTAGTTGTGGCTCACGGGCCCAGTTGCTCCACGGCATGTGGAATCCTCCCAGACCAGGGCTCGAACCCGTGTCCCCTGCATTGGCAGGCAGATTGTCAACCAGTGCGCCACCAGGGAAGCCCCTGTTCTGCTTTATTTTAAAGGAAGTACCCTTTGCAGGACTCCTAGGCCCCTCGGGTGTGCATCATTTTCCCTCCAAGATCCCTGAGTACCTCCATACCCCTGTGTGCTTGCTGAGCAACATCAAGGCCCCAAGGTCGGTCTCTCGGAGGCCCTCTGTGTATGCCGAGTGATGGGCAACACACTGCTCGTTTTTCAAGGAGAGCTATATTTCCAGAGCACTGGAACAGTCTCAGGACCACATTCCTACCCAGTGCGACGTGCCATGAAAATGTTCGTCATGGCCCCCATCTGAGCTGCCATAAGAAAACACTCTGCTTAGGATTCTTCGCGGACCTCGTACCTGAAGTCACTCTGCTCGAGGAGAAAGTCAGCATCCTATCATGCTGTGTCGCTAACAGGACACTCAGCATCAGCACTTGCCTCGAGGTAAGGTCCTGAATTGCCATGCAGAAGCGGAGGCGTGCAGGAGTTTCCAGGAGGCCATAGCCGTTGCTCTGCATTATTTTAACGTCAGTACGCTTTGCAGGACATCTAGGAGCCTCGCGTGGGCACCCTATTCCCTGCAAGAACACTGAGGACCCTCAGTCCCCCATGGGCCTGCTAAGCCACATCCAGGCCCGTAGCCCTTTGGAGCTACTCTGTGTATGCCGAGCGTAGGGCAAGAGACTGCAGTCTTTCTTGGGACAGCTTGATTTCCCCAGCACTCCCACAGGTCCACGAACACTGTTCTAGCAGGTCCAACGTGCCGTGCAAGTCTGACTCATTGCCCTAGTCTGAGCTGCACTGAGAAAAACCCTCGGCTTCGTATTCCATCTGGGACCCCGTGTCTGAAGTCACCCTGCCTCCAGGAGAAAGTCGGCTTGCGTTCCAACTGCAACTAAAGCCCAGTTCCTCGGGTAACACTGCAGGCTTTTGAAGAGCCACGGGCCCGGAGGCCTAGCTGGGGCTTTCCTTGGTTGAGGCAGTTCGCTAGATGCAGAACACCGTGCTTCGAGGAGTTGATTCAGGGAAGTAACCACTTGGTAACCTGTGTCTCTTTGGAATTGTTAGAAAGCACAGGGATGTATGCTGCGTGTGCCCGCGGAAATGGGGGCCTGATGGAACTAGCCTTGCTTTCCCGTTTTGAAAGCTCCATTCATGCTGCCTTGAAGCTACTTGAAAGTGACTGCTGTTGACAGGCCACTAGCCACTGTAGGCATGGCTCTGGGAAGAAAATGAGTTTTGTCTAGCTAAGCCGGGTGCTTCGATGGCCGGGGTGGAGCTCATCCTGCCACGCTCTAGAGCTAAAGGGAAACTCAACGTGAGTCCTGGCCTCGAGGTAAGTCCCTGAGTAACCGCGCAGAAAGGGCAGTGTGCAGCTGTTTCCATGAGGTATTAGTCGCTGTTCTGCTTTATTTTATTTTATTGTTTTAATTTTTTATTGTTGTTTTAAGATTGATTGATTAATTGATTGATTGCTATGTTGGGTCTTCGTTTCTGTGCTAGGGCTCTCCCCAGTTGCGGTAAGTGGGGGCCCCTCTTCATCGCGGTGCGTGGGCCTCTCAGTCTCGCGGCCTCCCTTGTTGCGGAGCACAGGCTCCAGAGGCGCAGGCTCAGTAGTTGTGGCTCACGGGCCCAGTTGCCCCACGGCATGTGGAATCCTCCCAGACCAGGGCTCGAACCCGTGTGCCCTGCATTGGCAGGCAGATTCTCAACCACAGCGCCACCAGGGAAGCCCCTGTTCTGCTTTATTTTAAAGGAAGTACCCTTTTCAGGACTCCTAGGCCCCTCGGGTGTGCATCATTTTCCCTCCAAGATCCGTGAGTACCTCCAGACCCCTGTGGGCTTGCTGAGCAACATCGAGGCCCGAAGATCGGTCCCTCGGAGGCCCTGTGTGTATGCCGAGTGATGGGCAACACACTGCTCATTCTTTAAGGAGAGCTATATTTCCAGAGCACTGGAACAGTCTCAGGACCACATTTCTACCCAGTGCGACGTGCCATGGAAGTGTTCGTCATGGCCCCCGTCTGAGCTGCCATAAGAAAACACTCTGCTTAGGATTCTTCGAGGACCTCGTACCTGAAGTCACTCTGCTCGAGGAGAAAGTCAGCATCCTACCATGCTGTGGCGCTAACGGGACACTCAGCCTCAGCAGTTGTCTCAAGGTAAGGCCCTGAATTGCCATGCAGAAGCGGAGGCGTGCAGCAGTTTCCAGGAGGCCATATCCGTTGCTCTGCATTATTTTAACGTCAGTACGCTTTGCAGGACATCTAGGAGCCTCGCGTGGGCACCCTATTCCCTGCAAGAACACTGAGTACCCTCAGGCCCCCATGGGCCTGCTAAGCCACATCCAGGACCGTAGCCCTTCGGAGCCACTCTGTGTATGCCGGGTGTAGGGCAACAGACTGCCCTCTTTCTTGGGACAGCTTGATTTCCCCAGCACTCCCACAGGTCCACGAACACTGTTCTAGCAGGTCCAACGTGCCGTGCAAGTCTGACTCATTGCCCTAGTCTGAGCTGCACTGAGAAAAACCCTCGGCTTCGCATTCCATCTGGGACCTCCTGCCTGAAGTCACCCTGCCTCCAGGAGAAAGTCGGCTTGCGTTCCAACTGCAACTAAAGGCCAGTTCCTCGGGTAACACTGCAGGCTTTTGAAGAGCCACGGGCCTGGAGGCCTAGCTGGGGCGTTCCTTGGTTGAGGCAGTTTGCTAGATGCGGAACACTCTGCTTCGAGGCGTTGATTCAGGGAAGGAACCACTGGGTAACCTGTGTCTCTTTGGACTTGTTAGAAAGCACAGGGATGTATGCTGCGTATGCCCGCGGAAATGGGGGCCTGATGGAACTAGCCTTGCTTTCCCATTTTGAAAGCCCCATTCATGCTGCCTTGAAACTACTTGAAATTGACTGCTGTTGACAGGCCACTAGCCACTGTAGGCATGGCTCTGGGAAGACAATGAGTTTTGTCTAGGTAAGCCGGGTGCTTCGATGGCCGGGGTGGAGCTCATCCTGCCACGCTCTAGAGCTAAAGGGAAACTCAACGTGAGTACTGGCCTCCAGGTAAGTCCCTGAGTAACCGCGCAGAAAGGTCGGCGTGCAGCTCTTTCCATGAGGTATTAGTCGCTGTTCTGCTTTATTTTATTTTATATTTTTAATTTTTTGTTGTTGTTTTAAGATTTATTGATTGATTGATTGCTATGTTGGGTCTTCGTTTCTGTGCTAGGGCTCTCTCCAGTTGCGGTAAGTGGGGGCCACTCTTCATCGCGGTGCATGGGCCTCTCAGTCTCGCGGCCTCCCTTGTTGCGGAGCACAGGCTCCAGAGGCGCAGGCTCAGTAGTTGTGGCTCACGGGCCCAGTTGCTCCACGGCATGTGGAATCCTCCCAGACCAGGGCTCGAACCCGTGTCCCCTGCATTGGCAGGCAGATTGTCAACCAGTGCGCCACCAGGGAAGCCCCTGTTCTGCTTTATTTTAAAGGAAGTACCCTTTTCAGGACTCCTAGGCCCCTCGGGTGTGCATCATTTTTCCTCCAAGATCCCTGAGTACCTCCATACCCCTGTGTGCTTGCTGAGCAACATCAAGGCCCCAAGGTCGGTCTCTCGGAGGCCCTCTGTGTATGCCGAGTGATGGGCAACACACTGCTCGTTTTTCAAGGAGAGCTATATTTCCAGAGCACTGGAACAGTCTCAGGACCACATTCCTACCCAGTGCGACGTGCCATGAAAATGTTCGTCATGGCCCCCATCTGAGCTGCCATAAGAAAACACTCTGCTTAGGATTCTTCGCGGACCTCGTACCTGAAGTCACTCTGCTCGAGGAGAAAGTCAGCATCCTATCATGCTGTGTCGCTAACAGGACACTCAGCATCAGCACTTGCCTCGAGGTAAGGTCCTGAATTGCCATGCAGAAGCGGAGGCGTGCAGGAGTTTCCAGGAGGCCATAGCCGTTGCTCTGCATTATTTTAACGTCAGTACGCTTTGCAGGACATCTAGGAGCCTCGCGTGGGCACCCTATTCCCTGCAAGAACACTGAGGACCCTCAGTCCCCCATGGGCCTGCTAAGCCACATCCAGGCCCGTAGCCCTTTGGAGCTACTCTGTGTATGCCGAGCGTAGGGCAAGAGACTGCAGTCTTTCTTGGGACAGCTTGATTTCCCCAGCACTCCCACAGGTCCACGAACACTGTTCTAGCAGGTCCAACGTGCCGTGCAAGTCTGACTCATTGCCCTAGTCTGAGCTGCACTGAGAAAAACCCTCGGCTTCGTATTCCATCTGGGACCCCGTGTCTGAAGTCACCCTGCCTCCAGGAGAATGTCGGCTTGCTTTCCAACTGCAACTAAAGCCCAGTTCCTCGGGTAACACTGCAGGCTTTTGAAGAGCCACGGGCCCGGAGGCCTAGCTGGGGCTTTCCTTGGTTGAGGCAGTTCGCTAGATGCAGAACACCGTGCTTCGAGGAGTTGATTCAGGGAAGTAACCACTTGGTAACCTGTGTCTCTTTGGACTTGTTAGAAAGCACAGGGATGTATGCTGCGTGTGCCCGCGGAAATGGGGGCCTGATGGAACTAGCCTTGCTTTCCCGTTTTGAAAGCTCCATTCATGCTGCCTTGAAGCTACTTGAAAGTGACTGCTGTTGACAGGCCACTAGCCACTGTAGGCATGGCTCTGGGAAGAAAATGAGTTTTGTCTAGCTAAGCCGGGTGCTTCGATGGCCGGGGTGGAGCTCATCCTGCCACGCTCTAGAGCTAAAGGGAAACTCAACGTGAGTCCTGGCCTCGAGGTAAGTCCCTGAGTAACCGCGCAGAAAGGGCAGCGTGCAGCTGTTTCCATGAGGTATTAGTCGCTGTTCTGCTTTATTTTATTTTATTGTTTTAATTTCTTATTGTTGTTTTAAGATTGATTGATTAATTGATTGATTGCTATGTTGGGTCTTCGTTTCTGTGCTAGGGCTCTCCCCAGTTGCGGTAAGTGGGGGCCCCTCTTCATCGCGGTGCGTGGGCCTCTCAGTCTCGCGGCCTCCCTTGTTGCGGAGCACAGGCTCCAGAGGCGCAGGCTCAGTAGTTGTGGCTCACGGGCCCAGTTGCCCCACGGCATGTGGAATCCTCCCAGACCAGGGCTCGAACCCGTGTGCCCTGCATTGGCAGGCAGATTCTCAACCACAGCGCCACCAGGGAAGCCCCTGTTCTGCTTTATTTTAAAGGAAGTACCCTTTTCAGGACTCCTAGGCCCCTCGGGTGTGCATCATTTTCCCTCCAAGATCCGTGAGTACCTCCAGACCCCTGTGGGCTTGCTGAGCAACATCGAGGCCCGAAGATCGGTCCCTCGGAGGCCCTCTGTGTATGCCGAGTGATGGGCAACACACTGCTCATTCTTTAAGGAGAGCTATATTTCCAGAGCACTGGAACAGTCTCAGGACCACATTTCTACCCAGTGCGACGTGCCATGGAAGTGTTCGTCATGGCCCCCGTCTGAGCTGCCATAAGAAAACACTCTGCTTAGGATTCTTCGAGGACCTCGTACCTGAAGTCACTCTGCTCGAGGAGAAAGTCAGCATCCTACCATGCTGTGGCGCTAACGGGACACTCAGCCTCAGCAGTTGTCTCAAGGTAAGGCCCTGAATTGCCATGCAGAAGCGGAGGCGTGCAGCAGTTTCCAGGAGGCCATATCCGTTGCTCTGCATTATTTTAACGTCAGTACGCTTTGCAGGACATCTAGGAGCCTCGCGTGGGCACCCTATTCCCTGCAAGAACACTGAGTACCCTCAGGCCCCCATGGGCCTGCTAAGCCACATCCAGGCCCGTAGCCCTTCGGAGCCACTCTGTGTATGCCGGGTGTAGGGCAACAGACTGCCCTCTTTCTTGGGACAGCTTGATTTCCCCAGCACTCCCACAGGTCCACGAACACTGTTCTAGCAGGTCCAACGTGCCGTGCAAGTCTGACTCATTGCCCTAGTCTGAGCTGCACTGAGAAAAACCCTCGGCTTCGCATTCCATCTGGGACCTCCTGCCTGAAGTCACCCTGCCTCCAGGAGAAAGTCGGCTTGCGTTCCAACTGCAACTAAAGGCCAGTTCCTCGGGTAACACTGCAGGCTTTTGAAGAGCCACGGGCCTGGAGGCCTAGCTGGGGCGTTCCTTGGTTGAGGCAGTTTGCTAGATGCGGAACACTCTGCTTCGAGGCGTTGATTCAGGGAAGGAACCACTGGGTAACCTGTGTCTCTTTGGACTTGTTAGAAAGCACAGGGATGTATGCTGCGTGTGCCCGCGGAAATGGGGGCCTGATGGAACTAGCCTTGCTTTCCCATTTTGAAAGCCCCATTCATGCTGCCTTGAAACTACTTGAAATTGACTGCTGTTGACAGGCCACTAGCCACTGTAGGCATGGCTCTGGGAAGACAATGAGTTTTGTCTAGGTAAGCCGGGTGCTTCGATGGCCGGGGTGGAGCTCATCCTGCCACGCTCTAGAGCTAAAGGGAAACTCAACGTGAGTACTGGCCTCCAGGTAAGTCCCTGAGTAACCGCGCAGAAAGGTCGGCGTGCAGCTCTTTCCATGAGGTATTAGTCGCTGTTCTGCTTTATTTTATTTTATTTTTTTAATTTTTTGTTGTTGTTTTAAGATTTATTGATTGATTGATTGCTATGTTGGGTCTTCGTTTCTGTGCTAGGGCTCTCTCCAGTTGCGGTAAGTGGGGGCCACTCTTCATCGCGGTGCGTGGGCCTCTCAGTCTCGCGGCCTCCCTTGTTGCGGAGCACAGGCTCCAGAGGCGCAGGCTCAGTAGTTGTGGCTCACGGGTCCGGTTGCTCCACGGCATGTGGAATCCTCCCAGACCAGGGCTCGAACCCGTGTCCCCTGCATTGGCAGGCAGATTGTCAACCAGTGCGCCACCAGGGAAGCCCCTGTTCTGCTTTATTTTAAAGGAAGTACCCTTTTCAGGACTCCTAGGCCCCTCGGGTGTGCATCATTTTCCCTCCAAGATCCCTGAGTACCTCCATACCCCTGTGTGCTTGCTGAGCAACATCAAGGCCCCAAGGTCGGTCTCTCGGAGGCCCTCTGTGTATGCCGAGTGATGGGCAACACACTGCTCGTTTTTCAAGGAGAGCTATATTTCCAGAGCACTGGAACAGTCTCAGGACCACATTCCTACCCAGTGCGACGTGCCATGAAAATGTTCGTCATGGCCCCCATCTGAGCTGCCATAAGAAAACACTCTGCTTAGGATTCTTCGCGGACCTCGTACCTGAAGTCACTCTGCTCGAGGAGAAAGTCAGCATCCTATCATGCTGTGTCGCTAACAGGACACTCAGCATCAGCACTTGCCTCGAGGTAAGGTCCTGAATTGCCATGCAGAAGCGGAGGCGTGCAGGAGTTTCCAGGAGGCCATAGCCGTTGCTCTGCATTATTTTAACGTCAGTACGCTTTGCAGGACATCTAGGAGCCTCGCGTGGGCACCCTATTCCCTGCAAGAACACTGAGGACCCTCAGTCCCCCATGGGCCTGCTAAGCCACATCCAGGCCCGTAGCCCTTTGGAGCTACTCTGTGTATGCCGAGCGTAGGGCAAGAGACTGCAGTCTTTCTTGGGACAGCTTGATTTCCCCAGCACTCCCACAGGTCCACGAACACTGTTCTAGCAGGTCCAACGTGCCGTGCAAGTCTGACTCATTGCCCTAGTCTGAGCTGCACTGAGAAAAACCCTCGGCTTCGTATTCCATCTGGGACCCCGTGTCTGAAGTCACCCTGCCTCCAGGAGAATGTCGGCTTGCTTTCCAACTGCAACTAAAGCCCAGTTCCTCGGGTAACACTGCAGGCTTTTGAAGAGCCACGGGCCCGGAGGCCTAGCTGGGGCTTTCCTTGGTTGAGGCAGTTCGCTAGATGCAGAACACCGTGCTTCGAGGAGTTGATTCAGGGAAGTAACCACTTGGTAACCTGTGTCTCTTTGGACTTGTTAGAAAGCACAGGGATGTATGCTGCGTGTGCCCGCGGAAATGGGGGCCTGATGGAACTAGCCTTGCTTTCCCGTTTTGAAAGCTCCATTCATGCTGCCTTGAAGCTACTTGAAAGTGACTGCTGTTGACAGGCCACTAGCCACTGTAGGCATGGCTCTGGGAAGAAAATGAGTTTTGTCTAGCTAAGCCGGGTGCTTCGATGGCCGGGGTGGATCTCATCCTGCCACGCTCTAGAGCTAAAGGGAAACTCAACGTGAGTCCTGGCCTCGAGGTAAGTCCCTGAGTAACCGCGCAGAAAGGGCAGCGTGCAGCTGTTTCCATGAGGTATTAGTCGCTGTTCTGCTTTATTTTATTTTATTGTTTTAATTTCTTATTGTTGTTTTAAGATTGATTGATTAATTGATTGATTGCTATGTTGGGTCTTCGTTTCTGTGCTAGGGCTCTCCCCAGTTGCGGTAAGTGGGGGCCCCTCTTCATCGCGGTGCGTGGGCCTCTCAGTCTCGCGGCCTCCCTTGTTGCGGAGCACAGGCTCCAGAGGCGCAGGCTCAGTAGTTGTGGCTCACGGGCCCAGTTGCCCCACGGCATGTGGAATCCTCCCAGACCAGGGCTCGAACCCGTGTGCCCTGCATTGGCAGGCAGATTCTCAACCACAGCGCCACCAGGGAAGCCCCTGTTCTGCTTTATTTTAAAGGAAGTACCCTTTTCAGGACTCCTAGGCCCCTCGGGTGTGCATCATTTTCCCTCCAAGATCCGTGAGTACCTCCAGACCCCTGTGGGCTTGCTGAGCAACATCGAGGCCCGAAGATCGGTCCCTCGTAGGCCCTCTGTGTATGCCGAGTGATGGGCAACACACTGCTCATTCTTTAAGGAGAGCTATATTTCCAGAGCACTGGAACAGTCTCAGGACCACATTTCTACCCAGTGCGACGTGCCATGGAAGTGTTCGTCATGGCCCCCGTCTGAGCTGCCATAAGAAAACACTCTGCTTAGGATTCTTCGAGGACCTCGTACCTGAAGTCACTCTGCTCGAGGAGAAAGTCAGCATCCTACCATGCTGTGGCGCTAACGGGACACTCAGCCTCAGCAGTTGTCTCAAGGTAAGGCCCTGAATTGCCATGCAGAAGCGGAGGCGTGCAGCAGTTTCCAGGAGGCCATATCCGTTGCTCTGCATTATTTTAACGTCAGTACGCTTTGCAGGACATCTAGGAGCCTCGCGTGGGCACCCTATTCCCTGCAAGAACACTGAGAACCCTCAGGCCCCCATGGGCCTGCTAAGCCACATCCAGGCCCGTAGCCCTTCGGAGCCACTCTGTGTATGCCGGGTGTAGGGCAACAGACTGCACTCTTTCTTGGGACACCTTGATTTCCCCAGCACTCCCACAGGTCCACGAACACTGTTCTAGCAGGTCCAACGTGCCGTACAAGTCTGACTCATTGCCCTAGTCTGAGCTGCACTGAGAAAAACCCTCGGCTTCGCATTCCATCTGGGACCTCCTTCCTGAAGTCACCCTGCCTCCAGGAGAAAGTCGGCTTGCGTTCCAACTGCAACTAAAGGCCAGTTCCTCGGGTAACACTGCAGGCTTTTGAAGAGCCACGGGCCTGGAGGCCTAGCTGGGGCGTTCCTTGGTTGAGACAGTTTGCTAGATGCGGAACACTCTGCTTCGAGGCGTTGATTCAGGGAAGGAACCACTGGGTAACCTGTGTCTCTTTGGACTTGTTAGAAAGCACAGGGATGTATGCTGCGTGTGCCCGCCGAAATGGGGGCCTGATGGAACTAGCCTTGCTTTCCCATTTTGAAAGCCCCATTCATGCTGTCTTGAAACTACTTGAAATTGATTGCTATTGACAGGCCACTAGCCACTGTAGGCATGGCTCTGGGAAGACAATGAGTTTTGTCTAGGTAAGCCGGGTGCTTCGATGCCCGGGGTGGAGCTCATCCTGCCACACTCTAGAGCTAAAGGGAAACTCAACATGAGTCCTGGCCTCGAGGTAAGTCCCTGAGTAACCGCGCAGAAAGGGCGGCATGCAGCTGTTTCCATGAGGTATTAGTCGCTGTTCTGCTTTATTTTATTTTATTTTTTTAATTTTTTGTTGTTGTTTTAAGATTTATTGATTGATTGATTGCTATGTTGGGTCTTCGTTTCTGTGCTAGGGCTCTCTCCAGTTGCGGTAAGTGGGGGCCACTCTTCATCGCGGTGCGTGGGCCTCTCAGTCTCGCGGCCTCCCTTGTTGCGGAGCACAGGCTCCAGAGGCGCAGGCTCAGTAGTTGTGGCTCTCGGGCCCAGTTGAAACACGGCATGTGGAATCCTCCCAGACCAGGGCTCGAACCCGTGTACCCTGCATTGGCAGGCAGATTGTCAACCAGTGCGCCACCAGGGAAGCCCCTGTTCTGCTTTATTTTAAAGGAAGTACCCTTTTCAGGACTCCTAGGCCCCTCGGGTGTGCATCATTTTCCCTCCAAGATCCCTGAGTACCTCCATACCCCTGTGTGCTTGCTGAGCAACATCAAGGCCCCAAGGTCGGTCTCTCGGAGGCCCTCTGTGTATGCCGAGTGATGGGCAACACACTGCTCGTTTTTCAAGGAGAGCTATATTTCCAGAGCACTGGAACAGTCTCAGGACCACATTTCTACCCAGTGCGACGTGCCATGAAAATGTTCGTCATGGCCCCCATCTGAGCTGCCATAAGAAAATACTCTGCTTAGGATTCTTCGCGGACCTCGTACCTGAAGTCACTCTGCTCGAGGAGAAAGTCAGCATCCTATCATGCTGTGTCGCTAACAGGACACTCAGCATCAGCACTTGCCTCGAGGTAAGGTCCTGAATTGCCATGCAGAAGCGGAGGCGTGCAGGAGTTTCCAGGAGGCCATAGCCGTTGCTCTGCATTATTTTAACGTCAGTACGCTTTGCAGGACATCTAGGAGCCTCGCGTGGGCACCCTATTCCCTGCAAGAACACTGAGGACCCTCAGTCCCCCATGGGCCTGCTAAGCCACATCCAGGCCCGTAGCCCTTTGGAGCTACTCTGTGTATGCCGAGCGTAGGGCAAGAGTCTGCAGTCTTTCTTGGGACAGCTTGATTTCCCCAGCACTCCCACAGGTCCACGAACACTGTTCTAGCAGGTCCAACGTGCCGTGCAAGTCTGACTCATTGCCCTAGTCTGAGCTGCACTGAGAAAAACCCTCGGCTTCGTATTCCATCTGGGACCCCGTGTCTGAAGTCACCCTGCCTCCAGGAGAATGTCGGCTTGCTTTCCAACTGCAACTAAAGCCCAGTTCCTCGGGTAACACTGCAGGCTTTTGAAGAGCCACGGGCCCGGAGGCCTAGCTGGGGCTTTCCTTGGTTGAGGCAGTTCGCTAGATGCAGAACACCGTGCTTCGAGGAGTTGATTCAGGGAAGTAACCACTTGGTAACCTGTGTCTCTTTGGACTTGTTAGAAAGCACAGGGATGTATGCTGCGTGTGCCCGCGAATATGGGGGCCTGATGGAACTAGCCTTGCTTTCCCGTTTTGAAAGCTCCATTCATGCTGCCTTGAAGCTACTTGAAAGTGACTGCTATTGACAGGCCACTAGCCACTGTAGGCATGGCTCTGGGAAGAAAATGAGTTTTGTCTAGCTAAGCCGGGTGCTTCGATGGCCGGGGTGGAGCTCATCCTGCAACGCTCTAGAGCTAAAGGGAAACTCAACGTGAGTCCTGGCCTCGAGGTAAGTCCCTGAGTAACCGCGCAGAAAGGGCAGCGTGCAGCTGTTTCCATGAGGTATTAGTCGCTGTTCTGCTTTATTTTATTTTATTTTTTTAATTTTTTATTGTTGTTTTAAGATTGATTGATTAATTGATTGATTGCTATGTTGGGTCTTCGTTTCTGTGCTAGGGCTCTCCCCAGTTGCGGTAAGTGGGGGCCCCTCTTCATCGCGGTGCGTGGGCCTCTCAGTCTCGCGGCCTCCCTTGTTGTGGAGCACAGGCTCCAGAGGCGCAGGCTCAGTAGTTGTGGCTCACGGGCCCAGTTGCCCCACGGCATGTGGAATCCTCCCAGACCAGGGCTCGAACCCGTGTGCCCTGCATTGGCAGGCAGATTCTCAACCACAGCGCCACCAGGGAAGCCCCTGTTCTGCTTTATTTTAAAGGAAGTACCCTTTTCAGGACTCCTAGGCCCCTCGGGTGTGCATCATTTTCCCTCCAAGATCCGTGAGTACCTCCAGACCCCTGTGGGCTTGCTGAGCAACATCGACGCCCGAAGATCGGTCCCTCGTAGGGCCTCTGTGTATGCCGAGTGATGGGCAACACACTGCTCATTCTTTAAGGAGAGCTATATTTCCAGAGCACTGGAACAGTCTCAGGACCACATTTCTACCCAGTGCGACGTGCCATGGAAGTGTTCGTCATGGCCCCCGTCTGAGCTGCCATAAGAAAACACTCTGCTTAGGATTCTTCGAGGACCTCGTACCTGAAGTCACTCTGCTCGAGGAGAAAGTCAGCATCCTACCATGCTGTGGCGCTAACGGGACACTCAGCCTCAGCAGTTGTCTCAAGGTAAGGCCCTGAATTGCCATGCAGAAGCGTAGGCGTGCAGCAGTTTCCAGGAGGCCATATCTGTTGCTCTGCATTATTTTAACGTCAGTACGCTTTGCAGGACATCTAGGAGCCTCGCGTGGGCACCCTATTCCCTGCAAGAACACTGAGGACCCTCAGTCCCCCATGGGCCTGCTAAGCCACATCCAGGCCCGTAGCCCTTTGGAGCTACTCTGTGTATGCCGAGCGTAGGGCAACAGACTGCAGTCTTTCTTGGGACAGCTTGATTTCCCCAGCACTCCCACAGGTCCACGAACACTGTTCTAGCAGGTCCAACGTGCCGTGCAAGTCTGACTCATTGCCCTAGTCTGAGCTGCACTGAGAAAACCCCTCGGCTTCGCATTCCATCTGGGACCTCCTGCCTGAAGTCACCCTGCCTCCAGGAGAAAGTCGGCTTGCGTTCCAACTGCAACTAAAGCCCAGTTCCTCGGGTAACACTGCAGGCTTTTGAAGAGCCAAGGGCCCGGAGGCCTAGCTGGGGCTTTCCTTGGTTGAGGCAGTTCGCTAGATGCAGAACACCGTGCTTCGAGGAGTTGATTCAGGGAAGTAACCACTTGGTAACCTGTGTCTCTTTGGACTTGTTAGAAAGCACAGGGATGTATGCTGCGTGTGCCTGCGGAAATGGGGGCCTGATGGAACTAGCCTTGCTTTCCCGTTTTGAAAGCTCCATTCATGCTGCCTTGAAGCTACTTGAAAGTGACTGCTGTTGACAGGCCACTAGCCACTGTAGGCATGGCCCTGGGAAGAAAATGAGTTTTGTCTAGCTAAGCCGGGTGCTTCGATGGCCGGGGTGGAGCTCATCCTGCCACGCTCTAGAGCTAAAGGGAAACTCAACGTGAGTCCTGGCCTCGAGGTAAGTCCCTGAGTAACCGCGCAGAAAGGGCAGCGTGCAGCTGTTTCCATGAGTTATTAGTCGTTGTTCTGCTTTATTTTATTTTATTTTTTTAATTTTTTATTGTTGTTTTAAGATTGATTGATTAATTGATTGATTGCTATGTTGGGTCTTCGTTTCTGTGCTAGGGCTCTCCCCAGTTGCGGTAAGTGGGGGCCACTCTTCATCGCGGTGCGTGGGCCTCTCAGTCTCGCGGCCTCCCTTATTGCGGAGCACAGGCTCCAGAGGCGCAGGCTCTGTAGTTGTGGCTCACGGGCCCAGTTGCCCCACGGCATGTGGAATCCTCCCAGACTAGGGCTCGAACCCGTGTCCCCTGCATTGGCAGGCAGATTCTCAACCACAGCGCCACCAGGGAAGCCCCTATTCTGCTTTATTTTAAAGGAAGTACCCTTTGCAGGACTCCTAGGCCCCTCGGGTGTGCATCATTTTCCCTCCAAGATCCCTGAGTACCTCCATACCCCTGTGTGCTTGCTGAGCAACATCAAGGCCCCAAGGTCGGTCTCTTGGAGGACCTCTGTGTATTCCGAGTGATGGGCAACACACTGCTCGTTTTTCAAGGAGAGCTATATTTCCAGAGCACTGGAACAGTCTCAGGACCACATTTCTACCCAGTGCGAAGTGCCATGGAAGTGTTCGTCATGGCCCCCGTCTGAGCTGCCATAAGAAAACACTCTGCTTAGGATTCTTCGAGGACCTCGTACCTGAAGTCACTCTGCTCGAGGAGAAAGTCAGCATCCTACCATGCTGTGGCGCTAACGGGACACTCAGCCTCAGCAGTTGTCTCAAGGTAAGGCCCTGAATTGCCATGCAGAAGCGGAGGCGTGCAGCAGTTTCCCGGAGGCCATATCCGTTGCTCTGCATTATTTTAACGTCAGTACGCTTTGCAGGATATCTAGGAGCCTCGCGTGGGCACCCTATTCCCTGCAAGAACACTGAGTACCCTCAGGCCCCCATGGGCCTGCTAAGCCACATCCAGGCCCGTAGCGCTTCGGAGCCACTCTGTGTATGCCGGGTGTAGGGCAACAAACTGCACTCTTTCTTGGGACAGCTTGATTTCCCCAGCACTCCCACAGGTCCACGAACACTGTTCTAGCAGGTCCAACGTGCCGTGCAAGTCTGACTCATTGCCCTAGTCTGAGCTGCACTGAGAAAAACCCTCGGCTTCGCATTCCATCTGGGACCTCCTGCCTGAAGTCACCCTGCCTCCAGGAGAAAGTCGGCTTGCGTTCCAACTGCAACTAAAGGCCAGTTCCTCGGGTAACACTGCAGGCTTTTGAAGAGCCACGGGCCTGGAGGCCTAGCTGGGGCGTTCCTTGGTTGAGGCAGTTTGCTAGATGCGGAACACTCTGCTTCGAGGCGTTGATTCAGGGAAGGAACCACTGGGTAACCTGTGTCTCTTTGGACTTGTTAGAAAGCACAGGGATGTATGCTGCGTGTGCCCGCGGAAATGGGGGCCTGATGGAACTAGCCTTGCTTTCCCATTTTGAAAGCCCCATTCATGCTGCCTTGAAACTACTTGAAATTGACTGCTGTTGACAGGCTACTAGCCACTGTAGGCATGGCTCTGGGAAGACAATGAGTTTTGTCTAGGTAAGCCGGGTGATTCGATGGCCGGGGTGGAGCTCATCCTGCCACGCTCTAGAGCTAAAGGGAAACTCAACGTGAGTCCTGGCCTCCAGGTAAGTCCCTGAGTAACCGCGCAGAAAGGTCGGCGTGCAGCTCTTTCCATGAGGTATTAGTCGCTGTTCTGGTTTATTTTATTTATTTTTTTAATTTTTTGTTGTTGTTTTAAGATTTATTGATTGATTGATTGCTATGTTGGGTCTTCGTTTCTGTGCTAGGGCTCTCTCCAGTTGCGGTAAGTGGGGGCCACTCTTCATCGCGGTGCGTGGGCCTCTTAGTCTCGCGGCCTCCCTTGTTGCGGAGCACAGGCTCCAGAGGCGCAGGCTCAGTAGTTGTGGCTCACGGGCCCAGTTGCCCCACGGCATGTGGAATCCTCCCAGACCAGGGCTCGAACCCGTGTGCCCTGCCTTGGCAGGCAGATTCTCAACCACAGCGCCACCAGGGAAGCCCCTATTCTGCTTTATTTTAAAGGAAGTACCCTTTTCAGGACTCCTAGGCCCCTCGGGTGTGCATCATTTTCCCTCCAAGATCCGTGAGTACCTCCATACCCCTGTGTGCTTGCTGAGCAACATCAAGGCCCCAAGGTCGGTCTCTCGGAGGCCCTCTGTGTATGCCGAGTGATGGGCAACACACTGCTCGTTTTTCAAGGAGAGCTATATTTCCAGAGCACTGGAACAGTCTCAGGACCACATTTCTACCCAGTGCGACGTGCCATGGAAATGTTCGTCATGGCCCCCATCTGAGCTGCCATAAGAAAACACTATGCTTAGGATTCTTCGCGGGCCTCGTACCTGAAGTCACTCTGCTCGAGGAGAAAGTCAGCATCCTATCATGCTGTGTCGCTAACAGGACACTCAGCATCAGCACTTGCCTCGAGGTAAGGTCCTGAATTGCCATGCAGAAGCGGAGGCGTGCAGGAGTTTCCAGGAGGCCATAGCCGTTGCTCTGCATTATTTTAACGTCAGTACGCTTTGCAGGACATCTAGGAGCCTCGCGTGGGCACCCTATTCCCTGCAAGAACACTGAGGACCCTCAGTTCCCCATGGGCCTGCTAAGCCACATCCAGGCCCGTAGCCCTTTGGAGCTACTCTGTGTATGCCGAGCGTAGGGCAAGAGTCTGCAGTCTTTCTTGGGACAGCTTGATTTCCCCAGCACTCCCACAGGTCCACGAACACTGTTCTAGCAGGTCCAACGTGCCGTGCAAGTCTGACTCATTGCCGTAGTCTGAGCTGCACTGAGAAATACCCTCGGGTTCGTATTCCATCTGGGACCCCGTGTCTGAAGTCACCCTGCCTCCAGGAGAATGTCGGCTTGCTTTCCAACTGCAACTAAAGCCCAGTTCCTCGGGCAACACTGCAGGCATTTGAAGAGCCACGGGCCCGGAGGCCTAGCTGGGGCTTTCCTTGGTTGAGGCAGTTCGCTAGATGCAGAACACCGTGCTTCGAGGAGTTGATTCAGGGAAGTAACCACTTGGTAACCTGTGTCTCTTCGGACTTGTTAGAAAGCACAGGGATGTATGCTGCGTGTGCCCGCGGAAATGGGGGCCTGATGGAACTAGCCTTGCTTTCCCGTTTTGAAAGCTCCATTCATGCTGCCTTGAAGCTACTTGAAAGTGACTGCTGTTGACAGGCCACTAGCCACTGTAGGCATGGCTCTGGGAAGAAAATGAGTTTTGTCTAGCTAAGCGGGGTGCTTCGATGGCCGGGGTGGAGCTCATCCTGCCACGCTCTAGAGCTAAAGGGAAACTCAACGTGAGGACTGGCCTCCAGGTAAGTCCCTGAGTAACCGCGAAGAAAGGTCGGCGTGCAGCTCTTTCCATGAGGTATTAGTCGCTGTTCTGCTTTATATTATTTTATTTTTTTAATTTTTTGTTGTTGTTTTAAGATTTATTGATTGATTGATTGCTATGTTGGGTCTTCGTTTCTGTGCTAGGGCTCTCTCCAGTTGCGGTAATTTGGGGCCCCTCTTCATCGCGGTGTGTAGGCCTCTCAGTATCGCGCCCTCTATTGTTGCGGAGCACAGGCTCCAGAGGCGCAGGCTCAGTAGTTGTGGCTCACGGGACCAGTTGCTCCGCGGCATGTGGAATCCTTCCAGACCAGGGCTCGAACCCGTGTGCCCTGCATTGGCAGGCAGATAGTCAACCAGTGCGCCACCAGGAAAGCCCCTGTTCTGCTTTATTTTAAAGGAAGTACCCTTTCCAGGACTCTTAGGCCCCTCGGGTGTGCATCATTTTCCCTCCAGGATCCCTGAGTGCCTCCAGAACCCTGTGGGCTTGCTGAGCAACATCGAGGCCCCAAGGTCGGTCCCTCGGAGGCCCTCTGTGTATGCCGAGTGATGGGCAACACACTGCTCATTCTTTAAGGAGAGCTATATTTCCAGAGCACTGGAACAGTCTCAGGACCACATTTCTACCCAGTGCGACGTGCCATGGAAATGTTCGTCATGGCCCCCGTCTGAGTTGCCATAAGAAAACACTCTGCTTAGGATTCGTCGAGGACCTCGTACCTGAAGTCACTCTGCTCGAGGAGAAAGTCAGCATCCTACCATGCTGTGGTACTAACGGGACACTCAGCGTCAGCAGTTGTGTCAACGTAAGGTCCTGAATTGCCATGCAGAAGCGGAGGCGTGCTGCAGTTTCCAGGAGCCCATAGCGGTTGCTCTGCATTATTTTAACGTCAGTACGCTTTGCACGAAATCTAGGAGCCTCGCGTGGGCACCCTATTCCCTGCAAGATCACTGAGTGCCCTCAGGCCCCCATGGGCCTGCTAAGCCACATCCAGGCCCGTAGCCCTTCGTAGCCACTCTGTGTATGCCGGGTGTAGGGCAACAGACTGCACTCTTTCTTGGGACAGCTTGATTTCCCCAGCACTCCCACAGGTCCACGAACACTGTTCTAGCAGGTCCAACGTGCCGTGCAAGTCTGACTCATTGCCCTAGTCTGAGCTGCACTGAGAAAAACCCTCGGCTTCGCATTCCATCTGGGACCTCCTGCCTGAAGTCACCCTGCCTCCAGGAGAAAGTCGTCTTGCGTTCCAACTGCAACTAAAGCCCAGTTCCTCGGGTAACACTGCAGGCTTTTGAAGAGCCACGGGCCTGGAGGCCTAGCTGGGGCGTTCCTTGGTTGAGGCAGTTTGCTAGATGCGGAACACTCTGCTTCGAGGCGTTGATTCAGGGAAGGAACCACTGGGTAACCTGTGTCTCTTTGGACTTGTTAGAAAGCACAGGGATGTATGCTGCGTGTGCCCGCGGAAATGGGGGCGTGATGGAACTATCCTTGCTTTCCCATTTTGGAAGCACCATTCATGCTGCCTTGAAACTACTTGAAATTGACTGCTGTTGACAGGCCACTAGCCACTGTAGGCATGGCTCTGGGAAGACAATGAGTTTTGTCAAGGTAAGCCGGGTGCTTCGATGGCCGGGGTGGAGCTCATCCTGCCACGCTCTAGAGCTAAAGGGAAACTCAACGTGAGTCCTGGCCTCCAGGTAAGTCCCTGAGTAACCGCGCAGAAAGGTCGGCGTGCAGCTCTTTCCATGAGGTATTAGTCGCTGTTCTGGTTTATTTTATTTATTTTTTTAATTTTTTGTTGTTGTTTTAAGATTTATTGATTGATTGATTGCTATGTTGGGTCTTCGTTTCTGTGCTAGGGCTCTCTCCAGTTGCGGTAAGTGGGGGCCCCTTTTCATCGCGGTGCGTAGGCCTCTCAGTATCGCGGCCTCTATTGTTGCGGAGCACAGGCCTCAGAGGCGCAGGCTCAGTAGTTGTGGCTCACGGGCCCAGTTGCTCCGCGGCATGTGGAATCCTTCCAGACCAGGGCTCGAACCCGTGTCCCCTGCATTGGGAGGCAGATAGTCAACCAGTGCGCCACCAGGGAAGCCCCTGTTCTGCTTTATTTTAAAGGAAGTACCCTTTCCAGGACTCTTAGGCCCCTCGGGTGTGCTTTATTTTCCCTCCAGGATCCCTGAGTGCCTCCAGAACCCTGTGGGCTTGCTGAGCAACATCGAGGCCCCAAGGTCGGTCCCTCGGAGGCCCTCTGTGTATGCCGAGTGATGGGCAACTCACTGCTCGTTTTTCAAGGAGAGCTATATTTCCAGAGCACTGGAACAGTCTCAGGACCACATTTCTACCCAGTGCGACGTGCCATGGAAATGTTCGTCATGGCCCCCATCTGAGCTGCCATAAGAAAACACTCTGCTTAGGATTCTTCGAGGACCTCGTACCTGAAGTCACTCTGCTCGAGGAGAAATTCAGCAGCCTACCATGCTGTGGCGCTAACGGGACACTCAGCGTCAGCAGTTGCCTCAACGTAAGGCCCTGAATTGCCATGCAGAAGCGGAGGCGTGCTGCAGTTTCCAGGAGCCCATAGCGGTTGCTCTGCATTATTTTAACGTCAGTACGCTTTGCACGAAATCTAGGAGCCTCGCGTGGGCACCCTATTCCTTGCAAGAACACTGAGTACCCTCAGGCCCCCATGGGCCTGCTAAGCCACATCCAGGCCCGTAGCCCTTCGGAGCCACTCTGTGTATGCCGGGTGTAGGGCAACAGACTGCACTCTTTCTTGGGACAGCTTGATTTCCCCAGCACTCCCACAGGTCCACGAACACTGTTCTAGCAGGTCCAACGTGCCGTGCAAGTCTGACTCTTTGCCCTAGTCTGAGCTGCACTGAGAAAAACCCTCGGCTTCGTATTCCATCTGGGACCCCGTGTCTGAAGTCACCCTGCCTCCAGGAGAATGTAGGCTTGCGTTCCAACTGCAACTAAAACCCAGTTCCTCGGGTAACACTGCAGGCTTTTGAAGAACCACGGGCCCGGAGGCCTAGCTGGGGCTTTCCTTGGTTGAGGCAGTTCGCTAGATGCAGAACACCGTGCTTCGAGGAGTTAATTCAGGGAAGTAACCACTTGGTAACCTGTGTCTCTTTGGACTTGTTAGAAAGCACAGGGATGTATGCTGCGTGTGCCCGCGGAAATGGGGGCCTGATGGAACTAGCCTTGCTTTCCCGTTTTGAAAGCTCCATTCATGCTGCCTTGAAGCTACTTGAAAGAGACTGCTGTTGACAGGCCACTAGACACTGTAGGCATGGCTCTGGGAAGAAAATGAGTTTTGTCTAGCTAAGCCGGGTGCTTCGATGGCCGGGGTGGAGCTCATCCTGCCACGCTCTAAAGCTAAAGGGAAACTCAACGTGAGTACTGGCCTCGAGGTAAGTCCCTGAGTAACCGTGCAGAAAGGGCAGCGTGCAGCTGTTTCCATGAGGTATTAGTCGCTGTTCTGCTTTATTTTATTTTATTTTTTTAATTTTTTATTGTTGTTTTAAGATTGATTGATCGATTGATTGATTGCTATGTTGGGTCTTCGTTTCTGTGCTAGGGCTCTCCCCAGTTGCGGTAAGTGGGGGCCACTCTTCATTGCGGTGCGTGGGCCTCTCAGTCTCGCGGCCTCCCTTGTTGCGGAGCACAGGCTCCAGAGGCGCAGGCTCAGTAGTTGTGGCTCACGGGCCCAGTTGCCCCACGGCATGTGGAATCCTCCCAGACCAGGCCTCGAACCCGTGTGCCCTGCATTGGCAGGCAGATTCTCAACCACAGCGCCACCAGGGAAGCCCCTATTCTGCTTTATTTTAAAGGAAGTACCCTTATCAGGACTCCTAGGCCCCTCGGGTGTGCATCATTTTCCCTCCAAGATCCGTGAGTACCTCCAGACCCCTGTGGGCTTGCTGAGCAACATCGAGGCCCGAAGATCGGTCCCTCGGAGGCCCTCTGTGTATGCCGAGTGATGGGCAACACACTGCTCATTCTTTAAGGAGAGCTATATTTCCAGAGCACTGGAACAGTCTCAGGACCACATTTCTACCCAGTGCGAAGTGCCATGGAAGTGTTCGTCATGGCCCCCGTCTGAGCTGCCATAAGAAAACACTCTGCTTAGGATTCTTCGAGGACCTCGTACCTGAAGTCACTCTGCTCGAGGAGAAAGTCAGCATCCTACCATGCTGTGGCGCTAACGGGACACTCAGCCTCAGCAGTTGTCTCAAGGTAAGGCCCTGAATTGCCATGCAGAAGCGGAGGCGTGCAGCAGTTTCCCGGAGGCCATATCCGTTGCTCTGCATTATTTTAACGTCAGTACGCTTTGCAGGATATCTAGGAGCCTCGCGTGGGCACCCTATTCCCTGCAAGAACACTGAGTACCCTCAGGCCCCCATGGGCCTGCTAAGCCACATCCAGGCCCGTAGCGCTTCGGAGCCACTCTGTGTATGCCGGGTGTAGGGCAACAAACTGCACTCTTTCTTGGGAGAGCTTGATTTCCCCAGCACTCCCACAGGTCCACGAACACTGTTCTAGCAGGTCCAACGTGCCGTGCAAGTCTGACTCATTGCCCTAGTCTGAGCTGCACTGAGAAAAACCCTCGGCTTCGCATTCCATCTGGGACCTCCTGCCTGAAGTCACCCTGCCTCCAGGAGAAAGTCGGCTTGCGTTCCAACTGCAACTAAAGCCCAGTTCCTCGGGTAACACTGCAGGCTTTTGAAGAGCCACGGGCCTGGAGGCCTAGCTGGGGCGTTCCTTGGTTGAGGCAGTTTGCTAGATGCGGAACACTCTGCTTCGAGGCGTTGATTCAGGGAAGGAACCACTGGGTAACCTGTGTCTCTTTGGACTTGTTAGAAAGCACAGGGATGTATGCTGCGTGTGCCCGCGGAAATGGGGGCCTGATGGAACTAGCCTTGCTTTCCCATTTTGAAAGCCCCATTCATGCTGCCTTGAAACTACTTGAAATTGACTGCTGTTGACAGGCTACTAGCCACTGTAGGCATGGCTCTGGGAAGACAATGAGTTTTGTCTAGGTAAGCCGGGTGATTCGATGGCCGGGGTGGAGCTCATCCTGCCACGCTCTAGAGCTAAAGGGAAACTCAACGTGAGTCCTGGCCTCCAGGTAAGTCCCTGAGTAACCGCGCAGAAAGGTCGGCGTGCAGCTCTTTCCATGAGGTATTAGTCGCTGTTGTGGTTTATTTTATTTATTTTTTTAATTTTTTGTTGTTGTTTTAAGATTTATTGATTGATTGATTGCTATGTTGGGTCTTCGTTTCTGTGCTAGGGCTCTCTCCAGTTGCGGTAAGTGGGGGCCACTCTTCATCGCGGTGCGTGGGCCTCTTAGTCTCGCGGCCTCCCTTGTTGCGGAGCACAGGCTCCAGAGGCGCAGGCTCAGTAGTTGTGGCTCACGGGCCCAGTTGCCCCACGGCATGTGGAATCCTCCCAGACCAGGGCTCGAACCCGTGTGCCCTGCCTTGGCAGGCAGATTCTCAACCACAGCGCCACCAGGGAAGCCCCTATTCTGCTTTATTTTAAAGGAAGTACCCTTTTCAGGACTCCTAGGCCCCTCGGGTGTGCATCATTTTCCCTCCAAGATCCGTGAGTACCTCCATACCCCTGTGTGCTTGCTGAGCAACATCAAGGCCCCAAGGTCGGTCTCTCGGAGGCCCTCTGTGTATGCCGAGTGATGGGCAACACACTGCTCGTTTTTCAAGGAGAGCTATATTTCCAGAGCACTGGAACAGTCTCAGGACCACATTTCTTCCCAGTGCGACGTGCCATGGAAATGTTCGTCATGGCCCCCATCTGAGCTGCCATAAGAAAACACTATGCTTAGGATTCTTCGCGGGCCTCGTACCTGAAGTCACTCTGCTCGAGGAGAAAGTCAGCATCCTATCATGCTGTGTCGCTAACAGGACACTCAGCATCAGCACTTGCCTCGAGGTAAGGTCCTGAATTGCCATGCAGAAGCGGAGGCGTGCAGGAGTTTCCAGGAGGCCATAGCCGTTGCTCTGCATTATTTTAACGTCAGTACGCTTTGCAGGACATCTAGGAGCCTCGCGTGGGCACCCTATTCCCTGCAAGAACACTGAGGACCCTCAGTCCCCCATGGGCCTGCTAAGCCACATCCAGGCCCGTAGCCCTTTGGAGCTACTCTGTGTATGCCGAGCGTAGGGCAAGAGTCTGCAGTCTTTCTTGGGACAGCTTGATTTCCCCAGCACTCCCACAGGTCCACGAACACTGTTCTAGCAGGTCCAACGTGCCGTGCAAGTCTGACTCATTGCCGTAGTCTGAGCTGCACTGAGAAATACCCTCGGGTTCGTATTCCATCTGGGACCCCGTGTCTGAAGTCACCCTGCCTCCAGGAGAATGTCGGCTTGCTTTCCAACTGCAACTAAAGCCCAGTTCCTCGGGCAACACTGCAGGCATTTGAAGAGCCACGGGCCCGGAGGCCTAGCTGGGGCTTTCCTTGGTTGAGGCAGTTCGCTAGATGCAGAACACCGTGCTTCGAGGAGTTGATTCAGGGAAGTAACCACTTGGTAACCTGTGTCTCTTCGGACTTGTTAGAAAGCACAGGGATGTATGCTGCGTGTGCCCGCGGAAATGGGGGCCTGATGGAACTAGCCTTGCTTTCCCGTTTTGAAAGCTCCATTCATGCTGCCTTGAAGCTACTTGAAAGTGACTGCTGTTGACAGGCCACTAGCCACTGTAGGCATGGCTCTGGGAAGAAAATGAGTTTTGTCTAGCTAAGCGGGGTGCTTCGATGGCCGGGGTGGAGCTCATCCTGCCACGCTCTAGAGCTAAAGGGAAACTCAACGTGAGGACTGGCCTCCAGGTAAGTCCCTGAGTAACCGCGAAGAAAGGTCGGCGTGCAGCTCTTTCCATGAGGTATTAGTCGCTGTTCTGCTTTATATTATTTTATTTTTTTAATTTTTTGTTGTTGTTTTAAGATTTATTGATTGATTGATTGCTATGTTGGGTCTTCGTTTCTGTGCTAGGGCTCTCTCCAGTTGCGGTAATTTGGGGCCCCTCTTCATCGCGGTGTGTAGGCCTCTCAGTATCGCGCCCTCTATTGTTGCGGAGCACAGGCTCCAGAGGCGCAGGCTCAGTAGTTGTGGCTCACGGGCCCAGTTGCTCCGCGGCATGTGGAATCCTTCCAGACCAGGGCTCGAACCCGTGTGCCCTGCATTGGCAGGCAGATAGTCAACCAGTGCGCCACCAGGAAAGCCCCTGTTCTGCTTTATTTTAAAGGAAGTACCCTTTCCAGGACTCTTAGGCCCCTCGGGTGTGCATCATTTTCCCTCCAGGATCCCTGAGTGCCTCCAGAACCCTGTGGGCTTGCTGAGCAACATCGAGGCCCCAAGGTCGGTCCCTCGGAGGCCCTCTGTGTATGCCGAGTGATGGGCAACACACTGCTCATTCTTTAAGGAGAGCTATATTTCCAGAGCACTGGAACAGTCTCAGGACCACATTTCTACCCAGTGCGACGTGCCATGGAAATGTTCGTCATGGCCCCCGTCTGAGTTGCCATAAGAAAACACTCTGCTTAGGATTCGTCGAGGACCTCGTACCTGAAGTCACTCTGCTCGAGGAGAAAGTCAGCATCCTACCATGCTGTGGTACTAACGGGACACTCAGCGTCAGCAGTTGTGTCAACGTAAGGTCCTGAATTGCCATGCAGAAGCGGAGGCGTGCTGCAGTTTCCAGGAGCCCATAGCGGTTGCTCTGCATTATTTTAACGTCAGTACGCTTTGCACGAAATCTAGGAGCCTCGCGTGGGCACCCTATTCCCTGCAAGATCACTGAGTGCCCTCAGGCCCCCATGGGCCTGCTAAGCCACATCCAGGCCCGTAGCCCTTCGTAGCCACTCTGTGTATGCCGGGTGTAGGGCAACAGACTGCACTCTTTCTTGGGACAGCTTGATTTCCCCAGCACTCCCACAGGTCCACGAACACTGTTCTAGCAGGTCCAACGTGCCGTGCAAGTCTGACTCATTGCCCTAGTCTGAGCTGCACTGAGAAAAACCCTCGACTTCGCATTCCATCTGGGACCTCCTGCCTGAAGTCACCCTGCCTCCAGGAGAAAGTCGTCTTGCGTTCCAACTGCAACTAAAGCCCAGTTCCTCGGGTAACACTGCAGGCTTTTGAAGAGCCACGGGCCTGGAGGCCTAGCTGGGGCGTTCCTTGGTTGAGGCAGTTTGCTAGATGCGGAACACTCTGCTTCGAGGCGTTGATTCAGGGAAGGAACCACTGGGTAACCTGTGTCTCTTTGGACTTGTTAGAAAGCACAGGGATGTATGCTGCGTGTGCCCGCGGAAATGGGGGCGTGATGGAACTATCCTTGCTTTCCCATTTTGGAAGCACCATTCATGCTGCCTTGAAACTACTTGAAATTGACTGCTGTTGACAGGCCACTAGCCACTGTAGGCATGGCTCTGGGAAGACAATGAGTTTTGTCTAGGTAAGCCGGGTGCTTCGATGGCCGGGGTGGAGCTCATCCTGCCACGCTCTAGAGCTAAAGGGAAACTCAACGTGAGTCCTGGCCTCCAGGTAAGTCCCTGAGTAACCGCGCAGAAAGGTCGGCGTGCAGCTCTTTCCATGAGGTATTAGTCGCTGTTCTGGTTTATTTTATTTATTTTTTTAATTTTTTGTTGTTGTTTTAAGATTTATTGATTGATTGATTGCTATGTTGGGTCTTCGTTTCTGTGCTAGGGCTCTCTCCAGTTGCGGTAAGTGGGGGCCCCTTTTCATCGCGGTGCGTAGGCCTCTCAGTATCGCGGCCTCTATTGTTGCGGAGCACAGGCCTCAGAGGCGCAGGCTCAGTAGTTGTGGCTCACGGGCCCAGTTGCTCCGCGGCATGTGGAATCCTTCCAGACCAGGGCTCGAACCCGTGTCCCCTGCATTGGGAGGCAGATAGTCAACCAGTGCGCCACCAGGGAAGCCCCTGTTCTGCTTTATTTTAAAGGAAGTACCCTTTCCAGGACTCTTAGGCCCCTCGGGTGTGCTTTATTTTCCCTCCAGGATCCCTGAGTGCCTCCAGAACCCTGTGGGCTTGCTGAGCAACATCGAGGCCCCAAGGTCGGTCCCTCGGAGGCCCTCTGTGTATGCCGAGTGATGGGCAACTCACTGCTCGTTTTTCAAGGAGAGCTATATTTCCAGAGCACTGGAACAGTCTCAGGACCACATTTCTACCCAGTGCGACGTGCCATGGAAATGTTCGTCATGGCCCCCATCTGAGCTGCCATAAGAAAACACTCTGCTTAGGATTCTTCGAGGACCTCGTACCTGAAGTCACTCTGCTCGAGGAGAAAGTCAGCAGCCTACCATGCTGTGGCGCTAACGGGACACTCAGCGTCAGCAGTTGCCTCAACGTAAGGCCCTGAATTGCCATGCAGAAGCGGAGGCGTGCTGCAGTTTCCAGGAGCCCATAGCGGTTGCTCTGCATTATTTTAACGTCAGTACGCTTTGCACGAAATCTAGGAGCCTCGCGTGGGCACCCTATTCCTTGCAAGAACACTGAGTACCCTCAGGCCCCCATGGGCCTGCTAAGCCACATCCAGGCCCGTAGCCCTTCGGAGCCACTCTGTGTATGCCGGGTGTAGGGCAACAGACTGCACTCTTTCTTGGGACAGCTTGATTTCCCCAGCACTCCCACAGGTCCACGAACACTGTTCTAGCAGGTCCAACGTGCCGTGCAAGTCTGACTCTTTGCCCTAGTCTGAGCTGCACTGAGAAAAACCCTCGGCTTCGTATTCCATCTGGGACCCCGTGTCTGAAGTCACCCTGCCTCCAGGAGAATGTAGGCTTGCGTTCCAACTGCAACTAAAACCCAGTTCCTCGGGTAACACTGCAGGCTTTTGAAGAACCACGGGCCCGGAGGCCTAGCTGGGGCTTTCCTTGGTTGAGGCAGTTCGCTAGATGCAGAACACCGTGCTTCGAGGAGTTGATTCAGGGAAGTAACCACTTGGTAACCTGTGTCTCTTTGGACTTGTTAGAAAGCACAGGGATGTATGCTGCGTGTGCCCGCGGAAATGGGGGCCTGATGGAACTAGCCTTGCTTTCCCGTTTTGAAAGCTCCATTCATGCTGCCTTGAAGCTACTTGAAAGAGACTGCTGTTGACAGGCCACTAGACACTGTAGGCATGGCTCTGGGAAGAAAATGAGTTTTGTCTAGCTAAGCCGGGTGCTTCGATGGCCGGGGTGGAGCTCATCCTGCCACGCTCTAAAGCTAAAGGGAAACTCAACGTGAGTACTGGCCTCGAGGTAAGTCCCTGAGTAACCGTGCAGAAAGGGCAGCGTGCAGCTGTTTCCATGAGGTATTAGTCGCTGTTCTGCTTTATTTTATTTTATTTTTTTAATTTTTTATTGTTGTTTTAAGATTGATTGATCGATTGATTGATTGCTATGTTGGGTCTTCGTTTCTGTGCTAGGGCTCTCCCCAGTTGCGGTAAGTGGGGGCCACTCTTCATTGCGGTGCGTGGGCCTCTCAGTCTCGCGGCCTCCCTTGTTGCGGAGCACAGGCTCCAGAGGCGCAGGCTCAGTAGTTGTGGCTCACGGGCCCAGTTGCCCCACGGCATGTGGAATCCTCCCAGACCAGGCCTCGAACCCGTGTGCCCTGCATTGGCAGGCAGATTCTCAACCACAGCGCCACCAGGGAAGCCCCTATTCTGCTTTATTTTAAAGGAAGTACCCTTATCAGGACTCCTAGGCCCCTCGGGTGTGCATCATTTTCCCTCCAAGATCCGTGAGTACCTCCAGACCCCTGTGGGCTTGCTGAGCAACATCGAGGCCCGAAGATCGGTCCCTCGGAGGCCCTCTGTGTATGCCGAGTGATGGGCAACACACTGCTCATTCTTTAAGGAGAGCTATATTTCCAGAGCACTGGAACAGTCTCAGGACCACATTTCTACCCAGTGCGAAGTGCCATGGAAGTGTTCGTCATGGCCCCCGTCTGAGCTGCCATAAGAAAACACTCTGCTTAGGATTCTTCGAGGACCTCGTACCTGAAGTCACTCTGCTCGAGGAGAAAGTCAGCATCCTACCATGCTGTGGCGCTAACGGGACACTCAGCCTCAGCAGTTGTCTCAAGGTAAGGCCCTGAATTGCCATGCAGAAGCGGAGGCGTGCAGCAGTTTCCCGGAGGCCATATCCGTTGCTCTGCATTATTTTAACGTCAGTACGCTTTGCAGGATATCTAGGAGCCTCGCGTGGGCACCCTATTCCCTGCAAGAACACTGAGTACCCTCAGGCCCCCATGGGCCTGCTAAGCCACATCCAGGCCCGTAGCGCTTCGGAGCCACTCTGTGTATGCCGGGTGTAGGGCAACAAACTGCACTCTTTCTTGGGAGAGCTTGATTTCCCCAGCACTCCCACAGGTCCACGAACACTGTTCTAGCAGGTCCAACGTGCCGTGCAAGTCTGACTCATTGCCCTAGTCTGAGCTGCACTGAGAAAAACCCTCGGCTTCGCATTCCATCTGGGACCTCCTGCCTGAAGTCACCCTGCCTCCAGGAGAAAGTCGGCTTGCGTTCCAACTGCAACTAAAGCCCAGTTCCTCGGGTAACACTGCAGGCTTTTGAAGAGCCACGGGCCTGGAGGCCTAGCTGGGGCGTTCCTTGGTTGAGGCAGTTTGCTAGATGCGGAACACTCTGCTTCGAGGCGTTGATTCAGGGAAGGAACCACTGGGTAACCTGTATCTCTTTGGACTTGTTAGAAAGCACAGGGATGTATGCTGCGTGTGCCCGCGGAAATGGGGGCCTGATGGAACTAGCCTTGCTTTCCCATTTTGAAAGCCCCATTCATGCTGCCTTGAAACTACTTGAAATTGACTGCTGTTGACAGGCTACTAGCCACTGTAGGCATGGCTCTGGGAAGACAATGAGTTTTGTCTAGGTAAGCCGGGTGATTCGATGGCCGGGGTGGAGCTCATCCTGCCACGCTCTAGAGCTAAAGGGAAACTCAACGTGAGTCCTGGCCTCCAGGTAAGTCCCTGAGTAACCGCGCAGAAAGGTCGGCGTGCAGCTCTTTCCATGAGGTATTAGTCGCTGTTCTGGTTTATTTTATTTATTTTTTTAATTTTTTGTTGTTGTTTTAAGATTTATTGATTGATTGATTGCTATGTTGGGTCTTCGTTTCTGTGCTAGGGCTCTCTCCAGTTGCGGTAAGTGGGGGCCACTCTTCATCGCGGTGCGTGGGCCTCTTAGTCTCGCGGCCTCCCTTGTTGCGGAGCACAGGCTCCAGAGGCGCAGGCTCAGTAGTTGTGGCTCACGGGCCCAGTTGCCCCACGGCATGTGGAATCCTCCCAGACCAGGGCTCGAACCCGTGTGCCCTGCCTTGGCAGGCAGATTCTCAACCACAGCGCCACCAGGGAAGCCCCTATTCTGCTTTATTTTAAAGGAAGTACCCTTTTCAGGACTCCTAGGCCCCTCGGGTGTGCATCATTTTCCCTCCAAGATCCGTGAGTACCTCCATACCCCTGTGTGCTTGCTGAGCAACATCAAGGCCCCAAGGTCGGTCTCTCGGAGGCCCTCTGTGTATGCCGAGTGATGGGCAACACACTGCTCGTTTTTCAAGGAGAGCTATATTTCCAGAGCACTGGAACAGTCTCAGGACCACATTTCTTCCCAGTGCGACGTGCCATGGAAATGTTCGTCATGGCCCCCATCTGAGCTGCCATAAGAAAACACTATGCTTAGGATTCTTCGCGGGCCTCGTACCTGAAGTCACTCTGCTCGAGGAGAAAGTCAGCATCCTATCATGCTGTGTCGCTAACAGGACACTCAGCATCAGCACTTGCCTCGAGGTAAGGTCCTGAATTGCCATGCAGAAGCGGAGGCGTGCAGGAGTTTCCAGGAGGCCATAGCCGTTGCTCTGCATTATTTTAACGTCAGTACGCTTTGCAGGACATCTAGGAGCCTCGCGTGGGCACCCTATTCCCTGCAAGAACACTGAGGACCCTCAGTCCCCCATGGGCCTGCTAAGCCACATCCAGGCCCGTAGCCCTTTGGAGCTACTCTGTGTATGCCGAGCGTAGGGCAAGAGTCTGCAGTCTTTCTTGGGACAGCTTGATTTCCCCAGCACTCCCACAGGTCCACGAACACTGTTCTAGCAGGTCCAACGTGCCGTGCAAGTCTGACTCATTGCCGTAGTCTGAGCTGCACTGAGAAATACCCTCGGGTTCGTATTCCATCTGGGACCCCGTGTCTGAAGTCACCCTGCCTCCAGGAGAATGTCGGCTTGCTTTCCAACTGCAACTAAAGCCCAGTTCCTCGGGCAACACTGCAGGCATTTGAAGAGCCACGGGCCCGGAGGCCTAGCTGGGGCTTTCCTTGGTTGAGGCAGTTCGCTAGATGCAGAACACCGTGCTTCGAGGAGTTGATTCAGGGAAGTAACCACTTGGTAACCTGTGTCTCTTCGGACTTGTTAGAAAGCACAGGGATGTATGCTGCGTGTGCCCGCGGAAATGGGGGCCTGATGGAACTAGCCTTGCTTTCCCGTTTTGAAAGCTCCATTCATGCTGCCTTGAAGCTACTTGAAAGTGACTGCTGTTGACAGGCCACTAGCCACTGTAGGCATGGCTCTGGGAAGAAAATGAGTTTTGTCTAGCTAAGCGGGGTGCTTCGATGGCCGGGGTGGAGCTCATCCTGCCACGCTCTAGAGCTAAAGGGAAACTCAACGTGAGGACTGGCCTCCAGGTAAGTCCCTGAGTAACCGCGAAGAAAGGTCGGCGTGCAGCTCTTTCCATGAGGTATTAGTCGCTGTTCTGCTTTATATTATTTTATTTTTTTAATTTTTTGTTGTTGTTTTAAGATTTATTGATTGATTGATTGCTATGTTGGGTCTTCGTTTCTGTGCTAGGGCTCTCTCCAGTTGCGGTAATTTGGGGCCCCTCTTCATCGCGGTGTGTAGGCCTCTCAGTATCGCGCCCTCTATTGTTGCGGAGCACAGGCTCCAGAGGCGCAGGCTCAGTAGTTGTGGCTCACGGGCCCAGTTGCTCCGCGGCATGTGGAATCCTTCCAGACCAGGGCTCGAACCCGTGTGCCCTGCATTGGCAGGCAGATAGTCAACCAGTGCGCCACCAGGAAAGCCCCTGTTCTGCTTTATTTTAAAGGAAGTACCCTTTCCAGGACTCTTAGGCCCCTCGGGTGTGCATCATTTTCCCTCCAGGATCCCTGAGTGCCTCCAGAACCCTGTGGGCTTGCTGAGCAACATCGAGGCCCCAAGGTCGGTCCCTCGGAGGCCCTCTGTGTATGCCGAGTGATGGGCAACACACTGCTCATTCTTTAAGGAGAGCTATATTTCCAGAGCACTGGAACAGTCTCAGGACCACATTTCTACCCAGTGCGACGTGCCATGGAAATGTTCGTCATGGCCCCCGTCTGAGTTGCCATAAGAAAACACTCTGCTTAGGATTCGTCGAGGACCTCGTACCTGAAGTCACTCTGCTCGAGGAGAAAGTCAGCATCCTACCATGCTGTGGTACTAACGGGACACTCAGCGTCAGCAGTTGTGTCAACGTAAGGTCCTGAATTGCCATGCAGAAGCGGAGGCGTGCTGCAGTTTCCAGGAGCCCATAGCGGTTGCTCTGCATTATTTTAACGTCAGTACGCTTTGCACGAAATCTAGGAGCCTCGCGTGGGCACCCTATTCCCTGCAAGATCACTGAGTGCCCTCAGGCCCCCATGGGCCTGCTAAGCCACATCCAGGCCCGTAGCCCTTCGTAGCCACTCTGTGTATGCCGGGTGTAGGGCAACAGACTGCACTCTTTCTTGGGACAGCTTGATTTCCCCAGCACTCCCACAGGTCCACGAACACTGTTCTAGCAGGTCCAACGTGCCGTGCAAGTCTGACTCATTGCCCTAGTCTGAGCTGCACTGAGAAAAACCCTCGACTTCGCATTCCATCTGGGACCTCCTGCCTGAAGTCACCCTGCCTCCAGGAGAAAGTCGTCTTGCGTTCCAACTGCAACTAAAGCCCAGTTCCTCGGGTAACACTGCAGGCTTTTGAAGAGCCACGGGCCTGGAGGCCTAGCTGGGGCGTTCCTTGGTTGAGGCAGTTTGCTAGATGCGGAACACTCTGCTTCGAGGCGTTGATTCAGGGAAGGAACCACTGGGTAACCTGTGTCTCTTTGGACTTGTTAGAAAGCACAGGGATGTATGCTGCGTGTGCCCGCGGAAATGGGGGCGTGATGGAACTATCCTTGCTTTCCCATTTTGGAAGCACCATTCATGCTGCCTTGAAACTACTTGAAATTGACTGCTGTTGACAGGCCACTAGCCACTGTAGGCATGGCTCTGGGAAGACAATGAGTTTTGTCTAGGTAAGCCGGGTGCTTCGATGGCCGGGGTGGAGCTCATCCTGCCACGCTCTAGAGCTAAAGGGAAACTCAACGTGAGTCCTGGCCTCCAGGTAAGTCCCTGAGTAACCGCGCAGAAAGGTCGGCGTGCAGCTCTTTCCATGAGGTATTAGTCGCTGTTCTGGTTTATTTTATTTATTTTTTTAATTTTTTGTTGTTGTTTTAAGATTTATTGATTGATTGATTGCTATGTTGGGTCTTCGTTTCTGTGCTAGGGCTCTCTCCAGTTGCGGTAAGTGGGGGCCCCTTTTCATCGCGGTGCGTAGGCCTCTCAGTATCGCGGCCTCTATTGTTGCGGAGCACAGGCCTCAGAGGCGCAGGCTCAGTAGTTGTGGCTCACGGGCCCAGTTGCTCCGCGGCATGTGGAATCCTTCCAGACCAGGGCTCGAACCCGTGTCCCCTGCATTGGGAGGCAGATAGTCAACCAGTGCGCCACCAGGGAAGCCCCTGTTCTGCTTTATTTTAAAGGAAGTACCCTTTCCAGGACTCTTAGGCCCCTCGGGTGTGCTTTATTTTCCCTCCAGGATCCCTGAGTGCCTCCAGAACCCTGTGGGCTTGCTGAGCAACATCGAGGCCCCAAGGTCGGTCCCTCGGAGGCCCTCTGTGTATGCCGAGTGATGGGCAACTCACTGCTCGTTTTTCAAGGAGAGCTATATTTCCAGAGCACTGGAACAGTCTCAGGACCACATTTCTACCCAGTGCGACGTGCCATGGAAATGTTCGTCATGGCCCCCATCTGAGCTGCCATAAGAAAACACTCTGCTTAGGATTCTTCGAGGACCTCGTACCTGAAGTCACTCTGCTCGAGGAGAAAGTCAGCAGCCTACCATGCTGTGGCGCTAACGGGACACTCAGCGTCAGCAGTTGCCTCAACGTAAGGCCCTGAATTGCCATGCAGAAGCGGAGGCGTGCTGCAGTTTCCAGGAGCCCATAGCGGTTGCTCTGCATTATTTTAACGTCAGTACGCTTTGCACGAAATCTAGGAGCCTCGCGTGGGCACCCTATTCCTTGCAAGAACACTGAGTACCCTCAGGCCCCCATGGGCCTGCTAAGCCACATCCAGGCCCGTAGCCCTTCGGAGCCACTCTGTGTATGCCGGGTGTAGGGCAACAGACTGCACTCTTTCTTGGGACAGCTTGATTTCCCCAGCACTCCCACAGGTCCACGAACACTGTTCTAGCAGGTCCAACGTGCCGTGCAAGTCTGACTCTTTGCCCTAGTCTGAGCTGCACTGAGAAAAACCCTCGGCTTCGTATTCCATCTGGGACCCCGTGTCTGAAGTCACCCTGCCTCCAGGAGAATGTAGGCTTGCGTTCCAACTGCAACTAAAACCCAGTTCCTCGGGTAACACTGCAGGCTTTTGAAGAACCACGGGCCCGGAGGCCTAGCTGGGGCTTTCCTTGGTTGAGGCAGTTCGCTAGATGCAGAACACCGTGCTTCGAGGAGTTGATTCAGGGAAGTAACCACTTGGTAACCTGTGTCTCTTTGGACTTGTTAGAAAGCACAGGGATGTATGCTGCGTGTGCCCGCGGAAATGGGGGCCTGATGGAACTAGCCTTGCTTTCCCGTTTTGAAAGCTCCATTCATGCTGCCTTGAAGCTACTTGAAAGAGACTGCTGTTGACAGGCCACTAGACACTGTAGGCATGGCTCTGGGAAGAAAATGAGTTTTGTCTAGCTAAGCCGGGTGCTTCGATGGCCGGGGTGGAGCTCATCCTGCCACGCTCTAAAGCTAAAGGGAAACTCAACGTGAGTACTGGCCTCGAGGTAAGTCCCTGAGTAACCGTGCAGAAAGGGCAGCGTGCAGCTGTTTCCATGAGGTATTAGTCGCTGTTCTGCTTTATTTTATTTTATTTTTTTAATTTTTTATTGTTGTTTTAAGATTGATTGATCGATTGATTGATTGCTATGTTGGGTCTTCGTTTCTGTGCTAGGGCTCTCCCCAGTTGCGGTAAGTGGGGGCCACTCTTCATTGCGGTGCGTGGGCCTCTCAGTCTCGCGGCCTCCCTTGTTGCGGAGCACAGGCTCCAGAGGCGCAGGCTCAGTAGTTGTGGCTCACGGGCCCAGTTGCCCCACGGCATGTGGAATCCTCCCAGACCAGGCCTCGAACCCGTGTGCCCTGCATTGGCAGGCAGATTCTCAACCACAGCGCCACCAGGGAAGCCCCTATTCTGCTTTATTTTAAAGGAAGTACCCTTATCAGGACTCCTAGGCCCCTCGGGTGTGCATCATTTTCCCTCCAAGATCCGTGAGTACCTCCAGACCCCTGTGGGCTTGCTGAGCAACATCGAGGCCCGAAGATCGGTCCCTCGGAGGTCCTCTGTGTATGCCGAGTGATGGGCAACACACTGCTCATTCTTTAAGGAGAGCTATATTTCCAGAGCACTGGAACAGTCTCAGGACCACATTTCTACCCAGTGCGAAGTGCCATGGAAGTGTTCGTCATGGCCCCCGTCTGAGCTGCCATAAGAAAACACTCTGCTTAGGATTCTTCGAGGACCTCGTACCTGAAGTCACTCTGCTCGAGGAGAAAGTCAGCATCCTACCATGCTGTGGCGCTAACGGGACACTCAGCCTCAGCAGTTGTCTCAAGGTAAGGCCCTGAATTGCCATGCAGAAGCGGAGGCGTGCAGCAGTTTCCCGGAGGCCATATCCGTTGCTCTGCATTATTTTAACGTCAGTACGCTTTGCAGGATATCTAGGAGCCTCGCGTGGGCACCCTATTCCCTGCAAGAACACTGAGTACCCTCAGGCCCCC
This sequence comes from Eschrichtius robustus, assembly GCF_028021215.1. Taxonomy (NCBI): domain Eukaryota; kingdom Metazoa; phylum Chordata; class Mammalia; order Artiodactyla; family Eschrichtiidae; genus Eschrichtius; species Eschrichtius robustus. The sequence continues at coordinate 614,284 of NW_027175262.1, forward strand.
ATGGGCCTGCTAAGCCACATCCAGGCCCGTAGCGCTTCGGAGCCACTCTGTGTATGCCGGGTGTAGGGCAACAAACTGCACTCTTTCTTGGGACAGCTTGATTTCCCCAGCACTCCCACAGGTCCACGAACACTGTTCTAGCAGGTCCAACGTGCCGTGCAAGTCTGACTCATTGCCCTAGTCTGAGCTGCACTGAGAAAAACCCTCGGCTTCGCATTCCATCTGGGACCTCCTGCCTGAAGTCACCCTGCCTCCAGGAGAAAGTCGGCTTGCGTTCCAACTGCAACTAAAGCCCAGTTCCTCGGGTAACACTGCAGGCTTTTGAAGAGCCACGGGCCTGGAGGCCTAGCTGGGGTGTTCCTTGGTTGAGGCAGTTTGCTAGATGCGGAACACTCTGCTTCGAGGCTTTGATTCAGGGAAGGAACCACTGGGTAACCTGTGTCTCTTTGGACTTGTTAGAAAGCACAGGGATGTATGCTGCGTGTGCCCGCGGAAATGGGGGCCTGATGGAACTAGCCTTGCTTTCCCATTTTGAAAGCCCCATTCATGCTGCCTTAAAACTACTTGAAATTGACTGCTGTTGACAGGCCACTAGCCACTGTAGGCATGGCTCTGGGAAGACAATGAGTTTTGTGTAGGTAAGCCCGGTGCTTCGATGGCCGGGGTGGAGCTCATCCTGCCACGCTCTAGAGCTAAAGGGAAACTCAACGTGAGTCCTGGCCTCGAGGTAAGTCCCTGAGTAACCGCGCAGAAAGGGCGGCATGCAGCTGTTTCCATGAGGTATTAGTCGCTGTTCTGCTTTATTTTATTTTATTTTTTTAATTTTTTATTGTTGTTTTAAGATTGATTGATCGCTTGATTGATTGCTATGTTGGGTCTTCGTTTCTGTGCTAGGGCTCTCCCCAGTTGCGGTAAGTGGGGGCCACTCTTCATCGCGGTGCGTGGGCCTCTCAGTCTCGCGGCCTCCCTTGTTGCGGAGCACAGGCTCCAGAGCCGCAGGCTCAGTAGTTGTGGCTCACGGGCCCAGTTGCCCCACGGCATGTGGATTCCTCCCAGACCAGGGCTCGAACCCGTGTGCCCTGCATTGGCAGGCAGATTCTCAACCACAGCGCCACCAGGGAAGCCCCTATTCTGCTTTATTTTAAAGGAAGTACCCTTTTCAGGACTCCTAGGCCCCTCGGGTGTGCATCATTTTCGCTCCAAGATCCGTGAATACCTCCAGACCCCTGTGGGCTTGCTGAGCAACATCGAGGCCCCAAGGTCGGTCCCTCGGAGGCCCTCTGTGTATGCCGAGTGATGGGCAACACACTGCTCGTTTTTCAAGGAGAGCTATATTTCCAGAGCACTGGAACAGTCTCAGGACCACATTTCTACCCAGTGCGACGTGCCATGGAAATGTTCGTCATGGCCCCCGTCTGAGTTGCCATAAGAAAACACTCTGCTTAGGATTCGTCGAGGACCTCGTACCTGAAGTCACTCTGCTCGAGGAGAAAGTCAGCATCCTACCATGCTGTGGCGCTATGGACACTCAGCGTCAGCAGTTGTCTCAACGTAAGGCCCTGAATTGCCATGCAGAAGCGGAGGCGTGCTGCAGTTTCCAGGAGCCCATAGCGGTTGCTCTGAATTATTTTAACGTCAGTACGCTTTGCACGAAATCTAGGAGCCTCGCGTGGGCACCCTATTCCTTGCAAGAACACTGAGTACCCTCAGTCCCCCATGGGCCTGCTAAGCCACATCCAGGCCCGTAGCCCTTCGGAGCCACTCTGTGTATGCCGGGTGTAGGGCAACAGACTGCACTCTTTCTTGGGACAGCTTGATTTCCCCAGCACTCCCACAGGTCCACGAACACTGTTCTAGCAGGTCCAACGTGCCGTGCAAGTCTGACTCATTGCCCTAGTCTGAGCTGCACTGAGAAAAACCCTCGGCTTCGTATTCCATCTGGGACCCCGTGTCTGAAGTCACCCTGCCTCCAGGAGAATGTCGGCTTGCTTTCCAACTGCAACTAAAGCCCAGTTCCTTGGGTAACACTGCAGGCTTTTGAAGAGCCACGGGCCCGGAGACCTAGCTGGGGCATTCCTTGGTTGAGGCAGTTCGCTAGATGCAGAACACCGTGCTTCGAGGAGTTGATTCAGGGAAGTAACCACTTGGTAACCTGTGTCTCTTTGGACTTGTTAGAAAGCACAGGGATGTATGCTGCGTGTGCCCGCGGAAATGGGGGCCTGATGGAACTAGCCTTGCTTTCCCGTTTTGAAAGCTCCATTCATGCTGCCTTGAAGCTACTTGAAAGTGACTGCTGTTGACAGGCCACTAGCCACTGTAGGCATGGCTCTGGGAAGAAAATGAGTTTTGTCTAGCTAAGCCGGGTGCTTCGATGGCCGGGGTGGAGCTCATCCTGCCACGCTCCAGAGCTAAAGGGAAACTCAACGTGAGTACTGGCCTCGAGGTAAGTCCCTGAGTAACCGCGCAGAAAGGGCAGCGTGCAGCTGTTTCCATGAGGTATTAGTCGCTGTTCTGCTTTATTTTATTTTATATTTTTAATTTTTTATTGTTGTTTTAAGATTGATTGATTGATTGATTTCCTTGTTGGGTCTTCGTTTCTGTGCTAGGGCTCTCTCCAGTTGCAGTAAGTGGGGGCCCCTCTTCATCGCGGTGCGTAGGCCTCTCAGTATCGCGGCCTCTATTGTTGCGGAGCACAGGCTCCAGAGGCGCAGGCTCAGTAGTTGTGGCTCACGGGCCCAGTTGCTCCGCGGCATTTGGAATCCTTCCAGACCAGGGCTCGAACCCGTGTCCCCTGCATTGGCAGGCAGATAGTCAACCAGTGCGCCACCAGGGAAGCCCCTGTTCTGCTTTATTTTAAAGGAAGTACCGTTTCCAGGACTCTTAGGCCCCTCGGGTGTGCTTTATTTTCCCTCCAGGATACCTGAGTGCCTCCAGACCCCTGTGGGTTTGCTGAGCAACATCGAGGCCCAAAGGTCGGTCCCTCGGAGGCCCTCTGTGTATGTCGAGTGATGGGCAACACACTGCTCGTTCTTTAAGGAGAGCTATATTTCCAGAGCACTGGAACAGTCTCAGGACCACATTTCTACCCAGTGCGACGTGCCATGGAAGTGTTCGTCATGGCCCCCGTCTGAGCTTCATAAGAAAACTCTCTGCTTAGGATTCTTCGAGGACCTCGTACCTGAAGTCACTCTGCTCGAGGAGAAAGTCAGCATCCTACCATGCTGTGGCGCTAAAGGGACACTCAGCGTCAGCAGTTGTCTCAACGTAAGGCCCTGAATTGCCATGCAGAAGCGGAGGCGTGCTGCAGTTTCCAGGAGCCCATAGCGGTTGCTCTGCATTATTTTAACGTCAGTACGCTTTGCACGAAATCTAGGAGCCTCGCGTGGGCACCCTATTCCCTGCAAGAACACTGAGTACCCTCAGGCCCCCATGGGCCTGCTAAGCCACATCCAGGCCCGTAGCCCTTCGGAGCCACTCTGTGTGTGCCGGGTGTAGGGCAACAGACTGCACTCTTTCTTGGGACAGCTTGATTTCCCCAGCACTCCCACAGGTCCACAAACACTGTTCTAGCAGGTCCAACGTGCTGTGCAAGTCTGACTCATTGCTCTATTCTGAGGTGCACTGAGAAAAACCCTCGGCTTCGCATTCCATCTGGGACCCCCTGCCTGAAGTCACCCTGCCTCCAGGAGAATGTCGGCTTGCGTTCCAACTGCAACTAAAGCCCAGTTCCTCGGGTAACACTGCAGGCTTTTGAAGAGCCACGGCCCTGAAGGCCTAGCTGGGGCGTTCCTTGGTTGAGGCAGTTTGCTAGATGCGGAACACTCTGCTTCGAGGCGTTGATTCAGGGAAGGAACCACTGGGTAACCTGTGTCTCTTTGGACTTGTTAGAAAGCACAGGGATGTTTGCTGCGTGTGCCCGCGCAAATGGGGGCCTGATGGAACTATCCTTGCTTTCCCATTTTGAAAGCCCCATTCATGCTGCCTTGAAACTACTTGAAATTGACTGCTGTTGACAGGCCACTAGCCACTGTAGGCATGGCTCTGGGAAGACAGTGAGTTTTGTCTAGGTAAGCCGGGTGCTTCGATGGCCGGGGTGGAGCTCATCCTGCCACGCTCTAGAGCTAAAGGGAAACTCAACGTGAGTACTGGCCTCCAGGTAAGTTCCTGAGCAACCGCGCAGAAAGGTCGGCATGCAGCCGTTTCCATGAGGTATTAGTCGCTGTTCTGCTTTATTTTATTTTATTTTTTTAATTTTTTGTTGTTGTTTTAAGATTTATTGATTGATTGATTGATTGCTATGTTGGGTCTTCGTTTCTGTGCTAGGGCTCTCCCCAGTTGCGGTAAGTGGGGGCCGCTCTTCATCGCGGTGCGTGGGCGTCTCAGTCTCGCGGCCTCTCTTGTTGCGGAGCACAGGCTCCAGAGGCGCAGGCTCAGTAGTTGTGGCTCACGGGCCCAGTTGCCCCACGGTATGTGGAATCCTCCCAGACCAGGGCTCGAACCCGTGTGCCCTGCATTGGCAGGCAGATTCTCAACCACTGCGCCACCAGGGAAGCCCCTGTTCTGCTTTATTTTAAAGGAAGTACCCTTTTCAGGACTCCTAGGCCCCTCGGGTGTGCATCATTTTCCCTCCAAGATCCGTGAGTACCTCCAGACCCCTGAGGGCTTGCTGAGCAACATCGAGGCCCAAAGGTCGGTCCCTCGGAGGCCCTCTGTGTATGCCGAGTGATGGGCAACACACTGCTCGTTCCTTAAGGAGAGCTATATTTCCAGAGCACTGGAACAGTCTCAGGACCACATTTCTACCCAGTGCGACGTGCCATGGAAGTGTTCGTTATGGCCCCCGTCTGAGCTGCCATAAGAAAACACTCTGCTTAGGATTCTTCGAGGACCTCGTACCTGAAGTCAGTCTGCTCGAGGAGAAAGTCAGCATCCTACCATGCTGTGTCGCTAACGGGACACTCAGCGTCAGCAGTTGTCTCAAGGTAAGGTCCTGAATTGCCATGCAGAAGCGGAGGCGTGCAGCAGTTTCCAGGAGGCCATAGCCGTTGCTCTGCATTATTTTAACGTCAGTACGCTTTGCAGGACATCTAGGAGCCTCGCGTGGGCACCCTATTCCCTGCAAGAACACTGAGTACCCTCAGGCCCCCATGGGCCTGCTAAGCCACATCCAGGCCCGTAGCCCTTCGGAGCCACTCTGTGTATGCCGAGTGTAGGGCAACAGACTGCAGTCTTTCTTGGGACAGCTTGATTTCCCCAGCACTCCCACAGGTCCACGAACACTGTCTTAGCAGGTCCAACGTGCCGTGCAAGTCTGACTCATTGCCCTAGTCTGAGCTGCACTGAGAAAAACCCTCGGCTTCGCATTCCATCTGGGACCCCCTGCCTGAAGTCACCCTGCCTCCAGGAGAATGTCGGCTTGTGTTCCAACTGCAACTAAAGGCCAGTTCCTCGGGTAACACTGCAGGCTTTTGAAGAGCCACGGGCCCGGAGGCCTAGCTGGGGCTTTCCTTGGTTGAGGCAGTTCGCTAGATGCAGAACACCCTGCTTCGAGGAGTTGATTCAGGGAGGTAATTACTGGGTAACCTGTGTCTTTTTGGACTTGTTAGGAAGCACAGGGATATATGCTGCATGTACCCGTTGAAATGGGGGCCTGATGGCACTAGCCTTGCTTTCCCGTTTTGAAAGTTGCATTCATGCTGCCTTGAAGCTTCTTGAAAGTGACTGCTGTTGACAGGCCACTAGCCAGTGTAGGCATGGCTTTGGGAAGAAAATGAGTTTTCTCTAGCTAAGCCGGGTGCTTCCATGGCCGGGGTGGAGCTCATCCTGCCACGCTCTGGATCTAAAGGGAAACTCAACGTGAGTACTGGCCTCGAGGTAATGCCCTGAGTAGCCGTGCAGAAAGGGAGTCGTGCAGCTGCTTCCATGATGTCTTAGTCAGTCTTCTGCTTTATTTTAGAGGAAGTATCCTTTTCAGGACTCCTAAGCCCCCTGGTTGGCACCCTTTTCCCTACAGATCACTGAGTGCCCCCAGACCCCTCTATGTTTGCTGAGCAACAGCCAGGTCAGTTGGCCCTTCAGATGCCTTCTGTGTATGCCGAGCAAAGGGCAACATGCTACACTCTTACTTGAGAGAACTAGTTTTCCTCAGCACTCCAACAGCTTTAGGAAAACGTTTCTACCCCGTCTAACGTGCCATGGAATTGTGCCTCATTGCCCTATTGTGAGCTCTACTGAAAAAGCACTCTGCTAAGCATTCCTTCTGGACTTCCTACCTGAAGTCACCCTGCCTCCAAGAGAAAGTCGGCTGGCGTTCCAACTGTGAGTAAAGCACATTTCTTCGTGTTACAGTGCAGGCTTTTGGAGCAAGCACAGGCCCAGAGTCCTAACTCAAGCATTCCTTAGTTGAGGCAGTTCGCTACACACAGAACACCCCGTGTAGAAATGCTGATTCAGGGAAGTACCCAGTGTGTAGCTCGTGTCTCTTTTCACTTGTTAGGAAGCACATGTCAGTGTGCTACGTGTCTGCCGGGAAATGGGGGCCTGACGGCAGAAGCCATCTCATCAGAGGTGTTGGGAGTGTGTAGAGGCCTTATATTCCTGTTGTGTGTCCTGCAGGCATCCCATGAAAGACCAGAATCTAGGTCAACTTGGGCAAGCCACTTAAGTGAGCCTCAGCTTTCTTTATTTGTAAGGTGGGCACTACAGCGCTTCCCTCCCGTATGCATGGTGAAATCCTGGCAACAAACGTACACCATGTGGCCCCACTTTGAAATCTTTAAAGAGGTCTGCCAATAAAAGTGTCTGTAGGTTGTACCTTCCCTGCAATGCGACACCTGGTCCAAGGTGGAGAGGTTCAGGAGTGAGCAGTTTGCCCTTCACATGAAAGGACAGAGCTCAGCCAGTGGCGTCCCTTCACTGAGATCCTGGCTGCCGAGGTCCACACTTTCCATGTATCCAGGCTAGTTTCAGATGGAGACTGAGAGGGCAAATAGGCAGGTGTAAGGATGCAATCCTCAAATCTTTGGCTTCAAATAATCCATCCCAAACTGCTACCCGAGCCCCCCAGTATCAAAAAGGAAACATGTTATAGACCCAGAAAAATGTGTTTCCCAAAAGGCCTAGGTTTGCCCTCATAGTCATCAGTATCTAAAATAGAAGTAGCAGTACACTTAAAATCTTAAACTTCTATGTATTTAGGGACCAAAGGCATTTTTATCAGAAAGAAAAGGGATTTAATAATGAAACCACAGAGAGATAAATTGTTTTCAAGCCTCTGATAAGAGAGGGGAGAAATGTCAACCTCATGGGAGTTGCAGAATCAGCAGTTAGGATTTTCGGATGCCAACTCTGGGGGAGAAGAGACTCCAGCCTGTACCCTCCCCGCCCACCCTCTGCGGTATGCCTGGTTAGGAGGTGAGTCCTGCAGGCGCGGTGGCCCCTGGGCTGGCCAGAGTAGCAGGATGAGTGCAGAGGTCCGTGGATAGAACAGTTTACCCTCCCTCCCCAGAGACACCTGGCAATGTCTGGAGGGTGGGCTAGCGGCAGGTGGCCAGGGACGCTGCTAAACACACTACAATGCCCAGGACAAAGCCCACCACAGGGAGCGATTCAGCCCAGAATGTCAGCAGTGCTGAGGGTGAGAAACCTATGCACGTGGCAATGCTGGCCTCCAGGAGACGCTCAGGAGACAGCCCAACCCCCTTCCTGCCCACAAGGGGGCGATGGTCCTCTCCTGTAGCTTGCTCCAATTTAAGGGCCTTTTGCTGTCCGCTGCTGGTGAGTGACCCGGCGCCCTGGCTTTAGGGGTCGGGGCCTGAGGGCCGCGTTAGCTCCCCGAATTCTGTGCACTCAGAGTGCGCTTTACCCCCACGCTCCCCGCTGTTGTAGAGCAGGGTCTGCAAAGCCAGGAGGGGGGATTGCTGGATTTGGCGCTAGCAGGCGTGGTCTTGGCGTCACTGGTAATGCGCAGGGTGGTATCTGGGGTAGAAAGAGACGAATCAGGCCGATTAGCAGCGAGGTGGTGGCTGCTGTGCGGAGCGCCCCTGAGTCGCGAGGCTCCGGGACCCGCTGGTCAGCAGCAGAGGCGTGACGACGACGCAGCCTCACCCCGTGCCCCGCGGCCTGGGCCTTTCGGAGCTGCCCTCTTCAGAGGGCTCTCCCAGGCGCAGACCACCCCATCCCCAAGCCCCAGCACGCTGGCCACTCCGCACTGGACATCGAGGGGTCGTGCGGGGCGTGGTGTCCACGCCAGACTGACGTCCAGGTCAGAGGGGCTCAGCCTGAGGCTGAAAGGAGATGGATGGGTCAGTAGGTTAGTGGCGGTGTCTCTTGGGAGGGAATCACAGGGAATTTTTACTTCTCAGTTATCTTCTGCATTTTAAAAACTTCTGCCATGAGTATGCATTTCTGTAACCAAAACCTTATTAGAGTGGAAGCTTAGCGAGGCAGCTTTGCAAAAGGACCCTGCCTGACTCTTGACCCACCTGTGTGCCTAAATGCGCATGCAGCTGGGGCTTGGTCAGCAGTGGTGACCTCCTGAAGCTATTTACAACCTGTAAATGGTGTGTGCTCCTCCATGGGATACCTCAGTTCTCTGACTCTCAGGTTCTTCTTCTGTGGAGAAAAAGGGCAGATATGTTCTACAAATGTCCACAGTTCCCCGTGGAGAAGGTACCTCTGGGCATGAACATGTGCTGGAGTGGCATGATGCTGGGGTCTGCCCCTCGCAGCTCAATCTCAAAGACTCCAAGCAGAGCTGCCTATTTTATATTTTCCTTCCCTTCTGAAGACATTGGCTGGCACTTGGCCTTGGTCCAGGGTGTACGCCTTCTTCAACCTGTTGACTGCAGAGTCCTCACATTGCTTTGGGCTCGGTCCAAGTCTGTGCTTGAGTGGAGGACGGGGCTTTGAGAGGGTCCACACGCCCCTCCTTCCCAGCCACGCACCTTCTTTTCCTTGCCAAGCTCTCCCTTCTCCTACTGTGCCAACGAAGCAGCTGCTTCAAGCTCTTCTGTAACCTGGGCTCTCCCGTCTGTCTTCAGTTTTTCCCGTGCTCATAGCTGGTTAGAAACCTGCCGGGGGGTGTTTTTCAGACGAACTTGAGTAACTTGCCCTCGTAGATTAGTTAAGAGCCTGTAGGTGTCGAAGGGATTTGTGGAAAAGACCCAGCAGAGTCTGCGAGAACCCGAGGCGGCTGTGGCTGGAGCCAGGTGAGCCACAGGTTAGGGGCGTCTGGGCCTCATCCTGTGTGAGGGTGGATACGCGACTGCTGTCCTCTGCCTCGGGCCCTCATCTGTGAAATGGGGGAACAGTGAGGACTGCCCTCGCGAGGTCGTCATGAGGCTTAATGTGTGAACGCACCGACCACTCAGAGCAGCCCTCACCGCAGGGAGGTGTGTGTGTGTGTGTGTGTGTGTGTGTGTGTGTGTGTGTGTGTGTGTGTGTGTGATTGCAGCCACCGGGCTTCGCTTTTCTCCACCAGCTCCTTCTTCACGGGGAAGCAAGGAGAGGCATGGGAGGGAGGGAAAGAGAAGACTAGAAAAAGGAGGCAGAGGGAGGTCCCTGGGGAAGGGTTTCTGCCACTCATGCATGGGTGGCCTGGGGTCCAAACTTGGGGTTTTACACCAGGGCGTGTGAGCAAGGGGCTGCGGCCAGGGGCAGAGCATTTGCAGACCGCGCGTAGGTCTGGACAGCGCAGGAAGACGCCAAGGCTCTGCCTCCTCCCAGCTGTCAAGGCCCGAGGCAACAGGTCACCCCTTCTGAGTCCCTGAGAAATTGGGAGGTGCTAGTCCAAGGGCACAAAGTTTCAGGTATGCCAGATGAACAAGTTCTGGAGCTCTGCTGTATAATATGGTGCCTGTAGTTAACAATACTGTATTGTGTGCTTAAAATTTACTGAGGTTGGCTCCTATCTTAAGCGTTCTTACCATACACACAAAGAATGATGATAATAGGAATAATAATAAATAAAGGAATGAATAGGTCGGGAGGACACCTTTGGAGTGACACATATGTTTACAGTGTAGATTGTGGTGATGGTTTCATGGGTGTCATCTGTCTCCATACTCACAAAGTTGCATGTATTAATCATGTACAGCTTTCTGTATGTCAATGATACCTACATAAAGTGGTTTAAAAAAATAAAATGGGGGGGAATATAGTCACTCCAAGTACTGAGCACGTTGCCTGTCACAGTAAATAAGTAAATAAATGTAATTATGGTTTAACCTTAGCTCAGGACTGAGAGTGGGTCCCACAGGTACTTGGGCATGTGGTGTCTGTGGCCAGCTCCTCCACCCTGGCTCAGCACTGCTTCTGTGAAGCACAAGGGCTCCCCAAACACAGAGACCAGCTCCAGGTGCACACTCCTGACAGAGAAGGTGGGCTGGTCGCAGACACCTTGTTTTGGTTACTGGCTATTCCTTCCCCCACACGCCCTTTCATTGTCCTGGTCCTTAACCTTTAACTCCTGTAAGAAGCTGGGTTTGCAGATTTCTGAAGACATTTTGCAGTGTGCAGACCTGTTTCACCTTTGTTCCCCATCCTTGGGTCTGGAGATAAAGGCGGGAAGACAGTACTCTATGAAAGGAACAATCATAAACCTCAGGTATGCTCACCCTCAGGTGCCTCAGACTTCAAAGAAATGGCAAACTAGGCATCTCATTTTATACATGGCCCTCTTTAAGTACACTTGTATGTACATAAAATGAAATTGTACTGAAGTAAATCTTATTGCTGAACCTTTGCTTTCCGGAAGACACTTTGGTGTAAAAGTTCCTAAGAAAATTTGTTTTTTTAAAGGACCAAAAGTGGGGTGAATGTTTCATGGGTAAAGATCTTTTTCGTAACGAGTGAAGGTGAAATGAGCAGACTGTGCGACTCAGATTCCAGCTGCATCCCTGTCACTGCCCTCGGGAGTGTGCCGGAAGGACCCCAGAGAGCTGGCCCGCTGGGATGAGCTTACAGCCTTGGGGCCCCAAACTGGAAGGATGGTCAGCATTCCTGGTGCTCTGGGTTCAGCAAGACCTGACTGAGGTGGGTGGGAGGTGAGTGGGAACCCAGTTTTGCCCAGAGCTATCTCGTTGGCCTGTGTTAGAGGGGGAACAGAAGGTCAGAGTAGGCCTGGGTGAACCCAAGGTGCTGGGTGAATGTAATTTTTTTTTTTTTTTTTTTTTAAATAAAGGGACACTCTTTTCTGGTTGTTGGCTGAGTATGTAATGTCCTCTCTGGGTCATCTAAGGGCCGAGACCAAGTACTCTGTTCCTGCTGTGACCCGTGGTTCTGCTACCACGTGCTGCACAAGGTAGGTACCTCAGAGTCCTAGCTGAACAGCTCATAGAGAGACAGGTCTCAGCCTTGCTTCTCCACCTGCATCTTACAGAGGTGGAAAGTAGGAACTGCAGCCCGGCAAGCCATGGACTCAGGCAATCCTAAAACTGCAAAGCCACCTGTGTTGATTCCAGCCAGCTTTTAGTAGGTAAATCCGTGACTCTTGTAAGAAGAGATTTCAGAAGATGTGTACCTTCTACAGAATTCATATTTAGTGAGGGGCGTGTGAAAAGGTATACACAATTTTAATCTTTTTATTTTACTAATAGCGTATCTTAATGATTGAAAAATAGAAATTCCTGTAAATAAAAAGAAAACCAGAAAGTACTCATACTTTACACACCTAGTGTTCACGATCTAATGGGCCTGCTTCGCCTTCCCCTCTCTCTTCTATCTGAGCCTCCGCGATGGACAGGACTCACCTGGTACAAGTGACGCGGGGTCGAGCTGGACTGTTGGTTTTCTGCTCCGCCTCTGCTTCCTCTCCGCATCCTGGACTCTAAAGAAGATGAATGAAATGTCTGCTCTGGTTGCTGGCTGTTTCATCTCCAACTTAACGTCAGTCCGTGGTTGTGGAGGGCCTCAGAAGTCAGGAAGGTCCCCCGCCGCCAACCTGGGGAGGGTGGGGCTGGACCCGGGTTCCAGCCCAGCCCTGACACGCAGTGCGCTCAGTGGGACATGTTGGCATGCATGCAAGGCTGTAGCGCTGCCAGCCCCCATATGCTGCCTTCTTGAGGGCTGGTGGTGCCCTCAGGACTGGCTGCATCTTTCGTCCCATTTGAGAGGGCAGTAGTAGATAGTAAAATCTCAGAATATCCCTTGACCCCTGACCATCCAGGCAGGCATCTGTGGTCCTCCAGCTCAGGCCTGCCTGGGCCCTGTCAAGCCCCTGTGGCCAGTCACTGAGCTGACCTTGCTGCTGGGCAATTGAACAGCTACCTGGGCAGCGTAGACGGCCCCTTGGGATGTTTCAGTTCCCTACATCCATGTGATTGAGAAAAGGGCCTCCTCCCTCATAGCCTCTCAGCCTTCCGAGAGGACGTAACCCTCCAGACATTGAGTGTGGCCCTGGGCACAACCAGCATACAGCAGACCGTAGCCCTGCAATCCTCTGGCCTTCGGGTTGTTGAAAACCTTTGACATTCATACTCATTAAAAATCAGAGGTATGGGAGCAAGTGGCTTCCCAGCTGGTGTTCTCACTCTGAGGCCACGTGGTCTCCAGGAGCCACGTGCATCCGGGGCCCAGTCCCTGCGGCCTCCGGAAAGCCAGCCAACTGTGGATTCCACGGTATAGAATCATCCTTGAGACACTGCTCCGCTGAGTAACAGTTTCCTTACCACCTACCGTTTGGTTTCTGTTCTCTGTAAAGGACAGAGCAGAGACTGGGAAATGAGCAAATGTGTTCTGAGGAGAGGGGTGATTAATATACTCAGAGGGCAGGTGTGACTCCTGGGCTCCCACCTCCCAGGGACACGAATGAAGTCTGTGTGCCTTTTGAGGTACACTGGCGATCAGGGCCAGCCTCTGATGTGAGGCCCCGATGCCCAAAGCAAGAGTCTTGAGTTTACCACCAACAGCAAAGTTGCTATTTTAGCAAGTGGAAGAGCTTCCTGCCATCAAGGGAGGGCAGCAAGAGCCCTGGATGGGTGACCACAGTCACTGACCTTAACTGAACCTCTTCTTTTCTGTTAAAATGGACATTGAGTGGGTGTCGCCTGCAGTTTCTGGAAGCCCTGGATGCAGTGAGAGAGAGTGTTCCTGTGAATGGGGCCACCCAAAGGCATTTAGCAGGACAAAGGTTTGGAGGGAGACCAGATCACACTGCAAGAGAGTGAGCCACCAGAACTGCCAGGTCCAAATCCACTCTTAAACCTGTCTCTTGCAGTTATTAATCTATTTCTATCGTTTAAAAATAATGTTTTATTTTACTTTAGTAAGTGTGTCCAGTCCAATGGAATCAAAAAAGTCATAGCTGATACATCAGAACCAATAATCCCTGAGACTCCCTTGGGTGCCCTACTGGATGGGGCATGGCTGGGAGAGATGAAGACACTGAGCAGGGTCCGAACTTAGGGGAACTGCCAGACTGCTGTGTCTCTGTTCCTTCCCTGTCCCAGGAGAGCGAAATCCCGGAACAATGAAAGGACAAGCAAAATGGGGAAGAGGTCTTTTGGTGGCTTAACTGTTGTGTTTGTATTTTCCTTTGTTATGTTCCGTTTTGTTAATGTGTGTTTTTACTAGGAAGTTACCCATTTCCTCTAGATTTCTAGTGTGATGCAATAGGTTTCTCATTCTAGTTTTCAACTGAATTGTCACTTATTAACTGACACCCATATTTCATTTGGGTTTCCTTCATTCTAACTTTTTGTCTTCCAGGATGCCATCCAGTGTATCACGTGACATTTAGTCATCATGTCTGTTCAGGCTCTTCTGGGCTTTCAGAGTTTCTCAGACTGTCCTTGTTTCTATGACCTTGACATTGGTGAGGAGTACTGGTCAGATATTTTGTTGACTGTCTCGCATTGGAATTTACTTGGTGTTTTTCTCAGGATTAGGCTTGAGTTATGGGTTTTGAGTAAGCAGATCACAGAGGTAAAGTGCTTTCTCATCACTTTGGATCAAGGGAACAGGCTCTCAAGGCAACTTATCACTGTTACTATTAACTTTGGTTACCTGGCTGACCAAATAAGTTTGTCAGATTTCCCCACAATGAAGTTAAGTTTTTCCCATTTCCGTGCTGTGTGTCTTCTTTAGGAGGAAGCTACTTTGGGATCCAGCACTTATGGAGACAGGAGTTATCTCCACCTCCACAATCCATGGATGGCTGAGTGTCCACATCAATTATTTGGACTTCCACATAGGAGATTTCTATTCAACCTTATTGATTAAAACAAACAAAGAAACAAAACCCTGTGCAGTTACTTATTTTTACCAGCATGGACACCTGTGGACAGTTTTGTTTGTTTGTTTTTCTTTGTTTTTTTTAACTTTTTGTTATAATCCAGCAGTCCAGATTTTGTTGCTAAGTTCATTCCTACTTTGGCTATTGAGAGCTCTTTCCATTGGCTCCTGTTTTCCTTTGACATCATTCCACCCTGTGGACTTTTTTTCTTGATACTTCCTTATTTTCTGATATAAGATTCAAGATTGTCCTGGCTCATATATTGACTGTGTCAGTCCTAGTGTCAGCCATTATTTCAAAGAGCTGTGGTTCCTTTTACTAAAGAATGTTATGAAAAAGTTACATATAGGAGCTAAAAGTGCTCAGCTGATAATGCAAGGAAATATATGCATGTATTCCCACCTTTGTGTATTGTTGGGTCTCAGGGAGGGGTGCTCCACAATGGCATATCAATTATTTTGAATTACAGTTCCTTAATAAATGGCTGATGCAAGAGGGACATTCTATCTATCTCCTTGAAAGCAGGAAATAAGTCTCTCATGTGAAAGGTGCAGAAGCCTATATGAACAACACTTGGTACTTCTTTAATTTACTACCCCAAGCCCAAACTCTGTTTAGATTCTTCACTAATTGAGTATCCCAAACCTAAGTTTCTTTGGCCTGTAAATTCCCCATAACTTTATTCTGTGATGAAATTAAGCCTCACTGTCTGTTACTGTTGGGGAGGGATCTGTAAAGCACCTTGGTTTTTAAAGCAAAGGTTTGTTACTGGAACAAAGTGTCCCCCCAAAATAGCCTGATGCTCAAGATGTCTGTGTTCCCTTCATGTGATAGTTCAGGGCAGGTGGGGGTCGGGGCCCAGGCTCTGTCCTCCTTGTTTCTCTTCCCTGCTTTCAGGTGGAGGGCTCCCACCAGCAGGGGATGGGGTGACCACATGGCACCGTGCCCTCCATCCTAGGACACAGGCTGGCCAAGGCTCTCACCACCTCCAGCACTTCCATTTGGAGCTGCAATGGGTGGGAAGGCTGGGAGGTGAAGGCTGGCTGTGAACAGGAGAAAGGGACGTGGGTTCTGGTGGACAGCTGGGCGGCTCTGCTGTGGCAGGGTCACCCGGAAGCTGGCGCACAGCCTCTGGGTCCTGTGAAACACGATTACACAGCAGCATGAAGTCTCTGATGCTTTGTGGTTCTGGAAATCCTATAGGAGGTGGTTCAGAGCAGATTAAGGTAATGCTCTCAGTGGAGGTGGTGAAGCCGGAAGGTCTGCCCTTGAGACTGAAGGTGCTAATGTGGGTGTATATACAGGACAAAACCATCTCGTGTGAATGTAGATCTGGCTCGTTTAAGATCAGTGCAGTCGTGGGGCTTCCCTGGTGGTGTGGTGGTTAATAATCTGCTTGCTGATGCAGGGCACACGGGTTCGAGACCTGGTCCGGGAAAATCCCACATGCCGCAGAGCAGCTATGCCCGTGTGCCACAACTACTGAGCCCCCACGCCTAGAGCCCGTGCTCCACAACAAGAGAAGCCACCGCAATGAGAAGCCCGTGCACTGCAGTGAAGAGAAGCCCCCTTCGCCGCAACTAGAGAAATCCCGTGTGCAGCAATGAAGACCTAACGCAGCAAAAAATAAATAAATTAAATAAATAAAATTTTAAAAAATCTTTAAAATAGGAAAAAGAAAAAGATCAGTGCAGTCGTGTTATGCCTAAAATCTCATATCTTGTGCCTTTCCTCGGGCACACCTTCCTCAGTTCCTGAGGCTACTGTCACTCACATACAGGGGAATGGAGAGTGGGCTATCTAGTGTGAGACCTTCTTTACCCTGTGTGTGAGTCTGCTTGGGGCTGCCATAACAAATACCACAGACCAGGCAGCTTGAACAACAGACCTACCTCCTAGTCCTGGATGATGTCTGAGATCAAGGTGTCTGCAGGCTGGTTTTTCCTTGAGGCTTCTCTCCTTGGTGTGTAGACAGCCATCTTCTCACATGATCTTCTGTGTCCTAATCTCTTCTGGTAGGACATCAGACTTATTGGATTAGGATCCACCCTAGTGACCTCATTTTACCTTGATCACCTCTTTAAAAACCCCATCTCCAAATACAGCCACATCCTGGTGTCCTGGGGGTTAGGGATTCAGCATGTGAATTTTGGGGGGCACAACTGAGCCCACAGCGTCCTGCTTAGGAACTAACGTGTGCCTGGGTCCTTCCTTCCCTCAAGTCCCATGGGGAACATGCGATAGCTCAGGGAGAGGCCACTCGTGCAGAGTCTGTGTCCCAGCTGGGGAACACTTCTCTGCTCTTTTTGATCAGGCAGTGGCCGTGCCAGTCCCCTCCTGAGGTGAGCAGTTGTGGGGTTTGGTGCCATGTCTCCTGGCCTGCTGAGGTGCTCAGTATCACGGAACCCAAGGGCCACCAGCCTAGTAGGGATGCCGGGGACTCTCAGGGCCTTGGCAGATGTCTCTCCCAGCAGATACTCTAGCGAAAGTGGGGAAACATTTGGGGATTACATGTGGGAGAGAGTCACAGTCTCGTTTATGCTTCAGAAGGACCACGTTGGGGTGGGATGTGAGACGCACCGTGGGGGCAGGGAGCTTTGTCAGGGCCTGATGGAGGAACCAGGCACTAGATCGGGCTTGGGCCAGGGCTGTGGGCATAGAGGGGAATTAGTGTGAATTTGGAGGAGGGGGTCGCAGGGTATGAGATCAGCTGGTGCACAATTCTCTGGTTGGTTGATGGTGAGGTAACAGGGTGGTGAACAGTATCAATTCTTAGGTGCCGGTAGGTCTGGGGGCTCTTGATCATCAAGTACAGTAGTTAATGTCTTCCATCTGGTAGAAGTCTGTAAAACAACTCAGGAAGCGTGCATCAGATGCTGTTATCCAGGTACTTCAGAGAGGAGCTACAGCAGAGGATATGGGGGGGGTGGGTCTGTCCTGGGAAGGCCCCATAGGGTCCTGCTCAGTTACACCCCGTGTCTGGGCTCGGCAACCTGGGAAGGTGGGGCTGCTCCTGGGTGTGGGGAGCTGCAGGATCCCAGTCCTCTGAGGGCCCTGTTAGCCCCCAAGGTGAGATGGGGGTGCAGTGACTGGACAGAGGTGTCTGGCCTGGGAGAGGGGTCCAGGCTGGAAATGTCACGGGAATCATCTCAGGGAGGAAGAGGAAAGACCAGGCTGGGGAAGGTGGGTTACAGCAGACTCCACGGATGTCTCTGTGGGCCTGACAGAAGGAACTCAGAGCCAGAAGTGGCCGTCAGGAGCTCAGCTTCATTCTCCTGTTCCTTCGTAAAACTGCTGTGTCAGTTTGCAACACCAGCAAGAGACTTCTGGGCCCATTGCTGGCGTGGTTTCATCAAAGGGGCCCGGGTGGAAAAGAGAACCACTGCAGGCCCCACCCATGTCCCCACTGGGGGTGAATCCGATCAGGGTTCCAGGGCTCACAGACTTGAGGGAACCTCTGTCCTCAGGACTGGTCTTTCTCCTTCCTCTCACCTGCTGGTCAGGAGCCCAGGCACCCCCATCCTGGCTCCATCCCCCAGGGCCTGGATTCTGGGACAGCTTAGAGGTAATGCAAGACTCTCACCCTCCTTTATCTGCCTGGGGCCAAGAATGTCTAAAAAGGTGCAACTGGCTGATTACAGAGGGCTGAGTGTTTGCAGCAGGTATGGGTGGAAAGATGGGGTGTGAGTTTCCTATGTCTTCACAGCCTTCCCAGTGTAAAGATCTGTGCATTTCCTATGGCCAGTGATCTCCCCACACCATGCTCCCAGGAAGCTCAGCCAAGTATTATGAGGGCAGAGTCTCTCCCCTTGCTTATTTGTAACTTCCCACTCCCACAGTGAGGAGCTTGGTGCCCACTATCTGCCATTTACTTATGCATTGCTCCTTTCCAGATTACATGTGCAGAGGTTTCAGAATTGTTAGCTGCTACACCCTGGAAAGAACTCCATAAAATAAAGTCCACTGTTTGTGTACGTTTTTTTTTTTCAAATATTGATATTGTACTTCATTATTTTTTTTTCTTTTAATTTAAAAAATTTATTTATTTATTTATTTTTGGCTGTGTTGGGTCTTCGTTTCTGTGCGAGGGCTTTCTCTAGTTGTGGCAAGCGGGGGCCACTGTTCATCACAGTGCGTGGGCCTCTCACTATTGTGGCCTCTCTTGTTGTGGAGCACAGGCTCCAGTCGCCCAGGCTCAGTAGTTGTGGCTCACGGGCCTGGTTGCTCCGCGACATGTGGGATCCTCCCAGACCAGGGCTCGAACCCGTGTCCCCTGCATTGGCAGGCAGATTCTCAACTACTGTGCCACCAGGGAAGCCCCGTTTGTGTACATTTTGCATTTAGTCTAGAGATTGCGTTCATTTCCAAAGTTAACTTAGGTCAGCACCTTTTATTCCATCCCCTACAGTGAGTTTTTTCCATGCCTTTCTAATACAGTTAGATTCTGTCACATTGAGTATTCCATCCTGGAGTATTTACTCCTACACCGTAAATAACTAAATTTGAATAGAGTTTGATTGACCCCTTGGGCTATACACATCTATGGGTTTAGACAAATGCATAGTGACAGGTATCCATGCTAAAGTATGACATGGAACACTTCAAACCCCCCACCCCATGATCTGCTTATCATCTGTGTAGCTTTGCCTTTCCCAGAATGTCACCAATGGGGTCATACTGTGTGCAGCCTCCTCAGACTGGATTCTTTCACTTAACAATATATACTGAGGATTTATCCATGTCTTTCCATGGGTTGATGGTTCATTCCTTTCTGCTGCTCAGTAGTATTCCATTGCATGTGTATGGAAGGAAAAACAATTTTCACTCTGTCCTTCTAGGTTCTTGGTTGAGTCCCACCCCCGCCCTGTAATAAAAGCCAGATTAACAGGAGAAAAACAGAAGTTTAAGAGCATGTATACCTCCTGTATACAGGAGAGATACCCAGAAAAACTGAGTCACTTCCTGAAATGGCCAAAGCCATCACCTTAAATACCAAATGCCATCTTCAGATAAAAACAAAAGACCTTGGGGAAGGGGGGATTTCCTTGTAAATGTCCTTCATAAAAGTTCAGTCTCTACTCAGTTTTTTCTATCTTTCTTTTTTTGAATGAGACTGAAATAATCCTTATGCCAGAGAGACATATATTGGCGTGGTGTATTCTGCTCACCTTGACATGGATGTCCTCCACTTTGCTTATGCAGTCATCTAGTGAAGGATATCCTGATTTCTTCAGGTTTTTAGCCATTACGAATAGTGCTGCTGTGCATAATTGCACCCTTGTCTGCTTTTGGACATAGATTTTCAAAGCAGTTGCCTATATACTGGACGCATAATTGTTGGACCCCGAGGGGAGACTTGATTAGTTGTGGAAAAAGCTGCGGAACTGTCTTGCCACGTGGCTGTACATGCACCCCAGCTATGAGGAGAGGTTGCTCCTCAGCCTCCAGCAGTCGGTGTTGCCATGGTTTTGTTGGAGTTTAGCCATCCTAGTAGGTGTGCTGTGATGGCTCACGATTTTATTTTGGAAATCCCTAATAGTATATGTATAATTTTTGTATGATTTTTATTATCTGTATATCTTTTTTGGCCAGGTGTGTGTTCAAATCCTTACCCATCTTTAAAATGGGGTTGTTTTAGAGGTCTTGGTCCATTTAGAGTCCAAGTCCTTTACTGGATATGTGGTTTACAAGTATTTTTCTCCCAGTTTGTGGCTTGTCTTTTTTATCTTGGAGAGGCAGCAGTGAGTGGTGGCATGAAGCGAGATCTTCATTCCCTGCCCAGGAATTGAACCTGGGTAGCCTGGATGAAAACCAGGAATCCTAGCCACCACCCCCGCTAGCTCTTGCCCCCAGCGAAAAATGCATTTGTCATAGAGGTAAAAACTGTAAAAACAGGTGCAAAGTTTATTATTAGAGACATAGCACAGCAACAAGTGGGAGAGCACACGGAGAAACAGTTTGTTTAGTTAAGACAGAAGCAAGGCAGAGACGCACACCCGGAGAGAAAGGGTGTGGACACCCTGCCTAATGAGGAGGAGGGCAGTAAAGAGGCGGTTAAGTCACTCATATAGGGCAGTTCTTCCGGGTCTCTGTTCACCTCTGGCCAATTATCTGGTTTCTTTTTCCACACCTGCCCTGCCCTGGGACCCTCCCCAACATGCGTGCACAACTTTTTTCCAAGACGGATTACAGCCCAGAGGCCTATGGGACGACCTTAGCATCACCTATTTTGGGGTGGTGCCCCTTCCTTTTTGACCCCCAAGGAACCTTTCTGCGCATGTGCAATGTTTCCCTTGCCCCAAGGATGAGAAATATATGACTTCTTGATCTTTTAACAGGGTTTAGTCCCACTCTGTCCCTCCCATAAAAATGTCCAATGTCTGATTATTTACCCTATTTCTGTTGCTGGTTTTCATATCGAGGTGCAGACCTCGAAATATAGACAGAAGTCCGGTCATAAATATGTAGTCCTAGAGCCCGTTTGTCTCTTGCTTCAGGAAATGTAAACAGGGGGCTGGTAATGAATGTCCAGCCTGGAGCCCATTTTTTTCTCATCCCAGGAAGTGTGAACCGGAGGCCAGTTGTAAATGTGTAGACTGGAGACCATTTATATCCTGCCTCATTTTGTCTTTGTGAATAAGGTCTTTGAGAGTAGAAATCTTTAATTTTATAAAGTCCACCATATTTTTTTCTTTTGTGATTGACCTTGTATGTTAAAACTCAAAGCTCGTGATCTATAGACGAAACCCAAGGTCATGTAGATTTTCTTCTATGTTTCTCTGTAATTTTCATAGCCTTGCATTTGAAATGACTGTGAATAAATTTGTGTGAATTTGGCATAAGTTTTAAAGTTCATGTCTAGGGACTTCCCTGGTGGTCCTGTGGCTAAGGCTGTGTGCTCCTAGTGCAGGGGGCCTGGGTTCCATACCTGGTCAGGGAACTAGATCCCACGTGACTCAACTAAGAGTTCGCATGCTGCAACTTAAAAAAGAAAAAGGTCCCGTGTGACACAGCTAAGACCCAGCGAAGCTAAATAAATAAATATTAAAAAAGAATAAGTAAAGTCCGTGTCTATAATCATTTCATTTCTTACGGTTTCTAGTTAATTGCTCCTTAAGTATTTTGGAGAATTCATGGGTCATTTGGCTCTATTTCAATTTGAATTTCCACAGCAGAACGGATGTAGCAGAAACCGGGTCTCCTCAGGACCCACTGGGGCTTTGGGACACTGTGGGGTCCGGTTCACGCTGACAGGAGCCAGGTCTCCTCTGGACCTGCTGGGAGGTGACGCTGCTAAAGGAAAAGGTGAGGAAAAGTGGGGGAGAAGGTTCTTGTGTCTAGTTGAGTGCTGAGGGTGTCTGTCCTCAGAGGACCCAGGAGAGGAAGGGCTTCATGTGGAACACTGGGTTTTTAGCCAGTTTTTGTGTGGTGTAGACAGAGTGCAGTGTTCTTTGGTGTGTGGTGTCCAGTTTTGCCAGCACCATTTATTGAGGGGACTGTCGTTTCCCCAGTGTATGTTCTTGGCTCTTTTCTTGTGAATTAACTTACGCATAACCGTAGGTTTATTTCTTGGGTCTCTGTCCTGTTCCACTGGTCTGCGTGCCTGTTTTTGTGCCAATTGCACACTTTTTGGTGACTGTAGCTTCATAATGTAGTGTGAAGTCAGGGAGGGAGATGCCTCCAGCCTGTTCTCCTTTCTCAGACTCCCTTTGGCTATTCAGGGGCCTTTGTGTTTCCACACAAATGATAGGAACGATTGCTCTATTTCTGTGAAGAATGCCATTGGAGTTCTGACCAGGCTTGCTTTGCATTTGAACATTGCTTTTGGTAGAATGGACATTTTAACAGTGTTCTTTGCATCCATGAGCACGGGATAGCTTTCCATTCATTTGTGTCTGTTCAGTTTCTTTTATCAGTGTTTTACAGTTTTCAGTGTGCTTTCACATCCTTGGTTCAATTTATTCCCAGGTATTTTTTAGATGCAATTGTAAATGGGATTGTTTTCTTCATTTCTCTTTCTGATGGCACATTATTAGTGTATAGAAAGACAAGTGATTTTTAGGGCTTCCTTTGTGGCTCAGTGGTTAAGAATCTGCCTGCCAATACAGGGAACACGGGTTCGAGCCCTGGTCTGGGAAGATCCCACATGCTTCGGAACAACTAAGCCCATGCGCCACAACTACTGAGCCTGTGCTCTGGAGCCCGCGAGCGACAACTGCTGAGGTCGTGTGCCACAACTACTGAAGCCTGCTGTCTTACAGCCCGTGCTCCACAACAAGAGAAGCCACCGCAATGAGAAGCCCGTGCACCGCAACGAAGAGTAGCCCCTGCTTGCCGCAGCTAGAGAAAGTCCGTGCACAGCAACGAAGACCCAATGCAGCCAAAGATAAATAAAGAAATAAATATTTTTAAAAAAATTTATAAAAAAAAAAAGAAAAGTGATTTTTGTGTACTGATTTTTTATGCTGCAGCTTTACTGAATTCGTTTATTAGTTCTAACAGGGTTTTGGTGGTTTGATGTGGGAAACTAGAATTCAGAAATCCCACTGTTTCTACTACAGCCAGGTCATCCACAGCACCCAAGACACAGTGGCTCCTAATATAATCTTCCCACGGTGCCTGTTAATAACGCGTGGACCCTACAAGAATGATGAGCGTCACCAATTTAGGTGAACCGCATCTGGTTAAGGTTTGGCCTCTATTATGAAGTTTGATGTCTTCTCTGCTTCTTTTGGGCATGGTTTTGACCTGGTTCTTTTGAAAAGTAATGCACTCCCCAGTAATTTCAAGTGTATAAAAAAACTGTAAGTAGCAGTACAAAATACACCACCTCACATAAACTACTCCAGTGTGTTTTATGCAATACTGGGGTCCTCTCCCAGGGAACCAGAACGTAAAGACCCAAAGACGAAATTTTATGGTTCCACCTTATAATCCTATCCACGGGCCCACTTCAACATTCACCATCTCCGCAACTCTATGGA